>NC_053488.1:9235549-9943761 GCF_015227805.2 Hirundo rustica
CCTTAGAGTTAACATACATTTTTTTCTCAAGTATCTGGGTTTTGCTTTGTGGAACAAAGAGAGAACAGGGACATACACACAAGAGTATTGGACCATTTACCAGTGGAAAGTCGCTGGGTTTATTAATGTGTTTATAAAGATCATGCCATTTCTTTTCCAGGACACTTCAGTTCCCGCCATACACGACCAGGGGTCAGTTGTGCTCAACTGCTTGAGATAAATAAATAAAAGAACTGAAGCAGAAGGGAAGACAGAAATAAATTTTCAGTCTAGAGGTTGTGATATACTGTAGCTAACAAGAGAAAGACTTCTCAGTTGTAGTTTTCTCAATTACTACAACAATATCTCATTATGGTGCAAAACTGGTACTTAGAGCAGACGAGTCATATTTTGTATTCAGCACAAGGATTTTTGACTTGCTTTTCTACCATTGTATGTTCTTGTAGAGTAGGTATAGATTTTAATTTAGCAAATTTAAAGATTTAGAATGGGTTATGAATTCTAGTTTGGGCAGGGGTATATGTGCCTGTGGAGAGAAGTCACTGAAGGTAATGAGGTTTTTTAAATGCTGTGCCCTTGGCTGTCTGTTTACAAGATCACAGTTTACAATCATCTTGTAAACTCTGCAATACTGGAATCTATGGAAATATTCCCATCATACAGCAATACTAGGAGAAGCTGGTGCCAAATGCTAAACTTCTCATTGCTTGTTTAAGGAAAGATTCTATCTGCAGTTTAGTCCAGACGTTGCAGAAAAATCAGCTTTTATGTCAGTCCTTTTAATACTGGAATTACTAACATACACTCCTCATACGCGAAAAATACAACACTGAAATATTTGAAAATGTTGAAGGATATTTTCCCAACTTTCCCTGCTAGGAAAAAAAAAAGAGAATCATCTATATATCTATATGTACAGATATTTATATATCTATATAGATATATCTATCGATATATCTATATATAGATATCTGTATAGATATAGATATCTATATATATAGATCAGTAATTACATGAGATGAAGGGGGAAAGTACACCATTTTTTTTATGCCAGAACCACACAGTGGATATTTTAAAAGTAGACTTCAGCTGAGTGGATGCATGGGTGTGGTGTGTATGCATGCATGCAGGTGAATCACACCAAATTCCATGGAACTGGTCATCAAATGCTGTACTTTTTCCACTATTTACCTGGTTCTTGCATTAGTTGCTATTTGCCACCTTCTGAAGTGGTTGGCAGAGGTTTGTTTCTTCGTTTTTCCAAAAGATCTTTTGTAGTATTTTGAAGACTTGATCAAAATAGAGTTAAAATGAGAACATAAAATACGTAGTTAAAGGACACGTTTTGCTCTTTTTTTATCTGCAGATGAAAAGTATAGAAAATTGGAGATCTCCAAAAAACAGTGTAGAACATTCACTTCTGAAATTACGTTCCTTTGGCAAGGTGCATGGAAAAGATTTGGAAAAAAACAGAACATAAGTGCTGGCAAAATTGGTAGGAATGTCGGAAAAAAAATTTTAAGTGTTGCCATAAGAATTCTTTGAAAATCTCACTTATTCACATGTGAAATGAAAGTAAAAAAGCATCTGTCCTCTTTTATGCACACTGACCCAATAAAACGGAATAATTGTATTTAGCAAAGTACAAAGTTTTCTAAACAGAACTCAGTCTGGTTTTGGCTTTCTTTGTTATTTATTCCACTACGCTAAATTATTGTGGTTGAATATGGGCATATTTTGGAAAAAAACCATCAACCACTGAACAAAACAGTGAAGATAAAAAGAAGAAAATATTGAAGTTTGCAAAGATTTGTTCCAACATGAATATTTTAGGACTATGTATTAATACAATAAAAGAGATCTTGGACCCATAAAATTTTTTTCACTCACCCTAGTACAGGTAAATTTGAAGTTCATGCAGAATTTTTACTTCTGTAACCATTTTCTTTACTTGAATGGAAGAAAAGCTTGCATGTTAGGGTCCTGATCCTATAAACATTTCATCATGTTGAAACTCAAATGTGTTTTAGTATTACATAAACCAGTTGACCTGCTCCTATCTAGAAGATTATACTTAGCTGTTTGAAGGATCAGAAGGGTCATTTCAAGTTGTAAACTGAATTTCTTGCATTTTCTTAATTTGTTTATTTTTCATTCTATGACTAAATGTAGCTGTTCTTCAGTGAAAACAAATAGGAATCCTAAACCAAAAATGAAAATCAGTCTTGTGTGGCTCAGAAATTATCACACTTTTTAAAAGGATAATATATAAAATTATTTCACAATCTAAAAGAAGCATTTTTTAAAATAATAATGATGAAAAATTATTTTAATTTCCTAATTACCTCTAAATATTTTCTCTTGTTAATATGGGTGTACCTTCTTACTGTCTGTTTTTTGCAATCATGTGTTTCACACCCAGCACTGTTAAAAAGTAAGAAGTAGATACGTAATATCATTACTGTGATTTACAGTCAGTAGAATTCCTAATTGATTTGGTCCTTTATGTTGAACAGTTCGGGCCGTGGTACTTGCCTTGATAATGAGCCTCCCAAGCGTGACTTTCTTTATCCAGCTGTGGCCCCAGGTCAGGTGTATGATGCTGATGAACAGTGTCGCTTCCAGTATGGAGCAACATCCCGCCAATGTAAATATGGGGTAAGAAGTCTTAATCCTTATGCTGAGTGTTCTGCTTAGTCATTTGTATATATTCCTTTATAGCATAAATCTTTAGTTAGTCGTAGTGGTGGGTTACAGATTTCCAATAGCGTGTCCGGTGCCATCATTTGTAAGCAAAGGGTTAATTTTAATCCTTACGCTACATCTTTTGCTTGAGCCGTTTGTATGTGCTGTACACTAAACGTGGGTAACTATGAGCCGGGTAAGCTCTTCCGTAATTGTAGGGAAAAAAAAGAGCCCAGAACACTCGAGCCCTATCCTTGTAAAATATAACAGAGAATTTTCCCTGATTCAGTTAATTGAGATCAGTTTTATCTCATATTAATCTTGAAACAAAAAGTCTGTTTTGTTGGCTTTAACCTTTCAGTATAAAGCTACATTTTGAAGTTCCTTTTATACTTGTATTGATTTATCAGATCTGATTTTATTTTCTTGTTTGTTTGTTTGTTTGTTTTCTTGTTTGTTTTTCCCCTGACATTGAGTCTGTTGTATCTCAAATTATTCAGATATCTATTTTGAAAGATGAATTATGGTTCTGGGAACAGACAAACATGAAGCTAGATAGCTGGATAGAATACTGAATAGCAAAGTACTAGCAAAGATTTGGCTGCAAGTACCAGTGTGCAATAATTAAAGTAAATAAATTTACAGTAGAAATAAAAACCTTCGCATGTAGGTCATTGTGTTATAAATATTTACTTAAAATCTTCCAGCCAAAAATACGCAGTCAAAGGATGCATTCTGCTATGCTTGTTATGAAATGATCGGCAGAGACCACACTAAGCAAACATTGAAAACATCTTATGGTTTAAGTAGTTTTACTAATTTTGAATTTTTAGATTTTTTCTGATAAAATAATGAAATAAAACAAGAAATCAAATTTTTAAATCTCTGGGGTGATAAATACAGTATTATTCTTGGGATGCCTCTTTGGCAGATTGCATTTTGGAAAGGATCTAAGAGCAATGTAACTGGCTAACTAGCTCTGAGTCTTCTGATTCCTCATCAAGCCTCTTTTGGTCTTTCTTGTTCCTCTTTAGGTTCTCACTTCCATCACCATTTTTTAATGGCTCTAGTTCCTGTCTCTTCATCTAAGCCATACCATTTTTCTTTTTCTTTTTTTCTTACAAATTTTCACCATAGTCTTTTATTTGCAGACTAGGGAAGTCTGCAGGTATTTGATCTATGATTAATAGCAGAGTCTTTGGAGACATATTGCATTTTAAATTAAACTGGAACTGGAAAGTTCATAATGTGTAAAACCTGGCTCTTCTGCATATATGTAGGTTTTTTTAAACACTGTTAAACTATGTAACCATTGTTGTGATGATCATGCTGCGCAGTACATTTTCTTTCTTAAACCAGTTTCTAAAACAGAAATAACTGGAAGTAATGAAGACATGTAGTTTATCTTTGCTTTTTTGCCTTCTGCTTTTTTTTTTGGGGGGGGGAGGAGGGGGATTCTCTAAAAGTTACCAAAAAGAGGTTGACACTTAATTGACACAATGTCTTCCTGAAGTGAAGCTATGTCTTCATGACTACACCTTTGAATTGATATAGAGTGAGGTGTTCCATCAGTGTGCCATCACTGTGAACATAATTTCCAAGAGTCTCAGAAATTATTCACCCTATTTTTGATCATAGCATTCAAACTGCATATATTAATAAATAAGTTATTGTAGAATTCTTGTAATAGCCATTCTAGGAAATAATATGCATTTTAAATAGTACATACATTTAAAAATATTATTTGTCATGGCCATAATGCTCTGCAAATGTGACCATGGTGACTATTATCTTAGAGATTTGAAGTGATAATTTTGAAGCAGGGGGAGAAACAGCCTTTGGGAGATTGTAGTGCAGATGAAAATAACCTATTTTAAAAAGATTTATTTATTTATGAAAGGGTTTAAGGACTGAAGAGTGAAACTAGGTCTAAATCCCAAGACAAACTAAATCAAATACTCTGTTTAATCCTCTTATTATCAAAAGTAAACAGTCAGTGCTTTGGATATTTCTTTTCAATGTACTGTTCAATGAAGATGCCATTAATAGGTCATGGATGTTTTTCAGACACATGTGCAACTATGAGGGAAACGCATAGCAAAAACGACCTAAATACAGTGACTGTGGTTCATATACTAGTTTCTTTCAAGCATTTCTTTTAGCCCTTTTTATTTGAAGTGTCTAATAAAAAAAGGCATAGAGCAAGTTCTCCAACAGGGTGTTCTGTGACCCAAAAGGAAATAAATTCCAAGTCTCAGAGAAAATTGCTTGCATTTTTTGTCTTGCTCATGTTCTTTACTCATTTTTATTAGCAAGCCATGACAAGAGAAACAGTTGAACTCTCAAAATACATGGAGGCAGAAAATCTTCAGTGGCCTGTAATGAACCTGTTGACATAATTGGTGTTTTTAAAATAACTTTCTTTCTGCTTAGGAATTCTGCCATAGTCTTCTAACCTTTAGAAAAAAGTACCTCTTTGAATGATGTAGCTTTAATGTTAATCTGTGTTTCTTGACTTTTCTCCCTTTTTTCCTCATATACTCCCTCTGGATGTAAAGTTAAGCTGTTGCTCTAGGTGATAGATCGTGTCCTAATTCTGCAATGAATTTTTCACAGTTGAAGTTGGAGCTGTTCTTGCTTAGGAGTGTGAAGTTAAATATGTGGAATAAGTGTTTGACCAATTAAAGCGTCAGAACTCAGTTACTAAAGGGACATCAAGTTTCTGCTTTTGTATGTGTTTGTTTACAGACAAGTGGACAATCTGGTATAAAAAGGAGCTCTTCAGTAGTTCTGGTGCTATTTTAGGGAAGACTTCTAATTAATTTGTTTAGTTACATTTGGACAGAACTCTTGTAGCAAAAGCATTACAGCTATTGGTCAGATTTCTCTGTGTTTAGCACGTTAAGTGAGACAAGAAATCAAGGTGATGTCTTAGCTATTTGAGCTTAAAAAATAAAGCTGTATTTTAGCAGGTAGACAGTGATCCTTCTAGTGTTACATGGGCATTGTTCTCTACACTATACGATACAATACAATACGATACTATAATATACTAGTCTATATACTGTAATATATCCCTTCTGATACAGGGAAAATTTGACAGAATTTAGGTGAAGAAATGGGTATTTTGAATAAAAGAGTGAAAGGCAATTTAAAATAAACTATTTAAAATATTTCATTTTTAGAGTATATTTTCACACTTTAACATTTTCACAAATGTTAAATTTATGACTTACAGTGAGCTAAATTCTAATGCTGGAAATTGAACCCTTTATAACTGATGCAGAGCTTTTTCCTAAAGGCAATACTTTCTTTCAGGTATCTTATTGGGTTCACTGTAGTGGAAGATTTTGAGGCTATTAGAAACAGTGCTAGTAACTGTAACTGCTGAATATTCTATATCTTCTAGGATGATGCAGCATGGATTTTCTTCTGCTGATTGTCAGATGTGTCTCAATTCTCTGCTCTGTTTGTGTTTTAGTTCCACTGATAGTTGAGAACCTCCTTTAGTCTTTTGGTTTAGGTGATTGTAAGGGAACTTACTCATTGACTTCTGATCTCCTGGTCCTTTGAGCATCTGCCTAGTAACAGTTTGCTCTTGGCTGTCTCTGGGTTAATTCAGGAAAGAATTGCAGTCTTGACTTTCAATTTCTCTGCTTTATGAGTTTAAATACCTGGAAAATGCATGACTGTAACTCACTGATTTTGTGGTTCAAAATAATGCTTTGCTTTAGAGCCGGTCTCTACGTTTTTAGGACAGAGGCTAAAACCTCAGACATTTTAAAAGCAGTTAATACTTTATGCATATGTTTGGTATTGCTATGTTGCATTTTATGATCTGTGAAACTGCTGGCTGCTAGCAGCTGGGTTTCAGAGATAGCTTACAATTATTTGGTATAATTTTTTTGCATTTTAAGCTCTTCCACCAGCGTTAGTCAGCTGACTTTAAAATCCAGGAGAGTAAACACATTACTATAAACCTATAGTTGTACAATATTTCCACTAGGACAAGAAGCCTAAATTGCAATTGACCCCTGTAATTGGGTGATACAAATTTTAATGTTCATGAATTAAACTGTCACTTTTCTTATGAAATATGAATGTGGTTTACTCCAGATAAATGAAGAGCACTAGTATTGAACTTGATGTAGGGGTTTTATAGGAAGATGAAAGCAGATTCTGGAAGCTGGTGATTTTTCATAAGGAAAGGCAGAGAAGCCACTGTTGGATCTTTGCACTAAAGCTACTGTTTTCCTTTTGTTCTCTCGTTGATATTATGCCTAGGGTCATGCATTTAGTTGAATTTGGGCATAATAATAACTTACTGGAAAGTGCTTTTTTGCCCCCAACTTCATATATCATACCATAATCAAGTTGTTTGTTAGCTGAGCATATGTAGGTTCATCAGGTGGATTTACGTTGCATTGCTCACAAAGTAGAGTTAAAAATGTGTGTAAACAAAGACAGGAATTGAAGATACTGGTATCATACTCTGTAATTTTTATTCGTTCTTGCTTCCTAGTCAGTTGAAAGATCTCTCACTATTATTGTGCAGGCCTTCGGCATTACAAATGATTAAAGTGTCAAGCTTTTTTTGTATAAGGACTTGCAGGATTGTGTTGTAATTAAATGAATTTTGTTCCCTCTTTTTTTCCTAAGTTTATGATGCGTATAGCCAAGGGAAGTCGCAGAAGTTTTTTTCTTCCTGGAACCTAAAGCAGCTCTGCATCCTTTTTTGAACAAGTTCCTGCAGTCCCCTTTTTCTCTTCCTTAGGACTGTCTTGTCTTCAAAACCCACCTCTTTTTCCTTCCTTTCTCTCTTTTTTTTCTCTTTCTATCTCTTAGAGACACAGATGTCAACACCAATGTGCCTGCATCTTATGAACGCTGTTAAGAAAGTGCAAGGAGAAGCTGGTGATCTGAACAGGATTGATGATTGGTGAACAGATTGGTGATCTGAACATTAGATGACTGTAGAAGCAATAATGAATGAGATTCCCGATGCCAGAATGTTGTTTGAATAAAGATGGATAGGTTGCATGTGTTTGAAAGGGAAGATGGTACTTGGAGGTGATTGATCTTGCAGGGTTCCTTTAGTTTCCCTAAGGTTCACTTAAGCACCCAATATTTATGAAAGAATGTTGGTAACATAATACAAAAGTGGGACTTAAGTCTTGTATTCTATTTCACATTCTTTCAGCATGTGACTCCTAACATGTTGCACCACTTAATGAGCTTTTGGTAGTGGCACTAAAATGGAAGCTTCTGGGTGCTTATCTGAACAAAACTTTGAAACTTCTGAAGTTCACTTGTTTAATTAGGGTCATCTAGTTTTAGTCGACTTGTCATCTTCATTTCAGCAATGAGCCTGAAAATACTCTGTTGATGATTTTCAGGTCTGAATTGCAGTTCAAGATAATTATTTTTATGATTACTTTTAGCAAATGCTCATGAAGAGGTGCAGCATAATATAAATTAAACATGCTGAAGTAACAGACAACACTAATCAGAATTTTAAAATTTTATGAACAAAAGGTGAATCTCCCAAATTATCATAATTTAATATGCCTGGTGAATGTATTTCCCATTCTTTTTTTTTTAGGCTGAACTGCTAACATTTGTTGGAAGCTTTCATGAGTTTCAAAAACAAGAACAGCACAGCAATTTGATCTTTGCTCATATTACTGAGTTTTCATTGTGCCGTATTGTAACAATTTATGGCAATTATGATATAGGATGCTTAGACATTACATCATTTGAAATGCCTATATGTAACTCTGCATGATGCCACAGAGAGAGGCTCCATCATTTGTAATACTTAGGCAAAAAGAAGGTAATTTGATTTGCTGTGTTTTTTTCTCTAGATGGGTTCAGCTTTGTTTAATTTACTGCAAATACAAGCATCCGAATTCCAAACTGAAGTCATGGAACCCTAAGATACACCGTTACAGGTTGTCATCTATCTTGTCTTGATCTTGTGAAAGGCCTCAGCTTCAGTTTATGTTTCCTAGATTTTAAAAACTTTTCCCTTGTTTGCTGTACAAATTGGTAGTTACTGAATCCAGATGTTTGGAGACTGACTTTGAAGTAATTTTTTAATTTTCAGATTATGCTTCTTTCTCTTAGTTTCACTAAATGATTCAAACAAATATAATGTTGGCAAAATATGTTAGCTTCATCCTTTTCTATGGAAGAAAAGACTACCCTAAAAGGGTCACTTGTTGGTGGGGGGGTGTGGGTGGGTGAGTGTGCGTGCTTGTGTGTATGAATGTGTGGAAAAAAAGCGGTATACTTTGTATTAGTTATTTTTGGGCGTGAGCTTTTCAGAGCAGTTTCTAACATGTTTTTAGGGCTGGCTTATTAAAAACTATTGGTTAGAGGTGTTACAGATAATGGTGGTAGTAAGGAAATAGCTGCAGTCAATAACTAAAGTAGTAGTAGGTGTAGGGATTGTGGGGTTGAGCTGGAGAAGAGAAAGCTTTATGCACCTTAGTCAGAACTTTGTTTAACTTTCCAAGGTCAGTTGAAAGTAAAGAAGACATAGCCATAGGAGTACCTGCTATAATTCCATTTTCATTTAATGAAATAACAGCACAGACGGATTTTGTTACTTCTTTTTAGGTATCTTGTTTGTTTTTTATAAATGGCTATTAATGTTATTTTTTATTTCATGTACAGGGTGATGGAGAGTATACTTCAGAGTCTATGTTTTCTTTTAAATGCAGTACAGCGGGGAAAAATAAACAATATCTTAAATTGACTATATTTAAAAGATATTACAAAAACCCTTTTATTTATTTGGTTTAATATAAATCATATCTACAAATTCATACATTGTGCTATTTTTGTGAATCTTTGGTGCTTTGAATAGTTTTTCTTTGAGGAAGAATTCTGTTGATTTTAGAATATTGTACATCTGTCTCAAGCAGATCTCCTTTCTGATTTCAGCTAAGGGTTTCTGCTCACACATTAATAGTATGATAAAACCTATAGTAATTTTAAGCTGCTATCATTTTGTCTGTAGGGATTTACTTAGGTAAATTCCTGCTGAAATAATGGTCTGAAAAAAGACTGTCAGACTATGTCAGTAATAAATCTAATTTTGATATACTGCTTCTCAAAACAATTCAGGAATAAATATTTTTCTCATTTTATGAAGTAGGGAGGTGAGTTGATTTGCTTGTAATTTTCCTACAAGCAGACAAATTACTAAAATAGTTTTGGTGTGCTGTGTTCTTTAATTCACACTGTTGAATTAAAATGTCAGGCTGGTATTAGATTGGTGTATTAGAAGAGTCTAATACACCAGAGAAGCCTGAATATCCAGAAAGAATCCTATTGAAAGGAAGCTGTCAAATGCTCTCGTTTGTAGAGACAAATGGCGAAGACATGTTAATTATTACTTCCACTTACATGATAATATATAGAAGATATACTTGTACGCATATCAGAGGTGGGATTCTACACATCAACTCTTGACCAAAAACCAGAATTCTGGATTCAAATCATCCTGAAGCATAGATGTTTTAAAATTCCAGACTGCTATCCAGACCTGATTTTTTGTATTTGTCCATATGAGAATGTTCAAAATCTTAAATTCTTAATGCAGTTGAATGTTTTGCTTTTCAGAACATTGGAGCAAACTCTATGAAGTCAGAACAGCTGTTAACTTAGACGTTTGAACTTGGTCAGATCTAAAATAAATAGAAGGTCACAAGTAGTACTACCACAGTCCAACACTTTTTAATTTGACAATGTAAACCACACATGAAGCATGAGCGAGTAAATGACACCAGTTTTGTTCAACAAAATGAGGAAGTAAATGAAAGGTTAAAGTTGATAAGGCAGGATTATGACAGGAGGACCTCATGCTGTGTCTGAAAAGAATCCATTTTAGGTTTTCACTTTGAAATCCCTACTGTATTGAAGTTTGGGTTCATGGTTGATTTAGATGTGAAATTGATTTAGTGTTGATTTTTAGCACCTTAGTTGCTGTGAAATTTGTAATCGAGTTATATTTTTCCTGAAGCTTTGTGATGTATCTTCTGTTACTTCTCTATTTTATTTTAATTAGTTTATTTATTTATGTGTATCTTAATTTGAAAATTTTTCAGCTGCGTGAGGAAAAAAATTGTTCAGAGTTTTAGGTTAAGTAAATATTTATACTGCTTGCATTTCTTATTGGGAAAAAAAAACCCAACAAAAAAACCCTAATTTGAAAAGTTCTGCATTAACTACAGGTAGACTTTTACAAGTGACAGTATTATCTCCCTAAACAGGCTTAATGATTTTAAGTTTTCATAGAGCCAGATACTAAATAGGATGAACTTACTTAGGCCTAATTGTCAAAAATTGGATGAAAACTCCTGGAATCACCAGGTTTCATTCCATATAATTTCAAATTATTCCTATAGTCTATTTTTTTAATGGATTATAGAGAAGATACCTTGCTTCTGCTAGTCACAAAACTAAATGCACTGTACTAACATCTCTGCAAGAATGGCACCAGCTGATATTAAACTTCATAAGCAATTTTGCATTTTCCAAGAAAATATTCTACTGTTAAACTGTTGCTGCAGCAGCTAGAGAGTAAGGTATAAATAAATCAATTTTTATATGGAGTATAATGCACGAAGCATGAATCTTGGGGTAAAACATAACAGTTGTTCCTGTTGATATGTATAGAACACATCATATAAGGTGTATGGATGCCCAATACTTATTCATTACCTCAGAGAAACAATGAAGCTGGAGGGGAGTGGACAATAATTTTAATTCATTCACACTGTCTTTTCCTTTTTCTATCAAGTTTCACTATAGAACCTATACAAGGATTTTTTGTAGGGTATTATTTCAAACAGCAGTTAAATGAAACTGTAAGAATTATCATAAGATCATTTCAGAGATCTTGGTCTATTCCAAATTTTAAAAAATATTTTAAATTATAGAATACATATAAGGAAGTTGTGGACTCTTGCACAGATCCCAAAGTAATATTGCAAAGATTATTGTGTAATTTACTATAAAAGCAAACATCTCCTGATTCTTTTGTGTGTACACAGCTGAATCCAAGGGCAACTGGAGCAACTGTGAAGATTTCTGGTGTTCACCCACTTTTGGAGCATGCCCATATTACGAATTTCAACCCTTTGCTAGTTTTAACAATTTATCTCCAATATCAGCAGAACTGGCTTAATTTAAATTAATAAATGGGCTAAACCAAATGAGAAAATATGGTAGGAACAAAAAGATGGTTTGAAAATATCAGTTAGTTTAACACTGACAACATAGAGAAATAGGATAGGCTAAATCATTATGAAAGAGCAGCTGCAAATCTAAAAAGCCTACAGGAAATATTTTAGTACATAGGTTAGTTAGTTCTAACTACACATGCACTGCTTTAACAAGTGCTGTAAAAGTGGAATGCAGCTAGCCTGAACTCATAAACTTTCTTTTTACATAAAGGAAAGTGGTGGTTGTTGTTTCATATTTCAAAATTATTGGAAACCTTTTTGGCAGGTAATTTTAGGCACATAACTGCCTTAATGGAGACACTACAGCTCATCCGAAGACTGTTTCTCTAACAACACTAAAATATACTAAGCCCGGTCTTAGCACAAATCAAGAAAAAAAGCAATTATAAAACGTTACTTGAATGGCAGGTATGAAAAACATATTATTGTCTAGCTTTGATGCTTCCAGAATGGGGGTTTTTTTGGCAGAATATTCTCAGGCAAAATATAGTTGCTTCAAAATTGCTGCCCTCACAGCCATCTTTAGATTTCTCTCTTCAGACCATGTCTTGATTGTCTGTTCAAAATAAATTTGTGTACATTTGTGTGTATGAGGACTGGAAGAAATTTGAGGCTTTTATTCTGATCAACTTGCTTCTGCCTTCTTTCCTAGGAAGTGTGTAGAGAGCTCTGGTGCCTCAGCAAAAGTAACCGCTGTGTTACCAACAGCATTCCAGCAGCAGAAGGTACTCTTTGCCAAACAGGGAGCATTGAAAAGGGGGTGAGTACAAACAATTTATTGTTTGAAGAAGCAATTTACTGCTCGAAGACTACAAGAAGGGAGAACTAGAAAATTAAAGTGTTTCACAGCAATTACAAGAGTTCAAACTTTATCATAATACATGTGCATTGTAATGGAAAGTGTCCTACAGAATTTTTTCACCATTATTTTTTATGTGCAATTTAATAAATTATTTATCCTCTGTATAAAACTCTAGAGCCTGGATCAAAAAACAAGACCACAACATGTTCTATTCTCTCTGTATATTTTTTGAGTAATTTTTTTGTAAAAACTCTTTTTAATCTTTATTTGATTTTATACCACTCTTCCATTAAAGATTGTTACAGCTTTAGGTCTGCCATGGACTTTGAAAATGTATAACATAAATTTAGAGGTTCAACTATGTGATTGTGTTTGAAGGGAGAAGAATTTTATTTTTTCAGATATAAGCCAAATCATAAAAGTGTATAGAAAAAATAATGACTCCATAAAAGGGTTTTATAAAAACCTGTATTTCCCAGTGACATTTCTATTTTGACTTTGAATTATTCTTTCATTGTTCAGTTATGCTTGCATAACTGTTTAGCTTTATGGACTCTCATATACAGATAAACTCCTCTACTTAAAAGTACAGAAAATCAGTGTTGCAATAGATGAATGTAGCACTACAATATCTGTCTGAATATGAGAACTTTGATTTTAAACTGTATATCAGTAGTTTCAGACAAAGATGTTAGAAGACTTTCTCAGTTACAAGGCAAAAATCTATACAGATCTTAAAGAGGAGAGAAAAATATTTTAGTTGATTTATAATATATGTACTGGGGAGGAGAAAATGCATTCTACATAACTTCTTTCAAGATAATATATTTTATGCAGGTTTGTACAAAGTGAAGAGAGCTTGTTATATTAAACCATTTCCAGTATCTGTCTGAGAATGGCTGCATCTGTTCGTGAGATTCAGTGATCCAGATTGGATTTTTTTCTGAACAATGACCATTCACATCTATTCTCACTCTGACTTCTGTCATGCTAGCTGAGCTGGTTTTGACAAAGATAACAGTGCATTTTGACTTGCAATCTGATGTTTAAACAACAAGAATGAAAGCTTTTGGGCAGCTGTCACAGTTTATTAATGTGTGTTGACGGCTTCATTCAGGACTCATGACTTGGTATTGTTCTGATGGCTTTTCCATGCTGGGTTTGGAAATATTGGTAAACCATGTTAAATAAATTAATTGAAACAGTCATTTTAAAAAATAGAGTGAATAGACTTAGCCAATAAAAATAGAAAGCATAGTACCAAAAATGTTACTTTATATTACAGTAATAGGAAATGTTAGAAGCCCTGCTCTTAAATCAACAGTCTAGGTTTATTTTGGAACCATTCTCCTTTTTGATGACAAAGAATAATTTACCTCAATTTATGTTTTTTAAACCATGAGACTACAAGTTGAGATCCTTTTAGACACTGTTGATCTATTTCCTTGTCAAGAGGTTTTAATCAGTTTGCTCCCTATCAAACATATTTTTCCAGTCACTAGTATCTTGTTCCATTGTTAGATTTTAATGGGAAATGAGAAAATATATGCCATTTTACAAAGATAGACCTGTTAACCGAAGATGCCTGTTAACAGCAGGGAATTGTGTCTATAAACTGTATCCACAAAGCTTCCTGTGAATTAATAGTTCCTGGTAGCAATAAACCAGAAATCATGAGCTCTTTCCAAATATATCATTCCTTTTCCCAAAGAGTAATGTGAAATAAATAGGTTACCATGCAGTAACACCTTGCTGTTGTTATTGTTATTGTTGTTATTATTATTATTGCAACATTTATACTGCAGTCATGCCTAAAGGCCCCAGCCAAGTTATTTTGATGGATTCTGTCCAAATATATAATAAATGAAATTTCCAGCTCTGAATATTGAAGAAGACCTCAGAGTATTTAATCTTATTTAGGTATTAACTTATGTATTATGTGGAATGAAAAACCGAAAGCATAATTTGATGTGATATATATTAATATCTGATTAATATCTAATGTGTAGGGATTTCTACATATAAAACAACCTAACCTCTGCAGTAAAACCTTCTTTCAGTTGTTTTTATAAACTTGCCAAGCTTTTGACCCTTTGGGTTGAAATTTTCTGTGGTAGATATCTGCTTGCACCTGAAGGTTTTTAGAGTGTTTTCCATAAGAGTTATTCAGCAGTTTTAATGAAAAGGGAAAGAGAATAGAATGGTTTCTTCCTGCTGATGGAACTGTTACCTCTGTTCTGTTTTGAAGCTTTAATATGTTCATAGTTTGGTTAAGGGTTTTACGTAGCAGCTGGGTTCAAAAAGGTAAACTTTTCCTAATTTGTAACAAGAATTTTAAATATGCATGAATTTTCTCTCTGGTATTCCCAGGGATGTGTTTGTTAAGGTAAGTTAACTAATAGATTTTTAAAAAATACACTGATGAAGAATTTGTGCATATGAAACAATGAGAGAAAACTGGTAAGAACACTTAATATCATGTTTTAATTTAAAATAATTAAAAAGGTGACCCTGTAGATCACAGATTACATCCATGCTGGGGTTGTAGAAGAGGGGCAGACATGCAAAAAATGAAAACACAGTACTGAAAGTACTGAAAAACTGTAGCTAGTTTACCTAGCTACATTGTGGGATGATTTAACTTGTCATTTGATATTAGCATAAGATAAATGTCAGTTATTATTGAACATTATGCTTTCTTGCAAAATACTTGTAGAATCTATGATTAAGATTAGTAGTTAAAATTTAAATTTACACTAATATTTTTCTTCCTCATTCAAAATAAGAAATCAATTTGCCTCAATATTAGAGTACTTGCTCTGTGATTTTTCTAAAATCATAATTTTATAAATGTTAATTCTGTAAAGCAGCTCATACTCATAAAAGTGATCTCAAATGTGCCACTGTATCGTATTTTATTTTCATAGTCACTTCTTCACAAAAACTTCAGTACTTTTATTCACAGAGGATTTTCATATTTTATGTGTATTTGAATGCATCATTGTCGTCTTTCACTGAAATAATGGAAAATTATTGTTTCAATGTTAGAGAAGAATTAATATTTCAGATCCAAGCCTTCCATAAAGAACTGTTCTTTTCAAATAGCTGTCACTTCCTCTTCTTTCTTCATATGGTGATTATTCAATAGTCCTAACCTCATTATAGTACATGAGGTTGCTGTCATTTGTGGAGGAAGCACATTTCTGCAGTCCCATTAGAAATAAAGAAGATTTTTATCATTTTTAATTACTCCGACAGAGATTCTACGCATCACTGGCTTCTAGTGAAAGATAAATTTTTACTAGAAAATTAAAAAAGAGACTCTGAGGTAAGCATTAAATCCTCAGATTTAATTTCAGTAGAGGAGAACACCCACCAATTAAAGAGGCTGTCAGGGCAGTGAGAGAATGTGTAAGACAATGTTTGCATGACAGTGAAAATTATACACTATAGGGATTTTATACAGCTTTGGAAAAATAAAGCAGGTAAATTGAACCTGTCTATTGTCTCTGTAGTTGTAATAGTATGGAAATAGGATGGTTTACATCAGTTTTATATCTGTGATATTCTTTTGAGTTTAAATCTGAGTGCCTTGCATTTTTTAGCTTGGATCTTGATATGTTTGTAATGTATGTAATGTAATTTTAATTAAATTAGTTGCTTACATTTTTACTCTTAGAAGCATTTTCATTTTTAGCTTTTGACTTTAGTATTAAATATCTGTTCATGTACTTTCGTGGCAACTCAGATTGTAATAAGGAGATTTTGGTATTTAGTCAATAAAATTCATCACTGTAAAGAGAAGAAAAACATATGATTTTAGGCACCCCTCTAGCTTACATAAATACTTTATTCTCCATCCTTATTGTGTCATTAGAGGCATTGCAAAACACTGTGCTATTTGGATTTATCTATACTAGCTAAAAATGTGAGTTCACTCACTATATGGCATGAATTGCATTACACAGGCATTCAACTCTAGTCTAGATTTTAAAAAGCTCCCCTTGAAGGGTAGAGTCCTCTGATGTAGTCCTGATTGAGTCTGTAAATTTAGAGCTCTGAGAAGAGTGAAAGAAAGCTTGGCTTTGCTGTACATATTACTCTGAAATTAAGACTGAGTCTTCCAGTAGTGCTTTACAGAGGGACAGGGATTTGTCTGTCTATGTCTTCTGTGCATGTCTCAGTGTGTCAGATTAATTTGGCTGATTTTGGACGCAGAAGTGTCTGTATTTCATTTTGGAAAGGGTCAATACGACAGAAATTCAAGGGAGTTTAAAAACAGCACTTGCTCAGCTTTTGGAAGGGAAATGTGCAGTTTCAGGTCATGATAGACCTGAGTCCATGCCCTGCTCTGTCACCTAAGCCTGCAATAATAGGAAAGGGTACCTAATTGAGCTGCTTCAAATTCCAAGTGATACAGTAGGCACCAGAGTGTGTTCAAAATATGGGCACCAGAATCTGTTCAAAATAAGGGTTCCAGGATTATTTCTGAGTGGTATAGAAAAGGTCTCTGATGAACTAAATTATAAACTTGTTTTAATAGTTAATAATTTAGGTAAATTTTAAGTAACTTTGTATTTCTTACTTAAGTAATAATATTGCAAAGTTCAAGTGTATGCTTGAATGAAGTACACGTGTCCATTCTGCCCCAAACAAGTGGCTAGTCACGATTACAAATTGATTTTCTGTACCATGTCTGATGCTTCTGTACTACTTTTATTATGTCTATAGTGTTGGTGAATGAAATACTGCGACAAATTCTTCCTTCATTGTAATGTCGTCCAGACTTCCTTTTATAAAGAGAAATACTTTCTTAAATATACTATCAAGGGAATTTTTCATTTTCTGTAATGAAGCCTCTACATGAATCTGCAGTGGAGAACCTTTTACCAAACTGGGCTTAGAAATGAATCTTAGTGTTTAAAAGAATGTAAGCAACTTGTAGTTCTTTAATTGTGAAACATTAAGGAGGCTGATCAAGTAAAAAATACTTCTGGTGTGTGTTAGGGACCTGTAATTCAGAACTGAGTGGAGACATTTAACAAGTCACACACGCCCTCACCAATGTCTAAACATGGCTAGAAAAAGTAAAATACTAGTCTTGTTATCTATACAGGGAATGCTAATGCCTATAATTGGTCATTGTCTGACCCTTATATTTTTCTGTCCTGATAACTCTGTCAGCCTCCAAGCTAATTTTGTGTTTCTTTTGTGAAATCTTTCAGTGGTGTTATCAGGGAGAGTGCGTACCTTTTGGCACTTGGCCCCAGAGCGTAGATGGGGGTTGGGGTCCGTGGTCAATATGGGGAGAGTGCAGCAGGACCTGCGGGGGAGGAGTCTCCTCATCTATAAGACACTGTGACAGTCCAGCGTAAGTAGCTAAAGTAAGCCAGAGCCAACAAAAAGACACATTTGGAAATTATTCAAAACTGTGGTTTCACTTGTTATCTGTAAAAATGTTTTGCTAGTTTGCCAAATTTTGTCTTCAAAATAGCAGACAGAAATGCTTAAACAGGAGTTCACTAGACATACTTTTAACATTTTTAATGTATCTTATGTACTGTAAAGATAGCTGGATTTATATTTGGCAGTAACCAGACTGGTTTCCTTTATGTGACTTGTTGTTCATCAAAATATATTTAATTTATGCCTTAGAGAGGTTTCTTTGTTTGGGTGTATTTCCTTCAATGCTTGCCTCAGATATAAAATAACAATTGCCAGTTAGTTATTAAAAAAATAAACCCCAAACCCAACACAGTATTTCCAAGGCTTTCAATAACACTGCTTGCATACAAACCATAGGTGGTAATATTGTATTGCATACAATATATTTATGTGCTGCCTTGTCCAAGTCTTCAGTTGTGACTTCCTACTGACTCTTAAAAAAATTCAGCATACTTTTTTTTCCCTGCTACTACTCTCTATTGGTCTGCGGCCCCTCTGTAAATAGGGCCCAGCTTCTCCACTACGGCTTGATCTGTTGTATATATCTGTGCTTGTCTTACAAATCTGTCTATTTTCCAATGTCCTGATGCACTGACTGTTCCAGAGCAGTTCTGTCAGATAAATGCTCCTCTCTGTCACTATCTCTTCTCAAATGAGGAATGCGTATTTCTATTGCTGTTCTTTGCTGAATGAATCGCTGCTCTTTTCTGTTGTGGCTTTTAATTGTTCTGATTATCTCACCACAACTATAGGTCTTCTCAGAGTAGTTTTATTACTCCATGCTCTCTTCTTGTCATTTCTCAATCACTGTCTCAGTCACCACTATTGGTTTTTCCGAAATTCATTTGTGTTTCTTTCATGAAAATTCAAGCTGTGTCTTTTGTCACTCGTTTTCTTGTCTTCTGCTCTCTGTTCACTAAGGTTATTTGTTTCTTATGTCTGTATTTTCCAAGCCAGGCTGTTCACCAGCTTTCCACTGCACTCTGCAAGACAGATACCAACCATAATGTCACATCACTGCTACTTAAGGTGGTCTGTTTGTCCCCTATTATTAGCAATAACTACCTAATCTGGCAAATATCACTACCTACGCAATGGATACAAAAGCAGAAGTTATCTGTATGCATCAATAACATGTCAGACTGTGTTAGTGAGAGGAAAAGATTTTTTTTTTTTTTCAAAGCAGTATTTTAAAAGCCTAGTGAAATATTTGTTTGGAGCATGAATAATATCCTAAGTTTTTTTTCCGACTTCTGTCATATGTGTCTGGGTTGGTATGATGGAAATGATCAAGTTTTAAATGTTTAACAAGCACAAATGCATTTGGGAGAGGGTATGTCTGCATTAAGAAAAAAACCAAAAACAACCTGTTGATTAAGGTTAACATTTCCTGGTTAAATACTCTAACGTGGAAAAAACAGTATTGATTTAATTTTTTAGTTAATTTTAAATTGTAAATATATAATTTTTTAATATGAAAGCCTCACAAAGTATTTTTTCTTTCTGCTTTCAAGTTGCAAGCCAAAGAGCAGATGTCTGATTAATCTTCCGTATAAGTCTAAGTTAGTTCATTATTTGACCTCTTTGGAAGATAGACAGTGTTCTTAACCAGTTTGGGAATTTAACAGCCAATTATCTGCATTAATAGAATTCTGCTTACTCTGAAGCTTCCTAAGATTAAATACTGATTAGCTCAAATCAGAGTCAAATTTCTGAACTAGAATATACAGTCTTTCTGGTTCTGAGTATAAAACCAGTCTTTGTTGGTTTTCAAATAAGATGAGATGATTGAAAAAAAAAAAAAAGTATCACATGGGTTGTTTACACATTTCTCATTTTAATTTTATAAAGCAAGCAAATAATTAAAACGAACAGTTTTTTTATTGTATTCAAAATGCAATTAAACTGTACTGTTTGGAACTTACGCAAACTACATTAATATTATGAATGATGATTTTTCAAGTACCCAGTAATATTTTGTGTCTGCTCCAATGTAAATCAGAGATACAGATCTTTGCGAAATCTCATTTAAAACTTGAATATATTTATATTTATATTTATATTTATATGAATATGAATATATTATATTTTGTATTTTGTATTTTGTATATCTCTTGGACTTGTATTAGTATTAAGAATGCATTAGTATATTTTCTGCAGCTGTGTTTGTTCCAGTGCATATCCTAACATATAAACATGCTTTTCCAGGCCTTCAGGTGGAGGCAAATATTGTCTTGGAGAAAGGAAGCGTTATCGCTCCTGTAATACCGATGTAAGTAATTTTTGTTCCACTCTGATCAGCTTGTCTGGTTTATGTTTTAGCAGCAAGGGATGCATTTTTTCTCCAGTTCAGAATTGTGTGTATTCTGTGTTTAGTTGGCAAACAGTCCCGTAAGGCACATCTATATTGCAGGCACCCTCTGTGTTCTGGTAAATGTTAGGATCCTGTCTTGATGTGGTGTCTAGCTAGTGCCTTTGCATTAAGGCCTGGGGTGAGTTCAGCTTGAGCTTCCACAGTAAACCTGAGCAAGGATCATTCCACATCAGAGCAAAAATCTGTCAAGCCCACTGCTTTATCTTCCAGCAGCGGCCTATAACAGGTTTTAGGGAATAAATTATACACTTCTGACAGGCAAGCGATGACTTTTCTTTTACCTTGTGAGTTTCCAAAAGCTGTGTGTCTAAAGATTGCTGGAACTCATGTCATATCTATTTCACATCAACTGCCCCAAATTAAAGTATCCTCCATTAACCCACTTTTAAGCCCTCTTACACTTTCTATACCTTTATAACATTCAGTGCTAGTGTTAAACAATCCTCTTACACACTCAGTGCAAATATATTTGAAATCTGCTGTATTACCAGAATGATGCTGCAGTTCCTTTTTAGAGCTGAGCCCGTTGGACTGCAATCCTGAAGGGGTGGGACACAGTAGAAATGTATAAGGTCAGATTATGAACTTAAATTACAAATTCAAGTAACTTAAAATTCAAACCTGGAAAAATACACATTAATAAAGAATTTCACTAATAAGTTTCCAAGTCAAATTACAGGTCAGTAGCACTGCAAACATAAAAAGGCTTTCCTACTATTTTAGCTTTAAATTTATATTAATTTTCAGCTTAAATAAAGGAAGTTTGTAAGGCTGAGAGAATTTATAACTTAAGATATTGTTCCCCCTCTTTATCTTTCAATACATTCAGGAAAATATAATAGCTTGTATACAGATTCTTTGAAAAATTTTGCGTTTTTTGATCATTATTAATTATCGTAATTTCTGTTGCTGCAAATTTCCCTGTGGAAGTCATCCTCTTAATTAGGAAGTATTAAAAATTTCCAAATTGAAAATTTCTTTCTTACTGTTGATCACAGCTGCCCTGTTCACACAGCCAAGAAGTGACCACAGTGTAGTAAGAAAAATTGATGTTTAGATGGTGGTCCAGTATGAGCTGTAAAACCTTTCCAGTTGTCCAACCTTCCAAATTCCATTCTGGAACCTTGACCTTGTTATTTTTTTTCTGTGGATGCAAATCAAAGAAATCTTTGCATTTTTCTGTTTCGGTACGTTTTTAATTTGAATGGATCTGGTTTATCAGATGACACTCTGCAATTAATTTTACCTTTCTCTGCAATTTTACCTTTCTCTTTACTTTCACTCAGGTGATCTTTTTGTAATTGGAAGATTTCATCAGCAGGAAATATTTTTATAGTTGTAGTTCACAAATGAAAATACTGAGTTACATGAGGTGTCTTTCAGATTCTTACAGCTGATAGGAAATCCACTTTCAAAATTGGCAACTGCATGATGACTGTTTACTGAAATCTGTCAGTCAGTATTTAGTAAATTTCACAGATGCTTTATTGAAATATTACAACATCTTCCACGATGTTGTCTACTACTAAGCTAAGTGATTTACCAAAATTGGAATGTTTCATTATTCTTTTAATTTAACCAGGAATTGTAATAAGTTGTAGTTGATAAAACTTATACAAAAATACTGATTTGTATCGTTATTTATCTTCCTTGTAAACCTGTATCTGTCAAGTGTCTGCCAAATTTCTATTTATTTGGGATTGATATGAGACAAACTGCAATCTAGACTATTCTATTAATCCTTTTCAAATAATGATCTTTTTACATTGACACTGTTTCAGTTTGTACACAGTCTAAGATTTGTTAAAAAACATACAGAGGCACACAGCAGCCCTTCTCCTTTAACTCTGAGGACTCTTGTGAAGTATTTGTCCAGATATTATTATTTCAAATGTTGTATTTTTCTCCAATCTGCTACAGTACTAATATATAAAAATATTTATGTAATATGTAATCCCATTACTTCACAAATATATAATTTTTAATGCTTTTTTATCATTAAGAATGATGCCAATTTACCTAGACATACCACAGAAATGTTGCTATGATTTATTTTTATTGTATTAAATTTCTAATTATCACTTTTCAGTCAGTTTTATTCTTAGTTGTTTTTGCTTCTCTGTAATAAATAAATAATTTTTTAAAAAAATCTTTATTTATTTATTACAGAGAGGAAGTTTACAGAGTCAGAGGAGTAATATACAGAAGGTCTCTGAGGAGGCCATTCAGGCTATTTCCTGGCACAAAGACAAAACAATTCTCAATAAACCATTCTTAACTGATGGTTAGGCACCACACCTGTTTTGAAATATCTCCAGTCCAGGAAATTGCATTAGGACTTCTCAATATCCTTACAGTCAGTACAATTTTCATAAAATATGATGCATGTGTTTCCATGCTTTAAGATCCCTTACTCTTTCCCCAATAAGAAGATGACGGATATTATTCCCTAGATTGAAACTTTTCCTGTATTTGGAGATTACTATCATGTCTGTTCTTAGTTTTCTTTACACCAGACCATCTCTGTGTTGGTAGCCATTGGGATCCTAGTAGCACACACCTGGAAGCATGGTGCACAAACCACTGCACTAGCTGAGGTCTGTCAGAGTTGACTTTAATTTCAACTTAGTTGTCACCTTAGTGATGGGATTCTGTTCTTTCATCTTAGTATTTTGTTAATTTTTCTTACGGTAGTGGCAATGTTCATTTAGTCCATTGATTCATTATGTCCAAACCTCTTTCTTAAAATTGCTGTTTAGGAGGTCACTCTTCAGCTGTGCTTTCATAGCTAATTGTTCATAACCGAGTCTAGTGATTCACATTCATTCGAACCACTGCAACAATCCATTGAAATATTTAAAAATAACAGCACTCAATTCCAAAATACTGGTTTCCTACCTATCCTCGTATTTCAATCATAATTTCAACAAGGTATTGGAAAGGGAGCTTTGCATTTCATCACCTAGGTTTGAAAAACAGCTGAATGTGAACTCAAGCCAGGCAATTTGGAAATGCACAGTTTGTGATCTATTTTTTTAGTATGGCATAATTATTGGTATGGTTTTCCAGTGTGTGAGCATCTTGGTACTTACAGAAGTCTAAATTTACAGTCTTAATAGTTTTGACAACTCTAGTCTATTTCTTTCATAGCAGTATTTAGGATTCTACATCACTGAGAATCAGAGACGCTGTTAGGTTTTGTTTCAAGATTTATATTAGTCATTAGGGCTTGACAGTTTTAATGGACTGGTATGTTGATTAATGTAAGTGTTAGGAGCATGCAAATCTGTTATTGTTTTTATGAAAAATGTGCTGTTTGTACTTTCTTTTTTTGCAGTGTCAACATTTATTGCCCATCTGTAATTTTCAAGATAGCCTTACCAAAAGTGCCTACTGTTCATAAACCAACTCCCACTCCCACCCCCCTTCTCATTTTGACTTCAGTTTTCTTGCAGACATGAGTTAGTTCTTGTCTTTTTTTTTTGTCTTTTGTTTTGTTTTGGTTTTTTGTTTATTTGTTTTTTTAACATTTTAATCCAGAAAGAGTGCACACACTCCTACTAGACTTATTTCTTGTCAAGCACTTCCAAAGCCATATATGACTTCTTAATTCAAAAGGCATCTGCTAATGGAAACATTGAGATCAGCAGAAAATAACATTAGCTAAAAAGTTCTGGAAACGTAAGGGTGGTAGAAAGAACACAATCATCAGAAAATTGTTTTCTGCCATCAACCACATTATCTCCAACAACTTGTGTATTTTTTCAACCAAAGTATTTTTATTAAAAAAAAAAAATACAAAACTGTAGTATAATCACAAGAAACATAATTTCTCAGTTACAGTAACTAGTTGATTTAAAATATTTCTAAGGATGCAAATCTTAAATTGACATACATCTAAAACTGTAAAAGAGCAATTGTAAAAAGAACTTTTATATATATGATGAAAAACATGGTTTGCTTACAAATACTGAGAATGTTTTATATATATATATGTGTATACATGCTTTTAAAAGTTTATTGGTTTTGAGTCCTTTCTCTTAATAGAATGCTATTTTTTGGGGGGGGTATTCCTTTCATTATGCATACATTCACAGATATTGTTTGTTGCTATCATAATTTCAATATTTTCAGCCATTTTTTTTCTGAAATTACTTCATGTGAGAAGCCACGTTTTGTAATAGTACCTGGGTTTGAACTGCCACTTTTTTGGCTTGTTTCTCATCCTCTCTAAGGGATTTTATAGACCTTTGTTAATAGGAAACAACAAGTTCAGTTGCTGAAATCTGCGTGATCTCAAACTCCAAGATGAACAGGAGTTGTGTCAGTGTTGGTTCAATAATTTGTTAATACTTTTTAAACTCAAAACATCTTCTTCTCAGGACTTCCTTCAGACCTGGTTTTAAGTTCTCATATGCTTGCTGTATTCCTACCTCACAGTTTGCAGTCCCATAAAAGAGCATCTGGAGACGCAAGCAGTCTTTAGTTTGACAAGAGTTATCCATGTAACATAATTGCGTGAAAAAAGTGAAATATCTTAATAAAGAAAAGCACTTATTGCACACTTACATTATGAAAAGAACATGTACATCAAGAGGTAGTGCCAAAGAGATGACATTTTGTAAATGCATGTTGTGGCTTACCCTGTAGTAGTAATTTTGCATTTCTATGCCTAGGGTTTTCATAGTCATAGGCAGGAAAGGACCTCAAGGAGTATCTGGTCCAACATTTCTTTGCAAAAACATGGTCTGAAGAAGATGGCCCAGCACCCTGTCCAGCCAAATCTTAAAAGTATCCACTGGTTAGGAAATTGCCACTGTTCTGAGGAAATTATTCCAATGGCTACTTCTCAAGTTCTCATTGAGAAAAGTTTCTCTTCTGTGTTCAATCAGAATCTGCTCAGGAATTGTACACATTACATCTTCTCTGTGTGACTCCTTGTAAAAGAGAGAATCTCCATCTTCTCCGTAGCCACCTTTCAAATACTGTAACATGGGGATAAGGCCTCCCTCAAGCCTTCCTTTCTCAAGCCTGAACAAACCCAGTTCCCTCAGCCATTCCTCATGTGCCAGGCTTCCCAGCCCTCCCTCGTGGCCCTCCTCTGGACCCTCTCCAGCCTGTCCACATCTGCGTTGTGCACCAGGGGCCAAAACTGAACACAGTATTCCAGGTGTGGCCTGACAAGCACTGTGTGGGGTGGGATAAGGACTTCACCTCTGCTGGTGAAGCCCTTGTTGAAGCCGCCCAGGATTTGTTCCCTTTCTGTGCTGCAGGAGCACACAGGTCACTCAGATGGAGCTGAGTCCACCGGGAGTGCCAGGCCCCTTCCCACAGAGCTGCTCCCAAGCTGGATAGATCCCAGCCTGTGCTGCACTCCTGGATTACGCTTTCCCAAGTGAAAAATCTTACACTTGTCCTCACTGAACCTCACAGTGTGCTCATTAGCCCACTCATCCAGCTCATCCAGGTCTGTCTGCATGGAGACTCTCCCTTCACAGGTGTCCAGACAGTTCCTCAGACAGTTTGCTGCTATTGCAAAATTTCACCATGATACGCTTGACCCCATCTTCTAGCTCACTTTGGAAAATAAACAGTGCTGGGTCCAGTATCAATCCCTGGTGACACCCCTCGTGCCAGGTGTCAATTTGAAGAGAAGTGATTGACCACTCCCCTGGGTCAGCCAGGTCCCCACCCACCCCACAGACCCCTTGTCTAGGCCATAACACAGCAGCTTCTCTAAGGAGCTGTGGGAAGCAATACTGAGAGCCCTGGAGAAATCCAGGCAAGCAATGTCCACCACTCACCCAGCAGCGACTAAGCAGGTTTCTGTGATGGAGAAGGCAACCACGTTTGTCAAGCTCAGTTTTGAATGCATTTCTTGAGGTCGTAGTCTTTAGTTTTACGTCCTGTCAGATATTGGTGAGATACTAAAAAAAGATAGGAAAATTAGGCAGCAAGACTGCATCTCAAAGACCATATAGTGAGAATACTTTTTAGAGTATAAAAAAAGAAAATCTTGATCCTTCTTTACTCATCTTCGTATTTTATTATTTTGTCCTAGTATAACTATTTAAATAAAGGGTTTAATTATGGATGTGATTTATTTAATTTGTAAGGAGAATTCAGTTCAATTAAAATACCAGTTGTGTAGATTAGGAACTGAGCAATTGGGACTGAATAAGTGAAGTGACCAGTACCAGAGAGATTCAGGCTCTAGCTTTGAGGGATGTCAAGACTGATCCTTCAACTGCTTGGAGAATGCGATGCAAAGAGACAAATTTAGATTGGGTCACTATTAAAAACACCTTAAAAATACTTTTTTTAAAAAAAAGTTATGTAGTTATTTTGAATTCTTCTTGTTATCATCTGAAGGATTATTGAATAAAAGTAGTTGCACTACTGTGTTCTTACCAGTTAATGCATTCTATTTAAAAATGTATTTTTAATTGGAAGGAGGTAGTAGAGTAGTATAGAAAACTAAAGCTATAAATACTGTCTAATGTCCACTGTTTTAATTTATATTGCTTCAGAATAGCAGAAAAAAAAGCTCCTGAATCACATGGCAATGGGCTAACTATCATGAGATCTTGATTAATGTGTAATGATTGTTGTGTTTATATTTGCATTGTGTGATAAATTTTTAGCATCCATGTTATTAGAGTCCCTTTCACTTGAATGCATTTCAGATTCCTGGGAAGTGCTCTCTGGTTTAGGTACACAGGAAGACAAGTAAGATGCCATAAAATGGACTCTTGTCTTGCTCCTAAAGTAGTAGTATTTATTAACACCTCTGATGTCTGGCAAAAAAAATCCTTTTCTCTTTCACTCTACACAGAATTTTAATCTTTTAAATACTTTCTGATGAAGCTTGCAATTTTAGCAGGTACTTAAAACATTGATAACAATGTTTAATGAGATGAGGGTATATTCAAGATTACTTTGAATCTGCTGATGAAAAATGTTGTAAATAGCAAAGAATTCTATTTCTCCTGTAATTCTTTCCAAGATTAATTTTACTTAAATCTACCCTCATTCCAAATAAAAAAGTTACTTCATGGTTTTGTAATTGTTGATGCAAAGCAATGAAAGGTTAAATGAAAATTTTTATTTCTTGACGCATGGAGGCTGGTAATCAGAGCCAGACATGCTATCTCTTCTCTTTCTCAGTCTTAAAAAATACCTTTTTCAAGACTAAAAGTAAGCAGGAGTGATATAGTTCTCTAGAATGTTTTTTTCTTGATGTCTTAATAATGTGTCTCAGTACAGCTGCTTAGTGTAGTATAATTGAACCTACAGCTCCAACAAAATTTTTTTTCCAGCTGTTGTTAATGTGTTTATAAGAAGGTAGCTGATGGATTGATTATGACGCATAGTTTGACAGGATTCTGATTTTCCAGTTTTATGGAAATTGTTATGTAACACTTACCTTTTTTAAAATTACTTCAGCTATTTCATACCAGCCTAAGATTGCAAATGGACACTTCAACTGTAAAGTAATAAAGCAAATTTCAGAGTCAGAGCCACATGGCAAAACCTTCTAATCATGCGTGATTGTGTTTGCAGTATAAGCATCTAAGCATTGCCTTTCATGTTTATATTTGGAATAAATTAACTATTTTGTGTCATTTTCTAGCCGTGTCCTTCAGGGGCTCGTGATTTTAGAGAGAAGCAATGTGCGGATTTTGACAATATGCCTTTTCGGGGAAAGTATTATAACTGGAAACCCTACACTGGAGGTAATGGTTAGCATTGCAAAACCATTATCATATGTGAAGAGGACAAAATGATATAAATGTTGTATCAGGGTAATGTTTATAAATATAATGTTTTGACTAAAATATCATGAGCTAAGATTTTTAAGCTTGTACTTTGGTTAGTTGCTGCAAGTGTTACTGAAGAGCAAAATTTCTTTGTTCTGGTAGATTTTTTTTGGTGTGAGGGGGAGTCAGCATCATTATAGATACTCCACTTTAAAAGTATGGAGGCATTCTCCATCTGCACCTGTACTAGAATTAGATATTCCATAGGTGATCTGCATGTGCCTCTTACGTTACCATGATGAGCTTAATATTAAATAATCTCACAATAACTTTGTCTTTCCTAAAGTCAGGAACATATTAGGAGAATGAGAAAGAAGTAAAAGCATTGATAGGAGTCTCTAAAGACTACTTCAATAATTGCATTATTTATAGTATCATAATTTAATTTTTTTTCCTATGCTAAAGCTGGAGGGTATAACTTGTGGTTTTTATACTTTATTGACTTGAATAAAATGATTTACCAATTATTTTTAGCTTAACAGCCTAAATGGTTTTTACAAACAGGATTTTAGATTAAAAGCCTAAGAAGGGTCATCCTGATGGTGTGGTGAGAGCTGTAGTGTAATTCCACAGGACTAAACTCTCAATTGAAATTTTATGATCTTGGTTTTGATATACTTCTAGCACTTCATTCTGTTGCTATTCTTGCTTTTCAAAGAGTGAAGTGATATCCTTTTTTAAGAAAATCGTTCAGTAATTATTATTAGGTTTGTTCTAGCATAATGTCATCATTATGGACCCAGCCAACCTTGTCATATCTTAATGTGTGAAATAATCTTTTTTGCAAAAGAGAAGAGTCAAATTGAGAAATCATTAAGGGGAAGTTAAATAAGGTTTATACATTGTATATGTCAAGTATGAAATAAGATTGTAAATTGCAGATTTATTTATGTATCTATTTGTGTATGTTTTAACTAAACAATAACTCTTTAAGGTTTCTGTTATTTTTTTTTTCCCCTTTCATTTGATTTTGTTGTCCAGGTGGGGTTAAACCGTGCGCATTAAACTGCTTGGCTGAAGGGTATAATTTTTACACTGAACGTGCTCCTGCAGTAATAGATGGGACTCAGTGCAATGCTGATTCACTGGATATCTGTATCAATGGAGAATGCAAGGTTAAAAATGTTTTATAAAGTACTTATGGATTACTTTCTGTATCTGCTGTCACCTATATTTAGTTATGGTACTTGTATATTACATGAAAGGGAATGTTGCATAAAATAGACAAATAATTTGAATTTCAGTAACTTCTCACAGACATTAGTAGAATCTGCCATTTGATCCTTTTTCTTGCTGTATGGTTTCTGTTGAAGAGTTGATGGAAATGGCAACAGGAGATAAACAGGTTCCTTGCACTCTTCCAAAGCCAGCTTTATCATTTCAGTTAGAACATGACTCTGTGTGAAAAACACTAAGTATGAACATATTAATCTGTTTGACTAGTTCATCCTGTTGCAAAAAATCATGCTGTTAATGTAATTGAAACAGAAAGTCATCGCTATTGCCCTGTGGTGCTAGAAAAAAATCTATAGTGATGTAAGTGTTTGGCGTCTACTAAAAATCTGATTATCTTGTAAGATTCCAATAGAATTGCATTACAAGAATTTCAATAGAATCAGGGTTCTGTGCCATATTTTTTGGTTGTTAACATTCCACTGCTTCCTCAGTTTAGCAGAGCATTTTATTATGTACTTAGGTCTAGGTATTTGAAAAGTACTAAAACTTATTTGATTTTAACAAAACCACTGACATTACTAGAGCTTAACTTAATGCTGAAGTACTTTGCTAAATGGGGGGCTGAATGGATGTTTATTGAATGACATAGTGAGATCAAAAGCTTTTGCCATGTTTTAGTAAACTGATGAAAAGAATCTCAAGTTGAGAATGAACTGTGAAGAAATTTGGGTATCTGTCATTTTAGTGAATCAGTAAGTCAAAATGTAAATAGTTAAAATAACAATACTTTGTCAGTTTTGGAAAATATTTTAGCTTTCCTTATTATATGTGTATTAGCTGTTTACAAGATGGCAAATAATACTGCTAGATAGGAAACAAAGACAGCTAGACAGTTATGTAGCTACCTTCTTTATATGAGTCCTGGAAAAATACTGATAAGCTGCAGTCTTTATTCTGTTTATAACCTTCTTGTTTCATCCTAATTTTTTTTCTTTTCCCAAAGATTCTCTCTTTATTTATTTTTTCATCTAATACAGCATGCAATTCAGCTTTTCACTGTGTTTCCTCCTGCATTTATTCTTACTCTGAAGTTATTTACACTCTACATTCATACTTACAAAAAATACAAGTTTTCCCTGCAGCATGTGGAAATATGGTCTATGAAGCTGTAATGCGTTAAGAATACGACTTACGCTGTCTACATGTTAAAGGTTCACACAGCAAATATTTTCCTCAAAAAAGCAGTATAGATGGCAAGAGGCTGTTTAATATCAAATAACATCAGTAATTATTTATTGATAAGTATAATAATTATATTATATGGAAAACGCTGTGAAATCCCTTTCTAGGAGTCACAGTAGGAATGCAAGGTTCTTATTAATCAAGAACAACCCAAAATGTGAATTCTTCTCCTTTTTTATCTCCTTTCATTGTCAAGTGAAAACCCACTTAAAGTACTGGTTATCAACAGCAGAGTAGTTAAAAATAAGAACTGAATATCTCAAACTTGAGAGAAACACTTCAAAGAAACCTTAGAAATAATGGTGCACGACCATCATCCTGTTAAAATATTTGTTCTAATCTGTTCTCAGCATGTAGGTTGTGATAATATTTTGGGGTCTGATGCTAAGGAAGACAGATGCCGTGTTTGTGGAGGAGATGGGAGTACATGTGAAGCCATTGAAGGTTTCTTCAATGATTCATTGCCCAGAGGAGGTACGTACACTTATGTCCATTCTGTTGCACAATGCTTTTAGATGACTTTAGACAATACCAGTGCTGCCTTCATTCCCAGCATGGCGTTGCTGCTGGTCATTCACTTCGACTCTCTGTGCCTACACTTTCCTTTTTTTGTGTATTAGTTTCGGTTTATCCCAAATACTGCAGTATGTTTAGTTACTGAATGCTTTGTTCTGGTGAAGTTTTTTTGTTATTATTTCATTATGGTGGTATATTAAGAGTAATGTTGTGTATTATTTTACTGTGTATGGTAGAATCTGATAGTCATGCATGCAATTCTAGTATACCAAGAATACAGAAGAATCTCTGAAGTTCATCATATTAAGAATTCAGGAAATATATATAGGCTATTATTTTAAAACTTAGCTCAAAATGTATTAATCTTGTAGTCCTAGTGTTACCAGGTTTTGGACTCCATAATTCAGAAAAAGGAGTGATGCACTGCAGTTAGCTCTGTCCAGTGGGGGACCAGTAAGATTGTAGGGAACTGGAACATTTGACTCTCTGTGAGGAGAGGCTGAGAGAACTGGACTTGCACAGCCTGGAGAATCCCCTGGTTTATGAGGACCTGGTATGAGCCTTTTGGTACTGCAAGGAGGTCATGGAGACAGCAGAGCCAGGCTCTTTGCAGTGGTGGGTACGTGGTGGGAGACAAGACAGTAGCTATAAACTGATAGAAGAAAGGTGACTAACCAAATGGAAGAAGAAGGTATTTCCTCAGGAGGACAGTCTAGCAGTGGATCAGATTTCCTAGAAAGGTTGTAGTTTCCATCTTTGGAGTTTTTCATGACCCAGCAGGACAGAGCTCGGAGTAACTCAATCTGATCTCTTAGGTGCACCTGCTTGTTGCACGAAGTTGGACTAAATGACTGGCTGAAGTCCTCTAACACGTGAATTATCCTATGATCCTAAAGACATTTTAGATGTTAATTACTTAAAATACAGTGTTGAAAATAGTTTATTAGCAGTTAATGAAAGAAATTCCTGAATACTTAAGTTCTTGCTATCAGTTAAAATTTTTTTGTATGAAGTTTAAAGAATTTTCTTTTGGATCACATGGAAGAAAATTATCAAGTACATTTGAATCCCATATCTCATGCTAATTTTTCATTGTAAGTAATTAATTAATGGTTAGTTTAATTACTTAGAAGTGGTGAAAGTAAAAAACCCGCAAATTAATTTTTTCTTTGTCTTACAGGATATATGGAAGTGATTCAAATTCCAAGAGGTTCTGTGCACATTGAAATAAGAGAAGTGGCAATGTCAAAGAACTACATTGGTAAGGACACTCTTTATATAGTAGATAATTATTAAAATGTCAGAGTTTATATTGTGATTTGAAGGTACGTTTTCTGATTTGGACAAAACCTTATACACAGTAGAAGCAACAGAGGGAATAGTTAGCTGTTGATACAAGTAACTTGTTATCAGACAGTTAGTAGATGGGGTGTATTCTTTTCGATGGAATTATTGAAATACACCACACGTTTCCTCCTTGTCCGTTCAGTGCAAAATCATGCCACCTTCACTATAAAGTGTTAGAGTTGAACTGAAGCAGATGAGGAAATAATGCTTAATATAAGGAAATAAAATACTTGGTAACAAGGAAATAAAATCAAATAATCTCCTGTCCCACTGTGAAGTAGTTTCTTACATCTGGGAAGTCTCTTGGGGGATTAAACTGTTTTAAAACACAATTTTATTTCATCAGCAGCCATAGTTACTTAAATGCTAGCAATCCTGTCTCTTTACTTCAGGGGAATTTAATGTATCAGTAACAGAGCACTAGATACCATTCCTGGTTTGTAAGAAAATTAGGTGCAGAAAAACAATGTGATAATGGAAATAATTCAGGAGGCTAATCGTAAAACACAGAATCAAATTCAGATTCCCAGATTCTTACTCATTTCTCTAGAGACTGTTAAGTGTGCTTTCTGGTTTTAAATACTGATATTTACAAATCTGGCTTAGTCAAACTCAAGGCAATGTGCTTTGCTAAAAGTTTATGTTTGCTTGGTTGGCATAGCAGTCAGTTGACAGTGGTACAAGAACACCAGTTTCTTAGTCAGAAATAGATTAGAAGGATGATCAGTTGTACAGCAAACTAAGAAATTAATACTAGCAAAAGCTATTAGCTGTTTAAGCTGTAAAGCAGTGGCTGAGGCTACTTTTTTCAGTATTCTTGTCCATGTACTTGGTAAATAACACTGACATGTTGGGAGGTATTGTGATGTCTTCAGGTGTGAGTTAGAAAGGCAATTATCCTCATTAGAACATTAATTCCTAAGTAGATTATATTAACAATAATGGCACCTTTTACTGCTGAATGCCTGCTTTCTTTCTGCTTGCCCCCACCCTTCTGTAATTCAGCAGATAGTCAACCTCCCTCCATTCTGCAGGATTAATAACACTACTAGCAATTGACTGATTACTATTCTTTTAGCATCACGCCCCGCAAGGCTCCTCTCCCATGCCAAAGTATACCACGTGTGAGTTTTCCTCTGTATCCTGTGCTGAGTTTCAAGCAGAGGTGGTGCCAGGGAGTCGTGCTGTGTAGCCTTTTCTGCCAAGAACTCCTCAAAAGACAGCTGAAAAACAACAAAAATGCTACTACAATTGATTGTTTTTCCTCTCTAAGAATAGAGCAGAGGGGAGAGATCTGGAAAAACATTTTGATTGACACCATCTGGATAAAGTAAATGAAAAATGCAACTTTTTTTTTAGATAGAAAACACATACAACATCATTGATATATAATCTGGCCACAGATCTAAAAATGTAAAGTTGTACATAAACACTTTTTTCATGTGCTTATCACAATTTCAAGGAATTCCTGGGCTTTCAGGCTCTCTTCTAACTACCTTGTTTCATGCCACAGAGCCCTGACTACAAAATGGGATCTTCCTGTCCTTTACTAGTTTCTTGTGTTTCCAGCTTTCAAAAGTGCCATTACATCCATTATACCTTACAGGGTATATTGTTCAGTAAGTGCAAACCAGATCTCTGTTTTAGGATAACCAGTTCCTGAGGAAGGGATGGCTTGGGTTTATCTGCTCCCTTAAGGGAGCTAGTCGAGCAGAATTGGTAGCTAAAATGACTTTATTGTGTTAAAGTATATAATGCAAGGGCATTGTTTTATGGATGTTTCTTCAGGGGCATTGTGAACTTCACAGCTCCTTCTCTGTCTTTATGGAGTACTCCCTCCATATGGGGTACTTCTTTATGGAGTGTCCCCTCCCAGGACAGCTCTTCAGGTGGCCACACTGTGAACAAGGTTAGAGAACTGGTTCTGCTGAAAAGAACATATTTACATGTATTATTACATGTTCTCTTATGTGCACTGCTGCTGAATACATGATCACAGTGTAAGAAATCAATTTCTCTACTTGAAAGTATACTAAACCTTCTCAGTTTTGTAGTAGTCAACCTGTTCTGGTTGGAGATGTCCCAGCTTCTTGTGGGGAGTTGGACTAGGTGACCGTTAAACGTCCTTTCCCACCCAAACTATTCTATGATTCTAGCATACCATAAAAATAGACTCCTCTTCCACTCTAGTTGTCCCACTGGCTCTTTTATTCAAACTCAGGCTTTCAAACTAACTCTCAGCAAACATCCCATAGTTCCTTCAACAAGAGTGCAGTTCCTTTGAAATCCATGACCTCAAATTTGGAGTGCAGTTAGACAATTCAGTTAGTTCAGTTAGCACCTGTTCTCTCTCTCCTTGATCTCGCTGATCCTTTTTTTACCAGTATCTCTCCTAGTTTTATGACCAAATTAGTCAAAAGCCCATTTCTGCAGCTGCACCAATTGTACAATATTTTAATTGATTTCTCCAACAGATAACCCAGCAGCAACAAAACCGTATGTGTTCAGAGCTGCAGAAAAAAAAATGCATTTACAGTAGTGCTGTTATCTTCCTTTAAATGGCTTGATCCAGGGTGACACCTGGCTTTATATTCCTCTTACAGTGATCTTCTGTGGGCTTCCTGCATTTCAGGTTCTCATAAATGTTAATTCTCAGACCTTTTGGTGCTAATGCAAATGGTTACTAATGTCGGCTGAATATCACTGTCACCAGTAGAACAGTACTGCCTCTCTCACTATCTCCTGCTCACATGAATGCTCTCTGATCTGTTTTAGACAACTTAAGCATCACTGAGGCATTTTCCTCAACTGTTTAAGGTAAACCGACTGTCCACACACATGTAGTTGAGAGTAAAATGTCAGACAACTGAAGTTGTCTTATTCCTTAGCATTATGGTGTGAAGTTTTCCCTATCCAGTGAAATCAGTTATTTGTCTCACTGAAACATTACATGCTCTCTGACTATGGGGTTCCAATAATAATCTTTCCTTAAAAACATGATCTATTTTAAATAAATAAATAAAATATGTAAAAGTTAGTAATCTTCACCTTAAATCAAGAAGTGAGTATTAATTAACTGAGTAGTCAATGTAAGATACGTCAGCTTTATATTTAGGAACTTAATGTAATATTATTAATAAAATATCAAATTCAAATCCCTGAATAATATGTGCTTGTCCATCCTAATTGTTGGTTAGCTATGAAATTTCTGTTTTATCTACAGTACTTCCATGTTTTAAGGTTCTAAATTAGGAAAGATAAAATATTGTATCAGATTAAGTAGCTAATTTTTCAGTGTGCAGTAGAAACATTGTGTATTTGTGCTTTAATAAGGCAAAAAAAGAAGCAGTGGACATAGGCAACAAAACAACAGCTGACTGGTACAATATGTCAAACTCAGTGTTCCTTCTATTTTTTTCCTCTGCACATTGTCTGTGATACTTATTCTATGCCTCAGTTTCTTAATCTAAAGTTAAGGTTGATAATTGATTATACATTTGACATGCATGTATCTCATGTAGTTCAGAATACATTGGAGTCAGTTTTAAAGTTGAAGATATATTGCAAATTGCATGAGGCATTTTGGTTCACACAGCTTCTGCATGTTGAAACCTTTGAAATAATCTGCACATTGAAGATTATTGCGGTGGCAAAATTGTTGATTTACATGAGGGATATTTTCACCAGGGCTAAAGAAAAGGCCTTATATTGCTCGAACAAACAGTGATACAGAGCTGAAGCTCACATACTTCTAAGAGATTAGTAGATTAATTTACAGTGGCTTCTCCATTATAAATGCTGCTTCCAATTTTTAGGTGGCTTGTATTTTTTTTTAAGCTTTAAAATCTGAAGAGGATGACTACTATATTAATGGAGCCTGGACTATTGACTGGCCAAGAAAGTTTGATGTTGCTGGAACAGCTTTCCATTACAAGAGGCCAACAGATGAACCAGAGTCTTTGGAAGCACTAGGCCCTACTTCAGAAAACCTCATAGTCATGGTAAAGTTACAATAAATGTATTTTTGAAATTTGAAATACGTATTTATGTCCTGAGAAAATACAATGCCACAAATTAAATTAAAATAGGTTGAGTTTACAAACAGTATACAGCTTGTGTAGCTGGGACTTTGTGTGAGTGTTTTAACACACATTGCAATTCAAAACTGACTGGCAAACATTGTGATGAAATGGGAATGAAGTCAAAGGAGCACCAGGAAATCTCACAGAAAATGAACCACATCTCTTTAAATGCAGTTCACAGTTATGGTAGTGAAAGTTGTGAAGGGGCCATGTCTCAGATCTCTGCATACTGCTGACACTTGACAGTCCCTGACAGTAGTTTTAATCCTGGCCTGAGTTGGCATTTATATATAGCATTACTACAGAATGAGTATAATGGTATGACCCATGTTAAAAAGCATGTTACTGTAATATATATTGCTCTCAAAAGATTTTGTAAAGTATGAGAGTGTAACAGAAGATATGACCAGGATCCTGGTGCCATCTCTGATGACAGGCAATAGTGATCCTGGTGTTTCAGTACTGTGTTGAGGAGGAGTATGAGAACAAGGTGATATTTTCCTGGTGTATTCTGGCAGCTGCCAGATTTGCAGTTCAGCGATTGCTTGAGCCAGATAGGGTTTTTTTTGTAAAGAGTAATTGTTGCACGGATATCCACATTTTAGGCAGCATTTTCAAACACTGGAATAATCTTTTTTTCTTCTGTAGCTGTGCACAGGCTAGACCATACAGATAAAGTTCCACAATTATGGTGCCTTCTTTCATTCAGTCTGTGTCACTGACTTTCTTTATGAAAGTCCTCTGCTCTTTTGCCATGTGGATGTAGGCAGACATACCTCTGCATAATGTAGGAGAAAGTAGAAATGGATGAAAAGTAGCTCTAAGGTGAGTTAGATTACTTCATCTAACTTAATTTTGTGCTATTAGCAATGAAAAAAAAAGTTTGATAGAGAGTGAAAGGCTAGTGTTGGACAGGTAGTCTGTAGAAGTGCAGTTCAGCAGAGAAGATAGACAAAACTCATGGTGACGTGGCTGCAGTGAGAGTTTTGTTATTCTTTTGAAGGAATCACAGGTGTGAATCCACGAAGTTTATACTGTTGGCTATTGCATTAGGGGAAAACAATGGCCTCAACAACAGTCTGTTGGTGTTACTCTTATTAGTAGAAGTAATGTAACTAGAAGTGCTAACAAGGGAAGAAAGAGGTTCAAAACGATGTGGATTGTACTCCTCCAAAGACTTCAGTTAGAACTGCTGCATGTTTCTACAATATATGCTTTTCCAGCTTTGGCCCCCCCCATAATTATTCATCTCTCAAGTTAATTTCGATGAAGACATTAACGTTATGAAAACTCATAAAATTTATGAAACTAGCAAAATTATGAAATTTTGTCAGGAGTAAGGAGCTGACATAAATAATAGGGTTGTGTTAAGGGAGAAAAAAGAAAAATAAAACTCACCTTGGACAATAATATTTTTCTTTTGTATGTGCTCTAAAAGCTGGTACAGATTATTTTGGGGAGTATCTAAAAAGAACTACTGCGACTTCCTTTGTTACTTTCTTCCCATTCAGCAGAACGTAACACATGCCTAGAATAAATGTCACTGTGTTTGCCCTCTGCTTGCCTGCTTTAATTCTATAACCAGTTATTTTCAACTACAGATTCTACTGCAGGAACAGAATTTGGGGATAAAGTATAAATTCAATGTTCCGATCTCTCGCACTGGCAGTGGAGACAATGAGGTTGGCTTTGCATGGAATCATCTGCCTTGGTCAGAGTGTTCTGCCACTTGTGCAGGAGGTAAGACACCAGACAGTCAAGCTACAGGGTAAACTGAATTGCAAGATGCACTTCACTGTATAATTATCTCGGTGACTAATTGAAAATGTTTCTTTCAGGTATTCCTCAGATCTTAATGAACATTTATTTTAATCACAGTGGATTTTGTTGTTTTCCGGTACTTTATTATGTTCAGATCTTTTTGTTAAATGCAGTGTATCTTGGCATGGTGTCTCTCTCTGCTGATACTTCTGAGACTCTCTTGAAGCTGGTATGTTTGTTTTTCCCAGAAGCTTTATTGATAAAGGACATCCGAAGTTTTAAGTAAGGAAATTAAAAGCGAGAAGGCAAAATAGGCATCTGTAAATAAAGAGATGTGTCTTTGTGTGTTCGTAGGTGTGCTTCACACAATCCTAGTCAGCCATCCTATCCTCCATCCACCAAAGTTTAGGATGCAAACTGGCAGCTCCTCTGTAGAAAACGATAACAATTGGATTTTACTTGCCAGCCCGTAGCAGTATGTGAGAATTGTTGCCCTTGGGCAGCAGTGGGGGATTTGTAGGTTGTCCCATGCGGTTCATCATGGGTGGCTTTTGCCGACAACTTACTATATTCCTAATCCTCCCTCTAGTGGCCACCAATGCAATTCTTTGCCTCTGGCTGGGAGAGCAGGACAGTTGGCTTCCTTCAAAGCCAACACCATTGCTGCTGCAAGAACTGGTGAGTAGAAGTGCTGTGTGAACAGTATCTTTCTTCTCTCTGGAGACTGAATGAATCACCTCCCCAACATACCTCTGTTCCAGAAGATATGGGAGAGTGCTTTAAATGCATCTCAGAATTTCAGTTTCTACGGCACTGTGGACAGCCCTTATCAAGAAGAAGACACCATATTTTTTTTAAAGAACCTTCGGACCAAATACTTGCTGCTTTCTTGGGTTTTTTCTGTCTACGGGATGTATTCATCATGACTCACCTTTCTGCTGGAAGCTGCTGTGGCTGTTACTGGTACTGGTTTAAACAGAGCCTAGCCATACATAGTACAAAGAATAGCATAAATTCTTTTCTGTGCCACTAGAGAAAGTCTTCAAACAAAATAGAGGAGGATGCCAACTTTCTTCAATATTTTTATTATTAATTTGTTGGATTCCTGGGCAACAGATTGATTTTAAATAAAATTTTAGTAACAATATGTGTGGGAAGAAAAAAAAAACAAGAAACAGCATTTTGAAGGAGAGGTTTAAAGAAGTACTAGCTCATAAAGTAAGTTCCAATTATCAGAACCTTAAAGGTATTTTCTAATCCTATTTTTTGTGGTGGTGATGAGCTGATGATATTTTTAAAGGCCTAGGAAATTTCTCATTGATTTAGGTAGAGACAAGATTGTAGCCATGGATATTCCGTCATGAAGATCATTGCCATTTCACACATTTGACAAAATATAGTGGAAAACATAATTGGCTCTGAAGGCACTTGTCGAGATTAAAAAATTTGGTTGTAATTAATTAGATTTCAAGGCAAGATTAGTGAACCCCTGAAAGTGGCATATATTTATTAATTTAAACTCAGAGGAGGTGGAGGAAAGATTTTCTTTGGTAGCTTATGGTGTCCAAACCCGGTGTTTTGTCTTCTTTCTTTCAGCTTAATAAAAAGATATATTGTGGCGACTTACTTTCACTGAGCACTGTGTTCATTAACATATATTTCATTGTAGCTATAATTCATGTTAAAAATGTATCTGCTTTCTCCGTGAGAGAACCTACTGTTTCTCTTAGCTTATGAAACACCTTTCACTGTTTGCCAAAAGAAGACACAATTCTAAAAAGGGACAATTTTAATAGGCTACGTTATGTCATCTCAACACTGCTCAACTGCTTACAGTTTATCTGTATCTGCATTACTGAATGATTTAGTAACTTAATAATTTCCTCATTGCTTAGTGACTCTTAAAACTTGTGTACTACTTGATGTAGTAACCAGTGTGAACTTGAGCATATGTGGCATGAAGCAGAGCATGAAGACATTGTGTCAGTGCAAAGTTTAAATAGTTTTGAAGTATTGTATATTGCAGAAGCGTCTGATTTTTGTGTTGTTTCTTCTTCATAGTGTTTTGAGAGCAATCCACTGCATTCAGCTTTTTCTAGACCTGCTAGTACGCCTTATCTTCGAGAAGGGTGACTAGAGCAGTCAGAAGTCAAGGAACAAGCTAAGAGCGAGCTGGGAGAAACCCACAATCTTTGACTGAATAGTAATATGCTGTCTTTTCCACTGGAATTCTATATTATGTTCATCTCTGCTGTGCTGAGGAGTCACATCAGAACAATAAAGCGCTTTAACTTTTCAGACAGGACCTCTCTTCTAGGTCTTGACTTTGAAAAATTGGAAGAGCAAGTGGAATCATAGGAAGGAGAAGAAAGGTTTCCTGTTTATGACAGTTCAATACAATGCCAGAGCTCTGGATTCTATTCCTGCCTTCTCTGTGTTTTTCTTACAGTATTGAGCAACTCAAAGCATATATTACATTCTCTACTTGCTAATTATGAGTTCATTATTGTATGCCTAGCTCTCTGGAATTTCTGACCTCTGAAACATTCAAGGAATTTCATCATCTTGTGTGAAAACTCATCCAGGCAACTGAAACCAGTGGTCTCTTTACAGTAAACATTATACCTCCTGTCCCCCTGTATTCTCAACAGAGTGATCTAGGAGTTAAGTTAGAGGCTCAAGAAAGAAACAGTTACATGTTCAGATTGCCTCTAATAGGCAGAAGAAAGTCTTACATGGGAGACAGGTCTGTAGTGACCATGACATTGTAGAGTTCTTTACTCAAGTAAGAGAATTAGTGGGACAGCAAGAAAGAGTATAACCATGGACTTTAGGAGAGCTACCTTTAGCCTCATGAGGGATCTTGTTGGAAGAATCCCATGGGAACAGGCCCTGCAGGGAGGAGGGGTCCAGAAGTCTGGATTGATATTCAGGGATCACTTATGTCAGACTAAGGAATGATGCATCACAATGAGAAAGAAATTGAGCCAACGGGGCAAATGACCCAAATGGATGGATGAATGAAGGCTATTGTCATTACTCAAGTATAAGTAGGAAATACACAGGAGATGGAAGCAGGATCAGGCCACCTGGAGTGAATATATAGAGATGGTCAGGGTAAATGCAAATGAGACTTTAAAGGCCAGTTCCCAGATTTAAACTTGACTAAGGATGTCAAACATAATGAAAAGGGTCTTTTCAAATACATCAGTAACAAAAGGAAAAAAAAAAAAAAAATGTGGGCTCATTGTTAAATGGAGACAAGACCCTGGTAAGAGAGATAGATGAGAGGGCAGAGTCACTGAGTGCCTTTGCATCAGTCTTCACTGACAAGACCAGGCCTCAGGGATCCCTGACTGAGGAGACAAGGGTGAAGGAATGTTGGAAAGAAGACATTTCCTTAGTGAAGGAGGATTTGGTTTGAAACAAATAGACAGACCTCCTCCAGTCAATGGGCCCTGATGGAATGGATCCACTAGTGATGAGAGAGCTGGTGCACACCATAACAAGACTACTCTTGATCACCTTTGAAAGATCCTGAAGGTAAAGAGAGATGCTGAGGACTGGAAGAAAGGAAACGTCACCCCAGTATTCAAAATGGGCAAGAAATGGGACCCAGGGAACTATGGTCAGAATCCCTGGGAAAGTGATGGAACACCTCATTTTGGAGGCCATCTCTGTCCAAATGGAACACAAGGTGATCAGGGATAGTCAGCATGCGTTCACTAAATGTAATCATATGTTTGATTGCCTTCCACAATGAAACAGCAGCCTGGATGGATGAGGGAACAGCAGTAGGTATTGTCTGCCTCAGCTTCACCAAGGCTTTCAATACCATTTCACAGCATTCTCATAGACAAACTTAGGAAGAGTGGACTGGATGAACAGCCAGTGAGGTGGATGGCAGATCCCAGAGGGTCCTAATTGGTGGCAGAGGGTCAAGTTAGAGGCCTGGTGGTGTCTCCCAGAGCTCAGTACTGGGCCCAGTTTTATTTAATTTATTCATCAATGTCTTGAAGGGCAGATACCTCCTCTGCAAGTTCATTGAGAACACAAAGCTGGGGGCAGTGTCCAATACCCTGGAGTGCTGTGCAGCCCTTCAGAAGGACCTCAGCAGGTTGGAGAGATAAAGAAGAAGCATCTGAAATTTAGCAAAGGCAAATGCAGGGTCCTGCTCCTGGGGAAGAACAACCCCAGGCACCAGCACTGCCTTGGGCTGACCTGCTGGGGAGCAGCTCTGCAGAGAAGGACCTGGGCGAGCTGTCCATGAGCCAGCAGTGTGTCCTGGTGGCCAAGAAATCCAATGGGATCCTGAGGGAAGATGAGGAAGAGCACTGCCAGCAGGTCATGGAAGGTGATCCTGCCCCTCTAGTCAGTCCTGGTGAGGCCTCATCTGGAGTGCTGTGTCCAGTTCTGGGCTCCTCAGGGCAAGAGACATGGAGCTGCTGGAGGATGCTGACAAAAGGATGGATCCAGGCTCTTCTCAGTGGTGCCAATCAGTGGAACAAGGGGCATAAACTGATGCACAGGAAATTCCACCTGGACATGAGGAAGAACTTCTTTATTGGGCAGGTGACCACGCACTGGAACAGGTTACCTGGAGAGGCTGTGGATTTTCCCTTACTGGAAATATTCAAGAAGTGTCTGGACACAATCCTGTGCTGTGTGCTCTAGGATGACTGCTTGACCAGGGAGGCTGGACCGGATGACCCACTGTGATCCCTTCCAGCCTGACCCATTCTATGAGAGATTGTAAACCATGTATTTTGTAGTCCTAATCACTTACGTTAAAGGAGAAAAGTACACACAGTTTTTCTGCCACTGACCTTTATGCTCACTGTACAAGGAATCAAGAAGAAATCAAATCTTCAAAGCCTGAAGTGATATTTTCAATTTCTTTCCCTAAAAAGAGATTCTTCAGATTTACCAGATAGTTAAAAAGGCTTGTCTGATCACAGACAGCTATTTATTATTTATCTACGATTCCTATGCTCATATATAGGGCGAGAATATAATTTAATTTATTTTTAATATCAGTATTTTTCTTAGGCTTGGGGATCCAGAATTGCAGCTCTTCGTTTGAGGAGCTATAGAACCTATATTTTCTGTATTGAAAAATTCTCTTTTGCAATACAAATTTATAGTATCTGGGCTAGTTATTTTTTTCTGGGAACATTCTGTAAAGCTGATCTACATGTATTCTTCATATTAATTCCCTTTTTTCCTGAAAGTACAATAGTAACTCTTCTGAGGCGGGGGTTTTCAGAAGAAAAGTTTGTTATTATCTCATACTGGTAGGTCTTTATAGCCAGTGGCAAACTTGGAGAAGACTAAGTGAAAGCAATGCCAGAGAATACTGGAATTCACAGTGCTAAGTTATCTACAGAGAGAGGAGTTGAAAAGGAGAGAACACAGGGAAATCAGAAAAAAATTGATGGCAACAACAGAAGATTTTCTCTAAGGACCTGAATGTTATTTAATGAGAAATACAAAGAAAATGAAAAATAAGATACGTAGAAATAGGAACTGAAACAATGCAATGAATTCTGGAAAGTGAAAGGAAAGAGCAGTTATATCACTTGTAGATCACATAATTAAGTTTATTTACTCTCGGGCATGTCTTTCCTTATATCTTGTAACTTTTCAAGGGCAAGTATGATACTCTGTTCAGATCCACAAATATTCTTAGTAGAGGCAGTGAACTTCTGGTGGTACTGCTTAAAAAAATCTAGCAAAGGAAATAAGTCCTTTTTCATGTTTTTTTGTATTTTATGCATTTAAAAATAAATAACTGCCTACTCCCTTTTTAATGTTTTTCATGCTTAATTATGGCAACAAATGACAGCATTTATTACCTGGAATTTGCCAGTAGTCCTATGAATTGATTAGGATTTCATTCATTCTGTTAGAGTCTTATATGGGTTAAATGTCTTAGATATTCATGGGGTTTTTTATAAAAGCATATTATTACTATCATAACTAAATTGATTGCTGTTCATTTTTCTTTGCTGTTCATAACCCTTGTAGAGTGATGACTACTATGTTTTTCTTTCATGCCCTCAGACAAATTATAAAACTATCTTTAGGCAAATAAAATATACTTTTCCCCATCAAAGAAAATATAAATTTGGCTCTGAGATTAACATCTTATGATCTGATGAGTGAGCTCAGAAAGTATGTCTGGGTTAACCAGCATGCACTAGTTTTAGTGATGCAAGATTCAGTGTGTATTGGTACTGGCATCTTTATAATTAACTGTTGCAATCACAAGCCACAAATTTTGGGATTGCTTTTAAAAATAGATACAGCATTTAAATGCCTGCAATTTTAATTCAAGAATAAAATGTGCTCCATGTAATTTAAAATTTGTCTGCTGAAAGTGATGCAGACTGTTTGTGAATTGAAATCAGCAAAGCATTTCAGTTCCATGGAGATTATGGTCACTAAACCTCTGGAGTTTTGTTTTCTGTTAGGATTGCATTGACCAGTGATGAGGACATTTTATGTCTTTTATTATAAACTGAATATCTGTGGATTTTAAAGCAGAGTGTTTCTGTATAACTGCTTGTAATTATTCCCCCCAGAATTTAAATTAACATGTTTATCTGTGCTTTTTAGATCACTTTTAAAAGAAACAATATACTCAGGGAAGAGTTAATAATTTAAAAATAATTTTTCAATACAGGGTGTAACCAAATTGTAACTATTGTATGGATAAAACCAGCACTTCTAGCTTTTTCCATTTCTTTTTCTTGTATTAAAAGTTTTAATCATATTTTTTTCTCTAAGATTTTTTTTTAATTACATAACATTATAATTAGACAGCTATTAAGTAAAGTTTATATACTGTATGACAAGATACTACAGAACTTTTAAAAAATGGATTAATGTAACTCCTGGCATCAGTTAAAGATTCTTCACTGAAAGTGAATAGGGTGAGTATTGTTTTACAGGTGATATGCTACCTGAACAGCATTCAGTAAATAGCACACTTGAAATTTTTAAAGCTAAGCACAGTAATACTTTGTGATAATAGAACTTCAGAATATTTTCTTGTAATAAAATTCCTCAAAAATTAATTTGTTAAAAGTGCCAATTCTTAGCCAAATTCTGGGGGGAAATGTTTTTGATCCTAGTAGGAAATTCAATAAAAATATGGCATTAATATCAATGCTGTCCAATGAGTACATTTGTGAGAATGGCCTGCATTATTAGAATGCTTAATTCTGAAGTGTCTATAAATTATATTTAACCCAGTATATTTGAGGAAAATATTATGAAGACCACATTCAGCCTATTCAACCAAGAGACTTAAGGCAGTTTGTGATAGAAAGGATAAATGATTAGTCATAACTGAACATGAATTGTGTATCAGCTAGCAGTGCATGTTACTGGCATTGTTGTTTGTCTAGAGCTGTTAAATACTATTGCTTATCATGAGCAGAAAATTGCTAGAAATATTCCTACTTTGGTTGTCAGGTCTGATTCGAATTATTGACATCTGCTGGCAGTTTTTGCATTGATTATAGAATTCAAAGTGAATCTTTGAATTTCACAGCTTCTCATATATGTAGATCTTTCACTTATTTTTCAGGAGCCAAAGGAGGATATTATTTCCTCCTACAAGGAAGGGCTGAGGAAATTGGGTTTGTTCAGCCTGGAAGAGAGTTGGTTTAGGTGTGACCTAATTGCAGGCATCCCATATCCAAAGGGAGCCTAGAAAATGAATGGAGAGAGACTTTTTTTAAGAGCATATACTGACAGGACAAGTGGGAATAGCTTCAAAGTGAAAGAAAGCAGGTTTAGATTAGATATTAGGAAATAATTCTTTACTTTGGGGTCGGTGAGGCACTGGAACAGGTTGTCCAGAGAAGTTTTGGATGCCCCAGTCCTGGTAGTATTCAAGGCCAAGCAGGATGGAGCTCTGGGCAGTCTGGACTAGTGGAAGGGTTCCTGCCCATAGCGGAGATTTTGGAACTCTCTGATCTTTAAGGTCCCTTCCAACCAAATTGTTATATGATTCTATGCATGTGTTAAAATGAAGAGGTGGCTGTACGGTAAAGTTGGCAGATACTTGAAGACAGGAGGTTTTAATCTCCATTTAATTGTATGTGTTTCACATTTTTGAGTAAGTTAAGTAAGTGCTTCTCTTTTGAAGAAAGGTATAGAACCAGAACTTTCTGAAGCTTTTATAATACAAATAATCCCATTATTTCAGTTTTATAACTACTCATGTTGAATAAAAACTGCATGTGAATTGCAAATATATGTATTTTTTGATGCTAACAAACATCTTAGAGCATGTTTTCAAGAGAGGAGGGAGGCAGTGTGAATTACTCTTTGTAACATTACACTGCCATCATATCAGTGGTTCATTACTGCCTTAAAAAAAAGAAAACCAAAAAAATCCCAGAAAATTTGCTTAATAGACTACCTTACAATGTTGCCTTGACAGTGATATATCATGTTTTGGGAATAAGGATCAGTTCTAAATTACCCTATTGATGGTTAACAATGAAAGAGGAGCTGGAAGTGCCCAGCAAAATGCATATTCACAGAGACACACTGCCTCTTTCAGAATGAATTATAATTCTGTTATTTTGTTGAAAATATTTGTAGGACAATGTATGAAAATGCAACACTGTTTCCCAGTATTTCTGGTTTGTTTTAAATCAGAGCACATAAACAATAATTCTGCATTGAAGTGTAACTGCATTCTATTTGGTGATGTTTCCTTTGAAAATTGAAGTGTCTTTATTAGGAGATGATGGCAGGCAGAGAATGGGTTTTGTACAATATATAAATAAAAACAAACTTCTAGTAAATCTATAAATATATTCCCTTTTTTTAGAAAACAACAAAATCTTAAATTCCTCTCTGAGTGAGCCTAAAATTGAAGGAAAATTGAAAAATTATCGTGGCTAGAGGGCATTCAGTCAAATTAAATTATCACTGCTGTAGACTTTGGCCAAATAAAGTGGGATGGTAGAATTAATAATCAATTGGTGAAATATAATTAAACTCTAAAATTAGAAGAGCAAGAATGATTAATTAATGGTCTTTCATTTCATCCCAAGGTGTCCAGAAACAAGAGGTGGTGTGTAAAAGGCTGGATGACAGCTCCATTGTACAAAACAATTACTGTGACCCTGACAGTAAGCCTCCAGAAAACCAAAGAGCCTGCAACACTGAGCCTTGCCCACCTGAGTAAGTCATTAATCACTTGAGATGGACATCTGTTTTGCATAGAAAGACAAGTCTTCATAATCTGTAATAAATCCTGTTAACCAAATGTATATAAAATTCTCCGCTAGTATTCATGTCCTGTCTTATCAGAAAAGGTATTTGGGTTTGGTTTTTAGTTTCTTGTTCCTCTAAAATTAGCTCTGAAAAATGCATTGAAGAGGTCTGACTTGACTGAGGAACAATAGTGATGTTTGAACGATAGTTTAAATGTTTGAAAATATACTAGCAAAAGTTTCTTAGGATCTGAGTGTCATATTCAGTGAGCATGCACAGAGTGGAACGGGGGACCATTCTTAAGGCAACAATAATAAAATAATGTTGAGGTGAGACTTAACTTCACCCTAGTTAGTAATATTGCAACTGAAACATTTGCCATATTGTAAAGTATGTTACATTAACATTTGTGCTGAAGTGTTCACATGAGAAGTGACAAATATAGAAACTTCTAAGCAGACCAAACTATTTCCTCATAATAGTTTTGTCAAACTTTTTCTCCAGCATATTTAGTGTTGTACAGTAATGCTGTGTGCCTTTAGGATTAGGTGCTTAGATTCTGTTTAGATTTATTTTTAAGGATAGCTGTATGCTATATTAATAATTAAAACCCCAGCAGCTCATTTGATCAAAAATGAAGTATGGCAAGGACATAATCTTACTTAATCTTACTACAAAACCTATTTAGAAACAGTTGTGATATTTTGTACTAGAAAATTATATCAGCATGTGAACAACAGCTTTTCTTATATTTTGAGACAAATAAAACTTGTGAAAAAGGTGAAACACATACAACAGATTCCAAAGCTCTGGTTAGTTTGACTTTGGTAATAACATTTAGCTGTATTCCAACTGGGTATGAAATTCGTTAATGCTGATTAAATACAGATACTTCACAACACCGTGGTCACCTGTAAGTATCTCTTAGAAACTGCTAAATTGTAGCATGGAGGACGCTGCGAGGAATTAGACAAGATTATTGTGCATTAAAATCCCGAGTCAATGAACTTCCAGCTAAAATGTCTCTTCCCAGAGTATTAGCTGCTTCCCCGGTGTGCTGCCTGGTTGCAGAGTAGCAGAGCAGTGTCTCTTACACTTCATCCCACTGTGTCATGTAACATGCTCATTTGGCATAAGGCCAAGTGAAGCCATTGCACTGCTGCTGCCTTTGGGTGTGAACAAGCTGTGTCACAGGCAGGTCTAAATTAGGTCTAAATCATTGCCCCACAGTCTGTGCGTAAATGTATGTTTATCCTGTAAGGATATGCATTTTTCCTTGTTTGGTTAACACTGTTTGGCATGGCTCTAAGTGGATCAACCATGTGCCTGAGAGCAGAACATGAAAAGCAGTTATATTTGATAAGTTCCTTTATACCAAACACATTCCAATCCTTTCCTTTGTGTAGCTTAGCTATTAGCAAATTAGCATTTTTAAAAATAAGTTAACAAAATTATTCCAAACTAGCTAAATTTTGGGGGTCTTTTTGTAGTTTGGTTTGGTTTGGTTTATTTTTTTTTTATTTTGGTTTTTCTTCACTGACACTGTTTTAAAAAAACCTCACAAACCAAACAAAATCCAGTCCACAAAGTGGGATCCAATTTTGGATCCCCTATCCAGTACAACAGGGACATTGATGAATATGGTGAAATTCAAGACATCAATATTCAGAAAATGTGTTGAGTGTATTAATTAGCATCTACTTCAACATGTCAGAGCAGTTCAACCCATGTCTGCCTTCATTCTGATGTTCCCCACAGAGTGAATATAAAGTGCCAAACTAAGAAAAGTTTCTCAATTCCCGATTCTGTAAGTAGTCTAGTAGAAGGCTGTTCAAATAACAGATAGTTATCCAAAGAAGTTTGACCGTTTTGGCAGAAAGTTTTATCACGCAGTAAGACTTAGTGTTTACATGGACTGGCCAAATATTTTTAATTAGCACAGTTCTACTCTTCTCATGGTGTATACAAAAAGCAATGAAAATTATACTCTTTCTAACTGAATGCTGGTTATGATATACTTGATATCTTTGAATAGCAGAAGACCATGATTGTTTTCAATACTTTCTTATTACAATAAGTAACTCCTACATTTCTGATTTCAAGAAAATGCTTTTACAGTTCTATGAATTATGAATAATGCTGTCTTGTCATACAGTATAAATATTAAAGGTACCTGAGAGCAAAGTCACTTGAGCAAATCATAGTACCAATTAAAAATTAACACTGCAGCCTCTTGAAACCTCTGAAGAGCTTCAGATTCTCCGTATTGTGGAAAAAGTGTAAGAATTTTTTATGAAGAATCACAAATTAATCTCCTTTTGCTGGGAAGGACAGAATATTGCATAATTGTTTCCATCTTTACATTGACCTAGTTTTATGTTAGGATATATTACACATAACGTTACACAAAAGAAGATAGCAGCACTTTTTTTTACAGCAGCTGGACAAAGTGAAAGATCTTATGAGGCAGGTCCAGGCATACCTCCAGAAACATCCACAGTGACTGTCATGCCTGGCATTTTTTGGCATGTTGGCAACATGTGATAGATACTAGATTTCAGTTTCATCCTTTGCAAGGATGACTCAGGCGAGTGTCTAATCAACATATTAAATACCGAAGACAAAATGTGCTTGGCAATATTATGAGATATTTCTATTTAATTGAGCTGCATTGACCAGTCATAAGTAGAAATATATAACATTAGAGCCAGATTAATAGCTGCTTTAATCTCTGCAGCAGCACAAAGCAATCTAATATTACTTACAATTCTTGATTTCCACTATGTATGCAGGAACACTCAGAAGTTCCCTCTACCACCTATCATACAATTCTTTAAATTTTAAAAGAGTTTGTTGAGATGATTGATTTTATGCAATGAATTCATGTCTTACTAGTGTTTGCTTCACTTTAAAAATGAGAATATTTTATATTTCAGTATCGTCTTTTTAAAAAAATTTTACAAATGTTTTGTAATCAGATGAGAATTAACTCTCAGCCCAACTTTGAGATAAAATTATTTTATTGTAATGATACTAAAGAGGCAGATATCGTGGCTTTTGACTTGTGATGCAACTTACATCAAACATTTCCAGTTGCAAACCATTTTCACAGAAATTATTTCAGGTAAATCCAATACAAACCTACAGAAATAGCTTCAGTTTTGTCAGGCTCAAACACTCCTTTCTAAATATTATAGGCTAGGATGGAAATTGCTGCTCTAGAACAATACAAAGTAGTGTTATTACTGGAAGATACAATGGCAGTGAGGCATAAATTCAAAAAAAATAGTAAAAAAGACCATAAATTTCTACCTTATTTCACCATGAATGTTTGTATTGTTAAAAACTACTTATGTTTAGTGATTTAAACTATTTGTGTTCTCGGTTTGTGCAACTATCAGCTCTGTTTCTGAAATGTGTTAACTGAGTCTCCTAACATTTTGTATCCAGATGGTTTATAGGAGATTGGTCAGAGTGCAGTAAGACCTGTGATGGAGGAATGCGTTCACGAACAGTTCTCTGCATCAGAAAGATTGGGCCTTCTGAGGAGGAGACGCTGGATGCTGCCAGCTGTTTAACACACCGGCCTCTTGAAAAAGAGCCCTGCAACAATCAGTCCTGCCCCCCACAGTGGGTTGCTCTGGACTGGTCAGAGGTAAGGAAATTTTGCTGTGTTAGCTCATTGGTAATAATGGAAGCAATACTTCTGATGGCTGAATATTAGTACATTTTCTGTCAGAACTTGCTAAGTAAGGATTAATAAGAAAATTTCCCAGAAGAGGTTTCACCCGTGCCTCATTGTTTTGTTTCCTACCTCTTATGAAAATGCCCATAACCTACAGCATGTCACTATACCCTAAATTAGCTCCTTCTCTCCTACAGGTATCACATGCTGGTGACCTAAAGTAATTTTACACTCTATTATCATGTCCATGCTCTTATGCAGCAAGATCATGTAATGATTTTGAGCAAAGTCATTCTAATTCAAAGTTTCAATCTCCACTAAACTACTGGTTGTGATAATTAATCAGGATTGTGGAAAAGTACCAGGCTTCTTTCTAGTATGAATTTTATTTGTGTAGCTTGGCAGACTGTCTTGACTCATGATACCTTTTTAATATAATGAGAAAAGTTGCTTTTTTTTTCTGTTCAGGGTTTTTAGAAATATGATATATTAAAATCCCTATAGTACTATAAATGTAAACATTTTTATATGTGTGTTTATATGAATTTCTGACAGAAAATGAAAAAGAAAACAAGAGTGAACTTAAAAAATGAAGAGCTGAATACTCCTCCCATTGAAACCAATGGCAAACCTTGCTAATTTTCACTGGAATGAGAGTTATGAAGTTTTCTTTTCATACACATAACAATGCATAATGCAAATAAAATAATTATAGAATTGTTTTATCTGCTTATACACTTCTTGACTATCAATATAATTAGACATTTTCAAAATTTTCAGTGATTATTAACAAGAAATTATGTATCTGTTTGGTCAGAGAAACAGAAACATTTTGTAAACATACTGGTTAAGTGAAGTCCTTAGGAGAACGTAAGTGGGGTTGTACTGAATTGAAATGAAAACTAAGGATGTCCTTCCCACTGGAATGTAGTCATTCTTAAGTAATGGTCATAAGTTTTTTCACACTTTTCAATAGTTGAGCTTTGACAGACTTAATCTACCCACTCTAAATTACTCCTTTTATATTTTTCAGGATAGCAAAAAAAATGAAACAAAACAAAACAGGAAAAATATTCTAAGGATTTCCTGGGAAGAGCCTTATCAGACAAGCATATATAATTTGCTTTCATCACTTCCACAGAGGCAGTCAGAAATTCTAGAAGCATTTAGTAGTGGAAGATATTTTTTCCTCATTTCATTTATCTGGATATTTTCATTTTCTTTGGAAACATACAATCTTTTTGTTAAATTTTTCTGGTGTTTTTTATTTTTACTGATTCAATATTATTGAAGGCAACCTGTTTCCTTCTTTCACTTCCATTTCTGGGTTCCAGTATAGTCCATTATAGTAGAATTTTTGCTCTAACTCCACAAAAGGGAGTGTTGTTTTCTTCTGGTACCAGTATCTGGAAGATCTTTCTCAGATGGCATCTTACATATGGATTAAAGCCTGCGTCTTCAAGCAGTACTAGAAGGAAGATGCTCCTAAATTCAAAGTTTAGTCCTAAGAGTCTTGCTTGTTTGCTAACATACTCTGTAGATTATGAAACCTCACAGGCCCATTGGGTTTCGATATTTTGACCTAGTCCTTTCAGCATTGTCACTTTTCTGTTTGTTTTGACAGTCTGATGTGATTTTCAAGCACTCAGCTGGGAAGGAGCACATACTTCTACTTCGTACTTAAAAAGTCATGCGTTTTGCATGAAATACATGTGGGAGAAAGTACTCATAACACTAGTTTGAATTTGGACTCCAGCTGATCAGTCACGATCACGACGTGGAAGACCTCACATATTAACTGTCATTGGGTTTTGGTCACTATTTATCATTAGTATTATTTGCATAATTCTATCAGAGATCTTCTCTTCCTTCCTTCATTTAGTTTTCTAGTGGTCAGTGTGCACAAGATTTGGTGTTGATGTCCCTTCAGTATAAGAACATTTGAAACTGTTTATTCCATATCAGAATTCTAAATACTGAACTACTGTAGATAAAGAGGCTGTACCTCAGTAGAAAAAAATTGAATAGGGTTGAAAAGGTTACATTTTAAGGAAATTTGTTATATATCCATTTTGCATTCTGGATTATAAACTCCAAATGCAAGATTTATCTTTTTGCAGCCCAGTTTAAGATCCTAAATCCAAGTGGAGATAACATTTGGAACAAACCTGTTCATTCTATATGGACTAGCTTAAGTGCCTCCCTCTGGGGATGTTCTTCTTGTTTTGAGGTATATATAGATATAAAGTTGTACATATTCATAGGGAATATCCTTACTTAATACTGTGGAACTGCTTTAAAAGTCCTATAAATTTCTCAAAGATGCTTCAGGATTAGGCATAAAACAATTAAGTTTGCATTACTCAAGTAATTTTTTTTCGAAAATTAATCTTAGGGGTGTTTTTTTCCCCAGTGATATATTGAGTTGTTTTGGTTGTGTGGAAAGCTTGTTTTGGTATGTGATCTCTTGAATATTGCTCCAGTTCCACATAACGTTGTTTCCCAAATAATACTTTGTCTCTAAGGCAGTTCCAGTCTTGAACAGGTTAGAGTAATCTATATGTAAGGTTTATGATGTCAGAAACTGATTCTGATCCAAATACTGCAGATATGCTTATGGGATAAAGGTTAACATGCCAATAAAGGATTCTAAAACCTGGATTCTAAAACCAGGCTTACAGTATCTCATGTTTAAAAGGGACTGATTTGGGAAAGGTCTTGTGTTTTAATTTTGTTAGCACTTGCCTCTTGCTCATTCTGCAGTTGAACTACTGTGTATGACAGTCAGTAGCAAAAGGAAAGAGAATGATAAAACGGTGAAGGAAGATGAGGAAAAACAGTGATCATCAGGCCTGCTTCTTTTCAAGTTGCTGTTTTATTGTCTGCTTCCTGTCAGAATAACACAAGAGTAATAAAAGAAGGGAAAACTGTGAAATCAGAGTTAAAATTTAAATAGGAAAGGAAAGCATGCGCTGTAGGAGGGATTACCATATTTTGTTATATCTGAGTGATGTGGTATCTATGAAGTCAAATACAGCATTTAGCTTTCCTTTTGTGTATTGAGGAAAAATGTGATCGTTGTGTGTGGATAAAGTGAAGTGGATAAAGACTGTACTAAGGTGATATTAAGAGACAGTCTTAATTATTGAAACACTCAATATTTGAAAATTTGTTTCATAATAGTGTTACATGGGACAGACCTTTCTATTTTGCAGCAGTGTTCTTCTTAAACCTGACATAAATAAACCTGTGGTCTAAATATAAACAGCAAAGGAAATCTAAAACTTAGAAAAGCTTGTACATAATAAAACAATCTTCAGTCAGCTTGTGTTTCTAAACATTTTAAAATTATTACTACTGTATTGTGATTATAGTTGAATTGTAAGATCATAAATATATTGTCCTGCTTTCAAATAACATTTCTGAGAGTTTTATTGGTGTTTTACCAAGATTTGAATTATTTATTTTCATAATTTTTTTTTTTTTTAATTCCAGTGCACACCAAAGTGTGGCCCAGGATTCAAACATCGAATTGTTCTGTGCAAAAGCAGTGATCTTTTAAAAACCTTTCCAGCTGCACAATGCCAAGATGAAAACAAGCCGCCAGCACGCATCCGCTGTAGCTTAGGCCGATGTCCTCCTCCTCGCTGGGTTGCTGGAGACTGGGGACAGGTGAGATAGTTCATGCAAATCTTTATTGCTGTTAGTCTCCCACATTAGCACCTCTCAGACTAAGATGTCCCTGGACATAGATAAGAGATGGTTCCTATGGCTGAGAGAAAGAAAATGTTTCTCTCCTTTTGTGTCAGATTGAAATGCGGTCCTTTGTGATGGTTGTCTGAGAGCAATCTAGTTTTTTCTGGGTGAGTTTCTACATGCACTTTAAGGAAAAAAAATCCTTACCTTTTAAAAGAGTATTTTGAGATACAACAGTGTGGCAGTGTGTACTATTTTTAAAACACACTTAACTTCCTTGAGAAACCTGATGGAAATACAAAGCAAATTCGTATTCTAATAGCAGATCTGTAGAGATATATATGTATATGTATATATATATATAGGTCTCTGAAAAAAACACACTTTGAGATCAATGTAATTTTTTTACATGAGATCCAGTGAGCTACCATACGGGGAGCTAAATTACTTCAGGACAGGCTGAATGATGCTGCCATTATGCAGTGCTTCTAAATATGATTTCCTGAGTTTCCTTCTTTCTTTATGGTTTTGCATCTCATTAATTATCAATGGCCTGCTTTTATTATTCATTAAATGAATGAATAATTTTCTGTTTGCTGAGCAGTTTTCCTCTAATGAAAATGAGACATTTTAACTTAATCAACCAGTGGAAAATCATTTGTGATATTAGTCTAGTTAGCTTTTTTTCATGGTGGTTCTTCAGATCCACTTTTATATTACCTAATATTGTACTGAAATTGTAAGTATATAGTTACAGAAGTTAAAAATGTTTTGAAACAACAAAGTCTATTTGTTTGAAAGATGTTTACTTTTCCCGTAAAAAAAGTCTTGTAACAGATTTGAATTCTTGTTCTCTGTGTTTTTTTCTTCTTTACTCTACAGTGTCAGTATGATATATTAAATAGAGTAAATTACATTCTTATGTCTCAAATCTGAACTGTTCAGGGAGTCAATATTGCATTGCATTTTCTTTTCTTTGAAAGACAAATACTCACGTCTATTGTAAAAAATTCTGGAATGTTTAATGTTAGTTCTTTTCTCTATTAATCAAACATCTTCAGGTGCCTGTCTTCTTTAAATTTTGTGGATGTGAAGTGTTTCTGATTGCTTCATGTTGCTTAATTTTACATTTAAAAATTGGATGCAGGGTTTTAATGTTTTTTTTCTCCTTTAGTGTTCTGCACAGTGTGGTCTTGGGCAACAGATGAGAACAGTACAGTGCCTCTCGTATACTGGACAAGCATCCAGTGAGTGTCCGGAAACTCTCAGACCTCCGTCGATGCAGCAGTGTGAAAGTAAATGTGACAGTACTCCCATTTCCAACACAGAGGGTAAGTCTGCCATCTTAATACAATTTATTCTGAAAAGAGTGAAGTGACGTAGTGTCATGGGTTAACACAGTTTGGTTTTTTAGTTAAAGAGGACTATAGAATATTGCCCTGTCAGGATCTTGGAATTGTTTTGGAAAAGACAGAGACCTATCAGAAGCTAATTTTAGATATTGACATACGCTTTGACCACTGAGAATGTTGAATACGACTTTGGAAAATACCCATATAAATCTTGAGTGTGTCCAAGCCAGGCCCTTTCCCTTGTGGCCAGCTGAACAGGTAACATCGAGTCAGGCTGTTCTGTTGGCCGGCCGGGCCTGCCGCTCCCCCCTTTGGAGAGGGAGCTGGCCCAGCGGCCTGGCCGGGCTCCATCGGCTCTCAGCAGGGGAGGAGAGGTTGCAGCTTAACATCAGATACTTCTAAAACTTCCCTAGAGCCCCGGAGCCCTGGGCCCCTGATCGCAGCCATGGGCCCAGCGGGGCCGAGGCCGTCCCGACTGTCACCGAGGGGTGGGCAGAGCTCTGCCCTCTGGTGACTCCTGGGCGGAGAGAAATGGAGTGAGGGGTGAGAGGGGGAACCCGGCAATCTGAGATCCCAGGCCAGAGCGGCTGCTGCCCCGAAGAGATCACAGATCACATAACCATCACAGGCCTGGGCAGATTTAACCCTTTCCTAACAAAATGAAGCTTCCAAGGCTTAACCCTTCCCTGAGAGAGAGAAGAAAGAGACAGGGTAAATGTAAAGAAGACAGAGCATGAAGTCAGTAGAACAAAAGTGAAAGAGCTGATAAAGACTATTAGAAGAAGGGATTGAGGAAGTGGACATTTTTAGCTAGAGTTCTCTAGTGTAAACCATGGAGAAATTGACTATTTCTTTTAATGCTGTTTAGGGGAATACAGGTTCTAATCAAAAGTTGTAGATTGATATAATGGAGATTTAATTGAAAATTTTGAACAGAGTAAGCCCCTCGGTCCTGGGGTAAAAGGAGGTCTCAGCCTTTGAGATGAAGATGGTTTTAGAGAGAAAGTGATTTGAGGCCCTTTGCTCCTAAGGTAGAAGGAGGACTCTATTTCTGTAAATATAGAGATTATTTTAGTGGTAGAAAAAGAGAATCCTTGTTTTATACTAAAAGAAGCATTCTTAAGCAGTACCCCAAATACGCTGAGAGGCCCTTGAGTAGCCAAGGGAAAGGCTGAAAATAGGTGGGACTGCACAATCTGCAAAAACTCCCAGCAGCTGCAGATTTGTGACATTGGGAGCTACAAGTCTGTTTTTTTCTTGTGGCAATTTTCTCCGTGGGACTCTAGAGAAACTCCTTCCCAAAGTGATAAAAGATTATGTTTAAATAGTAAAACTAACTAAAAATCACAGGTTTTGTCTCTCTATGTTGTTTGTGAGAAAGTAAACAGTTTGTCGAGGGAGGAGAAGTGTTTTGAAAGTTTCATTTGATTCTTATTTTCTCTTTTTTTGGTGTGTGTTAATAAAACTATTTGTTTATCGTTAAGCTTGGGCCTGCTTTACTTCTCCTGGTCCTATCTCACAGAGAAAAAAAAGAGTAAGCACTAAGACCACTACACTAAATCTGGCAAACAGAAGCAGGTGAACGTAAAACCACTACACATAGTTAGTGCTAGTGCTTTGGTAAAAGTCTATATGACATCGTCTCTCAGACTGTGAATGACTTTTTAGAAATTTTCTGATTAGTAATTGTAGCTCAATTGTAAGGGCAATGAAAACCTAAATAAGACATTGTTTGGTTTAAAAAGTGCCCTTAAAATATATATAGCCTAAGTCATGGGCAAAATACTATTGTTTGTGTCATTGATTTTCTAATCTCTTCATTGGTTCAGTGGAAATGTTCATAATAGCAGGGGGAGCATGATACACTTTTCATCCACTGACCTTCTACCTGCCTAATCAGTGTTAAACACAACAATGTAGTGGCAAAAAGTAGTAAAATCCAGGTTCATTGGAAGACTGGGACCATAGATTTCATGTTACAAAGTACTTCTAAGAACAAATCTGTCCTTATACTTTGACATACTTTCAGCTTCTTCTAACTTGTAATATTTCTTTTATTTATATTGCCTGTTCAAAATAATTATAGAGGTGGTTTTTTGCATTATACAGTACAGTTTAATCAGACGGTTAACTAACCTCATCATATTTTTGGTTGAGGATATATGAGATAATATTGTGAAAATAAGCTATTCACATTTTTTTAAATACTTCCGATCTGAATTTTTAAATGGTCTGGGCCAAGCTATTAGGATATGCTGACTTCAAATTAGACATGGAGTGCTAGGCAGTATATTCCCTCATTGATTATAAAATTCATTATAGTTTCTCATGAGATAAGTACAGTTAATTTTGTGTGGAAGGGGAAAAGGAATAGAAAATTCTTCAAACTATCAGGAGATTACACAGCAATAGCCGTCCTTCTAAAATACTTATTTCCTAAATTTTTATATTCCCTAAATTTTGAGTACTTGACCACAATGTCGCTAGCACAGCTGTTTTTAACATAACTAATGTGTGTTTGAACGCTATTTTTGGGATTGAGTGAACTTTTGGTGTCTTGTTGCGATCAAGTGAACCTTTTTCTTTTTTTTCCACTTCATTTATAATTCACCATCTGTCTCTCCTATATGCCCAGTCTTCACAAACACAAGGACCCAAAACATTTCTGGTAGAGACTTGACCTCTTTTTTTGAAGAGTTTTTGAAAGTCAGTCAAATACAGTGACCATGTGTGGTTGCTGGTAGAGAAATATCTGTTTCAGCCGGCTACACACAGTGTCTTTTCTCCTATCACTCAATTATGTTTCCATTAAGAATTAAAAAATTAGAAGAGCAGTATGTAAAACATAATGTAGGTGGAGTGAAAGAATTACAATGAAAGCGCTATGTCTGTGTTAATGAAATGAAGGACTAGTTTCCTAACCACTCCTTGCTTAGCTAAAAGAATGCATATTAGCATTATCACAAATACTGGTGAGTACACACCGCAAAGTTCAGCCTCATTAATTCTTTCTTAGGTTCAAATACTAAAATTATCTGCACTCAATTTGCTTCCGCAGTATGCTTGCAAGTGCTCATTCACTATGTGTAACACCCTTCCCAGAGAAAGAATAATGTACTAGGAGATTACATGGAGACTGAAGACCTGTAGAACCTGAGTGTATCACTCAGTTCTCAGATGCAGCTCTCTCTCCAGCTGCATCAGGATAAGAACTGAGCAGGGACCAAGCTATTCCATTCCCCATTCCCACCTTCTTTCTACAGGTGCAAAAAATGGGCCAGATGAGAACTACGGCATGTTCCAGCTCCTGTAATGTACCCACAAAGTCACTTAATATGCAACCTGTGTGGGATGCAAAACAAGCTCCTCCATTGGGTTGAGCTCTGTTCTCCCTTCCTGGGAAAGCTGAGGCAGTAAACCCAGCATACAGGGAAAGCACAACTTTGAAAAAAGATTTTACATCTATTACAGGCATAAAAGTTGCTTTCCTTCTAGCTTAAAATAAACTGTGTGCAACTAAGCCTGAAGTATAATCTACCATTCAGTTTCGTCACTGAAGACACCCTGTTGGTGCCATTGTTCATAACACTTGTGTGATTTTTTCTGTCCCTGTTAACTGTTCATTCTGTTTTCAGGATTCTTAAAAATGCACAGGCGTGGTATCAAATTGTGTGAATCATGATAATGGTAACCTCTCATGGATGAATAAAATAACTCCTGAGAAGGAAGTTAAAAGTAATGTAAAAACAAAAAGGCTTACATTTCCTAACTGTGTAAATTGATCATTTATTCCAATAAATGGTAATTCTTCCAAGGCAAAGACTGTGCACTTCTAAATGTCTGAAAGACCTGCAAACATTTTTATGGGTTTTTAAATTTGCCATATTGTATGCACTAAACTGTGCCAGAAAGAGTAATTACAAAGAAAGCAAGATAGATGGATAGAGAAGCATGTTAAACATCAAATTTTCATTGTACTTTAATTTATAGTCCTTTTTTTTTCTTTCTTTCTCTTTAATGTTCTTAATTATTAGAGTGCAAAGATGTGAACAAAGTGGCATATTGCCCACTGGTGCTGAAGTTCAAGTTCTGCAGTCGAGCATACTTCAGACAGATGTGCTGCAAGACCTGCCAAGGACACTGACCCACAGGAAGCAGAAGAATGTGCCTTGTTACTATCATTGTGGAAGAGTGTCCATCGGAGAGAGCCACACAGTGGAATGAGATTGACGTCCTTGCAAATGCATTACCCTGTGGAAAACATAACCACTGGTCAGCCCCAGCTGACAGGATTTCAATATTATTTTAACTTCTGTGAAGTGGGATTTATTAATCCAAAGTGCTGGACACAGTATGAGGGGATCCCAAATTTAAAAGATAGACACAACACATATAGAATAGCTTACTGTGGAACATTTGTGTTCTTTTGACTAAATCCAATAGTCTGTTTACATCCATGGACCATTAAAATAACTTCTATTATGGACTTAGCAATGACACTGAATCCATTTCTATTTAAAACTGTTTAAAATGTAGTTCTTATGAGTTGGTCTACTATGGAAGTAAAGAAGAATAAAAAAAAGTTAAGTCATCGCTTAAAAATCTTAACTATTTTATCTCTTGACACAGCACCACAATTTAAATTATAAAATGAGCTTGGAAATGTTATTTAAGGAGCAAAAATTTTTTAGAAAAAGCAGTATTTTTCCTTCATTCCACCTATTTCCCTTTGGAGTAAACCATATTTCCTGAACACTGCTGTGAGCCATATATAAAGCTATACTAAATAGAACAACCATGAGGGACTTAGTTTTAAGAGGTGCAACAGTTATTGCACTGGTGCATGAAATACAAGTGTGCTAAAATGAAATCTTCATTGCAGGTTTACAGCCATCTTACCATTGTACAAGTGAAACATTTCCACTGAAGGGAACGTATTTCAGTATCATGGGGGAGGCAGACTCCAGCAGTGGTGAAGACTGGATTGCCAGTTCCTTCACTACTACCAAAAAGGTTGTTTAGAACTTAACACTTTGACTCCAGCTCACTTTTGTTTACAACATCAGCCACAAAGAAGAAACAACTTTGTGGATTTCTAGATCTGGTTTACGTGTTAGCTTTGATTCTCCAAAACTGAGGAGTTTGAATGCAAAAGATAAGCCTACTGTGTAATAGCAACAATCCTTTGCAAAGCTGAAAGTTAAAATGGATTCCAGATGTTCCCTCCTTTGATACCATAGCAGAGGTATTGTTTATGAGAAGGAGTATGCGAATGTTCTGTTCAGGAGACTGCATCTGAGTGGTAAGGATTGCAACCAAAGAGTGATTGACTCATGGAGGTATCTAGGTTCTGTTCAAATGAGAAGTCAAAAGTGTGCTCGAGCCAAGATACCTGTTGGACTGACAGGAGTAAGGCACACTGGAAAAGGGATGGCTGTAGTGAATTCTGGCCGCCTTCACCTAAATGGCCAGGTATCTATTTAAAGCTGGACCATATTTAAAGCAAGGGGCAGCTTTCAGCATGCGACTGGAAGATAGTCTAAACTAGAAGCTAGATGCCTTAACTATTAGCTGCCATGCTCCACTTACTCATATTACCCTATTTTTAATATTCACCAAATACTTCACATTTTTAAAAATGAAACCAAACTTCTTAGGCGAGTCACAATCAGGAATATAACATTTAAAAGTTGTCATATTCCTCTTCCCCTTCACTTTTCAGTAACAGACTCAACAAGGAGAGGAGGAGAGTAGGTATTTCTTTATAATAATATATTGTACTTGAACATTTTCATTTTGCAACAGGTACTTCATGAATGTGATTGTGTGTCCAACTATGAATCCTTTGTTGTAAAGCAGTTAAAATTATGTGAACAATAACATGTTACAAATTCTAACTCAAATAGCACTTTTAAAAAAATGTAATTTTTTCAGTGAAAAATAATTTCAAAATATGAGATTGAATTGTACCAATGTATTTTACCAATAGAAAACCAAATATGTTGCACACTGCTTACTAATGTGAATTAACACGGAACAATAGATACTGTTAAGAGGACTTATACTATGAAATCCCCCCCCAACATATTGACAATCTGTCAAGGGGTTCTGTGTAGCCCCATGTCTGTACTCATGACCATTAAATTCCTGTCATCTGCTACCTCTTGCCAGTATTTCCACTTCTGTACACTTGTGACCAGTGGATTAATTTTCAGTTGGCTTGCATGTATTCACATATGCTTGTTTTCTGTTGCTCTCAGTACCATGTAAACAACTTCTGTTAAAACTGACACCAGTAGATAAAATCATCCCAATTTTTGGGAGCTGCACATAGAAATTAAGGGCAGTATGTAGCCCTTGTCTGTTAACTGAATCGACTTCCTGTATCCTTTTGACAGAACACCTTGGTGCTAACATGCCCTGGTTAGATCTGAAAGGGTAAGGGGCTGTTACAACATTCCCTAAGTATGAGGCCTCTTTGTATCAAGGTCCAGTTTTCTCCAGGGCATGATTTTTTTTTTATCAGCTAATATGTCATTTTAGCTAATGAGAAAAGGGTTTTCTCTGTATTGAAAAGAATTTTTTTTTTTTTTTTTTTTTTTACCTCACTTAGGACATAAAAATTGTAAGGAGTGTTTCCAAAGACACATTTTGCTCTCTTACTGGTGCTAGAACACCGGGGATTCTGATGTTTACTCTGCAATATAACAGCACTGAGGTTGGAATTTAAAGAACTGTCTTGAGCAATGTTGAATTGTATTGTTAAAGGGAACAAAACACAGAATGTATATGGATTTGCAAACTAAGCAACACTAACAGACTAAGACTGAAATATGAAGCCTAATTCAAAGAAAATTGATTGGTTTCAACAGCACAGTTCATTGCTGCTGCTACACTGTAGCCATCTGTATAATCTAAGCTAAATAGTGTTATATTCCTAAATAGTGACAAAAGGAGTCTTTGTGCAGGCTATAAATATGACAGACCTAGAATCAAATAGTACAATATAAGATGCAGAAACCTGGTGCCAGTACTTCTGCTGAGCAGTACTATCAGCTGATAAAGATCAAAACAGAAATAAAAATCTAAGATTAATCCTTCGAGGTGTATACATCCAAAATAGTCCATTTCGTTAGGAACTTTATAAAGGAGTGAATGTCACATAGATATCCTTAATAATACAGACTGAAATTACCTTTGTATTATTGTGATTAGTTGCTTATTATTTTATACTCAGTATTAATGTGGTACACTGTTACTTTATTATTATTATTTTTGCTTTTGTAAATTATATTCTAATTTATTGTCATGTTTCTTAACACTTGTTCTACATGCATTCTCCTGCTTGTAATGAAAACAAAGATATTGTAACACTTGATGCAGTGAAATTCCACACCAGGCACAGAATTGTTTTTAACATAGATAATTTAGTAAAATAAAAGTGCAGCTTTTAAGATTGATACCCATGGTACAGTTGTCTCTTCCCTGACTTACAGTTACTAGAATTCTGTATGTTTAATGTTTGCTTCATCCAATGCATCAAATATATATAAGGTGTCTTCTTCGAAGTAACATCTATGTTATGCTAGAATCCTGTCCTGGGCAGCAGCAATATTTGTCATATATGAGCAAATAGGGAAATAATGAAAAGGAAAAGTCAAGAATATGGTCATGTACATTATTAAGTAATATTTTAGCCTAAGCAGTAATGTAGATCGAGAATGAAATTAATGGCAGAAAAATATTCTGTACTTCTTGAAATTATTTCGTTAACAGCCAGTCAATAATAACAATAAAATGTCCTTCTTGCATTGAGCTTTTAAGGTTTTATCTGAAGTTTATCTGAAGCCATGGTGTTTTTAAATATAAAGAAGAAAGTAATTTCAGTATTCTTCGTGCTTGGGTAACTTGCCGAGAGGTGCTTCCGTAACTTGCCGAGAGGTGCTTCCTTTCTTACCTGGCACAGTATAAATAACTTATGGAAATCTTTGATCAAGTCCAATGAAATATTTCTTATTTATGAATTAAAATCTACTTTCTGGTTTAATGAACATAAGCACTCTACTCTTGTGAATGAGATGTTAAAGAAAGTACAGAGAACCTTGAATGTATTGATGAGGTATTTATTAATTTTGGTTATTCTTTGTTATTCTATTTAGAAATAAGGATTCAAAAATTGCTTATTTTAAAAATACGGGTATTTCTATCTGTGCTTGATCACAAAATTTTATTGCCCTTCAGATCAAAAGTTAAAGATGGAGCAGTCTTAGTAAATAACACAGTTTAGTGACAGTTTTCTCTGTCATTGTAAAGCTGTTGACTTTCTTCCCATACATTCGCCCTGTAAGTTATAATCTGATAGATTTCCCATTTTTGTTCAGTTTGTAGTGGGGTTTTTTGTCCCACTGGAGTGGTTGTGTTATAATAACAAAACACTGAGAACACTGAAACAGCTGTGTTTCTCCCTCCTTTTCTCCTGCTATCTTACACCTGGGATAACCGATGATGACTGTAGAACTCCTGACACAAAAAATTCCCTCCAGTCTTTTTAAAATGCATTTTTTCAACAGAATTTAATTCTGGAGCCAATCCTACTATTATAATTTTCTGTTACGCTTTTCCAGTTTATTTCTTGAGGAAATGAACATCATTTTTACCTGAGATGCTGGCTTTACTTTTGCTGTACTTCCCTTTCTATGCCCCAAAACTGTTCCTTCTTGAGTATACTTGCTTTTCTACCTGAAGCTCTCTGATGTACAAGAAACATTTTTACATATTCTCTCTAGGGTTCTGAACAGGCTTTGGTTATTGTCCTGACTTCTTTATTATTTTTTTTATTGTTACTTGGAATTAAGACCCAGGACTCTTCTGGATCCTCTTCAGTGGAGGTTTACTGCAGTGGACTTTGGATGAGTCCTTTGAGCCTCATCTGGAGGCAGTCAGTCATCAATCCAACAGCCTTGAAGAAGGCCAATATTAAGCTGAGGCTGTCATTCTGCAAGAAGTGACACCCTATCTGGCTGTTTTCCCTTCACCACAAACAACAGTTAGGTGGAAGGGATGGATGACTGCTTCTGTGTGGTCCCTCCAATCTTCACTCTAGACAGAATGGTGTAAGAGCATTTCCATGCAGTAATCAGGATGAAATCCCAAACAGGGCTCAGTCAGCCACAGAACAAGGTTCATTACAGAACTAGTGAATTGGTCATTTCCCAAGAGTATTTGGCCCCGCTAAAGTGGAAGTTCATGTCCAGTTTAGGAAAATGAGCCACTCAAAATGTGGGGTGGTGTACATTTAAGGATACTGCATCCCTTAAACTGGCATACCACCTAAGCACCACATGTAATTTATTTTCTTCTGTTTCTGCACAGGACTGACATTTTCATTGAGCTGGACAGGCTACAGGACACAGTTTATGATCAGAGGTCATATAGCTGACAGAAAATTATTGAAGTCTGCCTTGGAAAGGATATATGTAATTCTGCATTAAGGATTGGAAGATTAAATTTCTGCAAACAGGAAGGCCTTTTCAGAGAAGATCTATAAAGATCAGTAAATAAATAATCTCACTTCTTTAGTAATCCTCCTTGAAATAAATTTATTAGATCACAGCTTGAGATAGAAAAGGAAGTGTTTTGGAAGCTAGAAGTGAAGACAGCCAGTGAGTGTTCCAGGCTTCAGTTGCCATGACCACACAGAGAGATAAGATGTGGCCTGGCTGATAAGGAATGAGACGTGGATTTTGGAAATGGTATTTCTTCATCTTCTCAAGACAAGTATTTATTTATTCTTCTCCCGAATCCCACCTTGACATCAAAGTCTACAATGTGCACACTTTTGCATTGTTTATAACACACAAAATTACTGCTCACATAGTTTGAAAAACCCATCTTGCAATAAGATTTATCTTTTTCAATGAAGATCAGTCTTCTGTGTAGAATCTACCTTCCCTTAGAAGCAATGCTGAGTAATGTTTCTGGCAACATTTCATCGCGAAATTAACTGTGAAATAACAGTTCTGGACGTGTGGGAATATCTTCTGGTTATGTCTATGAAAAGACCAAGTCCCAGTCTAGGGATTTCAGAAGAAAAACTTCAGTTGAGAATGCATTTGAAGTTATTATTGTCACATTTATTCTGACGTCAACTCTGTTTTATTAAGCAAATAAATTTGCAGAAATACAATGATTCTAGTAGAGTCACTGTCTTCTAACATCTATGGACACTGACCAGAAATAGAGGCAGGACCTTGTGCATGAATGACAGTGTGTGGTTGAAAAGTTTACAGTCCATTTCCAGGACACTCTTTCATTTCTCAGACTCCACTCCTCATAATCCAGACACTGATACAGGATGTGTCTTCCCTCCATCATCTCGTCCCCCCTTGGTGGCTGTTTCTCCTCTTTCTCACTGCTTTAACACGTCTGTGCATCTCATATTTGGTGTAGAGCTGCTGTCTTTGATCAGATACTTTAAAATGAACCTTATTGGGAGTTTTCACATCTGTAATTTAATACAGTTATGTGTTTAAAATGCTCGTTTTAGGCTGGTTTTGTGAATTATTTATTGAAGTGTAAAAACAAATATAAAATCTAAATAAGATTTTCAAGAAAAAAATCTAAAAATGCATTTTTTCAAATAGTATTCTAAGTAGAAATAATATTTTTTTCTATTGGAGTAAAGGCCTCCTCAAGGTATTTTTTTCCTATTATGAAAAATACTGAGTTAGGAGCGAATACAAACAGGAGGAACCAAGCCTCTCTTTCGGTCTCAGATTCTCTTTCACACGTAGCCTTTGTATTGAAATGCACTATCAAAACAAGACCTTCTGCAGGAAAAAGGAATCTCAAGCATCTCATTTGGCCTTTCTGGCTCAAAGTTTCCTTAGAAGTTTATTTATCTAAGATAAGGTTACATTGTTGAAAGTATCCTGTCAATTAGCAATAACATTTGACTTCAGATGTATTATTCTTCAAAAGCATTTTGTCAAGGATAGGGCTTGTAACTGATTTTCTAGGGAGGAGGGAAGGTATGATGGCTATAATTACATGAATCAATTAACTATTATCTTGCTCAGAATTCTTGTGAAATAAAGTGCATAACAGCCTATTTAATTAAAACAGGAAAAGAAATTAAAATATCATTTTCTACTAGCTTCAAAAAGAAAACACAATGGAAGAATATTCCAGTTTAATTTTCAGTGAGGTTTAAGAAGCAGGCTCAACACTGGTTGCTCACTGCACTCTACAATGATTGTAAAGCTGAAGACAAATGACCTGAATTCTCTTTCCATGGAGAGTTTGGGCTTTTTTAAGTCTCTTATCCTATTCCATCTAGGAAAGGTCTCAAGCACTATGACAAACACCTTTCTGTAAAGCATTCCCCCAGATCTGCAGATTCGCTATGCTGGTTTTTTCCCACTACTCACAGTTATGATGATCACAAATTTTAATGAGGGAAAGACTAAGAATGATGGATTTGAGGCCTTGGTCTCATGGATGTGGATGTGTCCCCCCATTCAGTTTCTCCTCTGGCTGGAAAACTGCCATGGGGCCTTTTTTCTCCCGGTATAACCAAAACAGGTTTCTGGCACCACAGGCTTTCTGCCTACTCCTCTGCAGTGTGGGCAGATGCTCATGAAAGGCTCAGTGGATTAATGTGGTGTCGGGTATCACAGGTGCCTTGGACCAGCACTGCATAAAATCATTTGTTGTAGGAGGTGGCCCTTCTGTCCCCTGGCTTTCGTGCTGGGGCCAGGGTTCCAGAGCATCTTTGAGATTTGGCCAGCAGCAGCAGCTGTCCCTCAGCCCTTTGTTGGGGCTCAGCTGTGGCTTGTGGCTGCTCAGAGCTGCAGCCAGGGTGGGTGCTGGAAGGCTGGAACGCTGGAACGCTGGAACGTGCAGCTCTGCCACAGCAGCTGGCAAGCCCTGGTCAATCATGTTGGTGTGGGGAGCTGCTGGGCTCTGAGCTGTGGAGGCTCTCCTCTGTGAGCAGCTGGCATCCTGAGGAGAGGCCGAGAGCCTGGCATGGTTCAGCTCCACTTCAGGGAGCCCTGAGTCTGGAGAGCGCTGCTTGGGCCAGGCTGAGCAGCAGCCTCTGCCCAGCCTCCAGCTCACCACAGCTGCCTCCTCAGCTGGAGAGGGGAGGGGGCTGCCAGAGAGCAGCCACGGCAGCTCCCAAGGGAGGAGAGTCTGCAGGGAAACACGATGGCTTGAGCTGAGGTGGAAGGCCAGTGACAGTGGTTTTGGGGGAGCTATGCTTGGGCTGCTGGTTTGGGAAAGCTGTGGAGGGGCCAAGGAATAGGGAGAAAGAGTGGGGCTATGAGATGGAGCTGGGAGGTGTTTGAGGAGCTAAGAAAATGTCAGAGAGGGGATCCTGGGGCAAGAGCTGGGTAAATAGGACAAGACCACAGGTACCCCTAGGGAGGAGAGGACATAGCTCCTGTGGGTAAATGGAGTGGAAGAAACCTGCAGAAATGCCTTGAGCTCAAAGATGTCCCTTGCAGAATCTCAGTCGTCAGGCTGAAGAGTGGAGAGCCCTTGTAAAGCCTGCAGAGACAGGGAGACCCTTGGTCAGTGTGACCCTTTGGTGAACACTTGAAATGCTATATATGCAATTAACAAAAGAAGCTATGAGTCTTTCAGTGAGTTGCAGCAGTGAGCAGAACTCTATACCATTTTGGACAACCTGTTTTAATTTGCCATGCAGTATTCAGCAGATCAGTGAACTGCAAATTATCACAAAAAGTAGCAGTTGCAAAAATCATGTCTGTAAATTTGCCTGCCACAAAGACAGCTGCATTCTTGAGTGCCAGATACTTACTGGGTCCTGAGTAATTCTGCTGAACTGATGAACAAATGCTTACAGGGTGTGTTGACTCTCAGCTGGTAATCAAAATAGAGAAGGGCTGCCAAGAGGTATGTTGCTCGTTAAGAGTATGACACTTATAGCCTTCAAAACAATGAACCTTGAACCCTCTTTAAAAATAAAAGAGACAAGAAACATGTTTTGGGTAACTTTGGACTGAAATTTTGATTGTTCCTCTGTGGCTTGAGAAACTTGATTACAAAAGCAGTGACCTTGCATAGGGTGTCCAGAGTTGTGCAATGGAGTCTTGCGGTTACATGTGAAGTGTCAGCTTGATTTTGCTTGTTTTTCCTTATTATACCATGTATGTCATTAAACAATATATGTTTATCTTTGTTTTGAGTCAGTTCATGCTGGTTTTGGAAGTATGGACCGTTCTCACCTGGATATAACGTATAAAGTTTGGAAAGAGATGGACAGATGAATGATCAGCCCTACTGCACAAAAATCTTGACCAATATTTAGGAAAAAAATCATGTAACTGTGTGCAAAAAATAAGCCACCAAACCAAAATCAAAATCCTAAGTTAACATTCTCTTACTAGCCTTTCTTTAAGTCTTATGGTTTGCTTGTTTCATACTTCCCTGCTCTGTACACTGAGGAAAGCCAGAAAATCACATTCTAAGGGGAAGAAGAAAGGTAAGAAACTCAGCAACTAGATTTATGCAACTGAACAGTCTTTCAGTAGAAAGCACAAATCTTTTAACACATTGTAATGTTACAAGAGCTAAAAGGATAATACCCCATTCTGATTAAGAACTAAATACTCATTACTCTTCTAAGAAAGTATCTTTCTCAGTGCAGGCAACTTCTGTAAAGCTTTAAGCTTTCACTCTCATTTTATGAAAATAATTACCTGACTTAGCAAAATGCTGCTTCATTCTGGGTCATTACAAGGGATTGTCTTCCAGCTGGAAACTCTTGGAGTCCAGGGTAAACTCCCCACATTTTCCTTGTGATCTGCTAGGAAAGAGAAGGAAGGCTGCAATGCCAGCTCGGTAATAATTAGTAAATCATCAACATCAACATAGCATCATCCTATCTTACTTATATAACTTCTTTCAAGAAGATGCCCAGTGAACTTGTGGTCTGCTGAAGAACTCCTTGGAAGGTACACAGGCAAAGTTGTCTTTGTCCTACAGTAGTCTTGCTGTGCCAGAGAGGGTGAATCTGGCCCAAAGTCATAAAACTGATTATTTATAACCAGGTTTGAGTGGACATACACAGAACCAGTGCCTTTGGCTTCCATTTGGGCTGATTTTTTTTTTTTTTTTAAACATTTTCTGGAATTAAGTATAGAAAAAGTGGCTAACTTTGTCTTGGTAATAGAGTACCAAAAGATAGTAGATCATAATTTAATTATCTTCCTCAAGGTCTCATTCTTAATCAAGGCCTCTGTTAATTACATCATCAAAATTTGCCCAGTTGAGACTGTAGATACAGCTGCTATAAATACTTGCAGAGCAGCTTGAGACCAAACTAGCATTGCTCCAAATCAATTTTTAAGCTGAAAATGTACTTTTTATTAAAGGGTTGAGAAACAGTGGATTCCTATGCATCAGTAAATATAATGAATAAAGTATGTAGAACTAATTATAGTAGAGCATTTATTACAAAGCAATTGTTAAAAAATCTTCAGGAAAAAAAGAAATCACGCAGAAGCAATTTAAAATAATTTCTAGTAAATAAGCATGGAAAAAAACCCTCAAACTAAAACATCTTTTGCTGTTTAGAGGCAGATAATCCATTCTTAGTCCAGTGCACAAATTTGATTTACAGTGCATTTCAAAATATTTATCTTCTTTTTAGGGTTTCCACCACTGCCTAAGCCAATAGCCTGCTGTGTTTGAAAATGTCCAGGCAGTAATTGTAATTGTTTTTAAAGCTATTTTGGAAAATAGTGAGCTTTGTTGCATTTTGTAGATTTAAGGAATGCAATTATCAACATTGTATATATAATCCAAGTGACCTGCTGGCTTCAGAAGCTCAGACCCAAAGAAAAAAAAATTAACAACAGCAAAATGTTTGTTTAATTTTTGTTCTGTAGCTGGTCAGTGCTAGGTGAATTATGTTATAGCCAGTTTGGCAATAATATGATTAAATAACAATTCCATATAAGTACATAACAGTGTTGAAGTAAACATACAAGGAAAAGAATGATTTTTCTGGGTGGATAATCTGACCCATTTTCATATGTCAGTATTTGATGAAGTACTGAGCTGATATGATGGTATCTGGGTACTCCTGTGATTCATCCAAAATTGTTAACAATTAGGTCTGAAAACTCAGCACAAAGTAATACATCTTAGAAACTTATATGTAAAAATATTAGATAAAGAACTGAGTTTTCCTCAGTGTTGTTCCTTATAAAATGATAGAGATCGCTCCCAAACTATTTTGTCTCCTTTTCCTTCTGTTGAAGAAGAAACCTACATGAGGTTCCAGACCTCATGAATATACTTTTCTGCTAGGCATCTATTGAAGAAGTGCTAGGGTGAGGAGATTTGAAGAATACATTGGAATTCCAGTCCCAATTAAAAAAAAAAAAAAAAAAGAAAAAAAAAAAAAGAAGAACAAACAGCATTTCTGACTTAGAACTAAAATTACAACTCAGTCTCTAAAAGCTGTTAGCAGTCTGCTTTTAAAATATATACCTGCACTTGGAAAAATACTCACAAAACATTCTTTAGAGAAACAACAACTTCGAAATAAAGTCTTTCAGCATGACCCATACACTGCATAGCGAACATGAGGTTGCATTTTATTGACAGAAAAAAAATATTAAAACTAGTTAGTGTTTCATTTCAGTTAAGCCTCACTGTTCTTTATTGTACCTTGATATATTTAATAGAAATCAGTTAATGCTTCCGAATGTTCACCAACATTCCCAAGATCATGAGCATATCCAAGCATGAAGTTATTTATTCACTGATAGTTGCATAAGCTATGGATCCTTGTTACACATAACATCTGGGAGCTTCCAGTTGCATTGTATACTGCCTTGTCACAGGTATAATTTTCGTTAAAATTTTGTTAAAAGTTTTTGGAAAGCAGCTTGGGAATGATTTTATGACAGTTACCTATAACTTCTTTTTTGCAAACTGACCATTAGTAGTCATACTTACCCCTTAAAAGCAATAAGCACTTCATTCCAGTGATACCTGGAACCAAGTGCCCAATTATATATATTACATGTTTCTGCATTTATTTTAAAACACTCCTTTTTTCAGATTAGTTACAAGTTTCTTGTTGATTAGCAAGAATAACTGCAGTGTCACAAGGTGCATTTACACTGCTTTCTGGTTAGTATAAAATACATATATATTTTAACGAATATCTGTTAACAGAAGTACTCATCTCAGAATGAGCTTATTTTAAATACTCATTTACCTATCCTGGGCTTTGTGGATATTTCCCAAGGTCAAATCAACAAGTTTAGACTGGTCAAACTTGACTGCCTGTTCCTATATCTGGACAGGGTTTTTTCCCTGTTGTCTTTTCATCTCAGGATCTTACCTTCTCCCTAAAAAAACCCCAAATCTCAACCCTGATGAAGCTTTAGGATGTCTCTGTCAACACTGAGTTCATCTTTCTGTTCTGTGAAACCCACAGCAGATCCTCTTTTAGATTTATGAAGAGCTTGCTCTAGTCAAGTTGTAATTCTTACTCTTGTATCATGTTCCTTATGTATAGAAGCCAGCAGTGAAACACACAAGGCAGTGATATCACAGAAGAGAGTGAATGCACTTGCTAAACTGATGCATGGATGAAACTGGCTGGAAGAGTTTTGGAACAAAACCGCTGTTCTTGTTTAATGGAGCTCTGAGATGCTAATTCTGTGTGGCTAAGCCGAAAAGCATATGGGAAGTGAACTGAAAATACATGTGAGGTGCAGTCCCGTGCTTACTTAATTTACAAACCCTTCAGATGTTGTACTCCGTCTCTATGATGTGTTACCGCCTAGTTTCGTTCTGTCATTGCAGCCGTCTAAAAGGACATACACGGATAGGACTGTATACAAACAGAGTCAAGTACCTGCATATTTGCAAATCAGAGACTGCAAAATTCTTGTGAAACAGGAGTAGAACATCTGTCATACTCCAACTGGGCATTGGAAATATAAATAAATTTGAAGTTTGGAAACCATCTGTGAACCTTTTGCTGAGAGTTTTGAGAAACCATTTGTCGTAGGTAACCTCAGGCACTTTTTAAAACTGATAAAAGTAGCTGTCAGGCTGTAAACTGGCTTCGTTCACACTCTTCCATTTCCTCTCAAAACTGCCTTTGGGTGCCTGTCCCTGTTGGGAGGCTTCCAAAGGGGAGGTTACAGAAGGTTGTTGTTGTGCCTTTTGGTATTTCCTTTGAGGTTTGGAAGGAAGGAAGGTTTCTGGCATTGCTATTGAAGCAATTCTCTCTGAAGGAAAGCTAAACCTCTTGATGACGTTCCTGTGACTTGAGGTTTGAGCATACAGATCTAGTGAAGAGGAAGTTGCTTCCAAAATTTTTCAAGAGGTCTTTGTGGTGTTATCATGAACTGATTTCTTGAAGTGTTAAAATGGTCCATACAGATGCCTGGATTTCACAGGGGATGCCTGATCCGGAGCTGGGAAAAGCAGCAAACCCATTTAGGTTATGGGAATTTGTGTGGAGTAAGTTATCACATTTAGTCAATTCTATACATTCTGCTTTACTCAATAAAGTGGTATGAGAACAATTAGGAAAATACAAAGGCAGATCCCAGGCTGACCATGGTGTTGCAGAGTTCTATAATCTATGCTTTCTCTCTCTATCTATGTATTTCATAATTGTAGTATTAGGTATATAATTTTAACAGTTAATCTCTTACCCTCTGGGACATTCAATAGAGGGCAAGATACACAGGATGGTTGCTGTTGTAATCCCTTTTGAAGGTTAGAAGAAAAAGTTCTTTGTCAATGATGGAGATTAACACTTTTTCACCAGCAAGATAATTGTTTTTAGATGTCTTCTTAAAACAAACAGGCAGTAAAATAAGCTTGGTCTTATCTCATAGTACTGGGAATACATAACTGAGCCTGCTATCGGTCAGAAGAACTTCAGTGCTGCCAAACTCAGAGCAAATAATTCCTTCAGGACTACAATGACTTAAAGCTGAGATAGTATTGGTTTTCAGGTAGTTAATGCAGTTCCACTGATGTTTCTTGCACGATGGCAAGAGAGGTCACATCAATAATGTGAGAGACAATAAGAATTTGGTATCTGGTAATTAGGTGAAAATCTACCTTTCAGTGGTTGTAGATCTTGCAGATATTAGCAGGGCAAGAATAAGTAAAGATTGGGCCTGACTAACCAGGTCTGATGATCCTTTCAGAAGATAAAGTCTTTCTGACTGGGCCTCTGCTTTGAAATCAAGCCGTGCTCTGGCATGTGTGCACGTTAAGAGGCAATTTAATGGTCGTCATTGAACTCTGTTAGTCCAGGAGAGTTAGGTCCTGCATTTCTGTGATTAGCTATTTTGAGCCCTGTAAGCACAGACAGAGAAGCAGAAACTCTATTAATACTCTGCTGTCACACAGAAATTATAAACTGAAAGAGCAGTAACTTAAACTTTGCTAGGTTTAGTCGCAGCTGTTCTCAGTATTCAAAGAATTATAGATGCTGCAAACCCAGGTGTTAAAAAAACCTGAAATGCCTAAAGTTGCTGTCTTGCTGAGTTGCTTATCACTTGAGGAGCAGGGTGTTATAAAAGAGAAATCTAGTAATTTTAATAAAAAAGCCATTGTTAATGGTCAAAGTTATGCAAGTCTCTTTACCCCAAGGAACTTTGGACCAAAGGCAGTAAAGTGGGATTCCTCTCCTTGAGTGTTTATAATGTGTTCATTGGCTTCTCTATTAAGATTAAGGCAAAAATACTTTGGTGTTATATTTACTAAATTTGTAGTGTATTACTGGACTCTGTATTATTCTAAAAGCAGTAGAAAAAGTCGAGGTCCCTACTGTTTGTGCCAGAACTTGTGAGATCTTGAAAAAATTAAACACTTGGCTCTAACGAGTCTCTCTGTGTCCAGCTGAGGTTTCACTTGAAACCCACAGTCAGAATGTACTTATCCTATCTAATGTTACTTACCATCACGTATCTGTCACTTGTTATGTGATATTGAAACAGGCAGAAGCTTTCTGAAGAGGTGAAGTTAAGCCTAACAAAAGCCCAGGAAAACACATCTCAGAGTGTGTTCGAACTGTAAGAATTTTAAGATCAGCTGAACAAAGTAGAAGTAGTATGAGAGAAAAAAAGAGGAACCATGCAAAACCAGATGTAATTTCATTTTTAAAGCAGTACTTTATCTTCACTTTACTTTCTGTTTTCCAAGGTGCTTTTACACCTTGAGACTGTAAGGATAAGTAGTTACTATATATAACTATGTATTATAAGCAGTAATTTTCTAGATATCCTACGACTGCATAGCATCCTTAAAAATTATTTTTTTTTCCAGATTCTTTGCCTATTTCTTTATTTCTAAATCCAAGTGGTAGGCTGTGTGACAAAAAACCCACAAAGGAGCTCAGAAGAGACAATGGCAGGAGAGGGAGGCTGCCGAGCCCAGCTGAGGAGCCAGCAGCTCACTCAATGCCCATTTGCACTCAACAAGTGAAATCAAGGGCTCCTGAGGAGTGACCACCTTCTCTGGTCCCTCCCAAAAAATGGAAAAAATTAAGGGGAATGGGAGGACCTTGTATGTAAGGAGTAGTCTCACAGGGTGTTTGAAACAACTTTTCATTATCGGATATGGCTGACAGAAAAACAAGACGTGTCTGGAGTATTCTTAATGATGGGAATATCCACATTCTTAATAAGCTTCTGCTATTTTTGTTGTTGTTGTTGTTTGTTTGTTTAAATTGGAAATAGATTTTTTATTTCAGAGCTGTGAAAACTAGACAAAGGTCTGTCTTCAGCTGCAGTCTCATAAAAAGGTGGCTCCCTTGCAAGATGAAATCTGTTTGAAGGTGATTCTTGAGAACAGATTCATCAGGCCTCCACTTAAATTATTACAAGCCTACCAAGTGTTCTACTTCAGTGTTCCATCTATGAGTCTGTAACTGGGTTTTTTACAGCCTTTAATCAACTGCTGTGGACTTGGTAGTGAGTAGTAAGAAACACGTTACAAAAATTTAAGTGAGATCTAATTTCTGTAAATCTGGGCTAGCCTTATGTCTCTTTTATCCTTAACTTCCAGTTTAGGGAAAACCAAACTGTTCAGATATGCTATGGAAAAGTACCAGGAAGTAGCAATATTATTACTCTACTTGTAAAGAAGAGACTAGAATTCAATCAAATTATTTTATTTCTCTTTACCTTTCAACTCTTATATGCAGATACCATTTTGCACTCTTTGTTTACCTTGAACCAATATGAATACTTCTACAACATACTACATTGTATTATAAAACAAGGCATATTTTGGAACTGGACATATGTAAATGATCTGTCTGCCATATATTTTAGAAGTGTTCTCTGTAAGTTAAATCAGAAGGTTTGTTGATGTTGTCAACATAGAGAAAGCTACCATTTAAGGAGCATTTATTGAAACAGCTTTCTACACTCAGAATCAGGAATTTCATCTACTTGTTTACAATGTTTCCTTCTTAGACCTTGAGGAAGGGAGACAGGACATTGTACGACTTAGACATGTAGTTTTTGTAGGAGGACGAGTGAAGAAAAAAGGAGTTTATTACAACCCTATTAGACAGATATTCACCTCTGTGAACTGACATCTAAAGATAAAACACAGACCTGTGATTAAAAGCAATTATCAAGGCATGCAAAACCGAGAGTTGAAGAAGTATAGATTAGTCAGGGATCCATTGTACTAGTTTCTTATACCAACAAAACTGAAGAACTAACCTGTACTTCAGCCTGAATAAACAATCAATTTTATCATCCCCCAACCTGTATTGATACTGGGGGTTGCCCCAACCCAGGCCAAAAACCTTGCACTTCATTCTTGTTGAAATTCCTGAGGTTGATTGGGACCCACTCACGCTTGTCCAGGCCCCTCTGGATGACATCCCAACACTCAGGTGACTCCATCACACCACTCAGCTTGGTGTCAACTGCAGAACTTGCTGAGACCGCACTTGGTCTCTTCATTTATGTCATTAATGAAGATATCAAATTGTAGTGGTCCCATCACAAACCCCTGGGGGACACCAGCCATCACTGATCTTCATCTGGAGTGTTGACCAATGCCATCTGCAAGTCTCCATCCAGCTTGTCCATCTAACTCTCCACGCATCCAGTCCATTTCTCTCCAGTTTAGAGAGGAAAAGTGTGGCAAGGTGAAACTGACAGTTCCCAGGAACCCATTCAGTTTTTAAAAAAATGTGTGCAACGTTTCCCTTTTTTTTACTGGGGACTCCACCTGACTTCATACATCACAGAAGGGGCTTGGCAGGCTTGGCAACTATGTTAGCCAATTCCCTCAGGACTCCAAGATGGAACTCATCAGGCCTCATAATCTTATATATGATCTGGTTCCTCAGGTAGTCATGAACCTAAAGTTCACTTACAGAACTAAAGACACACTTCACTTTAACTCTGAATTCCAGGCTGTCTGTGATTCAAATATCTCTTCCTGAAAACTGAGTCAAAGACAAAACTTTCTTTCTCCCAGATCCAGTGCAATTAAAAAAAAAATCAAGGAAGGTATGAAGGGTAAAATAAGAAGGAGAAGAAACAAACCAACTCATTTTAAGATTAATCCATGTAGGAAACCTACAATTTGTCTCTGAAGAGGAGAAAAATCACAAGCTATTTGCTCATCGTTTTGCAATGATTTTGGATTATATGTAGCCTGAAGTCTTATGGTCAACCAGTATCAGCTGAAGGCAGTTTATAACAAAGAAAGAGGAAAAAAGAATAAAATCATTATTTGACCTTGTAATTAATTGTCAACTTGTATAATAAAGCTCCCTGTATTTTACAGACCACAAAGAAAGAATGTACTTTCTGTCTTGAGAAATGAGCTTTAATGCAAACTGCTGAGGTCCTTCTATTTGACATGAATTTTCTAAACAATTTTACATTTTAAAAATTTTAAAGACATGTCCTGTGAAACCTTAGAAAATAAACAAGCCTATAACTATAATTTCCTTAGTGTGAGCTATTTCATTAATGAAGTTCTAAAGATGAAAAAATGTATATATAATTTTTTATGTTTAAGACAAAGAAGACCATATTATCAGAAAATAAGAGAAAAATGCACAAATTAAAGGAATTCTGCACAAAATAAGAGAAAATGGCCTCTAGCTCATCTTCCTCTAACACATTGCTAATGACAGTATAAAAATAATAAGGTATAGAAATATTAATGTATAAAAATAATAATAATTCCACAGAATTGCTGTTGGTTTTCTGCTTTAGAAATTTAATAATTAGTAACCATGATGGCCCTGCTAATAGGAAAACTGTTTAGAAGTCTGGATTCTGCTGTTAAACAAACTCAGCGTTTTTAACCAAGTCCCCAATGCAATGTATAGGAGTTTTACACATGGGGCCAAGTATATTCTACAGCTTTATTTGCTTTGCTACTTCTGATACTATACCTCTTGATGAAATAACAAGCAAATCAACACATAAACCTGACTTTATTTCTATTTCCTGTACTTTAAAAAATTATGCTAAGTAAATAGATTTATTGACTTTCTGATTGTTTCTTATGGAAGTTGACAGAATGGTATCTAAGCATTCTCAAATAATAGTCAAGTATTTCTAATATTTTCAAAACACTTTAAGCAGGTTAATAGGCCCCATATTTCACAATTTAATAGGCGAGACCTTAGTCTTGCAGCTCAAAGCTATAACCCACTTTGGGTGCCCTGTTTCCAAAGTCTTGGGATGATTTTTTTTTCTGGGTTCCACACTCCTGCCTACTGCTATGCCCACCCCTGGTTTTGCTTATTTGTTTTTGTTTTATTTTTGGTTTGGGTTTCGTTTTGTTTTGTTTTCCTTTACTTTCTTGTCTCCCATGCAGCATTGTATGGCATTGTATAGAATTTACTAAAATGAAAAGGTTTTGCAGAGACGGGTCCAGAGAAAAATGCTTCAGATTATCACTTATCAGCCTTGACTATGAAACCAGATTCTTCTTTCTGCAGTTCTGGCTTTGTTCAAATATTTCTCCCAGAGCTTTTGGCCAAGCAGAGTGCTTTCAGAAGACAGCCTTTTGTACTTCATGTGCAGCCTTGATTCACCCTCCAAGTCTCAAACATACAGAATGGGGCAGAGGTCATAAATGAAAAATTGTTTTGTGATCATTAAAGTATGCAACATAACATCATGGGCAGATGAAGGGAGGGAGAATTGCAGACTCATAGGGAGTGTCCTGAGGTTCAGGCTCTCCCTGCTGAAACGCAGTTACTTCCCTCAGTTTTAGGAATTGCCACGTTCACAGGAAAGGAATGTGGTGGTGTTTAGTCTCTTAGTCTGGAATCAACATTTACACAAGAAAATATTAGACAAGTAAGTAAATAGCTATTTACCCAACCTCAGGATTAACTCCATAGTTACAACATTAACTTAGATGAACTCCTGAAGGATTTTTTCCTTTCATTTGGTGAAGATTTTCATATTTCACATCAAGACTAGGACTCAGTCCTCCCAGATTCTGCCTTGGATATGAAATGATACGTGTAATATTGAACTTACCCTGAGGTTTTGCTCAGATTCAGCCCCCTAATACAAATGCAATCAGAACTGAATGTCACATATGCTTATATCCTGTTCACAACCCCCATCTGCCTTGAACTAGAAGGGATCTTGGGCAAGGTTCAGGCTCCCAACAGTAAGCAGAAATTGTAATGACTGTCCTGCTGCTAAAATACATACGAAATGTTACGTTGTTGTGATAGGAATATTGGACTGAATATTTGGGATTTGGTTCTAAGAGTGTGTATAACTGCTTTATGAACTGAAACCAATTGTTCTAATAGGCAAACTGAGACTTTCAAAAGCATGCATAAACTATTGGTAGCTCTTCTCTGAAACTAGACAGAATGTTTTTAAGTAACTTTCTGAATGGTAATAATTTTGCAGAGAACATTACTGCCTTGGCTTCGAGAAGTGCCAAGGCCAGTAATATTCTTTGTAATATCCTTTGTAATATTCTTTGTAAAAGACTGATGTCCTTTCAACCCCCTTCCCTATTAGATTTGACCTGAGCATAAGCAGGTTGCTGAATTATATTGCATAAGCAGGTCTTAGTTCCATATCTTTGTTACTCTTCAGTGACTGGTTTTGAAAATCACACTGCTTTCTCCAAGGTGCTTTTTTCATTCAAAATAGACTGACATTTTCAGCCTATCAAAGCAAGCACTTTGAAGCAAGTAAATAATTGGCAACAATAACAAGTTGCTATCCTCTATATGGATCGATGTTTTGACCATGGTTTTCATAAATCTAATTAGTGAGGGAACATTGAAGTCTAAGATGAGTGTTTTCACTAAGTTCATGGTTTTTTAAGCTCTCCATTTTTTTTCCTAAACTTTTTTCCTGAGAAACAGCTAGATTATTTTGACTGGCACATTAAATATGGCCTGCTTGCTTGCAGAGGCAGCTCCTCCCCAGATCTCAAATTGCATTACTGTCTTACAAAAACCTTACAAAATGTCAAGGTGTGTGCCTTTACCTCTTACAGACAGGGACACAAAATAAAATCTACTATTTTATTACTAGCATTAGCATAAGTTCTGGGGAAGTGATATAGAGGAAAATTCTTAAACTCGTTATGCAATCTATTGCAAGCAGGCATTCTTGGGTTTTTTGTAGTTAAACAGTAAAAAGTTAAGAAATGCCAGGATTCGAAGTTGCTTACTGCTGAGTGGAGTTTATCATTTGAGGCTCAATAATGTGCTAAATGCACAGTATGGCTTTTCATTCAGAGCTGGCGCATGTCCTGCTGGCTCTGTTTGTGGAATTTTCATGTGCCTGCCTGCAAAATGCCATGTAAACAAATACTATGGGGGGAATTTCCAAGAATATGTAATGGCTAGATGCACAGGAGCATGTTGTGTCAGAGTAATGGGATATCTCCCTTAGTGGCACGTGCCTTGCCTTCACCCCTTGTTTAAGGTATCCCATAGCTTGCTGTTTGGGGAAAAAAAACCCAAGAAAAAACATAGGTGAGGTATGGATTGTAAGCCTCTGGACAGATACAAGTACGTGCACCCTGGATTCTGGTCGCTGTTGTGGAGCAGAATAAGTTCCATGACATGAGCAGCACAGCTGATTTGTTGCTTGTGCAGCACAACCTTGAATCTGATCAGGCGGCATGAGCCGCATCTAAGAAGAAGAAACACCGCACCCTGTTCACGTGTGCAGTGTAATCACAGCACACTCAGCTCTCGGGGCAAGCGCAGTAACCTGTGACCAGTAAGCATTAAGCAGAGCATCTTATCACAGCTTTGAAAAGTGTAAATATAAGCATAAATAAAAGCGTAAATATAAGACCAATAAAGGTCTTTGCATAACACTGCAGACTCCGTGCCTTATTCTGCTGTCAGGTCATAACCGCAGGGCAGGAAGTAATGATATTTCCTTTGTGTCTTGTCTGAAACATATGTGGTCTGAGTGCATACACCCACAAGTGAGAAAAAGTCAACATCTGTAGTCTGCAGTTAAGGATTAACCTAGTCCACCCCTGCCTAATGTAGCTGAAGAGGTATGAATTTAGGTACATACCTAAATCTAGGTTAGTTTCTTAGTAACTTAGTCTGTAAATAACAAATATAGGTAGGGAGGCTTAAGGAAGAAGGTTTTCATGGGTCTCTAATTGGATGTAAGTCTTGAGCCTCCTTACGAGCTTAATATATTGACTTCCACTGTCCTGATATTAAAAAAAATATTTCTCTTTTTTTGCCTGGAGGTCAGCCTTAAATAATTTTCCTGTGCTTATGCTAATTAAATAAGATTATGAATGAAAAATCCTTTTAAATATATTTGTGAACTGAATGTTCTTGCAAAACTTACACTGCACTTAAATAATGTCAGAAGCTGTTTCAAGAGGGATGAGTTCTGAGGATAAGCATTGATTTTTGTGGGTTTTGACTAGCTAGAATATAGTAACTGGGAGTTTGGGGTTTTTTTATCTATCTTCCAACTTTCTCTTAGTTTCTCTTTCCTCTGGGGTAAGATGTGCCCTTTGGAAACTTGGAAGGGAGCAATGAGATTTGATGCATGTTTATGCAAAACAATTCAGTTAATAGCTGAAGGGGATTGTTCTGTAAAAGTGACATGATTTATAAAGCACAAGGTCAGCTTGGAGTTTTTGAAGCCTTTAGAAATGGATGGCTACAGTGCCCCGTATGCAGTCAGAGATAACATAGTTTGCACCTGCAGTTGCTCTTTCAGCCTTTGTACTCTGTGCAATCGATTGCTCAGAGGCTCCTGAGGCTACCCAAGATGATATGGTCTGACCTGCTAAAAAGATTAAAAAAGAGAAAGAATAAAATGAAAATAAACCAAAAAAAACCAAAACCAAAACTCAGCTGAGGCAGAGAAAGTGTGTCAAAAGCTGAGTTAGAAGCTATTCTGTGCTGAGTGTAAAAAACATCACATTTATTTGGTTTTGATCTTTTTGTATAAAACTAGCAAATACTCCATATGGCTGTGTAGCACTTGTAACATCAGCTGTGTTAATTTCTTTGTTGAATCAATGTTTTCAAAGGCTGCAAGAAAATGGTAGGAATAAAGAGTGGAAAGACAGTCCATAGGTTCTCAGCTTCCAACAAGTTTAACTCCGTGGTTTAGAATACACAGACATTAAATGACAGATGATGACAATTCAGAACGGTGTTACATAGAGCTGGCCTTATAAAATATTGAAGATGCTAAGGTGGCTATTTTTATTGTTTCTCTTCTCATAATTTTTACATTTAAAAATTAGTTGTATTGAACTTCCAGCACTGCTCTTGTTCATCTGCCCTGACTTTCTGCTGAATTTTTGTGTTGTATATGACCAAACAGTTCCTGTGATCTTGGTACACAAATGCAGTACACAAATACTTTATGCATTTTTTGAAGAAAAAAAAAGAAAAGAAAAAAAAAAGAAAAAAAAAAAAAAGAGAAAAAAGAAAAAGGGTTCCAGATTATTGTCTAGGCATTTTTTGTTGCATGGTAAATCTTTCTTTGTTTTTGTTTTCCTTTTCCTCAGTGAATATTTCTCATCACTGCTGTCATCAAATGCCAGGCTACATGAGGCTTTGATTAACCTGGGCTAGTGGGTGACATCGCTCTCACACAACCATGGAACCCTCCTGACTTTAAGGTCCCTCAAACCCAAACCACTCTGTGATTCCATGACCTATATGTTTTAAGCTCATGTTAGTTTTCTGATGATCAGAAATGTTGTCCATAACAAGAAGCTCACAAGGTGAACAGGGCAGTGCCCCTTAATGAACTAAACATCCCGCTGAAACTAAACATAGTGATATTTCTTCAATTGTTGCATACTGATGAAGTGTGCCAGTCTTTTAACACCACTTCCCACAGAAACTCTTTCCCCCTCTAAAAAAGATAAATTGTGTGACAAACTCTGGACAGGAGTGTGCACAGGCTTGCTGATAAGAAGGGTGAAGGCCTTTATTTAAGTATAAAGGCTGTTTCGTGGTTCTGCCTCTTCTTATGATTATGGCCATGCTTTTCTAAACTTCATCTTGTTAAAAATGTTCATACTTCTGTTTTGAAAAAGTATCTTCCATGGTTGTACTTTCCTGCACCAGTAATGTGAAATGGTACGAGAGGAGATCTTTAAAGAAGTTAGTGGACTAATTTCCCACCTGAATCTCAGAGCCATGTGCCAAATCACATTACAGCGAGAAAATTGGTGTTTGGAGTATTTTTAAATTTGGCAGCTCAAATTGTGTACTTGAGAGTCTAAGTGCACAAATAGAGAACTGTAAGCAAATATTTCTGAACTGATCATAGATATACTTCAATCACTGAGGTTAGTAAATTCTTACAAATAGAAAGCACAAATAAAAATCCCAAACTAATGTCCTCCAGAGTAAACAAACAGTGTAATTTAGAGGAATTAATTTGGTGGGGTGCTTTGGGAGATAAAGGGAAGGGATTGCACATCCACTTACTGCTTTTTACCTTAAAGAAATTATTCTCTTTAATTTTTCCCCCCTTTTATCTCACTTTGACCATGCAAATTATGATGTCTGCATTTATAAAAGTGCTTACTTATTAAAGACACATCTGAAAGTGTCCCTTCAACACTGAGTTGTGTCTCACATGTCTTTCAATATTGTTCTGCTGTTGCTCTGTAATCTCTGAGCACTATTTAAGTGTTTCCATGGCTTATAGCACTTTGGAAATTTCTCTTAAGTGGTCAGATGTATCTGGTGAGTTATCCAATTAACTTCTGCTTCTGTGGGGTTGGAGCCTGCCACTGGAGTGAACACATTCATGCTGTACTGACTGATGCAGCTGTCTGTGATAGGTGCTTTATCAGGATGAACTGCTCTCTTCAACTAAAAACACCCTGTGACAATCAACATGAATACAGATATGGGATATCTTCTTGCCTTAAACACAGATAAATGGCCTTTACTGAATGTCCCCCTTTTGACTGTTAGGTGATCAATATTAAAGCTGAACAGATATCCAAAGAAACAAAAAACAACTTTTGCAAACGTGAGTTCCCTATCATCCCTTTCTCTTTATTATTTCCATAGCTTGTATCAGTGTCACACAATGTTTTTACCTTTTCTAATGACTCTTTCCTATATCTGTGTCTACAGCTCACTGCATTTGTTCTCTGGCTCCTTCCTTCCTTCTTCTATTGAATGTGGTAATTGCACCAATTCTTTCTCCAGCCCTTTTGTAGTACCTTGTTCCCAGTAACCTGTCATAAATCTTTTCTGTAAGGTTTACAGTTCTTCTCTCTTCCGCTGGGTATTTAAGTCATTTGGGTCCAGCGCTTTGATGGCTTTCAGGAGTTCTAATTGCCTTCTTATCTGGTTTATGATGAGGGTAAAGCTTTTCAACAATTCACTCCCCAAGCCTAAGAAAACATACTTCAGACCCTAGGGTGATTTCTTTCTTTCTTATTGTGTGGACTGTCAAGAAAAAAAGTACACCTGCAACATATTGACCATCTATCACTAGTTTCTTTTTTTTTTTTTTTTTTGCTTTGGTTTGGTTTAGTTTTGGGGTTTTGTTTTGATTTTTGTTTGTTTCTTTGCTTGGGTTGGGGTTTTCTTGTAGTTGGGTGTTGTGGTTGGTTTTTTTTTCCCCCCCTATCCTTTCTCAGTTGTTTTTCCATTTAGGAAATTGCTTCATTAACTATATGTTATAATTACTTTGGTTTCATCCCATATGTCTTATTTATTTCTTCTCTGGGAAACATGAATTTCTGACAGCCTACTCCCTTTCTCCCTTGTTGATTCTGCTTTTTTCCTCAGAATATTATGTTATGTTACTTGTGCAGATTTTTGGCAAAATGACACACAAAAAGCACTGCCCAAGTAACTAAATGTAGATCTATATAGTTTTACCTATAGCTACTTCAATAACTCTAAGTATGTATTTCCTTGCCAAGTGATTCAAAGCTCTTTTTACTGATTGCCTAGAACTAAAACCCAAAAAGCTTATTGGTCCTATCACTATGCAAACAAACAAACAGTCACGTTGCTTGCAGTTTTCAAAGCTCTCACTGCATGTTCAAAAAAAATTGTGTGGTGTGTTTGGCTTTGGTTGTTTGCTGTTGGTTTTTTTGTGTGTGCTAACACTTTACTCAGTGTGGGAGGGGGAATGGAATGAATATTGGCTGAGTGTAAATGTCTGAATCCAAAGGAATTGCACAGGAGACTGGGAAATATGAAATCCATCTAAACAATCAGTTCTTATTTCAGCGTATGAAAATGAAAAAGGTAAAAGTAATGTAATTTAATGAAAAATGTTGTAAAGTATTGTAAAAGTAAATTGTAAATTGTCTTTTCCCTCTGAGATCTATCATATGATAATCTGCCCTTTGCAGATGAAAAAAAATATTTGATATTCAGATACTCTCAGTAACATATTCCCTTTCATAAATGTTTACCATCTACACTTATTTATTGCTTTTTAATTTTATTACATTTATTTTAATATTGCAATTTTTTTTGTTATTCCAGCCTCTATTGCTATTTTTTTAAAAATTTATATAGACCAGGAGATTACATATTAAACCAGGAGACATTGGGTGAAGTCGCCGCACATGGATCCTGCACATGGAGGGAAGGAGTAGCTGCTTGTTGAAAGAAACTGCAGAAGCACAAAGGGACAGGAAGTAATGTCTTTGTTGTTGTTGTTGCTGTTGTTGTTTTGTATTGTTCAAAAGAACTTCTCCCTTCCCTAAAGGGGTAATGTCTTATTTATATCACTCTGAAGACTGTGATAATGAACGAGTTTCACTGATCTGGAGAGAAAGCCTATTACCTTGACTTGAGATTCCTAGTTTAAAAACAGAAAGAACATTGGGCTCTGACAAATTTGTTGTATTTCCATAGCAAGCTTTGTGCTAAAGGGATACCTTTTACTTCTTATATATCGCTAATGGTCCTTGTTTATGTTCTATGTCCTTTTTGAGTCATCTCCCATTGCCCAAATCCACTAGGGAAACTGTAGAAGTCCTCTATTTCAGATGGGTGGCGGAGAATTTTAGATGATCCCAATAAGAAGGGGACCATTCTCTCAGTGACTAAACTGTACTTGATCTGAGCTCATAAGACAAGGTGGTCCTTGTGTTTTCACTTGTTAGTTGGGAGAAGGGACAGACCCCACCTGGCTACAGCCTCCTTGCAGGCGGGTGTAGGCAGCAATAAGGTCTCCCTTGAGCCTCCTTTTCTCCAGGAGGAACACCCCCAGCTCCCTCAGCTGCTCCTCACAGCCCTGGTGCTCCAGACCCTTCCCCAGCTCCGCTGCCCTTCTCTGCACTCACTCCACACCTCAGTGTCTTTCTTGCACTGAGGGCCCAGACCTGGACACAGCGCTCGAGGTGTGGCCTCACCAGTGCCCGGCACAGGGGGACAATCCCTGCCCTGCTCCTGCTGGCCACACCATTGCTGATCCAGGCCAGGATGCCATCGCCCTTCTTGGCCCCTGGGCACACCCTGGCTCACGTTCAGTCACTGTCACCAGCACCCCCAGGTCCTTTCCAGCCACTCTGCCCCAGCCTGTGGAGCTGCCTGGGGCTGCTGTGACCCAAGGGCAGGACCCGGCCCTGGGCCTTGTTGAACCTCACACCATCGGCCTCAGCCCGTGATCCAGCCTGTGCAGATCCCTGTGCAGAGCCTTCCTGCCCTCCAGCAGATCAGCACTCCCACCCAGACTGGTGTCAGGCATGGACTGAAAGGTGCACCAGATCATCCGTGAAGGTATCACCCAGTGCCGGTTCCAGTACTGAGCTCTGGGTAGGTAACACCACCTGTGGGTAACTCCCTTCCTCACCACTCCGGGGGCACGGCCATCCAGACACATCCATCCAAGCCACAAGCAGCCAGTTTCTCCAGGGGAGTGCAATGGGAGACAGCGTCAAAGGCTTTAGTAAAGTTCAAGCAGACAACATCCACAGGCTTTTCTCATCACTGTGTGTGTCACGCTGCCATAGAAAGATCAGGTTTGTCAAGCAGGAGCTGCACTTCACAAAATGTGTGCTGGCTGGGCCTGATCCTGTGGTTGTCTGGCATGATCTCCATGACCGCTGTCAAGATAATCTGCTCCATAACTTTCCCTGGCACTGAAGTCAGGCTGATGGGCCTGTAGTTCCACACATCTGCCTTCCAGCCACTCCTGTAGATTGGCACCATACTTGCTAACTTCCAGTCAACTGGAAACTCCACGGTTCACCAGGACTAATGGTAAATGATTGAAGGTGGCCAAAAAAAGAAATAGAAGAAACCTATTTGAAAATAAAGACCAAGGAGAAAGAAATTTTTAGAGAAAACCTAAAAAGATAAAAGGAGAGAGAGAAAGTAAGAGACCAATTGAGCTGGGTAATCTATTTGAGTTTTATCCCCTCATAATGTTTCCTTTTCTTGTGCTACACATAATTCTAAATAGACTTTTTGTGCAATAAAGAAGTCCAGTAATGACTCCAGAATAGAAAGTACGATGACAATTATTTTGAAAGAACAACTTATTTCTCACTGTAATTTTTAAATTTTTTAAAATGGAGTAATTAAGTTTACAGGCTAAGAATGAAATTATTTCTTCAAAGAATCCTTGGAGGGGAGCTGGATTTCCATTCAAAAGGTTCTAAGAATATGGAGAGAGAGAATAACTTTTCTACAGCAACAATATATTTTTTTAGCTGTAAGATTGATTTACATGAGAACAGATTGAATGAGACCTTAGCTGGATTTTTCTGTCCCATTAGCTTTAAAATCTGTTTTTATTTTATGAAATATGCTCTTCTTTCACTTCAGAGAGAAAACATTCATATGCCTTACCTTGCAATTCATAATAATTTTTGTGCAGTACTGAGTACTAAATCTGTAGTTGCCATAATACATTGTTTGTGGTGGAGAAAAAGCTGTAAGCAGCCCAAAGACCTTTCTTTCAGCAACCTCCAAAGATATATGATGATACCCTTCAGATTGTTCATGAATGAAGAAAATCCATCTGAATCTATTTTAACAGCATTTGCATTCAATCTATTTTGTGCATCAAATGGATTTAGAATCAGAATCACAGAATGGTTTAGGTTGAAAGAGACCTTAAAATCATCCTCTTCCAACTTATTTGCCACAGGCACGGACACCTTCTCCTAGGGCAGATTGCTCAGATCCCCATCGCGCCTGGCCCTGAACACCTCCAGGGACAGGGTATCCACCACCTCTCTGGCCAACCTGTTCCAGTGCCTCACCACCCTCACAGTAAAGAATTTCTTCCTACCATTTAATCTACACTGCTTAGTTTATCCTGTCACTACATGCCCTTGGAAGAAGTCCCTCTCCTTCTTCCTTGTAGGTTCCCCTCAGGTACTAGAAGGTGATCCGAGCTCTCCATGCACCCTTCTCTTCTCCAGGCTGAACAGTCCCAGCCCTCTCGGTGTCTTCATAGTCCAGTGATTAACTTAGTGGCTCTCCTCCAGACTCTTTTCTACAGGTCCATGCCCTTCCTACACTGGGTTTCCCAGAGATGGAGAAAAACTGGTATGGAGTTCAGTAGGGCCGAGTGCTGGGTTCACTTCCGTCTCCATTTGCTCCAGAAAAATATTCCCAGAATTCTGGTGAAAGAGAATTCAGAAAACTACCTCTAAGCCTCACATAATACATGATTTTTTTTTTTCCCCCCTCATTAGAAATGTAGTCTAATATTAGAGCCTTCAAGACTGTTACAGTTTTAAAACTCTCAAGTACTTCAGATTGGCTTTTAGGTCACTAATCTATCCTAAAACCAAAATCCTGAGTTTGAGGACTGGTCTTGAAATTCCAGGTCAGTACTCATAACCTAAACATTCCCCTAATTCTAACTGCATGTAAAATGCAATGGAGGACCAAATAATAAACAGGGATATGGTCTGTTGGATTTTAGGGCAATGAAGTGCTGTCTTCAAGCACTTTAATTAAGTTTTGTTCATAAGCATGGGCCAATATAGGAAGAAACTGCAGCTGTATTATTTTGGAGGTGAGTTAAACTGCTTTCAAATAGCATTGTCCCTGTCTGTCTTCTGCCTCCCTACGGCCAAGAGAAATCTGGCGTAAGTGCTATGCAAAAATACCTGTAAAGAGAAAAATGTCATATTAGTAAAACTCATACAATAAGGCAAAAGGTTTAATACATGCTTTTCTGTTTGGTTTTCTTCCAAGACAGATTTCGGCCAGAAATGAAACCCCCAAACAAACAGAGCTTGCTGGTAACTGTAGCTTCTAATATCAAGTAAGTAAAAATATATTAGGTAAAAGAGAAACAACTGTTTTGGTGTGACCAATGCATAAACAGGTAGTGCTCTTTACCTTGGACACCTTGTGTTTTGCTCTAACAGGAAAACAGTTTTTCAATGGACAGCATCACGACATAAATGAGGTGCAAGCAGACAGAGGAGATAAGTTCTCCCTGTGTCTGAAGCAGAGTGCAGGTGTTTCCAGCTAAGAGAGACTGAGGCTCTGCAATGTGCCCCTTAGAAGTACAGCCAAGACTGCAGCACTTAGACATGGATGTGTTTTGCCTGACAGGTTCTAAGTTCTGCTTGGGAGGGAAGAGGTTGGCAATACAGTATGAATCCAGTTCAGCCTTTATGTAGGACTTCTTTCATTCAGTTATGAAGAGAAGAATATCTAATCTTTCTGTTTAGACCTGAAAAGATTTTTTTCTGTGAATCCTACAGTAAAAGGTTTCAGTCTTGTTTGTCGTGCTAAAAATCTTCTCATTTCAAAAAAATGAGACTGGTGTGACTTTTGTAGGAGATGTATCTCTGACTGTTGTTTGGCCAGCTGTTTCTTATTGTGGAGTCCTAAGGCACAAACTACTCTTACAATAGCCACATCTGTTCTGATTAGGTAATGCCCACTGAAAAAGACTTGTTGAAGAAATGCAGAAGTGATCATTTATTCAGATGATATCATATTTGGGTCTGAGGAAAGCAGTGGCTCTGTTCAAGAAGTGTCTCATTCAAGAGGGGTCTAAATTTTGAGGATGGGAAGGGATAGTTATACAGAATGCATCAACAGCAGAGCATGAAGACTATGTTGACACCAAGAAGTAATTGTATGTCCAATATCTCTCAGGAAATAACCTTTTTTTAACTTGTAAAAGGTTGACCTATTTATTGAAGCAGTATATGGAAACCCTATTCCCCTAAACTCTACTGGTATACCAGCAGGAACTTGGAAAAGCAGTCGCTTCCCAGTTCAACAGACTTTTCAAGAATAAAGGTATTGTTTTCCTTAGATTTTGTTTAATGAACTAGCAGGTCCTATTCACAAAAATATGCCATTTGATTCTGAGAAGATGGCCAAATCAAGCCATCTAAAGTCTCACTAATGTGCAGAGAAAGGTGCCAGAATCAAAGGCTAGTTATAGCAAAGACTGTGCTACCCAGAACAAAGATATTTGGACCTGAATAGTTGCAACAATTCAGGTAGAAGATGTGTTCTTATTATGTGTAAAATATTTTAAAAGACAAAACAGGGGAGATTCACCATCAGCATCACCACTGACTGAAAACTTCTGTTTTCACATGCAAGGCTGGGGGTCTTTTTAGAAAACATCCCATTATCTCACCCTGTGTGCAGCTGGCTTTCATAAATGTGAAATGCTGTTTTACATTCACAGTCACCACTAAGTATTTCACACACTTAGCATCTCCCTTATCTTCCTTCTCTGTAGACTGTGGGCTTCCTTTCAGTGGCAGTACACTTGACTAAAGTGTAAAAATCCATGTGAAATCTGTCTAACAATGGCTGGAGGCATTTCACTTCCTTTGTGCAGACATGTCAGGTCGGTTATCAAATGACAGATGAGAACAGTTGTTCTGACACTTAAATTCTTTTTCTTTTCACTTTCTCCCTTGGTGAGAGGAATTATAACTATTTATATGAGGACTTACATGAAATTAAATTGTTTTAGTTACTGTGTGTACATGACACAATTTGCCATTTCAACATGAGGAAGATTCCCTTTTTTTCAGAAGAAGCTCCACACCCTTGCTAACATTAAAAGATTAGAGAAAGCTCAGGAGTGTTTACCTCCTTCATAACATTCTGTTCAGATCCAGAGCCGCCTTTTTACTCACTTTCACACTTTCATCCAGTTTAAAGGACTTGAGGTTTGAGGCATACTAATTCCTGCTGTTGTTCATGACACACCTGGGGAAGAGAGTCATCTGTAACCGACTGGATAATCAGGCTTTAAGCCTCAACTCTGTTAGCTTGGTTCATTGCTCTTGGATTTAGTCAAGTATGAAAAGCATTTCTTATCTTACATAGTCTATATAATATTAAGAATAAATTGCATCACAGAGTATATTTTCCTTCCAGGGAGTAGATTTTTTTCCTCCCTCATATAATTCTTCAGAACATGATGAAATCTGCCTTAGGTTTGAGAGCATAAATTTACTTTTATTGCCAAATTGAAGTCTGGTGTAGGGTAATAGGACTTGCATGTAGCAGAGGAGTAATGAAGTTTGATCATGTGATGGTTTGACCATTTTCATATGGTATTCTGATAAGCAATCTGTGAAGTATTGAGTTGGTGAAACTACAGCTACAAGTTCTTCCAAGCATGTTTGAGAACAAGACAAATTCATTACAATTGCAACTATTTGATAAAACACACCAAAACAACAGAGTGCAGTTCAACATGGATGAATACGAATCACCACTCCTGGGAATAATAAATTGCTACAATAAAAAAATACCCAACCTGTTAATCGGTAGGTTAATAGGAAAGAATTTGAGAATAATAAAGGTTGAAAGCTGAACATCATTAAAAAACCTGTGCAAATGGAGAAAGGAAAGCCCATGCTTGGATGTACAGGGTGGGGTGTTGTGTTTTAAGATTCATTCCTCTGTTCTTAGCACGAATCAGACTTTGGTGAGATTGCTGTTTCCAGCTTTCTTTAGGTAACACAGGTAAAGAAAAATGTAGGTCAGCTGGGAGAAAAGCCAGAGAAGATTAGTAGGAATGATTTAGAGATATACAAAACATGACTGTTAGGGAGAGAACCAAAATTTTGGGATTGTTTATTCTAGAGGAGAAAAAGGACATGATAAATCTTTCAATACATAAAATATTGCTGCAGAGCGGAAAAGGTTATTCATTCAGACTGGTACAAGAAGTTACGGGTTGTGCTACAGCAAGAGATATTTAGGTACGATTTTAGGAAAGTATTTCTGAAGACAAGAATAGTCATGCACCAGGAAAAAAACCTCATGTGGAGTATTGAGGGAGGGGGGTTAGACAAAACTTTCTCTTAAATTATGGAAGTATATCTGATTATGTGCTGTCTGTTCTGACTTGAAATGACATTTAGTGGCTATGTTCTTATTATCTGGAAACTCAGTAGAAATAGGATGCTATATATAAGCAGAGAGCCAAAAAAGCATGGAAAGAGAAGTTTCAGGAATATTTTTTTCATATGTAGCTCCATTAGGAGTTGTAGCTTTGACACTAAACATTCTTGATTGATTCACCGCTGTTAAAAGACTCTAGACTTTTGTTTGGTCCTGTTTGGCCTTTGTACAATAGCGTCCTTTTCCCCCTTATTAGCAGTGCAGCCTGTATTCTCCCTTCCTAATGTTGACTATATTTCTGAAGTGCAATAATTAGTGCGCAATAGCGCACAATAATCATATCACTAGTTTGTGAATAAATAGCACCTCAGCCTCTAAACTCTCTTTTTAGATGCACTCATATGATTTATAAACCAGTACTTTAGGTATTCAAGGTAGAAATCAATAGATAACTTGAGGCACTGAGTCTTTCTTTGTGTGAAATATCTTTGGGCTTTTCCTCTGACCAAGAGTTTAACATATTTTTCTTCTAAATCTGCATTCCACAAAGGGTGTTCAGAAGCCAAATACTGTCTGTCCATAGCTGTGTGATACTGTATTGGCTTACTCAAATGGCTCTGGATGCTTGTGGCTTTCTGTGGTCACAAGGGACTACTACTCCAAAAGCCACATTGTGGAAATAGCAAACACTTTGTCGCTTTGGAAGTTCTTTACTTGCTTCTCCCCCTCCTGTCTGGAACCTGAACTAAACCTGTGGTCTGACAACTGAAAGACCAACTTATATTCGTGAAATACAGATCAGACCAAAACATCAGAATGGCCAGAATAGAAAGAGCAACAGTCCACTGTCTGCTGCCAGTCTCCGTAATGTTGCTGCTTTGACCAACAGTCTACAAGAAGTATTCTCAGAATTAAACAAAACCGAAAAACGTTGCTTACCCTGCTGTACTTTTTATCATATGGTAAAAAGTCTCAGATTTCTGCATGTTTTGGTGCTGTCACAAAGCATGGATTTAATTGGCACTTTAACAGAGGAAGAATGGCAGCTACTCCACAGTTCTGTAGGGTAAATAAGCATTAATTTTCTATATTGAAAGCAGAACTATTACATAATTTTATGCAGTGGCCTGTGTATCATGGTTGCCTGGCTAAGATCCTTTCACAGATACAGTACTTTTCCAGCTCCTTCTTCGGCCCTTGGGGTCTCCTATTGTTCTCCTGTTCCTCCAAATCTTAATTACACTTTCCCAATGAGTCTGCTGCACTGAGATTTTTTGGGTGCCCGATGATTTTCACAAGTTATGTTTTGGTCTATATGGTAGTGCTCATCTGGTGTGGATTTTTTAATCTTAGCAATTTTCACAGTGATTTTAGTCAGCAACAAGGACAAGTTTCAGCCCATAAAGAATTACACTTTGCCAGAAAAACTGTTACAAAATGACTAGAAATAACATCGATGGATGAAAATAATTTTCTAAGAATAGATCTTGAGAAGAAAGAAACATGCTTCTTTTACTCTAATTGTCTTCAGAAACACTTGGTCCTGCTACTAATTACTTTGGCTTTGAAGACTGTATTGTCTTCACCTCTGTATTTTTAAAAAGCTTTTTATTGGAGTTCCTGTCATTACTCTCCTATCCATTCCCTGCTCTGAGACTGCAGCTGAGAATGTGCCGTCCTGTCTGCTTGTGAAGTCATACGTCTGTGTTACAAAGTCCCTTTTGAAAAATACCCTTTTTTTTGCATTTTTAATATCCAGGTAGCCACTGCATTCACATCTATTTCTCACTTGTGCATTCATATTTCTGGTTAAGCTCAGGAATTCCAAAAATAATATCAGAGAGGAAAACTCAAGCTCATTGCTGTTGTGGCTTTTTTCACTGAGGCCAGTTTTAGCCCATGTTGCCAATGATCAGTCTGTACACTTTAGTTCTATATTGTATACTTAAGCTGTGTGTACAACAAATGATGTTTTCTTAGCCTCTCCATACAGCCTATTAAACAGTGGTTGGAATACTTCCATCGGTAAAGCAAAACCTTTGGCATAAATAATATTGTCATTTGGATAGGCTAGACATACTTTTGCAAAGTGACCTTGTAAAAATATTGTCTGAGGTATGACTGAGCCTAAATTATATGACAGTGAGGTAGTATATTTTGGTCTCTCTGGTATATGAGGTCTCATCTTGTAACAGTGAAACCACCTGGAATTAAACAAAAAACAGTAACTTGTATCAGATTTAGAAACTGAAGAAAACTGGGCTGAGTTTTTGGGTTTTTAAAATCTATTTGCAAACTTTTATGTAAATTGTTTGGAAAAGGCAAGACTTGCTTACTGTGGTCTTCCTGTCTGATGATTTTTGTCTTTGTAAAATAAAATTATTTGAAACACTGTGAGAAAAACTTTTGACTATATTATAAACAAATCTGGAATAGTTGGGTCAGAATTCTTTTTTCCTCCCCCATTTACAGCTCTTTCAAATGCTTTTTTGTTGTCATTTGGGATAACTTGGTCATTTGGGTGCCCTAGATAAAAAACACCTTGTACAAGATGCATGAGATGCATATTTCTGTTTCCCCTCAAGGGTGAATCATCTTAAAAACGGTCATCCTAAACTGTAGGGCAGGGTTAGGTATTATAGTTAACAACCCTATTTACTAGCTCATGCCCCTGAATCGTTATCCAGATGTTCATACTTACTATACCATCTTGCCAAGTCTACTTGAACACTTAGGACCAGCTCATGCTCTGACATTTGAAATAATTCATGTGTTTAATGTGTAAACTCTTTGGTTTGTATATTCTGTAAATATAAGGGAGAGCATACTGCAGCTGTAATGGAAATCTTTTTTTAAAATGACTGACCACATACTGGCAGTTATTTTCTGCCATCCCAATGAAATAACTTTTTAGATGGAAGGATGCAATACTTCATTATACAGGTCAGACCATACTTCCCAGGACTGTAAAGAGTCTCTGTTCAAGCAGGTGAAGGAAGTATCCTTTGAATGCAATGTTATATTAAAACCTGTTTTATTCAGAAGTTACTTCTGAAGAAGAACACATGTGATTTTGGAACCGAGTTTCAATAGTGGCTGCAAAAATGTGATCTTCAGACTGTGTTGAATACAAAGAGATTCAGCTTTCAATGCTTTGTTGTTGCCAAAAAAAGCTGCCAAAACTTAAGGCTATCCTAGGGCTATTCTGTAACTGTGCCCTTTTACAACTACAAACAAATCACAAAGAGCAAGTGTGCAGCCTAAATAACCCTATGACTATTGGACTGGACTTTCAAGTGTGTAATACCCATTGACGTAGAAATACGACCATCATGTCGTGCTTTGTTCCAAAGCCAGTGCATTTCATAGATTAGAAATAGGAACCATAGTAAAAGCTGTTCATATCAGGACTTGTTTTCTCTTCCATGTGGATCGTCTAGGTCAAGAAGTGTAGATTCACTGCCTTCCCTGTAATGAAATTTGTTTTCATTTAGATTTGGTGAATTAGTCTTAAAAATGCAAATTTTTTTTCTTGTATGTTGAGGTTTAGGATAATTTTTTTTCCCAGAAGGTGCTGTCTTGTTGCCTGCAATATTCTTTCATGTCTGTAAGTTTAGAGTTGTTAAGGCTTGTTCTTTTTTAAATCAGTGCTTTAAGAGCAGAAGATTATTAGTACCAGACAATTTGTTCTAAAAAAGGGTCTTAATTTTTTCCCCCAAAAAAGTAGCTTTCAGGCTTTTGTACTGCTTTGGCATACAACGCCAGACAACAACTATAGGTTACAATCAGCAGATCCTCATTCTGTGTCCAGATTGGGTACAATGCTATTTTGGTATGTGTTTTAGGAATAATAATTTTAAAAAGAACAAATCTATGGAGAAAGCATTTAAAACCTAAGAAAGTTTAAATACAAATTTTAAGCCTACTCTCTGAAGTTTTTACTTCATGTTTTTTGCATTTGTAGTACATACAGAATCTACACAGGCACATAATACCATAAAACTCAGCTTCAGCTTTTGTGTGTAACGTGTCTGGAGGATTACAGATTGTCCAGCTCAGCACTGGGAAGCCAGGAGACATACAGAGAGCTGGAGAGGACAGTGGGGCAGAGGCTAGATATAAATGCAAAAGCTATTGAAAGGTTGAGGAGGTGGAGGACATAAATTCTTTTTCTGGCCCTTGGTTATAGAGGCTGACGGGAAGGCATGATGACGAGAGAAGTGGTGATGAAGTCTGGAGGCAGAAACCCATTCTTACATGTCAGTGTGAGATGCATGAGAAAGACCTGCACAAGTGTGCAGTTGCTTTTTAAACACACTCTTCTAATCCGTGACTTATAAATGAAACTTGTGCTGGGTGAGCAGGTTCTTCAAAAACCAAAAGAAGTGAAAAATCAAAGGGGAAACCCCATCTATGATAGATACTGAAGTGGAAGTGAAATGCTGCCACAAAGAAGTACTGTGAAAATGAATTCAGAGGAATATTTTGGTGTCACATCAGCTGAGGTGCACAGGCCTCTGAAAGGCTGTGTGCTACCCACCCTGGATGCCTTGCAGACCAGCTGCATCCGAGAGCTCCCCTGGTACAAGGTGTCTGTCAGTTTCCATGAGGAATTTGTGACTATCAAGCTGGAATGTGGCACATCTGCCCAGGATAACCAAAGGGAATCACTTTATGGCACTCAGCTGGGAAATAGCAAACTTCTGGTACTTGCTATACCAGTAGGGCAGGAATGTGCTATCAGATACTTTCAAAAACTTTTCAGTTTACATTCTCTATACTGCATGTACGTCATCAGGAACTCTATAAGTATAACCACTATATGACCATTCTTTGTTACAGTGAAAGATGTAAGCAAACACCTACACCTTTTACTGAGAAGACACAGGTAAGAAGTCCCCTCATCTCCTAACAGCCTGAGTCTGTCATCATTTAAGTAATGACAGATGCACATGTCTCTGCCAGAATGAGGCAGAGTCTGGAGCTATCCTTTCTGTCTGAAGCTAGATTTTATGTTGCCAAAACATAATTGTGTCTTTTGCAAACTTGATGTCCTCTAGACGAAAGCAGAAAACATTGCTGCGCAGTTATTTTAACCATTATAGTTCAGACACTCTTCTGCTGGGGAAAGGAAACAGAATGGGAAAAACCTCTTCCCAAACCTGCTCATGCTGGAAGCCAGCAGCTCAGGGAAAGCTACGTAATGTGGCATTGCAGACTACACCCCTAGCAGCTTAGGCGTAGCGGCTATTTGACAGAAATAAACCAGGCTCTGTTGTACTTCAGGGGTTTTTTTGCTCCAAAGCAAAAAGAGCACATTGTACTAGCTATTGGCATCACTGACAGCATTTGAGGCAAATGCTCTTCTTGAGGATCTTGCTATTACCAGATGTGGCCTAGAAGGCCCTTATCTACTCAAAATCCAGCTGGTTTGGAAATGAAAATGTTGACTTCACCAACACAGTGGTATCTGCAGGGATGAAAAGCTTTTCCTCCATCCCTTCTTTTCAGTTAGCAAAGTCAATTCCCTCTTAAAAAATGAAAGGCTCCATTAATACTCATATTAAAAGAAAGGCAGCAATGGCTGGAGGGACTCTCACAGAACATTTGTCAACACTGGCCCACTGTGTTGGTAGCAAAGCTGATGTACTGAAATTGCAGGTTAGCTGCCACCAAATATTGGTAGACCTTTGGTGGATCTAACTCAAAATTGAGCCATAGTCTGGGCTTATTTTTAGCTTGACGTAATGAGTAATCAAAAAAGCAGCTGCTGATGGTGGGGAAGCAGAGCATACACAGCAATTTTAAACACTGACTTGTCTACAGAAATCATTACATACCAGCATCACAGTCTGCATTTTCAAGCTGGGCAATCTGTGCTCATAACTAGCATTTTTAGGAAGTAAAAAGCTTCACAAGCAATGTTAAGACACTGCCTTTGTATTGGTAGTACATAGACAAATGTTCCTAGCTGTATATTATAACTATGTAGATATGCTTACATAGACAGCTGTGGTGGTGGCCATAAGGGTGGAACATGGGAGGTGCTTAATAAAGATTTAAGAAAATATAATCAGTCAAAAATCTCATTACCATAGAACAAATTCTTTCTTCAGCCACAAACCCAACTGCTCCTTCAGTTTTCAGCCACTAACCTAGCTCAATATGACTGTTTCACACAGAGGGACACACCTGCCCACATTGTACTCCCCACCATTTTCAGCACTGACAAGTAAAAGGCGTAACCCTGAGCACACATATTTCACAGTCTATAAAGAACACTGCAGCGCTGTACCACTCAGCATTTAATGTAATTACAGCAATGCCAGATGATGAATGAAATAGGTTTGAGTTAAAACGATTCTGCCAGCCTGGCAGTATGGGAAACAGGCAGGTGGAATGGGATTTACCTGTGACACTGCAAACTGCTTGTTTCAGACAAGTGTCATCATTCCAAGTTCTTTCTGTGAGGTTCTTACTCTTTGGTGTTGACTTTACCTGAGAATGTACTTCTGAAATATGCTTAACTTTGCTCCAAATGTCTCCTAAACGAAATACAGAACTCCTTTTTCTTCAGTGAAATTAGTAAAATTTAGACACCTTAGCCCATTTCTAAGTGACTCTCAGTTGACCAGTTGTGATAATCTGACTTTCAATGCACACTTACCAAGAAAATGTCAACATAGTTAGTCTCTTGTTCTTGTCAGGTTACCAGTCCTGTGTATGCAAGCTCCAGGCTTTTCAAACCTCTTCCAAAAGAGCAGAGTTCTGACCCCCAAGTTAAGTGTCCTCTTTGGGCTTCTCTAGTGCTTAAAACTGGGAATCATCTAATACAGCTTACTCAGAGTCGCTGCAGGTAGTTGGCAAAAATACTCAGCTAAGAAGGGTGTTAGTCAACTTGTCCATTTATTGACTCACACATCCTATTTTAGCTTGTAGGAAAAATATGTAATTAGACCATTTTTTAAATTCCAGGAGCAGTAACTGTCCTGGAATTGATGCTCAAGGCTCTTTTCAGATCTAGTCCTCACTTTTCCTCAAGTTCACTACCTTTTCCTCCTTCCCACCTCCACCAGAATGGGAGTTTGATATGCTCATTTCCTGTAATGACTGATTCAAAAATTTCCCCACAAAGCAATGAATAGAGGTAACAGCATGTGACATTAGATGTTCTTCACTCTGCCAGCAGCAGCCCAACAGAAATGATTTAATGATTAAAAAACTTTGACTCACTAGTTTGTGAATGGTCATGTTAAGGAATGTAACCCCTCTTAACTTCTTTACACCATGGCACAGTATAATTCACTCAGCCTAAGAGGAGGATAATGACAGCTTTATATAGGATCTCACTTCACACCTCCAAGTTTTCTCCTTATCTCAAAGGCTGCACTGTGCATTAAAGCAATAGTCTGTATTAATCTAACCTCTGACATTTGGGCCATATTAACCCACCAATGCAGGTTTATGTATCTCACACTTCAAACACTATCGAGAAATTTGGCAGTGGCAGCTTGATAAGGACACCATACCTTACTGAACTTGTTCTAAAAACAACATCAGCAAAAATGCTGCTCTGGTGGCACTTTTTAATGACCTTGTTCACTCTTCTTTAGCCATTTGGGTAATTCATGTTCCTGTGGCACCAGACCTGCTGTAAAGAATGACCAATGAAAATTACTGTTTATCTGTAAAAATATTAGCACACAGGATGGTAAAATATGAGAAAAACTTATAAACTGGAAGCTTGAACTGTTCAATTTTAGATGATAGAGTAAAAGCGGGGTTATGTTCTTAATGAGACTGATCACATTGCCTTTTGTTTCTGTACTGGACTAATTTATAAGCCAATCTTCATTACCTGCTGCTTTACAGTGAAAATTCTACCAAAGGGATCTTTCTGGTACTGCAACAAGTGGTTTAGCAACCATTACAGTGTACTCAGATTCTCTTTTTCTTTCATGTGGAATGGATAGTGAAATAACACATCTAAAATGTATTATCCCAGTTTCCCAAGATGGGATCTGTACTTGAATGTGTATTTCAAAAGAAGGAGGCAATAGCCAGGTTTTCTAATTAAATGTAGCTTGTTTCAAAAAAGATGTGACCATTCTAAAAAGTACTGCATCATCTTAATTCTGTGTCAGAGTGGTTCAGGCAGGCAAAGTTTACATGTCTTTTAAAGAACAATGAAAATAATTAAAATTGTACTTCCATAAAATCTTAAGAGCCAGCAGATGGGGTTTCCATCTTCTAACCTGACCGTCACTTAGACAAATGCTCATTCATTATGGTGAAAACTTTTTGATTACTGTATTTTAATTAAACAAAGATTTTGACTACTGTAATTAAAACACAGACAAAAGTCAAGTCAGCTGTTTTATGAAATACATAATTCTAAAAATCTTTTGAGAGGTTGGATAATGAATGCAGTGAGAGCACTTGACCACACAACTTAAGAAACAAATGACAGCTCTGCCTCAAAACTGCATGACAGGTTCTTGAGAGATTCCTTTTCACACTTGTCCAGCGGTATTTTTAGGATCAGCTTACAAAAGAGCCAGTGCTTTATTGCAGTCACTTTCCAAGGCAGCTCTGGCTAGCTTAACACTCCTTTTATCTCCTTTCCTTTTTTTCTCTCATTATCTTTTTGCTTTCTTCTCTTCTTCTCTTAGTTACAGGATTCCGTGGATCATAGATCTCAAAAGTGTCTTCATCCTGCATGCTTGCATCTTTCACCTTTCTGCTTCTGTCTTCAAACTGAAGCACGTGTGACATCCTACAAAAAAAAACCAAACTACAACTCAGTGAAAGAATGGAAGCTACAATTTGTAATTATGATATGTATGGTAAGATTTCTGATTTATTTTTGGGCATAGCAAAAAAGATATGACCTGGATTTCTTTGGATTTCTTTTTTTTTTTTTTTTTAAATTTACTAAAAGACCCTTATATTATAAAGTGATAATTTCGTAAAGACTCCTGAAAAATGCAGCTAAATACAGAGAGAGTTGTCTCTGGATTTTATTTCACATACTAAACTCTGCTTTCTTGTCTTTTTCTCTTTAGCATATCTTCCAAAACGTAGGGCAAATTTTTCCCAGGAACAGGGAGTGTTTCTCAGGTTTTCCTATTAGCCACTTTAGACACCTTTCACCGGGGTGGAGGATTTTACAAAAGTGTGGAAGAGTTTACATGGAAAACCCTTGAAGTAGGTACACAGAAGAACAAAAGAGGAATGCTTCATGTCCTGCTGGTCTACATTAACTTGGTTCAGATCATGCTTGAACACCAGACTAAACAAATGCCTTGTTCAATTCAATGTTTTTCCTACTGTTCATTAGAAGTTTTCCCCCCATAAGGAAATACCCATAAGGTATTTCCTGATTTCAGCAAATTTCCAGTAATCTGAAAATATAACTATTACATAACAGAGAAACAGCGCATGTGAACCTCAGGAGGTTCAGCAAGGACAAGTACTAGATCTCACACCTGGGCAACTGCTGATATCAACACACACGGGAAGAAGGGATTGAAGCAGCTCTGCCAAGAACTTACAGGTGCTGCAGGGTGAGAGGCTGGACATGACCCAGCCATGGGCACTCCCAGCCCAGAGAGCCAAACGTGTCCTGGGCTGCATCCAGAGCAGTGTGGGCAGCAGGGCCAGGGAGGGGATTCTGCCCCTCTGCTCTGCTCTGCTCTGCTGAGACCCCACCTGCAGAGCTGCATCAGCCCTGGGGGCCCAGCACAGGGAGGACGTGGACCTGCTGGAGTGAGTCCAGAGGAGGGACACCAAGATGATCAGAGGGATGGAGCACCTCTCCTGTGAGGAGAGACTGAGAGTTGGGACTGCTCAGCCTGGAAAAGAGAAGGCTCTTAGGAGATCCTATTGCAGACTGTTGGTACACAACAGGACTTAGTAGATAGTGACAGAGCCTTTAGCAGGGCCTGTTGTTACAGGACAGAGGGTAAAGATTTTAAATGCAGATTTGGATGAGTTAAGGACATTTTTTAAGACATGGGTGGTGAAACACTGGAACAGGCTGCCCAGAGATGGGGTAAATTATTTTGGGGGGCAAACTCACATGTCTAGCCAAAAACAACACTTAACCTTTGGATTTTGTGTGATCAATTTCAAAAACGTCTTTGATGGGACAACTTAAGAACTATACTGATTTCAATCTAAGCATATCAATCTTTATAGCATGTCTTTGTCAACAATCTTTGTGACAGAAAATATTGGAAAAATGATCAAGTTTCAAAAGGAAAGTTTTGTGGCTTTATAGGTCCCCTGCAACATGTAAGACATTTTTCAAACAGTTTTCAAAGAGCTTTAGTGCAAACCTCCACACATACGTAAAGAAAGGAAGGGAGAACCAGCTGTTACTGCAGATTACAATATAGTACTATTAAAGAAACCAGAAAAAAAAAAAAATCAAAGCTAGAGACCATATGGAATCTGCTTGAATGCTTTAGAAAATTCCTCAAAACAAAAACTGAGAATTTTCATCACAACTGATTCCTGACATATGTGTTTCATAAATACTTAAGAGTTGTTTCCAGTGTTAGAAACTTAGGTAGTTTATAACCCTGTCCACACTACTAACACCCAAACTTATTTTTTCAGTCATCTCTACAATTCAGAGTAACATAATGTACCATCAGAGTGACTCATGGTTGCATATTTGTAGTTTAATTATAAAAACATTGTCTCACAGTGGAGGGACTGAAGTAATTTATTTTAGCTAACATGCTTTCTGCATTTGTCATATTCTTCTCAACTTATTAAAGATGAGTACACATATCAAATCCCTCTGTCCTAGTATGAATAAAGTACAGGCCTAAGAGATGGAGTCATTCCTTGCTGCATCGTTTTAAAATGTGTTATAATAGGAGTGTAAGTAGAAGTGTAGTCACACTTAGTCCTTTCATCAACTCAGGTTTTTCCAAGAATACTACAGCATAGGACATAACCTGTGGGATACAACTAATACGAATTAAAATTAAATACATCTCTAATTCTTGGGTCAGACTGTACAGTATCCTAAGTAGTTTGCAAATTAGATGCAGTGGATCCAGACTAAGCAGTATTTATTTCTCCCCAAGAGCTGAAAGAAGTCATAGTCTCTGACTCTTATTCGTAACTTTCCACTAAGACATTCCCAACTGTGATTAAAAATAAGCCAATATTAAGAAACTTTTTGATATTTCCAGAATCAATTTTAGATGCAGCATCTCAGAGGCAAAGCAAAATAAACAGACTGCTTTGCAGATTTTGAGAAATATTTTTCTTCTGTGAAATTAAGCTTATTTTAGCAAGTCACACATCTTCCCAGGTAGACCTGTTCTGCATCTATATGAATGGTAAATCACAATGAATATTGCTTTTCAAAAGCAATTAAAATGTTTTTTTTGGGTTTTTTTTTTTTTAAGACCATAGGAAGCATTTAAAAATTATTTCTATATTAAGCATTTGAATTTAAAGTAATCTTACTGAAGTTCCTCCAACAGAAGTTTGCATTCGCATAACTTTCCAAGTGCAGAGTTAGGGCGTAGTTCCACAAATACAAAGTCTCATAATACTTTTCCTTGTTCAATTTATAGCTCTCTTCCCTTCTGCATGCTCCTGGGTTCAGTGAGGAGCGGGCTGCCCAGTCATGTTTCTGCAATCACTGTGCTGAAAGCAGTAACTTCATCTCTGTGTCTCTGATCTTCAGAAAACCACTAAATGGTGCTTATCACTAATTGTTGACAGCTTATTTTATATAACAGAGATATTCAATTTTGAAGTCCACTTTTCTTCAAAATTTAAAGGATGAGAGGCAGTCAGTTCTACCAAGCAAAACTCAAAACAAAACCTCAGTTTTGCACTTAGTTTTCTTTGCTAAAAATTTGTAAAATAAAGTAACTTGCCAAAACTGATGAAGTGCCTAGCTGTGCAAGTTGCTGTCCTTCTTCAGTAGAAGACATAATCACAAAATCATTTTCTTAACAGAAATGAATAGGGCAATCTTTGCATAGATTTGTTGTTGAAGATTGAACTGAATTGATTTTTACCCTGACCAGATGACAGCATCCTACAGGCTGACCATGGTCCTATCCCATGTAATGTCGGAGCTGCTGCCCGGCACTTCTTTCTTCTCTTGTTACTAAAGAACACTCAGTAGCTGGCTCTCTTCTGTATTCCAAAAATGGAATGTCTTGAAATGTTAGAATGAAATACACAAATTAATTTCGTTTCAGAGACAGAGCAGGATTTCAAAAGTACATGAATACTCTTAGGCCTAGTGATACTCTCAGATCAGCAAACAGGCCAGGCTCTTTCGAACTACTCTAGTGAGATGGTACTTTAAAAAAAAGATATGATATACCGTAATCCCTCTGCTTTTGAGGTGTGTGAGCCATGCACTGGATCTGAACCATATGCCAGCTGCTGACAGGTGGTAGTCATGTTAAGTGTAGCATAAAGAGAATTCCTGTAGTCTAACAGCTTTGGCCTTTCCAGAACTCCCTTCAGGAGAAATTGAAACGGCAATCAGTCAACCGAATAATTTTGAATCTTGGCAAGAGTAAGGAAGCACTATGCTTCTGCTCTACTGATGAAGCTGAGACCTCCAGGTGCAGCTTGTGAGCATCAGTGATTTTTATACTAACTGAAATGAAAGTGCAAAGCTGTATTGCCTAAGACCACACTTGTTTTTCAAACTGATATGGAATGCCTGCATAAAACATTGCAGTTGGTGCCATACTCCTTCTTTTTGCACTAGATGCATACAAAATAAAGCAACTAATCACCTTGCTATAAAATGTAGAGCATATAATTTTGAACATTATGGCTAACATTATCATAGTTACTGATTCTTTCCATCAGGTTGCTTAAAATGAACACAGAAGGAATAAGTATCTGTGTCGAGGAATTCAGTGTTGCCTCTTGCATTGTATAGGCTGTCTAAAAAATGGGACCACTACAGACCATAACTACTAGTAGTACCATTTGTTTCTGAGTTGAACACTGATTGCAACTAACAGTCTTCCTATTTTTCTCAATTTCACAACGTATCCCATATTTAAAACAAAAGCGATGATACTACTGTTTTCTGTAAATTATATTCTACTTGATGCTAATTTTCCTTCAAATACAGGAAATGTTGAACTGTAACCATCAATCAATCATTAATGTAGGGAACATTCTAGCACTTCCCATCCATCATCCTCAAGATACCTAGGCAGTGGACAGAAAAGTAATTCAAGTTAACAGATGAGAAAACAGATGAGAATCCACAGATTAAAGCACACAAGCTCTCTCTCCCAAGGAAGAAAAAAATAGGCTGTTGTGGAAGAACGAACTCACTGGCAATCTCTCCACTCTCAGCAGAGTAGTGGGTGGCACAGGAAGATGGGAGACATTTGAGAAACACTGAGAGACAGTTAAGAGACTACAAAACAAAACAACAACAACAAAGAATAAAGACTAAAAAAACACAAGAATGAGAAGCAAAAACAGAGAGGAAGAGACTTATCAAAATGTAAATCAAGTGAAGAAAATTGTCAAATGACAATTAAAAAGAAGCATAAATTTTGAATGAAGGCAAGAGAACAAGAGTGTGTACAACGCAAAAAGAATGTCAAGGCCATAAAACAAAGGGAATTTTGAAGGAGGAAATACATTACTAACATCTAATATTTTTCCTTTTTTTGTTTGTTTGTTTGTTTTGTTTTGTTTTCCTTTATTTTAAATTGAGATGCTATAAGCAAAATAAGCCTCTTGGATCAGGCTGCTGTCATTATTCTTTGCATATAACTATGTCCAAGAGCTTTACAAATTATTCTGTAAACACAATACAGCAGGAGAGAGGAAGTGTGTTCATGTCTATAATGAAATCTGCAACTATCAGTAAGTGTTCTGTGTAATACAACTCTTGAAAGCAAATTTCACAGCTTCTGTCTGCCCTGTCTCGCCATCCAGATGTATTTTCCTTCTTGTGTAACATAATTCATCATCCCTCTTTTCATCCAAAGGAGTCTTGTAATCCAAATTTCTCTCCCTTACAGATAATTAAAAGAAAAATCAATTTTTTACCAAGTAGTTTATGTAGGTTCTAATTCTTACAGCAATAAGGGTTGATATCCTAAGTACCATGATAGACCCAGTCTCAAAGATGGATTAATCTCTCTAATTTTCACAGTTTCACACAGCCACTTCTGTCTCAAAAAAGTTGTTTCAGAAAACAATTTCTATGAGTACTGTTTGTCTCATTTACTCACAGTATGGGAGCTGTGCTAAATTACCTACAAAAGCCTGTAGGCTCTGCAGCAGCTAGAATTTAACCCTTACACTGTATCACACATTTCCACCATGCCTAGTGTGTCAAACCAGGTATTTCACTTTAACTAAGTTTATAACCAGAGAACCATAGAAACACTGAGGTTGGGAAGGACCTTTTGGATCAACAGATTTGACTGTTGATCTAGCACTGCCAAGCCCACTAAATCATGTCCTGAAGTGCCACAGCTAAATGCTTTTAAATGCCTCCAGGAATGGTGACTCAGCCACTTCCCTGGGCAGCCTGTTCCTATGCCTGACAGCCTCTGTGGTAAAGAAAATTTTCCCCAATATCCAGTCTAAACCTCCCCTGGCACTACTTATGGCTGCATGCTCCTGTCCTATATCACTTTTTAACTGGAAGAAGAGACTGACTCACACAATACTTTTTAGTAATAATTTCTGGTCACAGGTTTCTGCTGTGATTGTTACCACTAACAGATTTCACTCTTTCTTTTTTTCAGTACTTGTTTTCACTATTCCACATTCCTTGTTTCTCTTTCCTCATCTCCTTCCTAATGATGGGATATCTTGTCCCCTTTTTTAATGCTTTTCTAACACCCTGCATTTTTCATGTTTATTGCCTTGATATTTAAAAAGAGAAATCAAGTTTGCTATTCAGATCTAACAAAATCCAAATAAGTTATTCCATAGAAGTTTTAAATGTTAAAAAAATGCTCAGAAGTGCAGAGAGAAAATAGTTGTTAACACAGCTATGTGCCATATTGCAGTCCACTTCAAATGGTAAATATTCACATCAAATACTTACTACTTCAAAACATTGTTTCAATTTGTCAGTGATTATGATACAGATTTTACACAGAAATTTTAAATTTCATGATTGCTATAAACACCATCCCCCCTGCACTCTCCTGAGGTTTACTGCAAGATCCACAAGAGTCTATTAGTTTACAATATTTCAGCTTTCAACTGTTTGTGGTGGTTTTGGCTGGGGTGGAGTTAACCTTCTTCACTGATGTGGGGCTGTGCTTTGGTTTTGTGCTGAGCACAGGGTTGATAATACAGAGATGTTTTTGCTATTGCTGAGCAGAGCTCACACAGAGCCAAGGCCTGTTCTGCTGCTCGTACTGCCATGGTGCTGAGGGGCTGGGGGTGCCTGGGAGGTCGGGGGGAGACACAGCCGGGACAGGTGACCCAGCTGACCAAAGGGATATTCCAGACCATGTGGCATCACCCTTAGTATACAAAGTGTGGGGGGATGGTGGAAGAAGAAGGAAAGGGAGATGTTCAGAGTGATGACATTCATCTTCCCAAGCTACTGTCATGCAGGATGGGGCCCTGCATCCTGTGGATGGCTGAACTGCCCGTGGGAAGCAGTGAATTCATTCTTTGTTTCACTCTGCTTGTGTGTGGGGCTTTTGCTTTCCCTGCTGAACTGTGTGCATCCCAGTCCACGAGTTTTTCAGGTTTTACCCCTCCGATTCTCTCTTGGAAGGTGCTGGTGGGGCAGCGAGTGAACAGTTGCCTGGGGCTGGGCTGATGGCTGGGTTAAACCACAACAATGAAGGTATTACTGCTGCTCTTGCACAAAGCAAAAAATGTCCCCAATGTTAAGCAAGTAAAATTGATGAAAACTTGCTTTAAAATGATTATACAAAGTCAGCCTGTACACTTCTCTTAACTTTAACTAGCTCTTTGAATTTGTATATTACAATTAGTGGAGGATTGAAAATTGGCTTAACCTCTTCAGAATAACCAGCAAGTTTTGGGTCCTCCACAGACCAAAGAATTAATTGTTCATATTTTCTCTTTGTGTTGGCCTACAGCATAAAATGATGAGAACAGAACTTTTGTAGATATTTGTAAAATACTACTTTTTGGGATAGTTTATTTGAATGTAATATGCTTAGTTTAATCACAAAATAATCACTGCCAAAATTATAGAAAGAAACTACTTGTTTCACTAACTATGGGACCTCCAGCTTAAGACGAACTCCAAGATACCAGTTTTTGCAAACAACAAAGTAACCTAATCTTGGTGAAGACTAATGTAGTATTGTATCCACGGACTGTTCAAGACAGTACTGCAAATCTTCTTCTCTTGAAATAACATTTAGTTTAAGTAACCTCCTAAGAGAAGGGGAAATCACCTTAACTTTGAAAAAGCCCACCTTATTCAGTGATAATCAGTAGGAAAATGTGATGAGTTCTCATAGTACCAGGAGAACTATGTAAAACCATGACTTACTTTTTCAAGCAATAAATATTTTTCTATACAAAATTCAGTTATCCTATCTTGATACTGCTTCTGTTCTATAACAATTAATATAAATAGTATATTTAAAATATATCTTGACCCCTTCACAAAAATGTTAAGTAGCTTGATGCAAGAAGATAGATGCTTTAAATAGACAGCTGCTCCTGGCAGAGTAGACTGGTAGATGGAAAACTAAAATTCAAATTCCAGATGTTCTTCCAGACAGCACACCAGTATAGAAAAACTCTACATAGCATTTACTACAAGGATATGGGAGCCACCATACCGGAATAGACCAGTGATCCATCCATCCTGTCTCTGGCAATAGCTTGTACAACATCTGATACTCTGAAGTCAGTCAGCAAATCACCTCCACAAATTTACACATGCAGTCAGGCATTATTGTATTACCACAGCACAAAGTTGGAGTAAAAAGAAAGGAAAGGAGAGCATTTCTACCACAAAAATACTCAGACTTTCAAAACATTCAGATTTCTCTGGATACCCTCCCTTTTCTTTTGTCCCTCCCTCTCTCATTCTGAATATATCCAAATTCTTACTTCTTAATTATGTCATTCAATGAGATGAAGCTGGGGTGCTTGAAAAGGTGTGTAAATATGCAGGAAGCTTAAACCAGGCTAATAAAGATTTAAAAGATTATTTTTTCTCTTCACTAGATTTTCTGGCAATAAAAAAAAGTCAGATTTCCAGACAGTAAATCTAATACTAGATATTCCTTGACTGAAGCATGGATCATCTCTGAATTTAAGTCAAACAGTAGTCAAAACTCAGATGCCTAGTCCAAATAAGCTCAGCTATGGAGGAATTAACAAAAAATAAACAAGCAAAAAACCCTGCTCAATATGCTTTGAGTTTCTCAGACATGCTGAACAGCTAGAGGCAATCAGGATACAACTTCAGCAGAAGAACAATTTGTTAATATCAATCACTGACTGAAGCAATGGGGTAGGGGTTGGCATTTACAGATCAAGCAAGGTCTGACCATACTCTAGCAGTACAGGGGCGAAGGTGGAGACAAAACTGGAGGAAAAAACCCAAAGATTTACAGCAGAAGGTTTTTTTCTTTCTTCCTTTAAAGGTTAGTGGCAGTACTAAAACCCAAACAAACGCTTATTTTTTTGCCAAATAGAAACCTCTCTTTCCAATGTGTTTCTAATACAGACCTCTGGCATTCATTTATCCTTTGTAACAATCAAGTAAGTATTTTGTCAACTTTTAAAAAATGTAGTTGAGTAAATCAATGGCCTTAGCAGGAGAGACCTAATATAGAGCCAGTTTTTCCAGACTAGTGAAGGAACGCTGGCTGAAGTCTGGATGGGAGGAGGGGAGCAAACATGGCTTTAATCCATCTTTGTGCCTCACTGGCATAAATTACAGCAGCACTTTTTCTGTCATTCCCCAAGCTAGCATCAGCATGTAAAACAGACTGCAGCTTAGTTTTCAAGGGTTTACTGTGTTTGTCACAGTTAAGTTTCTGCAACTGAAGCTGCAAAGACTGGTGCTAATCTTGAGGAAGCCATATTTCATAACCCTAAATTTGAGGTTTTGTAGGGAAGAAAAAATCTGCATTTTATAAAATGTATATAAAACAAGGTTTATAAAAGAAATATAACCAATATTTTTAGGTGTCTATCCTGAAGAACTTCACCCTGCAAATTTCAATAGTATATGCTGCAGTAAATAAGAAATCCTGGAAATAAAATGGAACACATTATCAAATGTAAATGGATTAAATATTAACAGTGTACATCATGATTTAGTTCTTAACAGAAATTAAATATTGTAATATAAAACCAGTCTGGCTAACTTCAACATTTACCTGATTCTGAAATTGCTATTTCAGTTAAAAAGACCCAAGCCAAAACCAATTCTAGCCTATACGGTACAATGATAGACATTGAAAAGTGATGCTTTGATACTGTTTTAAGACCCAAATCTCTCTCTGTTACAAAACCTTTCACTGTGAGAATGCAAGGTAAGTAAAATATTGTGTGTTACCACTCCTAATTGTGTCACATTTTTCATGAAACAAATCATAAATATTCTGAAAGGGGACTTCCTTGTATTATGAACAAAAACATTTCTTAAAGAAGATAGAGGGCATAACTATTGATGCTGGATAGAGAATACCTTCATTCAATATACAGATCCATTTTTGTTTGTTCTGGAGTAAAATAAAACTATCTCTACAAACTGGGTAAAAAACTGTACACTCAAATTGCAATTATTGTCCTGTGACAGTTTTTTGAAGTTCAGAATTGGGAACAGATTACAGTATCTAACATATGTAAACCAGGCTGCACTCTAAATGGTTAGCACTGAACTGGTGTGAGTTTTTTGTCCACAGAACCAATAAATTTATAAAAAACCACCTATTCCCTTCAATTTATGCTAAAATCAGGTGATCTGATCTATGTAAAGCATCACCGTGCAAATCAAAGTATTTTATGACCAAGAAGAAGGTTGGTTTAAAAGCTAAGAACATGAGATTTTAAACAGTGCATTAAAGTAAGTATGTAATGAAATTCACTTGAATCGGTTTTAATCCTCATTATCTTACATGAGTTTTTTTACAAATAACTTAAGAGGACAATAGTTTCAACAACACTAGTAATTACACAATGTGGACATGAAACCATCCATTAAGCAAGACATGAAATACCTTTTTATTTAGAATATTAAACTGTCACACAATTTTCACAACAACCTTTTGTGCAAATTGCAATGTATTTTCAGGTATTGACTTTTTCACTCCAATTTAAAAAAGTCTATTTTTCCTATACCTCAAATTAAGCCAACATTCAGAATAGTTTAGACTCGACAAAGGTAAGTAACCAGAAGAATTTTAGACTGAAAAACCTTGTGAAGAACTACCACCTCATTCCAAATTCCCATTTTACTCCTTCTTTTTTGTCCCACAGTATATCTGAAAGCTGAATGGATTTATGTTATTCCAAATAAAAAGAAAGACCACGTTTCACAGTCTAGACATACTTCCAAAAATACTTAAGTGACTTATTTACATTTGTCGCTTAGCTGTGACAGCACTTTGCAGGGAAGGAAAAAGCTCATCTCTTCTAAAGATTAAGAAGCTTTATGTTTCACATGTAACACCTTACATTGTTTACCCAGGAAACAAACACTGCAAGTGATTCACTTACGAAACACTGGCGTAACATGCTATTAATTAATTGAACTATGTTGCATGCTGGCAGTCTCAGTCAAATTGTGAAAGGCTGCAGAGTGCATTACTGAGAGCAGATAAAGACCAGTGATGAGATCTGAATCCTGAAGAAGAAATCCTAAACTTATAGCTAGGTGCAGAATGAAGGAGAAATTACTGGGCTTCACTGTAACACAAACTTTAAAATCAGATGGGGGTCTACTTGCACCCCTGACTTGTGAACCAATGGGATTAGTAACAGAGCAAATCCTTCTACTAATGATGATAAAGATTTTGGCCCATTCCCTGGTGGCAGCAATTTTAATGCACTTCACATAATCATGTTCATCTGCTAAGGAACAACTTTCACATGTTAATATTTCAGTTTCTACTGAATATTGAAGGTCCAATAGGATGAATCTGGCATCTTCCATGAAGTCAAAACTGAAGAAGTAACAATGTAAAACCACGTTTATCAGAATTCAGACTACCAGTATGGAAACTGTTTTCAAGCAGGAACAGAATATTGCCTCAATGCAATGTTCGTATTATAGAATCATGGAATGGTGTGGGTTGGAAGGGACCTTTAAAGGTCACCCAGTCCAACCCCATTACCATGCGTCGGTCATCTGCCACCCCTCTGGGCAACCTGTTCTAATGCCTCTACCAATTGAGTAAAGAATTTCTTCCTAGCATCTAATTTAAATTTCTCCTCTTTTAATTGAAAATCATCACCCCTCATCCTGTCCCTATCTGCCCAAGTAAAAAGTCACTTTTTCTTTTAATTACTGAAATACCTATGACCTACCACAAGATCTCTCTGGAGCCTTCACTTACCTAGGCTGAAGAATCCCAGCTCTCTCAGCCTTTTCTCACAGGAGAGATATTCCAGCCTCCAATCATATTTGTGCTCCTTCTCAGCTCAAAAGAATTCACTGTCCTTCCTGTGCTGGGATCTCAGAGCTGATGCAGCTCTGCAGGTGGGGTCTCAGCAGAGCAGAGCAGAGCAGAGCAGAGCAGAGCAGAGCAGAGCAGAGGGGCAGAATCCCCTCCCTGGCCCTGCTGCCCACACTGCTCTGGATGCAGCCCAGGACACGTTTGGCTCTCTGGGCTGGGAGTGCCCATGGCTGGGTCATGTCCAGCCTCTCACCCTGCAGCACCCCCAGGTCCTTCTGGCCAGGGTTGCTCCCAGTCTGTGCTCTTGTCTAGGATTACCCTGGACCAGATGCATCACCTTGGCCTTGTTGAACTTTATGACATTCACATGAACCCGTTTCTCAAGTTTGTCCAGGTGCCCCTGAATGGCATCCCATCTTTCTGTAGTGTCACCTGCACTGCTCAGCTTCCTGTCATCTGTAGATGTTCTGGGGGTGCACTTGGTCCCACTGTCTCTGTCACTGATAAAGACACCAAAGAGCATCAGTCCCAAGAAGTGAACAAACAGACATGTCTTTTCAATCAATCCAAAAAATAACCCATCCTGATTTCCTAACCTATGTATCTTCCATGTCTAATAAGGTTCTGTAAACTTGATTGATTTTGTGTATGCTTGGTATTTTAGTGGTATGAAGTGATGATCATCTTGAATTTTCAGTTACTTGTTAAGGATAATTAAGTTTTAAATTCAAGAATGGCACTGGAGTTGATACCTGAACCTTTTTGTGCATTTTGTCTGTGAGACCCTATAAATAACGGAGATCCTACATAGATACATGACAAATTGACTTGGCAACTAGGTGAGTTCTCAAAAAGCAATGTAGCGGCTCCCTTACTACAGAAAATTCTACCAACTCAAAAGCTGTCATAGCACTGGATACACTTCAGTATGCCAAGACGTCTTGCAGTTTCAGGAACTGTCCATTTGTTTTAAAAGATCAGAGAGAGAAGAGTGTAAGTCCAGAACTTTGGTTAAGGACATAATGTGTATTTTTATAGCATAAAATCTGTTCCTTACACAAAAGCCAATATTCCATGTAGGAAAGCATAGCTTTATTTCTTACATTTCACAAGCATGTAGAATTCAGTTGGAGAGCCCTATTTTTAGGAGTAGACAGCCTAGTTCAGTGTCAAAGTGAAAAATGCAATGGGTAATGGTTGGTTAGTTCATTTCCACTTACGACTATACTGGAACAGAATATAATTACAGAAAATATGCATAATATGAAGTTTTGAATATTTATTGGAGTATTTAGAACTCATGTGACTTTGCCAAACAGGAGTAGCAGTATGAAAAATGAGATACAATTTAAAAAGTGCAATGGCTAAATTCCAATAAGAGTGATCAACAATATGGGTACTGGACAGAACGATGTTAGGCAACCATTCAGTAGGAAAGGATTTGTGGCTTACAAAGGACTGAAAACCAGGAATGAAAAAAACACAAACAATCCTTCCACTCAACATGGACAAAGACTTAGCTGAGTGCGGTATCTAGTCTCAGATTTCACATTGTGAAAGAAACACTTGGAACCCTCAAAATTACTTGATCAAAGGGTGTTTTACAGTACTAAGTATCACTCTTATCCTATTAGAAGAGGAATATTTTGCACAGGTTAACTGAAACAATTTTTGAATGCACTTGATTGCATCAGAATTTTTTTTATCCCATTGCTAGATTCTCTCTGTGAAAGATATTTTGTCATGTTCATAGGATTAGCATCATTAGTTTCATGATCTGCAGATGCTGTAACAGCTTCTGGAATGAAATTTGTGTTAGACTACAGCTGCACCCCGTTGGCATTATCATCAGAATCCGTAAGTGTCACTACTACCTGAATGGGTATCACATACATGCAACTGTGTTACATCACACTACAAATGTTACAAATACGAGATACAGTAAGTCCTAAACAAGATGAGTAGCAGCAGAGTTCTGAGTAAGTGTAGCCTGCGCCGTATTCTCTCTGTCAAATTCAGGCCTATCCACTAATCCAAGCGGCAAGTATCAAATAGTTAAACTATTCCAGCTGGGTCTTCTGTTGTGACATATTTGGTTTTCATAATTTTAGTCTCTAAGCAAGCGATACCTCACTGCCACTGTGACTGACCTCACCTACATTTTGGGGAAAAGTCTTGGTTAAGATTTTAAGCCAAGAACATAACAGAGTTCTGTCAGATAATCTCTACCTACCTCTGCAGCATTCTATACAACCTTTAAAGAAGAAAGAAAATAATCTAGTAATGCATCTGAGTCTTTCTTGTTTGGATTGTAAGCAAATAACGAACAACTAGTGATCAAACAGTACTGAGGACATCTAAAAAATCATTAAGAGGAAAGCAAAAGCACTAGTTCTCAATATGAAGCCACAAGGAGAATAATGCCTCCAAGAACTCAGATCAAGAATGTCTTTCTAAGGTACCCAGATGCTGTAAAATTGTGTCTACTTACTTACTGTCAGATATTTTTATTCTTTGACCCCTTCTTTGAGCAGATATGCTGTTTATTATGGTATTTTGGAATTCTGTAAGGGAAATTGGATTTTGATTGCTGCAGACAAATATAGATAATCATTCTCACAGAGCAGTAGAGGTTGCAATAAAATATCTCAGCAAAGATTCTGATATCCCACACTAAAAGTTAGTCTTATGCATTTCTCCTCAGCACTCCGCACAACAGTTCCTCAGATGGGTTCTTAGACAGTAAAATCTGGTAATAATTATCAAACACCATACATACTGTTTACAATAGAGTCATATTTCTTCATTTTTTATTGCATAAAAAGTAGAATGCTGCTGAAAAGTGCCCAAACGTCTGCTATGCGCCATGCCAATACAGCAGCTCAGCCAAATATGCAGAGAGAAGTTTGCCAAACAAAAGAAAACATAACAAATTGGTAATGGTTTCTATCTTGACAGAGAATGAAAATTATACCTCAATGTGTGGCCACTCATGGACACATAAAAATGTCTTAGAGGCAATCATTTTACCTCAGATAACACACCCTGACAGTAGAGCAAAGCATACTGGCAGGCTTTCCCTTCCCATAAAAACATCAACCATGACCTACGAAATGGCCTGGAGGAACCATAGAGTTTGTGTGGATCATATATGAATATGCCATACACTAATCATGTTCCATAAAAATCAAATAAAGTAAAACTACTGTCTTTTGAGAAGGAGACTCAAATTAAGGATTTTAAAATGTAAATTCACTATTGTTATCTCAAATATTCCTATATAACAAAGGTACTGAAAATGTAAACACAATTCAAATTATGCAATTTAACTTTCTGAGTGTTTCACATAATTAGTAGCTTTCAGAAGGTTTCATTGCTTTGTTATTGTTGCTTATAGCCAATGTGTGTAACATACATTTTACAATTCACTTGGCCTCAAAGTAAATTATTTGAAAACAGACGGTCTCATCTGTCCATAAAGTTAACATGAACACTTACTGAGCTGCAAAATTAATGTGATATAATTAGTCTATTATGTAGTTTCATATTATTTTAAGTATTTGTTTCAGTGCAATTCTGAATGTAACGTTGTGTGAACAAAAATACAACTTCATTATCTGGAATTCCAGCACTTCTTCATTCAGTAGGAATTAGAGTGGATAGCATTAGTGACAATTAGGTATCAGTACCTATTCAGAAAGAAACAGAAAAATATGTTTGAACTCTATAAAAGTATTTTAAAAACTGGTTGTATTATTGCGACAAGAAAATATCTGACATGAACAGCAAGTTCATAAAAAGGCCAGATAAGGGAATTTTATACTGGACATGGGAGGTTTAGACCAGATATTTGGAGGTATTTCTCTGCCAAGAGGGTGGTCAAACACTTTGACCATGCTTCCTAGAGAGGAGATCAATGCCCCGAGCCTGTCAGTACTCAAGAGGCATTTGGACAATGCCCTTAACAACACTCTACAGCTTTTGGCTAGCCCTGAAGCTGTTAGGCAGTTGGACTGTACGATTGTTGTAGGTCCCTTCCAACTGAAATAGTTGCACTGTAATTCTTGGAGGACTTAGAAGCACTTTGGTAGCTCAGAAGGATCTCAAAATATCAGTGAAATCCAAGGATCTTGAAATTTATATTGTATGTTATCTCTCATCCTCAAAGAGCCTGAGGTAGGAAAAGACATAATGAAGGACGAAAACACTGAAGAAGCAAAATAATTTTAAATCATCTGAGATACAGAAATACTGTTGTCTTAAAACATTTGCCAAGAACTTTGTTAAAGTTTCTATTTTACTGGTAGTTTTGCTGTAGCTCTAATGGTTTATGCACGCAACTATGAAAAAACTGTAGGCAGAGACAGCCTATTTTGTTGGACCAGCTGTAGTGTTTGCCTTACAAACAGAGATGACACATCCTTACAAAACTTTTTTGTTAGGATTTATTTTCCTTTTTCCAGGCATTTTTGCATTATGCATACTTTCATGAGCATTTAACAGCATGAAGTCTAGAGCTTCAAGACCACACTTCAAATCACATTGATTTTTATCCCCATTGATTACCTAAGGTGGGTAGTTTGCATGAAAGATGAACATGAGACAACAGGGTACACACTGATTCTTTGACTGGGAGGCACTGAGGCAATAACCTCTGCAGTGCTTTTTTAACTTCAGTAATAGCCTGCTATCTTGGGGACACCCTACACTTCAGATGAGACAGTCTATCTTCATCTCATCCAACATTTAAAAATACTTGCCACCCCCCAACACACAGTTTTAGAAGGATTTATAATTACAGAATGCTAAATGTCATGTACTTTCATGCCTTATTTTTCAGGGTGCTAAACCAGTACCTTTTAGCTGAGTCCTAGTGAAGCAGCTGCCTTCACATTCGGCATTTTCTGCTACTCAAATTTATACTTACCAGTGAGACTATGTTAGCACAACAGGACTTCTATCTTTCTATCCTTCTATCTATCTGTAAACACAGAAATCCAAACAAAAAATACTCACCATCCTTCGTCATTATCTACGTCAGGTTCGGAAAGCTCATTCTCAGGAGTTTCCTCAATTGCCTGGGTTAACTTTGTTTTAAATCGGTCCAATAATGCCAGTGTCTGAAATTACACAAGTGGGTTTAGAGAAGTCGTATCTACACACCAACAGGCACATACAACGTTTTTATTGTCTTGAGAAAAAGTACAACGACAGTGATCTTTCATATGGATTTGGAAGAAACACTTTAGAGAGGCAAGTGAGAGAGCATAGGGAGAGAGGCATTGCACGGAGAGCGCCCATGGAGTGAGCGGGCAGGCAGTGCTGAGGCAACAAGAACAAGCTGGCAGGGGCCTCTCAGGTGTGAAAAAGCACTTCTCTCACCATCTAGTGAAATAAAAAAACATATTTAAGGAACAAATACTTGTAGCTACTAACAGAATAAACCAGTTGATTAAATAACACTGCTGACAATGTATTTGACTTTTTGGACCTGCTACTGTCGTCTTTTAAAGCAATCCACTGTATAAATTAGAAACAATTCAATCCTTGAAGACCCAGTTCAATTGATATTTATATACTTTATGTTGATGAACTTTTAAATTATGTGTGGACATTGAAAAAATTCAAAGTTTTTGTTCCAAATAAAATGAACCAACTCAACTAATTCTGCAGATACAGGTTCTTATGCTGCACACATAAATACTCATACTCATTTAAATCTGCTATTCTATTCTAGGACATTGTTGGATCTTTCAGGGACAATGAAGTCACCAAATCTCAGATGACACCTGAAGATCATATCATAGTTATGGTTTCTAATCATCTCAAACGGGAGTCTGATTATACAAAAGTCTTATGCCTGAGACTTGTGATGATAGAGGGAGGTTCTTCAAAAAAATGCAAAGAGCATATGAATAATTTGCACAGCCCACAGCTTTTTTTTTTTTTTTTTTTTCTCTGATATTTGAGACGTTCCTGAAAATGAAAGCACCAGGGAGTAAGTGCCTAACCAAATTTATGTGGCAGGCTACATTTGATTTGTAGGTGATAGGTTGGCAACTTATGTTGTAAAACACCTCGGTATGGCTGTGTAGTTTTGTTTGGTCAAGTTTTTCAAATTTAAAAGAATAAAAACTAAACAAGAATAGAAAACAGAAATAGGAAATACCAGAAGTGTTCACTGGAATCAAATTTCCTTCTGGGAGCAATCTTAACTTGAGGAGTTTCCTGGCTTTTGAATTCTTTCAAAAATATATTTTAGCACTGCCAAGGGCATATTTTGGAGGACTTTTTTTGCATTTACTTTCTTTATTTTTGGTCTAATCTTCTGTTTAAGATGAGAGAAAGTTTTGAAGATATTTTTGCCTGCAAATCATTGTAGTTCTATAGCTTTCCATACTACTCCAAATGACACTGTACTTGCAACACCTGAGAGAGCAAATCTTTGCCTCGGTCATCAGAGGGAAACAAATTGACTCTTTCAATATGGGAACTGTCACCAAAAAGAGCCACATTCCTTCTGTCTTGTCTAATTTTCTCTAGTGACAATATTCCTATGAATAGACCTGATGACAGAAATAATTTTGAAATCATAGGCATTTTTGCAGTGAGTCACTAGATGCTATACTATGCTTCAAATAACTTTATAATTTGACCCTTGTAGAATAGAAGGGCTAAGACTTTCATTATCTGGTATTTCAGGGAAACACTCCTTTTCTCCCTCTTTCTTAACTATGGCACTAAGGATGTAAAATGTTGTTGTGATGTAGGATGAGTTACAAGACTAGAAGAGGCTCTCCACAAGTGAAATGGATTACAAAGAACTTGATTAATTATTGTTGAAGAGTTGCCAGCAAGGTTATGTAAATAAAATTAAGATCTACTAGAATATATATTCCTATCATCTCATCTTGTTTTCTGGTGATGTCCAGTACAGGGCTGATATAAATTCATTTTACATGGTTTTAAGTCCCTTGATCCACACTGCCAACAGAGCTTTAGTACTCTTTGATTCAAAGATAATGGGATTTTGAATGTACAAAGTTTCCACAAACTTCTTAGTTTAGAGCTAAATCAGCTTGCTGCATATATAAAAGTTTGCCAAATGCTCCTTTGAAGTTACTAAGCATCAAGTTTCCAATCTTTTCTGGATTCAACATGTGAACAGGAACATCTTCGTCGCTGAACTGACATGCACTTACAAACCAATGTGTTTGATGTACAGCACAGAATTTAAGTTGATGGTATTTCAACTTCAACTTCATAGGCAGTTTCATATATTTAACCATTTCAGACTTTTCTATTTTAAAAAAAACCAAATACTTTTGTAAAGCAAACCTTATTTTGCTCATATTTGCCTACTAAAGTCTACAGACATCCTAACTAATTTGGAATCATAATTTTCATTGTATTTGAAACAGCTTCTCTTTTTACAGTACTTATAAACTATTTCTTTCATTTCACAGCAAGAAGTATTGATGAATTTAGTATTTTTAAACTGTAATTTAAAATGTTAAAAACCCCAGCTAGACCTCATGTCAAATATGTAAACTTGTGTCTCAGGGATATCTTACAGCAAGGAAAGCATAAGGTGAACAAATGCAAACTCTCACAAATGTAATCAAGGATACCTCTTTATGACTAGCATATCCTTTCAGAAGATTCTAGTAACTGAACAGGGAGCCATTTCAAACACACATTGAAAATTCAATTACCTGTCTATGTGGGTATTTAAAATATTTATTTTTATGAATAATAACTTTCTTTTAATGGAAAATAAAACAACAAATTTTAAAACTTTGCTTTTATACAAATGAAAATAAACATATTAAAAATAATCATAATTCATTTTCTGGATTTTTATTGCCCAGGCTATCAAAATATTACCTGATCTTCACGGGATACTCCTTTCTTTGGCTGCTGCTTTCGCTTGTCTTCATATTTTCTCTTCTCCTGAAGGTATTCTTCAACAACACTGTTTGGAGCAGGGTCCTCCTCTGAATAAGGAAATATATTTGGTTAAACAAATTTAATTTGTTTTCATGATTTAGTGTCTTTTTGGAGATAAAATACCAAGCAAAACACTCCCATAAAACATTTTAGTTGTACTGCTTTCTCAGCAGTAGAATGATTTGCTACTTGCTGAAATGAAAAACACAACACTGTACTGGGCAGAGAATGAGTCAAAAGATTTTTGTTTCAATTATATTTTACTATGGAGCCAGGGAAAGCAGGATAACAGAAATAAAACCTCTGATGAAAACTGTTGAAATTCCTTTAACCAGATGACCTTAATTTCTGAAGATCTTTCTTGTAGCAGTTGAAATGTCATGTATATTAATATTCTGCGACTGTTGTAGACAAATACAATTTATAGAAAAAAAAAAATCACAGTTTTTTCCTTTTGTAGGCTGAAGGAGCCACAAATCAAGTCTTTGATTTTGCAATAGGGAAAAAAACCCAGTATCATTTAAATTTTAAACAGAGTCCATCTTGTCATCAGGAAAGAACTTTTTCTTATATAACAAAGTGACATATGGATGAGTCAAGAGCTTCTCTTCTTTGTCTTTTTTTTAACAATTTCTTCAATGTAGAGTATTCATTGTCCCATTAAAATCTTAATGAATTAATTATTCATTAGTAATTTAATGGGACAAAACCGAACTGGAAAATTGATCAACACCATACTTTAACATTATTTTCTTCTCCTTCTTGAATAGCATTAAGACATTGTATTTATTGATTCAGTATACTTAAAATTTATATACATGTATTTACACAATTGTTATTTCTAGTAACAAACAGAAGAATAAACCCCCTGGATGTCCATTGCAAATGATGAACACAAAACATTTTTGGAGAAAACTGTTTCAAGAAATTTCAGGATATATTGCCTGGTGAACTGCAAATCTAAATGAATTTGTTGTTACCCAGATTTTTAGATGACTGCTGACAGCTATACAGAAAAAGCTTCTGATTTCAAACCAAATTCTCTCACAACTCAAGTTTTCTATGAATTTTAGAAGCACAGGACTTTGTAATAAAAAGAAATAAATTTGTAATGATATATCTACGTATATAATATTTGTTTACATATTTCTACAAATAAAATATCTTATTCTTTTTAGTCTTAATTTCTACATTGCATTTAAACAACATTTAAACCCTTCCTACTTTGTATTTAAAGGGTACCAGGGGAAAAAATCAAACATACTTAATACCATGCAGAGCTGGGTTTTTTTTTTTGCTGTTTTCCAGTTGACATATCAGATATAATCATGAACAGAGTATGACAGGTACCACCAAGATAAAGATAAAGGTAAAGAAAGAAAAATACATCTTCCAGAATGACCAATATAGATAAAGTGCACACACACATATTTAGGGATCAATAAACAGCTGCATGAATGAAATAAAATCTACCATAAAATCTCACAAAACCTAATATGAGATGAACTGAGAACATTACATAGAAGATGAACATAGAACATTTCATTACATAGAAGTTCAGAAAAAACCCACCACACATAATTTCCCTCCATGAAATCAATCTCTTCTATGAATTAAAAATCCCATTCTTACTTCAAGATCGACCCTTTGTCAAAATAATGCATTAGTTTTTGCGTAAATGCACGTACCCAAACTGTCGACTATCTGGAAACAACATAACATCTTCTTTTACTAACATTTAGCCCCTAGATCAGTAATCTGAAATACAAAACACATCTGCTTCCTTATAAAAAACAGGTGACATTTACCTAAATGAGTGTTTTGAAGGGAATGGCATTTACCCCATTATCAATATAATTGCCCATCTATAACAAGTTTCGTATATAACATATACGAAAATGCCAGTCACAAACTGGCCACAAATATTTAAACCTGGAATCCATCCTTTGATATATATATGCTGAATTTAAAGATGTGATTCTTAGTCATATAGTCTTTTGACTAAAATTTAGTCTAATGTAGTGCAGCTCAAATACAATTCTCATACAAAAAGGGTAAAATTCCCCTGAAGCCTGAAGTTGTGTGTATTTTTATCACACTCCTACGTGTGCCACTTACTCTTAATACAAATAACGTAAAATTCAGTTAAAGCCTACTTTTGAGATTATTGTTTCTTGGGTCTTTGCCTGTCAGAGGTTTTCTAATCCTAAACTTCATGCTTTCTGCCTCCTTATGAAATGGAAAGCCTTTTCATAAGTCAGACAAAAGATAATCAGATCCACTTGAACTAACTTCAGAGTGAGTCAGCCAAAAGAGCTGTGTCCTTATATGTACCATATTCTCATCTCTTTCATTAAAATGACTTAAAAACATGCTTATACTTTTTCATGAAGTCTTACAACCTATCACACAACATTTAAAGCAAGCAACAAAACAGGAAGGATTTTCAAGAGCCCCTAAATCAACAGGTTATTAACATTTTTAATCTTGAAAACTCCAATGATTAAAAAACCACAGAGTACTTTTTAATAGAAATTTTATGTTAAATTTTTGATAAGCAGGAATTATTTGATAAAGTTATTTTGTGTCTGATTGGTAATTAGCAAGCAAGGAAAAAAGTCCAGAAGAGAGAGACTTGGTGGGAAGAAACCTTTTAAAATGTAAAAGTAGACTGATGCCAACTACTTCCTATCTCCCAGTCTGCAACCCAGACTCCTTGCAAGTCTTTTGCAGCTGAATTGAAAATAAGAGGAACAACAGCACTGTATGATGCAATTGACCTTCATATCAAGCTTGACAAATATAGGTCCAGCTTGCTGTTTCAGCAAAAGTACAAGTATCATGACTTTGGCATTAATCTCCTTAATCTAGGATGATTTATTCAGACAAAAATTAATGAAAAATGACATAGATACACAGAAGTGAAATAACAATTAAATTCAATTTAGGTATCACAAAATAAAGAAATCTTGTAAACTTGTTCCCTAGGAGGATCTAACGACAAAATGTATAAATAACATGAAGCAAAGAATTTTCTTGTTCTTTAGTTTGAATACACTGTTGTGTATCTCTTGTCATTAAGGAAGGTAAGGGGAGGGGGGGGGAAACCCCAACAGATAACCTTCCTTGTTGAAAATACATTTCATCCTACTTTCAAAAGAATTTGTAAGTACATTGCTATTTATGTAAGCTAGCTTGAGCAAATACCAAGAAAGTCTTTATCTTACTGTGGCAAAATCATTGAAGTAGTTTATTTTCCTTCAGACAGATTGTTCTATCCTGAAATTATGGCCAATAAATGCCAACATGATGGTGTAATCTAACCAAAAACTCTGGGTTTGACACATGGTTTACAATGATAGTCTGAAACTAAGGAGGAAATTCTGAAGCCTTTAAACCAGAAAGGAAGAGATTGATTTAAAAAATTATGGAAGACTTTATAATGAAGCTGTGCATAAAACACTTGTTGGAAAAAGAGGGGAATTTGGTTTGGCAAAAGTATTACCAGAAACACATGAAGGGTAGAGACAACACATATTGTGACAGAAATAAACACATGCCGATTCTGAAGATTGAATGTCAACAGAAAAAAGCAAGAGCCTATAGCACTGAAAAGGATCAATGAAAGACTTATTTTTTTGATGAGATACAGCTAGCATGAAGATTTTTACACACACTTAAGTATCCTACATTACAAAACATTCTTGATATGCTAAAGTAATCACATTAACTATTGTAATGCAATTTTCATATGTAATCATGAGTTTATGCAGAACTGAGGTAAGGTAACAAGAAGAATGTAAAAAGATGCATATATAAAAAGGCATCCCAATTTATTTAGCAGAATTTGTGTATGTCTGACTGTAGTGGGCCTTAAAATTTTCTTCATTATCTGAAATACATTCTTTAGCAACTTAGATGACACATTTCACATGATAAAAGACGTACTGGGCAGAAATTCCAAGAAATGCATGGCATAGCTAGACAAAATACCAAAGAGGAAAAAAACCTCAAGAACTCTTTGTCTGAAGAGAAAGAAATTATGATTGAATGTTTTAGTGAATTAAAATAAGGGGCCTAAAACACATTCCTGTATTAGTTCAGTATATTCCACTTCCAGATCATCAATATCCAGTTTATATTGCATTCTTTTGGAATTGCAAAGGTATGCAGTACTCATTTTAAAAATCTTACTGAGACTGGAAAAGAGAGAAGTTGTTTTTGCTCCAAACCAAATAAAATCATCACAAATTAAAAAAGAAAGTCTAATATGGTGTAACATTTCAGGAATTAAAATAGAATTCCTATCAGAAGTTACACATACAGAACTTAAGAGACACCTTGGATAATTAATAACCAACACAAATAACTCACTTCTTCCAGAATTTAGAAAAAAAAAATTATAGCTTTAAATATTATGTATCTGAAACTTAAAATATAGTTTAGTGTAAAGTAGTGTAAAAATATACCAGTAAAACAATATTAAATAATTTTATGCTTGAGAGAATTAGTAACATCCTCTCCTGTATATTTTTGCTTAGGACTAGTTCTACTTATGGTTTTCTTTGCACCTTCAAGAACTGTTCAGTTAATGTTGCTATAGCTCTGGCCTGCTTAAGATCCTAAAGAGCCACTGTTTGCCAAGAAGTTAGGTAACAGTCAGGAAATATTTAGCAATTGTGAACAATTCAATAGATTTGCTTACAGAATGAGCTTCCAGGGTTGGACTGATTACTACATTTTCAGTTTGCTACAGTGAAAAAAGCAACAGTTCTAAAACCAACTTACTAGTTCATTTAGCCAACTCAAATAATAAAATCTTACAAGTAATTCCTAGACCTTCAAAATACTTATTTGAAAGACCCGAGCAGATTTGCTAAACAGTGTGAATTGCAAGTTTCTAGTAAATGTTTTCTGAACTTTGGTAGCTTTCAGGCACATGGTCCTAGTCTAAAATATGGTCAATTTTCAAATGCTGGTGAATTTTGAGTATATGTTTAAGATTGCTACTAAAATCAAAGCTGATTTACAGCGAGATCTTGTCGTCTTCTCTTCTGCAGACAGAGAGACAAAATGAAAAATTATTCACTTTAGCGGGAAGAGGACTGCATGGGGATGCTAGGTATTAGGAAATTAAATGTAAAAAAAAATGTAAACAGTGGGAGAAAACAAAGTTTTGTAAAGATGACACATTCCATGTGGATCCTTTAATACAATGCAGCTCTACTGTATATACCGAAAAAATCTTCATGCTTAATGCATTTATGCTGCAAAGTTCCCAAACAATCAGATTTTGTATTTTGTTATTTTCAGAGTGTTCTAAAGGGTGCAAAAGCCTGTTAAAGTCCCAGACTTCAAGAAAGTATCTTTACATGTAAGACAGGACTTAATTCTTTGAGTGCCCCTGACATTACCCAAACTTTACAATAAAACAGAAATAAAACATAATGTTACACTGGAATCCTCACTTGATTTTGAGAATTTTCTAAACATTTCAATAATTTGATTATCATATATCATAATTATCTATCACAATTAAAAACAAAGCAGAAAATGCCTCGGTACTACATGCCTCAGTAGAATTCTTACTCTTGAATGTTGATTTTTACATTAGTTGTTAGGTTTCCCTGCTCAGACAGTATTTTACAGCTTTTCTGTTTTCTCACGTATGACAATTGAATTTCATTGTCCACAGATTATCTGTCAGTTTACAAAAGTGTTCTAACAAGAAAAACTATATTACTTCCTAAATACTACTACTGTTTAAAACCGACATATAATTAACTGGGCAGATGCTATATTTCTGAAGCAGATTTCACTGAAGTACATTCCCACGTTTACTCTATAGAACTTTGAAAAGTGTATATTTTTTTAATATTTAACCAAGAACTTCAAAATGCTGAACTAATTCAGTACTCAAATGATAGTGTTTGATGTAATTTCTGGCATCACTACAAAAAATGTCACATAAAAGAAAAATGTCTTATTTAAAGTAAGGTCTTGACAGCAGTCTGGCATAGTCAACAACATTATTCACAAATTGTAAAACTGGTTATAATCAAAAACGTACAGAGGGAATTATTTTTTTTCTCTGACCTCTTGAAACAATGTAAACACTTAAATTTTCACTCTCCTGTCTTTCTTAAATAATCTGATCTCCAAATACAGAAAAATATTAGGTAAACATAATATGAACAATTTGAAGAAATTATACTAAATGTGATGCCAATACTAATAAAGATCTGTGCAGTAGACTTAAAATAGATGCGTCATGCTGCCGTCCCTTTCTTAGCATCCTCCCGGAATAAGACCCAATCCTATCCAGTATGACTAAAGCCTTGTTCTCACTGTTCCGTGATTTTCAGTGAATTTCTCCCACTATAGCTGCAAGTTTTGGCTGAGGTGTAGTGTTTATTAATCAGGCACAGGATCACATTAATGTGGTTACATAGCCTGTGAACTAAATTTTTTTCCTAATGCAGCCAGTTCAAAGCATAGGCAGACACAATAGAAGTGTCTGCACCATCTGCACAGGCATACCTGATACAGCGTGGCACAACTCACCCCCCATGAGAACAAGCAGAGATCAATGGAAAAATCCACTGCTACTTACACATCAACTTCCTGACAGAAGTATTTTTTACATATGTTCAATTTTTTATTCGTGAACTAATGTGGAATAGATAAACTATTATACATTTAGCAGCTGAGAGCTAAATGTATAGCTAAATGATAGCTAAACGTATCATGTTGATAGCTCTATTGTACTGACGAAAAATCAGGCCAATAAATATAAAATGACTAAGTGTTTTTAACTTTGGGGAAAAATTTCTTATTCGGTACAACACTTATCTTAGAGTTCATTCCATTCAAGATGAAGTCTTTCTAAAGTCTGTTCTATCATTCCTCAGTTGTAAATTCTGGTTCACAATAAAGGTATGCTTAATTCCTTTGACTTGAGATTTCACCCTTCTATTCTCCTCTCTACATAAATTACACATATCTTCAAGTATCTCCTAATAAATTTGTCCAAATAGTGTTTTGCTTGTTTTGGGTGGTTTTGCCCATTTTTATTGAACAGCTCATTATCCTTTTTGGTGGTACAATACTTGGAACTGAGTGCAATAGTACAATCACACTTTTACAGGTACTGCATTTGTAGCAACACCACACCACTGACAGCCACAATCAGGGCGTAAATTCACGTTCAGTTTGTTGTCTAGTACAAACCTGAAATCTTTCACTACATTTTCATTAATAATTTTATCCTTCACTACTTGCATCTCACTTAACATCCTTTTAATCTTGCCTTAAATTTTAGAACGTGTTTACTTTTAAGATTTTTGGTTAGGTACTCCACTGACTAGCTCAATAGGTTCTTTCCTACCATCTACCTTTCTTGATAGGTACTGGAATGGATGCCTTCCTATCACAAAAAAGAAAGCCAAGATTATTCAAGATTTTTTTTAATATTAGCTTTAACCTGCAGATTTTCAACTGATTTATGGCCCGCCTGCTATTTATTTCAAAGAAAATACAAACCCCCCACCAACCCTGGTATATATCCTTTTGCTTGAATAAAAGGTATCTTCCAAACTGTACCATAGTAGTAACTATTGCCCAAGTATTACTTTAGTCTGTCACTGTAAAGGTGAAAACGATGAAGTCCACCGACTGGCACCAGAAGAGGGATAAATTTAAGCAATAGTGTAAGAACCGCCATGCATGGCAATATTCAAGATAATTTATCATGTATGTACATAAGGACTACACTTTGCTTTTGCTATACTGTTACAGTTCTTTTTTACATGGCTAGTGATAGCATTCACTATTTTGGTAGTGAGAACTTATATTCATTCAGTGATTATTAGAACATTTTCAGAGTGCCAGATTTCGTATACAAATTCATGATACTGTGCTTCTTATATTGTGAAAATGATGCTGATCAAGCTCATCTGTTATTCAAGAGAGTCCAGGAATTTTTCTAAAAATTCTGCTTTTTCTCCCTCTTTTGTAAATTGTATGCTGCCTGAATTTTTTTAAAAATAGTTTTATATTTTCTTTCACATTTCTATGGTATTGAGAACTGAACTAAGAATCCACTCTAAAAGTATGTCTCACAACCCTAGAGTGTTTACAGACACATTTTTGCTTCTTCAGTTTGGCTAATAAAGGGTGTTTCATCCTTCCAGACTAAAATGTACACCTTACATGCTACTATAAACTTAGCAACTGATACACATTTAAAAAGCAACAGAATATAAAAACAGTCTGACAAAGAAGTGGGCAGCTAAAGATCCCATTTTGCTAAGCTTTAAGGAAAATAAATATGGTAGCGACTTTCTGAAACTGAGTTCTTTTGGTGTCTTACAATACATAAAAGTTTGAAGTCAATAGCTTTGAGTTCAGCTAAGCATTTAAGAACATTCCCAAGTCAGAAAGACCTTGCAAGTCAAGAGGTCACAGCATGGATGTAACTAAAGAACACTTAGAAGGAGAAATATGACCTTATTTGAGAACAAATGCTACCTACACAATTTCCTTACATACTGGCATCATTACATTACTACCATCCCTATGGAAAGGAAAAAAAACAACCCTACATTTCAACAATAGTACACATTTATGTACATAAAACACAAAACAAAAAAGAAACCTTTAAAACCATAATGTTAGCTGGAGATCCACACAAAACCTCTTACCTTCTTTCTCTTTGGGTCTTAAAGCTCTTTCTTCTTTTTTGTGCTTTGCTTCCAGCAGTTCTCGTTTCAGCTGTCGGGCTTCCTTCCGTAGTTCCTCACTGCAAAGAGAAATATTTACAAGACTATAATCCTCTGAGATGTACAACCACTCAGAAGAAACAGAATCTGAGTTAATGGACAGTAGATTTTTGATACAAACAAAGGGAAGGTACAGACGATTGATGCTAAGAACTTGGCTTAAAAATCACTTAATCCCTCAGAAAGTCCATATTTTCCTGAGTAGGGAAAACAAAAGAACATTAGCAGGTGTCTTAGTTTAAGACTCCATCAGAAATATGTTAAGGAAATGAATAATAAAACAAGGAATCCCCATTTGAATTTTTACATTCTAATTAGCCATGAGAACCAAACAAAGAGAAATTGAAACAGAGGTACTGCCAAATCAATACTGCAGGTAATACAAAATTCAGTTTACTCAAGTGAAAGTAAAGTATCTTGGATTTTTTTGGTTGGACAAGCAATGCAGTTGCTCAGTGACAAAGACATGAAATGTACGTAAGTGTATATTATTAGATATGAAAACTAATTTAATTCTACCAATACCTCACGTGATAGCACTAGAAAGAAGAAACTAAAATTTGCAAATCATTGTACCAATATCAAGTGAAGTATTTTTTCAAACAGAATCACAGTCTGTAAGGCACCTCTGAAGACCAGACAGTCCAGGTTCCTTGTTTAAATGAGGGCCAAATACAGGAGGATGCTGAGAGCACTGTCCAGTCAGGCTTTGAATATCCAAAAATGGAGACTCCAAAATGTCTCTGGGAAACTACTTCTTAACCTCCCTCAGTGTAAAAAAAGCTCTTCTGTAAATTGAATTTAAATTTAATTTTAGCTCATGCCTATTTGTGTCCATCTAATGGTTACTTGTGGGAAAGAAATGATAATTAATTCAAATTTTTCTGATGTCAGAACTTGTATTTTGCTCTTTTAAAATTTTTAAATTTTAAATTAGGTTCCGATTGATTTAAATTTCATCACAATCAATGACGTGCAGAAATTACTACAATGCAGCAACATGACATGCAAGCATTTCCCTGCAGCTGTTTGATTTACCTTAATGTTCATCTGTATTACCACTACTTGACTACACACGTTTCTAAGCAAAAGACTTGGAACTGCTGGGTGATGACTACTTTTGATTTTCGTTGTCATTTGTATGGGTGCACAAATACAGAGCTTGCAAAAAACATTAGCAAAGAAGACAATCACTGTAAAGTTATTCAGCCAACCCCATCAGGAGGTCTTTATTTTCAACAGCATGGCAAAAGCTACACTAAGCAAGATTAACAGCTTTTACAAAAAATTACAGTTCTACTTTTCTACCTGAAAAGAAAATCATAGGGGATAAAGAGATAAAGAGATATTTTTAATCCAAGTATCACCACTGCTTTTCTATAAACTGGGGACACCACTGTAAAAAGTTGCATTACAATACTACCATTAGTCTACTACAGCAGGAACAGCACACGTCAACAAAAGGTTGCATGTTTAAAGTATTTAGAGTGTCAGACAGTGACAGCAACACAGAGAGAATGGGTTACAAATGGCACTTCGGAATAACAGAGTCTAGCACATCAGAAGTTTTCTGTAAGTGGGACTCACTCTTTCTATTAGTTAGCTAAACAGTGTTGCAGCATGAACAATGAAATAGCTAGTGACAATTATTCAGCTCCCCCACCCCCTCTTTTTCTCCAGTCAAAAGAGGTTTTTGTACAGAACACAGAAAGTCTTACTTCTTATAATTCTAACTCCAAAATATTGTTTCAAGCCGTTTCTATGATCAGTACTAGGTTAATAAACAACTTCAATACTTGGCTCTTTCCAGAGTCCACACTGTGTATTTTTTATTTCTAGGCTCACTTTGCCGAATTAGGTTGGTGAGAAAGGCAATCCAAAAAGGCTTCGTGATAAAGAGGAAGACGGCTGATAGGAACGCTAGACTACATTCACAAACCACGTTCACTGGAACAGAACTAGAAATGCCTCCTGACTCTGTAAACAGGAAAATGTCAAACTGATAAGGCTGAGCAGAATCAAATAGGGGACTATAGTCTGTACCTGTCCCTTTCATCTTTGAAGCCGGGGTCTTTGCATGCAGTAAATTTGCGTTCAGGTTTCATATAACATAGCTGGTAGCTTGTAATCAACTATGTAAGTGTCTGCTATCCCTGGAAAGTTTCTGTTACTATAAAAGCACAGCTCTCTGCTCCATGCTTGTCTCATTGCTCCCCTGATTCCAGAGCTACACTGCAGGCTCTCTTCTTCCTCTTGCTTCCTGCTTCCTCTTTTCCCAAGTTTCTGCAGCCTAGAAACTGTTCTTCTGCTTCATGCAGAGATATTGCCAGAACAGATGTAACCTTCCTCGGCAGAAGACTGAAAAGGATCTAGCCAGATCATTCGTCACTTCAGAATTTTCTACTCAGATTCTACTCCGAACAATAAAATGATTTTATCTAGAAAATGTATAGTGAAATATGTCTAAGATCCCATTTGAATTTCTGGTTCAGCTGTGCCTTGGTTTGATAGGACTGTGAACAGTGAACTGACAGGAACTCCGTAAGCTGAGAACTGTGAGTACTCAAGTAACTTTCTGCTGAAATCAAGCTATACCCTAAAGACACCATGTATGGTGAAGGCACCAGCTTTCCTAGTGAACTGTTTGGATGCACAATCAAGAAAGAACAATTCTACATTGTTAACTATGGTTACCGCTCTGGCTTCTCTTTAGCAGATTAATTCATACCCTTTTTAAAGAGCTCTTCTTAAAAGAAATAATGTTCTCCCAATATTCACTTTAATCACTTCTGTCTAATTCAGAACTCCCTGCAGTATTTCCACAGCCTGTCTGAAGATGGAATTCGGAATCAGACACACTGATGGGTTTCAGCTGTCCTGCAGGTCTCTGCTCGTGGTGTACTTGATTCCTAACTCAAAAAGGAACATAAGATCATCACTGTACCAAGCATCTATTTTCCACAATGACTCTCAATTCACCTGGTCACTCCTTTCCAAAATGTCTTTCAGCATTTGTACTGTTCTGCAGCTACAATCTGCATTTTTGATTTCCAGCTGTAAAACATACCATTTAGTTATATTAAAAGGATATTTTTATTGTATTGTGCCAACTTTTGTATTAAATTCAAGTTATTTGTAATACTCTGTTCACATGTACTCTATTAATTTCTTCTAAAAATAAAAATAAGAATGTCACTGGCTTTCAAATAAATGCTTGATACAAATCTGCCTGTACTATAAACACTGAAGAAGCTCCGTTATTTCTCTAAGTGAAAAAGTCAACACTTTCTGAATCTGTATCATATCATTCCCTGCCTCCAGTTTTCCCAAAAGGCAATACAGCTATCTACTACGCAAAACATCATGCTAACTAACATTAATTTCAACTTTGGTAATTTCTTTTTTCCTGAAGAGTGTAACAAACCATTCTACTATACCTGGTTAGGAATGAAGGAAGGCTAACTTGCCTCCATTTGCCTGCATCATACCTATCACCAAGACTAGACTATGAAATAATTCTGCTCTTTGAATTCTTGTCATTTTCTAACTTTTATTAAAATGAACACTAGCAAAGCGGAAAGCATTACATTTTCACCAAAGTTCCTACACTTAAGCTAGCTAACCCTGTTACCTGAAAATATCTAAAAAGATGGGGGAGGAAGTGCTTGAGAACAGCCCTACTGAGAAGGACTGGGAGGAGCTCATGGATGAGAACATGGACATGATCCATCAGTGTGCACTCAAAGCCCAAAAAGCCAACTGTGTCCTGGGGGCTGCATCAAAAGAAGCGTGGCCACCTACAGAGAGGGGAGGTTATTTTCTGCAGTTATCTTCTTGACAACATATATTCCATGCTTCAGGTTTCTGATATGTATAGATATTTTTTCTTTTGTATTTTAGATCAGAATAATACTCAGTTCATAAGAAATCAGTTGGAAGTTTAGCCAAATATTTTATGTAAATGGAAAAAAGTGTTTCTAAGTGCCATGTACTAAAGGTGTTTTTCTGAAAGTAATTAAGGATCTTCTGAATCTACAAAGTGACTTTATGCCAAAGATGTTCTGGATTTGACTTCACTTTGGCAAAAGAAAAGAGGACTGATTACAGAAATGAGAAATAATTGTGACTTTGGTGTAAGTGACCATATGATCATACTTGCTATGCACAAGTCCAAAAGCAGTCCTCCTTCTCTACAGACATATATAAGTCTTTGTACTTGTAGGCTTCTGCACACAGGTATATAAACCATAACTACCTCTATTTATTTAAGCACACCAAATCTCTAACAAATAAAATACGTATTGTATACAGACACAAATAAGACCTAGAAAGGCACAGCGTGTTATTCAACAGTGATTTAGGGTAAAAAATGGCTGCATATGTTCAAAACTAATCCAGCTATTCCCATCCAGTGATGACAAATCTCAGAAGATGCTAAAATTCATTTGATGCCATATTCCAATTACAAACTTGTAATAACTTTGCATTCTATGCATTTTCAAATTTATCCCAACTCCAGTCTAAACTTCACTACAATTTGGAGTATTCACTACTCCCTCTCTAAACTCCACATAAGACTCCAGAGAGGCTCAAACTCCTTGATGCTACCCCAGCACAGTCATTCACTGATGCTGGTACAACCAGTATTAAACAAGATGTTTTCTTTCAAAACTGAAGTATTTAGGTGGTGACAAAACAATACAGATAACCACAGAGAGCATTTACTGAGGTAAACGCAAATTTATAATGGAGGAACTATTTACAGACTGAACAACTGAAAGATTATGTTGTCTTCATCACTGGGCCTGGAGTTCTAAAATGAAAATTGTGGTTGAAACAAGAATTAATTCAGGGAAGTGCTGTAGTAATGATTAAATTATTATTTTTGATGGCATAGAATGTTATTTTCCCTTCTCCTTTTTTAGTATTATAATTAAATTGCTTGTATTTTTTTAAAGACAATTTCCTTTCATTTGCTTTTGCTGTCTTCTCATTCAATAACATCAAAAGAAAATTACTAACAGGTTATCCATAAACAGTAACATTATTTAGGAAGTGCTCCAAGTAAATATATTAGAATAAGGAAAACAACCCCAAATATTCTTATTAATTTTAAAATCAATTTTAGAAAGTTATAAAAAAGCATGGCAAGATTGTTATGTAAGTTTAATTTTTACATGAGCAGAATCCTGTAACATCTTAATAAAATAAAATGAACACTGAAATACTTCAACACTGCTCATGTCAATTTCATACCAGAGAAGATTTTAATTCAGTCGAGATAAACCAAATAAAAATCAAGCTACAGTATAGCATTATCCTTTCATCATGTAAGCTAGTAACATGGAAGGAAGTCCTGAATTCAATCCCCTCCTGCTACAGGCAGTCACATCTTTCACCAAATGTATTAATTCGATTAAAAGCACATTCCATTATTTATATTCTTTATATGGGCATTGAAAATTATCATCAATAAATATAAGAAAGAGAAGATGGAATAAGAGAATATTCAAATTTTATATTCCCATGATTTTTATGACTAGAACTGACAAGCAGGCATCTTAATAAAACCAGAGGCAATTAGAAAGCATCTCTGTTCAGATAATAGCTTTGTTTTTTGCCAGACACTCTTGAAAAATGCATAATATTCTGAGAGTTTCAATCCTAAGCTAAAATACAAATAGCATTTTCAAACAGAGACCCCCAATGATAAAACAAAACAATGTCATATTTTATGTGACATTTTATATGTGCTGTTTGCACAACTAACTGACTTGCAGAATGTGTGGAAGAACCAAGGTGAATGTCTGGTCTACACTTGCAGATTTGAAGCTTTTTCAGATATTCCCCCTTCTGCTCCTTGGGGTAACTGTGAACATGCAATTCTTGGAATTTGGCATGTACATCTAAGAGTTTTCTAGGGTTCAAGAATCTTATTTTTGTCTAGATTGCATTACTGTTCATCTTTGGTACTGCAGGAATTTTACAACTTTAAATATGAGAATAAAAATTATGGATTTGGAATATGCATTTTGTCTTTTTGCCAGCCTGGTTTTGCTGCAGAAGTCAGACATATATCTGTCTGTTTTCTGCAAACGGTGTATTGCAGCTGTATCTCAAGTAAGCTGATGATATAAAAATGGTAGCAGACATAATCAGCCTTGAAATGGGAAAACTGTTGATTAAACATTTTGATATAGCTGCTGGGTCCTGTATGCCCACCTGTGTTAACAGTAAGGCTGACAGTTAATGCTGTGTTTGACTTTAGAAGCAGCTGGTATACTACATTTTAAAAATAAAATGTGAAAAACTTCTGCACTGAACAAATTTTTGGATCAATCACCAGAACTTATATATTTTACCTAGGAAAGACTTCAATGATGAAATCTAAAAGGACTGGCATGTTTATTAAAGACTAGATGGGCAACTGTCTTTTCATTACCATAAACCTGAGTGCAAACAGGTGCATCACATCACTAACACTTTAGAGAACTGGCACTCTCTTTTAATTATACATACTGGACTGTAAGCTACATGGTACATCTGCAGTCACAGTATTGTGCAGTGAATTCACACAGCCTGAAACTGATGAGGAATGTTACCATTTTACTTTACTGGGAGAAACTCAGCAAACAGCAGGGCCTGTAAGCTGAACATGAAGTACAAACTTGCGCAAGAAAGATACTACAGGAGTTGCAATAGATTTTATTATGGTTACTAACATAGATGTAGAAGGAAAAAACCCCACAGGTTTCAGGCACACGAGCTCTTCTTCAGCTAGTTTATTTTTCTTCCACAGTTTACTTAATAAAAGGTATTAGCTTTCACTATAAACTTTCTTTGCTTACATTGTTCAGCCACCAGTTACACTGCCAGAAAATACAGATGTATGCAGTAGGGCATGTATAGAAGCGTAAATCATATACCACATATCATATACTAAGGCTGATTTTATGCACTATCTGGACCTTCTATGTTCACAGCAGATCCTGGAACAGATAGGAGACCTAAATTGTCTCAGTTTAGGATGAAAACCTAACTTTGCTTACTGCAAGATAGTTAACAACTGTTAAACAAAACAAGAAAAAGTGGAGACCGACAGCAACTCTCATGCAGACGAATGCGGTATCTATCCAGATTGCAAATGCCTAGCTTGATGTAGCTTAATACTTGATAGAAGTAGGTTTGTGGGGTTTTGCTTTTTTTAAAATTTTATTTTAGTAACATACTACATTGCAGACCAGCAGAGCTATTGAATTTGCAATTAAGACATTTTCTTCTTACTCTGTCACTTCTGAATGATGGCCTGCAGGAGGAAGTTTTGGTTTTGTTCCTTACTATATGATTCTATGACTCTTAAATTTCACCCTATTTCTATAATTCAAGCTTTTGAGATCATACAATTTTGTGTTAGGTATTCCTCTCATTAACATTACTTTCTAACTTTATAGTATTTACAAGTATTTACTGTTAACAAACTGTGGTGTGTTTTTTTTTTTTTCCCGGAATTGGAACTAACCTATAAATTTGACCCAAAACAATAGCTTTCAACATAATTTATGTTCTCTTTTGACCAACTTCTTACTTATTTTGCAGTTCTTGTTCTGCATTTCCCCCTCTTTAATTTTAACCATCTTATCCAGATTAATCCCAAATAAATTTTATCATGAACATTTAGCCCAGAAAAAAGTTTACCACGGCTCAGAAAATACCCACAGGCAGGTCAATTTATCATAATCTTTTTAGTAAACCAATTCAACGTGTTTTTTCTATTAGCCACCAATTAGCATCTTTAATATTCTTATTTTCATGTCTAGATCATTGTCTTATATGGTTCTACTTTTTTAGGGGAAGCTAACAAAATCTGTAACTTGATAGGAAAGCTTAGAAGTGTGGTTTCATCAGAAAAAGTCAAACAGGTTCTAATATCTTCAATAAAAGTAATAAATGCTTTAGAAGTAGCAAGGGTGTAAATCAAAAAAACCCAGAAGTATTTTGCATTACTTCAAATGCAAAGCTCACAAAAAAACCCCAAAAACAAAAACAAAAAAACCAAACAATCAACAACAACAACAACAACAACAACAAAACCAACAAAAAAAAATTGGACTGGAAAGACAAACAATTAAAAAGTGTAACTAGCAAGTAGTAAAGTAATTTTTATAAGAATTTTGCATCTGTAAACCTAAAGCTAGAGCTGTCAGAATAGACTGTAAAACGCCTTATGTTAGAAGGTGTATTAAAGGGGCTATGATGAGTTTTAAAGAGGAAACAGCTGATAGTTTAATGCAAAAATGATTGAATTAATTAAAGCAAGAAACATAAAAGAAAAAGAGGTCACTAGGTCACATGAGATTAAGGGAATAATAAAGTAAATAAAATCACTGCTGATTGGATAAATGATTGATTTGTGTCAGCTTTCTCAAAAGAAGATTCTAGGGAGATAACTCTCCAAGACCCTGATCTGATTTGGACATAAAGAGACAAGACCAGAGAGAGAGGTGTCAGAAGGGTAAATTTCAGCAAACTTTAAGTATGATAAAGCTCCAGAGTACATCCTCAGGAAGAAACTCAGAAATCACTGTTTCGCTAACTCACATTAAAATCAATGTTGTGCCAGATGACCAGGTAGTAACAAACATTGTATCTCTAGAACAAAAGGGATGACCAAGGACAGTACAGGGAATGTCATGACCACTTCTGTTTTAAGTAACTAATAAGATAAAAATCGTCTTGAACATCAGGTCTCTAAGTTTTGTCACAAATCCAGTAACTTCATTCAATTGTACTGGTGAAGGTGTGGATGAACAAAGTCATGGACACTAAGGTGAACAGCTTTAGATATTCAAAAAGCCTATACAATGAGCCTTTCATAAAGAAAGAGACAAGGGTGAAAAGTGGATTGAAAATGAAGCGCAGAGGGAAAAAAAAAATTAGCCAGACTAAGACAAGAATAAGCAATTACCTTTCAGTATAGCTAAATTAATACTTCAAGTTAAATACTCTGAATAAATGGAGGGAGGTACATTTCCAGAAGATCCAAAATCAGGAACTCTGCCAACCCTAGACAAAATATGGTGATTTCTCATGATTTTAGCTCAGGAATGGAAAATGGAACAAACAGGTACTAAGAAACTTGAATTAAATTATCTTGCAAAATTGAAGAAAATACTGCATCGTGAGTTCCTTCAACTCTTTACAAAGAGAGTTACTCTAAAGTAACAGAACAAGTTCATGCAAAAAGCCTGTGAAGCTTACTAGTAACAGCACAATGAAGATCTCCACCGATTTGTAGTTGTGGAAAGCTATTAACAGAAAATACACACTTATTAAGGAGAATAAACCAAGAATTATTATAGTGGCTCTACAAGAGACAGCTAGCGTTACTCCATTTAGAATACCATAAATGAAACTGAATATCCCATGCCAAAATGGCCAACACAGTAATACAGGAAACTCCAGAAAAGATGACAAAGGTTATTCCCATCATGAAAAATCACCCCTGACGTGAAGATGAAGAAAAATGGAATTATTCATTTCAGAAGAAGATGAGACAGAGGAAGCATGAAAAAGTGTAGTAAAACAACGACTAGTGCAAACTTTTAATATCTAGTCAAGGAGGCACTCAGTAATATCTCAGTAATTTAGAAAAGATAAACTATTCTTCACTTTTCAGATAAGACCACACAGTTTTTTTGGAGTAAAAAGCCTTCACATTATTAAAAGTGTGTCCAACATTTACATGAAAACAATGAACATCTATTTAGAATAGTTACTGTTAAAATGAATTTCAGAAGAAATAGAATACTCTATGCCTTGGGACCACCCAATTACAAATGAGCTTATGGGCGTTGCTGATGGACTCCTTTACCACTTCTCTGAGGCCAATGATACTGGCCACTGGCCAGATGATTCCACTTGCAGATTCCTACATCATCAATGGAGGCAAAGACACTTCAGTCTGCAGCATCTGCCAAATGGAAATTTTTCTCTACAAGACGCATTCTGACTCTCCATTTTATGAAAAGTGTCATCAGTGCTCATGATTACTAAGTACTAAGATATTTGTATCAGCACTAGAGTCTCCAAGTAATATAAGATGAGGAACTATGGAAATAGCATTCTATATATTATACTAATACTGGTATACCATAGGTTATTTAAAACATCTAACTGGACAGATTAAACTAAGAACATAATATATGCCAATTATATATCACCATTTCTTGGAAATTGGATAAAACACTTACTCTGAGTTTTGCCTGCTGTTTCCCAACATCTGATAAAAATTTTTAACAGATGGAAATGATTGTAAAGTGAACAGCACTCCCTTCATGTTCTCCATTCTGTTGATTTAATCACAAACCCACTGAATCTGATAGTAATGAAACAATAGACTTGTTGCTGATGAGATCACCAAATGGCTTCCATAAAAACCTATCAGACACTGTAATATATAGTCACCACAGACTATACAGAGTTATTTTCTGATCTGTCAATACAAAATAGTAAATTCTACAATAGAAGCAATGTTAAATAAACAAATTTTATTTGTAATTACATTGAAGAACCATATTAAAAAAAGAATTTTGTCAAAAAGCTTTCATAGAGTTAGCTGGTCTAGAGATTTACAGATTTTAACATTCTTCCCTATTACAAAATGGCAACATTATTTCTCAGTGAGTCTGCTCTGCAGTCTCTATATAATAGGTATTTTAAAAATCCAAATCGTGTTAAAATGATTTGCTACTGCAGAATGCAACTGGGAACTCAGAATACACAGTAGCTAGTAGTACTAATATGTAAAAAAGGCTTGAAATTAAGTGTGTCTTGAGGTGCTCTCAGGATCAATGCTGAAATGTCTGAAAGATCAGTTAAACATTCTGTAGAATCTACCTAATGTATTCCTCCACAAGCAATTACAGATTTTTTTTTTTTAATTTTTTTTACTAAGACTTGAAATGAGTAGATCTGAAGAGAAAATAATTTGATTTTTCTCAGATGTCAACTTTACATAAAATTGCTTTCTCATACATAAAAATGTCATCAACAGTTTAAAGACTGTCTGCAGAATATTTCAAGTCTAAAAACAATCACTGAGCCTCACTCAAAACAACAACAAAAAAACCCTCCTTGTTCCAATAGTACTATTTGAGCCTCAAAGGATCCAACAGGGTGATTCATCCAGCCTGGGGATCCTCCCTGGCTGTCCCCTCTTCTAGGGGCTCCTCTGATCCAGACAAGAGAGAGCAGACTGGAAAGAATTTTTCTGGCAGCAAGAAAAGAACCTAGCTGCAGCAACTGCTTTTCCCAAGCCCTCTTTTGTCACATGAAGGAAACACATGTACATGATATGACAGGGTAGTGATGTAGGACACTATGGGAAAGTCAAAAGCCAGGATTTCCACTGTCAGAACAATTTACATCACACTTCTGAAGAACTCCGGAAGACAGATTGCTAGGTAAAGACTGGTTGAGATGCTCTGGCAGCAGCATCCTGCTCCTTGTTTCCCTTTTCCTGTCTAAGGCAGAAAACAGAGACCTACACAGTAAACACAGCACTTCAGCGAATTACCCTCCAGTGCTGCACAACAGAATACAATCATAATAAGCCAAGTAATACATTGTGAATGTCTCTGGAAACATTATGAAGCTCACTCATCAGTGAAGCACTGTCAGCTCAGTCTACACCTGCTTCTGTATCAGAACACAAGCTGGTTAAGAGAACCTTTTAAAAACCCCTTGCCTTAATTTTATCATCTTTTCTATCTAAATAAGTTGACAGAAGCAGCAGACCAGTTTCAACTGGGATTTTGGTGAGAATGGGCCATCAAGTCCTTCTGGTTGTCCAGCAAAAGAAGAAATCCTCATGTCAAAGTTTGTTCATAAATCAGATTCCAGACATCAGAGACAGATGTGATTAGAGATACTGACTACAGACATTTTGTATGGAGGGTGAATTACAATATAAATGGAGATCTGAATGAGCCTAAAAAATATACCCAAACAAACACAGCACAGAAATATCTTCAACAGAATGTAAGCTACAGGTGTTGTTTGCTATTTTTCTTATGACAAAGACTTGAGGGTGTAAAATGAAATTGCAAACCAGCAGATTTAAAAAAAGTAAAAGGAAATACTGTCCACACTGCTTACAATTAAACTGAAGAATGTAATACTACAAGACTCCAAACAAATCAAAAGCCCAAACAGGTTCAAAGCAACTAAGTCTACTCACAGAAGAAAAATATATGGAACGTTAAAGAGAAATGGCCAAATCAACTTCCTGACTAAATGAGCCTTGAACTTCACATTGTTGGAAAAAGGAAAAGTTGCCCAGTAGTATTTTAGCACTATGCTGCTTTTGTCCACCATCAGAGACAAGACATTTGGCAAAACAAACCTTTGATCTAATTTGGCATAATTTATTCTTAAATAAGTTATGATTTCCAAAACCTGACATTTATTATCTTGAGTTAGTAGCACATAAGTGTGAAGTGGTATCTGCCAAACTAGAGAGATCCATGTCTGAAGGTGAATAAATGAATTTAGTTTTTAAATTGATTTCAAGAATTTAATATTGCTCATGTAAAAATATTCCTCACAGAAAATGATTTGTCATTTTCTGTTTCTGAATGGAGAGAAACAAAATTTTTTTGCAGCTCCAAGAAAGATCATTATCTCATTTTATGTGATTGGAAAACTTGACATAGCTTTGAAAGCAACAACTGTGAGATATGCAATGGTAAAGCAAAAAGGAAAATCATTCTAATTTTATGTGATGCATCAGTGGTAAAATAAGGAAGCAGATTAGTAACTAATAGATTGATTTTGAAATTCAATGAAAGCCTGACTCAGTATTTTTGACCTGTGTGAACTTCCTCCATACTGAACACTTAATGCACAACCATCATGCCGCATCTGACCTAAGTTATCTGAAGAATGCCTAAAGACTATAGAATTAATTACACCAATACATACATAATCAGAAAAATGCTCCCATCTTTCCAGTGTTATCAAAGCATGTATTTCAGTGCTTAGTATATTCTGTACATTTATTTTTTAATTTCAACAATATGAGTCACAAAAACCAGCAAGAAATTAGCATCATAGGAAGACTACTACAAAAGAATTAATAAAATTAAAGTGATAGTTTCTGTAACAGTTATTACAACTTGTGAAATCTGTGAATAACCACAAGTAAGGTCCATTATCTCAGCTCTACATTATTTTAGAGAGGAATAGTTGAGCTGGTCTGCTTCCTACTCCAGATGGATTTCACATTCTTATGAAGTAGTTTCATCTCTAATCTCTTCCCATTACCCATTGCCTGCTCATGTGAAAAAAGAGTGACTCCAAAATGCCTCTTACATTATTATCCCACATCTGTACATTGATTAAGCATGGACTTTATGTGAGCCAGAAAAAACACTTTGATATCTCTTCAGGCTGAATGAAATGATTTTCTAAATTGAGCTAAAGCACATCTCAAAAATGAAATTAAGTAGCAAAGGAGTTTTACTTTTTCAGTAGATCTGAAACTGGACCTGAATCATTACGTTGCAATAAAAGTCTACTTCAGATGATCATCTCATCTTCAGGTGTGACTGAAAATATTTGTAACTGACTAATAACGAACATTATTTGTATCAAACCTATTTAAGGATGTTCAACAGGATGTTTTATTCTAGTAGCCATAGCAAATTATAGATAACAGACTGGCATATACAACCACGTTAATTATTTGCACTGTAAGTGCAGTTTCCAATACCCTGGTTTTACATACTGCTTTATACATAAATAATTTGACTGGGTTATTATAAGTATAGTTGAAAGTATTATAGCTATCTCAAAATGAAACAAAGGGGAAAAAACCTGCAAACCCAAATGAACAAAAAACCAAAAAAACCCCGGACATATCTGTTCATTACATAGGCTTAAAATGTTGAGGCTGAAATATTTCCAAACAAATAGCTGTAACTATACAAGGAAAACGAAACTTATGTTTGAGCATAAGACAGGTGCTACTTAGCATGCATTTTAAGCCACGTACAACTGCTTTGACCAGGAAATTTCCTGCAAGTTTCATCTTTTTAGGCTTCAGTGAATTAAGGTTTTGTCCTTATTAGCTGAATTTATTATAAAACAGTTGATTAACTTTTATATTTAAGCTGACATAGGTAACATTTTCACAGCTCATATTACAAGAACAGTTTGATTCTTGTAATAATGCCACCACTGACATTAATTTGATCAGTAGAAGGCTATAGAGGGCATTTATATGTCACATAAGTAATATTTTTAGCATGTAAATATACTACTTGATTTAGTCAACATGTAACTGCTTTACTATTGCTTAAATAATATACTACATACTGTAACTCATATACTATAACCATACAGCGTTTTACACTCTATGAAGTAATGAAAATTATTCTTGGTACAGATAAGTTTCATTAAACAGACAAGAAAACCAGCTGTAACAACACAGAAATATTTCTATGGCCTGCTGAAGACAGTGCTCATTTGGGTTAAGGAACAAAAAGTTAGTAACTGGTTCATCTCTACTTTGGTAACCAAAAAGGCATGTGGCATCATAACAAAGCTTGTAACACAGGTTTTAATTAAGTACAGAAACCTTAAGGTTCACAAAACTCTGTTTTGTAAAATAGTCTTAGAATACAGAAGACTATTTGTCCCAACCTCTCAGCACTAAATACTGTGTTATCTCTAAGCTGCTTTGAATTTAGAATCACACAGTGCAGATAAAAATACTAAAGTCTACCAATAAACCAATAAAACTCAGCACTTAAAAAGTCAGGTAGACAGTTAAAATAACAATTATATCTGCACCTAGAAATCAAAGTATGCCCTTTTCTTTTAAATTTTCTTCTTAAAATTACTGGCAAAGGACAATCATTGACAGGCAATAAAGAAAAAGATAAAAAGATCATACCATGAAGTAGTCTTTCTATAACAATATAAAGCAAAAATGTTACCAATATTCTTTTCATCTTATGTTTAATTTCCTCACTGCACCTGTTAATCACTGTTAAAACAATAACGATCACTGGACACAATAATGGGTGTTACTTTTTTCCTTATATTAAAAAAATCCTTTCTATCAGGAAGTCTGTGCATAACAACATAAAAAATAATACATACATAGAAATTTAGGGGGGTTTATTTCAAAATTTATAGTATTATAATACATAGAGTATACAGTACAGTAGACTATATACTATTATCATATAGAGAGTTTTAGTTACTTCTCTTTTATCATTAATCAGCATTTTGGGATCTGGTTTTCATTTGTTGATTAGTCAGTAAAATCCTGTTCTTGCTTTTACTGAACTACTAAAGATTATTAATAAATATTCTCAATTAAAGAATGTCAGTTGAAATGTTTCATATAAAACACTCTCATGTCACTTAAGTTACCATAAATCAAATTCTTTCTGAGAGTCCATCTGATTTTCTACAATTTAAATCTAAAAATACTTGGAAAGATCCTTGCAAAACTAAACTCAGTAGTTGATCCTCATTCAAGCCAGCTGTACCATATTTTATTCTAAAAGTATTTTACATCTGTAGTATCCTTATAAATAGAAAGTTACAGCTGTATGCTCAGAAGTTCAAATTCTAAAGGGTTAAATCCAAAAAAAAAACCCAGTAAGACTAAATTGAGGGATGGCAGACTTCACTTGAAAAAAACAAAATAATGGTTTAATAAATTCTTCATTGTTAATAGATTATTGAGATGAGGTTTATTCTTGAGGTCAACAAGTAAATATTAGATGATATTTAAACACAGACTGTGTTGGGTTTTTTTTTATAAAAAGAAAAAATTGAAACACATGTGGCACACAGCCTCAGTTAGGAGGCTGCAAAAGGAGAGCAGGGGATTCAGCACATATTTTATTAACTCAATTTTCTTTTCAGCTTTGCAGTTCACCTTTAAAATAAAAGCTTAGATTCTGCTGAAAACAGCAAAATTTGTGGAAAATCCACAGGGAGGCTCCAAATCCTTGGGATTTGTGGATTTTCTGTTTGAACAGATTTTTATTGTTCCTGTTGATTGCCCCAACACTCACTTTCAGGCACCAGGCAGCTTGAGTTATGTTATCTGTGGGCATTTAAACAGTACCAGCAGGTAGCTTAACTTTCCAAACTCTTTTCTCCTAGAAGGTAGGATGCCAAATAACTGTTTGGAGAGACATGGAAATGTAAAAAGAATGATCTGATCAGTTTTGTTAATTTAACTTGGTATAATAATTGCCACTGACTTGTTAGATATATTAAGTTATAAAAATATTTTTATATGGACTGACACCTCTATTTTCATTCTTTTTGTTATTGCCTGATCACATACTATAGGAAAAATGGCTCTGTCTGGGCTAAATGCCCAGAACATTTGAAGCATCTCATACTGAAACAATAGTAGTCTTTGTTGAACACCATCTGCTAGCAGATTTTTTTTTTTAATCATTGTGTGTCTGCTAATACAGATGCACTGCACTTCCACAAAAGTGGAATTATATTTAAGCTCAGACTAAATACTATTAATGTAAAAAGTGTTTCATTTCACATAATGATTGAGCTGCAGTTATATTGACGCAACACACACAAGATAAGCATGTTAATAATCTGTAACCAGATTATTCAGAAATATTTCCTCTTGTTCTTTTGATTTTTACACAGTCATCATTCATTCAGTGCCATAAATCTTATCTTTCAGTGATCATTTGTGTTGTGAATTTGTTAGTATTTCTCATAACTGTGTTTCTTCACTAGCTGTTAGGGGTGAACTGACTCGGCTAACTTATAAACCAGACAATAAACAGTATATTAATAAAAATCTGCAGACACAAAATAATTGTTATCTGCAATAAGAAAATAGAAATGCATTAACAGACTTATAAAAACTAAAATATGGGCAGAAATGAACTCCGTCTTTTCTAGGGACAGAGTTCATTTCAATCTAGGGAAGATGGTTAAAAGTGCAGTTAGTCAGTAAGTAGGAAGAACCAAGAAGTAGCATGAAACCCACTGACAATGCAAACAAAATTAATTAAAGACAGCATTGTGGCTATATTCAGTTCTCTTTAAAAAAAAACTGTGGAATTAATATTCTGGTCATACCCGTCCTGGCTAAGTACCACTGCAAAAATGACATGACAAATGTTAAACTGATTTTTAGAACAGTTAAAAAGGGATAGCTCAAAATTTGTAGCAAATTATTTTTAAAGCTGGATGAAGAAAATGCAGAAGATCTACTAGGTTACTTAGTTTATCTGCTTCCTCATTTCAATGAGACACGTACCACTTTTTGGTATTCTAAGTACAAATATCTGAAACAATCATTTCCTTATGTTTCATAATTTGGAAAATATTTCTGATATCCAGTTTAAATATTCTGATTCTCCCTTCCTTTCAGCATCTTGGAACTTCTCTGGTTTTGTTCGTTGAAAACTCCCATAAGAAATATGCTATTGTACATCCACAGACATGAGCAGACACTAAAGCTTTAAAAATGACCTTGTGTCCACTGACCAGTTATAACTGTATATACACTCAGGCAGTAACAAATACAAAATAAAGCATATTAGCTTAACATTAAATTAAAATGCCAACTACAGCTTCTCAAGGCAATTGATCTTGTAGCACCATATCAATTAAACTTTAAGATTTTTGGTAAGCCAAGCCAGAAGGCACTTGGTTAATGCCATATTCAGTTGTATTTCTAAACTGAATTGAATTCAAGAAATAATGCAAGTAGCATGGATACACAAAACCAGATTTTCTGTTTAGTATGCAAAATACATTAAAAAATTAAAATGGATAACTGTCTTCTTTTAAAGCTTCCTTATCCTTCAGTAGGTACAGTAAAAAAAGTAATTTATAAAGAAAAAGCTAGACGGCTATTTTCATGATCTTACAAATCAATTAATATTTCTAGTGATGAAAACCAGAAATTTCATAATCATCAATTCTACAATTTTTGGGAGTTGTGGCCATTAGAAGACAAATCCAGTACCAAAGCAGAATTATGTATCTTTTAAGTTTGGTTCTCTGTGAGTAGCTGATTAATATTTTATATAAATTACTTCCAAAACATACTCCTGAATGAGTCTACTATTTACACCATCGCATCCTTAAAATTCTGACTTCCAAGACAAGGCTTCCGTTCATATTTCAGATAATTTAGGTGAGAAAAACAGTTAGTGTTCACTGTATTATGAAGCAATAACATATTAATAAATAGACTACAGGCCTATAAATGTTTTTTCAGCAAAATATTATAAGCAATTTTTAAGTGCCCTGTATAATCTCCCATGCATGTCCATTCTCAGAAATGATCAAGCAGTCCTGAACCATTGCACATTTTGTTTAAAATAAGTCTTACAAGATCAAAATAAATAATTATTTCTACTACTGACATATATTGCAGAATATTTCACAATTAGCAAAACCAAACTTAGTTAAACAAAGCTTTAATAGCAAAGCAAGTAACACATGAAGAAACTTTCTTGTAACTCATTACTTTCCAAAGAACTTCCGTACTTCAAGATCTGTCTCACCATGTGATTCCAGTAACAGCCAATACCTTTTTTAAGTATCCACTGAAGCGATTACTATACAAGAAAGCACTAACAGGAAATCAACAAGTTAAAACCTGGCAAATATTTAATATTTTTTTCTTAAACTCTGTATAGAAGAGAAGCCATTAAAAACCAGCAACAGTTCATTGGATTTTGGTAGGCCTAACATGATCAAAGTGTTCCCTAAACCATGAAAACATGAAACTATTAATTACAAGTTCCGAACATTTTAAAAGTACATTCCACTTCAAAATTGCACACTGCAAATAAAGAAAAATTGAACTCCACATTTATATAGAAGCTGCTGTGCTCATGTGTTTATGTCTCACAGCTACATAAATACATCATTCATGCAGGTTGCCTCCACCTGTTCTCAGGGCTTTTTCTTTCTTTAAAGCTTGTTCACATCTTCTTTTGGAGGCTTTCTTTCCTCAAAAATCTATTTTTTCCTGATAATGAAACCTGCACTAGGCAGTGCTCTTTCACGCACTCTTTCTGTAGGTACTTAACATAACTGTGTAGCTTGGATGCAGGAAAATAACTACCCTTTTTCCCTCACAAAAATAACATTGATTTGTCTTGTCCTTAACAACTTCTCTTCTGTGTCAGTGCAACTGCAAGAATCCACCAAACTCTTCTGTTCCACTGTGTTAACAGGAAAGAAAAACACCAACCACACAGTTTCTGACATTAAAACTTAAAATTAAAAAATACATGAAAAATTAAATATCCAGTAAATTCAGTGATAGCATTTATTTTAGGTAAAAAAGTCCTTGATACTTACTTGGCTATTCATCATAATGAGACATTAATATGTTTGACATCAATTTTGGCTCATGAGTTTTCCAGTAGATACTCTCACAACAATTTTTCCTGCCTTTCTACCAGTTATTTTTCTTTTCAGATTGCTCTACCATCCTCTTTTTCCTTTTAACAATTCACCCTTATGTAAACTATTGCCAAATACTGTCTTTTGTATATTCTTACAAAAGATTAAGCACTTGTTACAAAGAATGCAGCAACCTTCAAATTACATATCATTGCACAATATTTGATCCAGTATAAAATGTGAAAAAAAATAGAATGGATTCATTTAACATTTCTGAATGGTATATGAGATAGTGAAAAGCCATACTATGTATATGTTTACCAATACCTTTACTAAAATGACTTTTAAAGTTAAAAAGAAGGGTTAATCCATCAAGAACAAGTTTTTCCACAACTAGTTTAAAATATGCAAAAGACTGAAACCAGCAGGATCAGAAGTGAGTCCTACTGAAGTACAGCCATGTCTTTCACTCTCCAGGCTTCATGTCTGCCCTTCCTACCCACCCCTGACACTAAGCAGGTATGCCAGAACCCTACGACAAACAAAAGTAATTTCTTTAACATTCATAAGAAAACAGTAAAATTGCTCAAGTAGGTAAGGCAAAATTAATAAATACTTCTTATAGAAGAATATTTAACTTCTTAGCTACATTTCACAAGGTAGAGCACTAGAAGAAGAAGCAGTCTTCTAATTACTTCATTTTCCTGTAGCTCATGATATTCAGCATTTTCTACACGAAAGATTTCGTATTAACAGAGAACAAACACTACCTTTAAAAAGTTTCTCTAGAATGCAAAGCAAGGTAGTGAGGGCTTAGTCAGTAACAGATGTCATATAAATACCACTAAAATACAGCATCAGATCTATCAAAAACCGCAACAAATTAGAAAATGAATTATTTTGGGGAGAGGCATAAGTAATAACTGCATCCACACCCTTGGCAGTATATAGTAATGTGCTACCTTCAGGCTAAGTTGTCTGCAGAAATACAGCAGTTCACAACTCTCCAGAAACACATTCTAGAGCATTTAGAATGAAGAGACAAGTGAATATGTAGTTTTTAAACCTAAGTTTCAAAGATGCCTTCTTAAAACAGAAAATTACAATTGTATTTTTAAGGTAGTGGGATTTGCTGCTTCTGGAGAGGACTGATGCCTTGAAGAAATGTATTAGATTTGAGAGAAGAAAAAGTAATACAAAATGAAATTGACCCTAAGTGATTATTAAAGTCTTGTCTTCCTTTGCACTAGAAAGGGCAAACAGGAAAGAAGAAAATGTCAGTTCTTGCTTTTTCTCTTCATAAGAGTGTGCTGTTTGGTATTACAGAAACATACAGAGTCTACTTGGAGTATAGGTAATAGAAACAACTAGCTCAAAATGCTACCCTGACATTCGGTAAATCGAATATGGCAATAACACACGCTCACTGTTGATTACATTTCTCCAACAGGAGATCAATCTCACACAAATGTGCAAGACTCTGCGTTTTGACTCCAATCAGACTCTATGAGCACAAGGAATAAGAACAGTTGGGTTTACTACAGACAAGTAAACAGTACTTCAGGCAACTGCCTTTCAAGCATCTGCTGTGGTGAAAAAAGGTAGGTCACTGCATAAGTCTAGCTTTATACATAAATACTTCTCAGCTCCTCCCCGCCACACTCTTTTGCTTTCTATTTTCCTGTCTCTTTTGTCTCGATTGAAATTTTGTGATAAAATCCAGATAGAAACTAAAACTTCATCCTCAAGAGCCTCCTGTGTTATTCATCCTCTGCCATAATATCCACAACCCTCCAACTGATACCATGTGTAAGCACATGTCCACCTATAGGCCCTTCTGTCCTCTTATTTTCCCACTGTCTTTCTCTACTCCCGATTACCAAAACTGTTAAAAAGAAGAGCAGAACTACATTAATTTCTAAAGACAACCTTGTGATTTTGTGCTCTGTATTTGCATGTTGCATCTATACTCCAACCCCACTTTTCTGAGTGCCTATAGCTTGGAAATACATTGGCAAAGACTGTATACTTTCCAAGCTAACACAGGATCCACCTTGAAATGACATAAAAACAGTTACATATGGTGGCATTGATACCCTCATCGTCAATAATCCTCAAAAATATAAAGAGTGATGGAGAATAAATTTCTTTTAAAAAAATAACCTTGCTGAGTGCTTCAAGATAAGCAGGACTATTAAGCACAATCTAAAAAATCATTATCAAGAGACCATCTTCCAAATGAGCAACACCATCAAGTGGCAACAAAGAAAGAATGGCCATTCACAATTTTCACATGCTTATTTTGTTAAAATTAAGCATAATCTACCACCAGGTTGGATTTATTTATACATATATATACAAAACTTTTTATCTCTCCAGTTTTAATTGCCAAATGCCTTTAAATATCAAGACAATAACTAAATGACTAAAAATACTTATTTATATAGAGTAGAATGTGCAAATGGAAAAAACCAACTCTGCAGTTCAAATGCACATCATGAAAGAATAACTCAGGGACCAAATTCAGTGCAGTTTCTACATCATATTTAAAAAAGTTAATGTTGGAACAATAACTGAACACCTCATGGTGTTAGTCTGGATGAAGCTACTTCTGGGACAAATGGCAATCTTGCATTCCATGTCAGTGCAAATCAAACTGGCTTATGCAGGCAAGGAATAGCTTTAGGAAAAAAAACCTTAAATCTGGTTAAGGGGGGGAAAAAAAGTGATTTTGAAAAAATCTGCACAGCAGACCACTAAACATTATTTTTAAGAACGAAGACACTACATTTTAGAGATTGGAAATACATAAGAATATATCTAAGTTGCAGTAGGAATGAAGACCCCTTTGCTCTGTTGGGAAATGCAGTCATAATTTTGTTTGTGAAACTATCAGTTGCAACAGTTAGCTAACAGCTTGATATCTCATCAGACAGGATAGAAGCCAGGAGAAGAAAAAGAGCATGTACATTCTCTCATATATACCCCAAACCTGCAATGGCATACAAATTAAGTGATGAGCGGAGGGAAATAAAAGACAAAAGCAAGAATTCATTAAACAGTACTTCTTATCTGAATAGTTTTAAGTATTGAAGATGCACAGATTCCATAAAGTATTTTGAGATTATTGTTACACATGTATTTTTAGTCATGTTTCAGACCTTTATTTCGGTAGGTTTTGTATTGTTTTAATTTTGGGTGGGTATATGAATCACATATTTGTTCTTGAAAAATTCCCAATTCATGATACTACTTGAAGCTGAGTTTTACTCTTGGTGCCTTATCTGTTTTGAACTCAAAAACTAAAACTTAGACTGAGTTAAACTGGTATTACATATTTAATATTTTCAAGTATAGAAACAGTGAAAGAAATAACTTGCTCTTCTGCTGTTCCTGTAATTGGAAACTTCTGGCTTGCCCATGTTCCTTTTCATGACTGTTAGATTAACTTAATATCACGCAGCTTTTTCATGCTATTTTTCAATATAGATGAGCAGGAATTATATGCAAAGAACTTCAAGTCAATAACCTAAAACACAGCAAGCTAAGCTTTATAAAAATGCTGGTCTGGAAATGAGTGCAAAAACATGTGATAAAACAGTGAATGTTAACTGCTCCTAGACATTGCTCACTCAGACTCTGTCTCTTCAGACAGTGTTAGCAGTCTTTTTCTGACCACACCTGTCCCACAGGAGTCTCCAGCAGGGTAGTGATGTTATGTTTTAGTCTCAATTCATGAAAAGAAAAAAGCACCCTTTCATCTGCTTGGGGGGCATATAAAAGACATTTCCAGCACACATAGTGAGTTTTCATTAAAATGCATCCTTTTCCTCTAACTTAATTTCCTTAAGAGACCTCCAAACTCCTTCTCTCACCTCCGTTCTGTGCTACATGTTTATGTATTTCGTAAGAAGTTCTAAGACCTGGACAGTGTTTTGTCTGTCTCCAGTTTCAGTCTTAACAAGCCTCTCCTCTTACCACACAACCCAGAGCCTAGCCTTTTGAATTCAATGAGTCAGCAGCTTTTACCTTCCACTGAAATGTTTGCTCCGAGCATGCTATGTCTCCACCAAAAGGTGAACTGTATGCACTGCACGTAGGAGCAACTAACAAAATTTTCAAAAAGTAGGTAAATAAAGCCTTACCTACTTCCATTTAAGCTCACTAAATAGTCAAAGCAATTTTGTGAATCTTGTTCTAAGTTTTAGAACTCACACTACTACAGCTGTACTGCTGCAACTTTTTTACTGGCTGCCAGTGTATAAGGTAGTGATAAACCATGCACAGAAACTGCCAACTTTGAGCAGAGTCAACAGCTAGCACCAAAGGCCAACGGCGTAACTTCTCAATGTGCCTTGTCAAGGATTTGCACTGAACCATTAATGAATACCCCACAATAAGTTTTAGTAACAGCAAAAGAAGTATCTGTTAAAGTATTTTACGCATATGAAAACATTTGGATCAACAACTAAATGAAGAAATTGTAACTTGGGAGAAGGGAGAAGGATGAGGAAAGAACACTACAAAGATGGCTATATCAAACAACTTTTATCCACACACCCAGAGATTTAAAAAAAAAATGAAAAAGAGCCATATTACATTAAGATTCCAACTTTTAAATGAAACTATATTTCAGGTTACCCTCTTCCACTTTTCCAGGATCATGATTACATACTGAAGTAAAAAGTCTGTACATTATGAAGAATAGTGGATCAACAATGAATGAGACAACGAAATTAGTACAGTTCAACATTTTAGTGGAAAATATGGAGGGCTAAGACACGTGAACTCACTTACTGAAGCAGTCCTCATAAAAATACAAAAAGATATCAGAGTTGCACAAAAGATCCCTGTTTAGAAGCATCTATATAGGCTGGATTTTAGGAAAGGCACTGCCATCTGAAAGAACAGGGTACAAAACTAGCAAAACCAGAAATATATTGCTGAAACAGTTCTGTTTGACCAAGATAATTGCTAGTATCTTGAAATTCAGTTAGTAATTCAGTAGGAAAAACACACAAACACAGACACAAAGGTATTTTGCTGCTGGAAGACATTTGTATGTGGAGTAATTAAGAGACACAATGGAAATACTGTTACTTGGAACATTTTGTTCTCAACATGATTTTCAAGAATATGAAGGAGTATAATCCCCCTCTGATGAGATGACAGACTAGATGACCTAATATATCCCTTCTGCATTTAGCTTACATAAATTTACTGCAACATCCTCATTTCTAGTAGGAATGATCCCATATTCCAAGTACTAAGTGATATGACACTAATTAGAATAACTGGCTAACTGATATAATTGACATTACTGAAACCTACAGAATCAATACATATGGAATGTTGAAAAGTCTAGTAAGAAATCAGTGACTAGAATTCTAGTTAAAAGAGATAGTGTAAAGTAAATGAAAGTCAGGAAAGTGAAATTATTTTAAAATATTTTGAAGCTGAACATTTCTCCAAGTCTGCAAATGAGCTTGATAACTAAAAAAACTGAACATCCTGAAAACAGAATATTTAGAGACGTTGTCTACAAAACAAAACACCAAACAAAAAAAATGCAAGACTCTAAAATTATCTGATAATAAGGCACTGAAAGAAAAAACAGAAATTGTAACAAAAGTTCTGATGAAAATAGCTTAAGGAGTATTATATGACCTTTTAATTGATACTGCATCCAACACAAAGCACTTCATACTTGAGTATGAGATGAAGGTTAGTTGGTTTTTAATTAAGAACAACTGCCTAGAGACCACTGACCACTAACTAAAAGAAAAGAGAAAATAAGAGCAAACTGGCTCAAAAGCATATGAAAACAGTATGACACTTGAGCTGGTTCTCCAACACTGATAAAAATTATAGAAAGATCATAGAATTATTACAAAATTGAAAATACTACAATGCAAAGAAATTGTCATTGCATTTGAAAATCCTTAAAGACAGAATTAGTTGGCCCCAAACCACAATTCTGCAACACATAGAAAGGACAACATTGGTAGGAACCCCACACTGGTTCACTGGGAAACTGAATGCAGCAACTCAAATTGAAAAACACTATGTGCAATGAGGGATATGAACACATAAATAAGAAAATAACTTTCTGTGTTTGGCAAAAACCAGCATCATGCTACACAAAAATGGTGTAAAATTTTTCAGTTTATCAGTTGTAAAGGAAGTTGTTAGAATTAATCTAATGGAATAATAAATCCATTGTAATCTGTCAACTTCTATTTAAATTTCCAAAAGGATTAGTTGAGTGACTCCGTCTCCTCATATTTTGATTTATCATATGAAAATTAGAAGACTGAAAATATGCCAATCTTTGCAAAGTGATTTAGGATAGCCCACCAGTTCTACTGGCTAACTGCCTTGGTATCTACAAACTACTAAATATGAGAAAAAAATTAGAAGGGAAAAAAAGAGGGTATTTTGTAAAAAGTAAGTGATGAATTTTCACTTATTAAAGATGTGTATGGAAAGCAGTTTGTTAACAAGTGTAGCTTCATAGGCAGCATAGAAGAGAGCCAAAAATATTGCTCAGCTACCGAAGAAAATACTTTATATAAAGATTTATAGAATCATGGAATGCTAAGGGGTTAAAATGAACCCTAATCATCTAGTCCCAGCCACTTCGGCCATGGAAAGGGACAATTCCCACTAGACCAGGCTGCTCAAGGCCTTGGCCAGCCTGGCCTTGAACACTGCCAGTGTTGCGGCAACCACAACCTCCCTGTGCAATGTGTTCCACTCTCTCACCAACCTCACACCCTCCTAAAACCTAACCTAATTTTTCCCTCTTGCCGTTTGTACCCATTAGTCCTTATCCTATCATGATGAACAGTCCTTCTTGGGCTTCCCTGGAGGCTTTTTCAGATACTGGAAAGTTGCTATGAGGTCCCCACACAACCTTCTCCAAGCTCAACAACAACAACTTTCTCAGCCTGTCTTCACAGGCGACGTGCGTCAGTCCCCTTATAAGCTTCATGGCCTCCTCTGGACTTGCTCCAGCAGTTCCTTGTCATTATTTTGGAAGCACCAGAGCTGGACACAGCACTCCAGCCGGGACCTTCTAAGAGTAGAGGGGCAGAATCACCTCCCTTGCCTGCTGGCCACACTCCTTTTGATGCAATCCAGGATTTCCTTGGCTTTCTGAACTGGTTAATGTTGAGCTTTTTATCTACCATCACCCCAAAGCTTTCACTGCAGAGCTGCTCTCAATCACTTCTCTGCCCAAGCTGTTGGTGTGTCTGGGATTGCCATGACCCAGCTGTAGGGCCTTGCACTTTGCTTTGTTCACCCCATGAGGTTTGCACTGGCCCAGCTCTCAGACCTGTCCAGGTCCCTCTGGATGCCATCCCTTCCCTCCAGCGAGTCGACTGCCCCACACAGCCTGGTGCTGGCAGTGAACTTGCTGAGGGTGCCCTTGGTCCCACTGCCCGTGACCCTGACAAAGATGTTGAGCAGCATCAGCCCCAGCACTGACCCCTGAGGGACATCACTTGTCACTGTCTCCACATGGACCATGAGCCCTTGACCACACCCTTTGTGGCTGGCCATCCAGCCAGTTCTCTATCTACCCAGTGGTCCATCCCTCAAATCCATGTCTCTCCAATTTAGAGACAAGGTTGTTGTGTGGGACAGCGTCCAACACTTTGCATAAGTCCAGTAGGAGATGTCAGAGGCTCTGCTCCATCCACCGATGCTGTCACCCCAGACAGAGGGTCACCAGATCTGTAAGACATGATTTGCCATTAGCTGGCTGTTACCCACCACGTTGGCTGTTACCAATCACCGCTTTGTTTCCATGTGCTGTAGCAGAGTTTCCAAGAGAAGTTGCTCCAGGATCTTGTCTGGCACAGGGGTGAAACTGACTGGTCTATACTTCCTTGTGTCCTCCACTTCCTCTTTTTAAATAAACCTTTTTCCAGTTATCTGGAACTTCAAAGACTACAACACTGTCTATTCTGTCTTTCCAAGAGAAAACAATTAGGAAGACAGACAGTACAAGTGTACATATAAAATGGGAGGAAATAATACTGAGACACGAGAACTAACATTAGAAGAGAAAAGCAAAAAAGACATAGTTACTGGTAGCAAATGGGGCACAAATGTTTCACAGAAGGTATACCCACTCATGAAAAGAAACTGCTAAAAGAAGTGTAGTCTCCACATTTTTTTGTTTTCTCCAAAACATAATTCTGGAACTGAGCACAACTTCAGCCTTCAAAAGACATGGATTACTGGCCTTATGAAAAGGGTATGTGGGACAAACCACGGTATAAGGAAGATCAGACTAGATGATCTAATAGGTCCAAAAATCCATGCTTTTTTCTACTACCAGTTTACATGATGGGAAAAAGGAAATATTCACATTTCCGTATCTTTAGCCAAAATAAATATACCTCCTTGCCAAGCATTCAAAAATCTATAGTGCCCAAAGTTAACTAAGATTTATAAAACAGAACAGAGACTTTTATATAAAAAGAAATAAGCAAATCATAGATATCTGATTGAAGTTTCCATCACATACTATCTCCTTGGACAATCATTAGTATGAAGGTGACAGAATCAAGCAGGATTTACTAACTCACATAGAGAGAGCATGGTTTGCTTGAACATAGCAATTTTGGATATTTATCTATGAAAAATTCAAAAGAAAAATATGGTGAAAATTCTTTGAATATGCTGTACTTTCCAAAGTTTGAATACTATTAGACTATTTAAGCTCAAGTATTCAGACAAATTTTATAAACACCATGGTTACTTGAGTTAATGTCAGAAACATGCAGACCTACAAAGAAACACTCTCTTCTCAGTCTCTTCCAGGCTCTGTGTAATCTATGAAGGATCAAATGGTTATATCTTATTCCTGACCTGCACATTTTATAAATGCATAGTAAACGGTTTTTTAGACAACACATACAATCTTTTTAATGAACAGATAAAACTCCTTCTACACTCTTCTGCACAAATCTGAGATACTTGATGGAAGAAATATTCCTGTGTATAATCATACCTCTGAGGCAAAGAGGACTGCTGGACATCTCTGAAAGTACGTCATGCCTCAATACATTGGGTCTGTTAAGGGGGAGCTTGCCCTAAGGTCCCTCTACTCTGCTGTACAACACGAGCTGTAAAACTCAGTTTACCTAGACTAACAGAAAAAAAACCCAAACCAAAATGGACCTTTTCATTAAGAGAACGTATGCATGGGCTGAAATACTTCTTGATTAAGCATAACTGGCTTTGCACCTCTTTCCAATCTAAGTTTAGATCAATTGAGACAGATCATGAAGTACCACAGGTTATCATAAGCAAACAACATTTAATATGAGCACTTCATACACGAATGTCAAATACTTCTCTTGATAAATGACCAGTCTGTAGTACAAAGCTTAGTTGCCTATTATTTTTTGCTTCCTCTTGAAAGCCAATCTGTCATCCAAAAATCTGCTAGGTATCAAATTATGAAGCACTGTAACATGTACACGGACAAGTGAAAAATACGGAGGCATTTAAGCTAAAAATAGACTGAATTTCTAAACTGTTATTTAATCCAATGCGGTTTTAATTTATGTCCCTAAAGTTATTTGCAAACCCTAGTCTAAGCCAAAATCAGGAACCACTAAATCCACAAACTGAATGATTTTGCTATTCTAATTTATCATATTTTAAAAGCAAACATGAAACAGCATTTATTGAAATTGATTCAACTGTCCATAATCAACAACCATGTGTGGAGTTCTTCCTTAGGCATTTTTTAAAAGCTAAGAGCATGAGATGAAGTTAAAGACTACAGCAATGCAGTGCACATTGTCAAAAGCCATGTTTTTTTACACCAAGAGGCTCAATACTCTCAAGTACCAAAAAAGGCAAAAACCCCTCAAAAAGCAGAGTGGAATCTGCTCTGAGAACCACAGCATGATCTCAAACAGCAACCACTGTATAACTATAGTTATTGACTTTTCTAAGTAACAGTATTAAAAAACCCCCACCCTCCTGAGGAAGTGGATGCCTAACTACCTCTGGAAGAAGCAGAAGTTCTCAGTGAGAGTTCGCATCCTGTGTGTCACTGCAGAACTGCTGCTGTGCTCCTGTTCTCCATTTGCTTCCCATGGAGCTCAAAGCTTAACTTGGCAGCTCTGAAAGTTCTCACTGTAAATGGTTCAAACTATTTACCATCACATCCTCCCACACACATGCAAAAAACCACAATGTCAAAAGTCATAGATATTTTTTAAAAAACACTGAAAATCATGGAATCCATCACTCTTATGACAGCCATGACAAAAATGCAGTTTTAGTGATGGGTTGGCAAAAAGTTTATGTAACCCTAGACTCTTTCATGGAGAGTGAGTTAGAGGGCATTGTATGGTTCATTTCACATAATAGAATTTTTTTCCTGTTTTATATAGTTAGAAGCACTTAAAACCTGAAAAGAGTATCGGGTGCACATGAATTCCATTTTGGCATATTTTGCAAGAAATCAGTTTGAAACAAATCAGGTTTAAAAATTCCTGCTATAAAAAACATGAAGCTTGGAAATCAAAACACTTGAAATATTTAGAATTTGTGGTAGTATATATTTAAAATCTCAAATCAGTCCAAGCAATTGATAATAACTTTTGCCCAACTGGAGAGGACAAAAGAAAGAAAAAAACTCGAACCTAAATTGGGACAATGCTCAACATGACATCAAAGTAGATCAGACAGAAAAATTAAATAAGAAAGAGAAAAAAACTAGGAGAGAAATAAACCATGCAGATTTGAAAACCAGAATAGCAAGATCTCACACTGGCAAATGACTACGGCAGTACATATGCCACAGAAAAGAAAACATAACTGTAAAGTAACCAGTAATTTCTTCAGCTTTCTTTCAAAAACTTTTAGGGGAGAGAGGCAAATCAAGTTAAGAAAAGCTGCTCTTTTTCAATTTATGCTGAATCTACCTGAACCTAACAACGTAAGCAGAAATAATACTATCTAAGCCCTTGAAAACACATCTGAAGAAGAGAAAGAATCTGATCATGTATTTAAATTCATCATGTAAGTTCCCAAGGAAATACAGGAAGAAATTTGTTGTTCTACATAAGGCTATTCTCCTTACTACTGAGAGAATGGTACTAGTGGAAGAAGCCGTAAAACATTGACTGCACAAATGTGACTGATGCACTCTTTCATTCATATTGAGATAGAAAACTGTTATTGGCAACATGATGGAAAAGAATATAAGGAGCCAAATTCTTACAAGTAGGCACCTCAAATTCTAAAGGCACTAAGGAGATAATTTTTAAAATAATTGAGATAAATTATTCACACATACACTTCCCTTCCATTGAGACACTGAGGTCTCTTGCCTTTCACAAGACACACTATTGTATCTTACTAGTACGGGACTGGCAGACATATAGGGAGAGAAAACTGCATACATGATCCTAAATTTGGTGTTCCTCTACCAAAAAAACCTGGGTTTTCTTTTCCAGGGTGAGTGCTACAATAGTACCAATTCTAGATAAATCACATTATTTCATATTTTTTCAAAGAATATTTTCTACCATAACATCACGACAGTCCACATTTCTCATTCACAGTTAAGTAACAAGTCTACCTGTAACTAACAAATGGACTAATTTAATGGAAAGGAGAAGATCAAAACATAAGAAAATACTTCATGCATTATAATACATTTGGACAGCTGAAAACTAACACTGACATTTTACAGAAACCATCTGAGGTTTAGCTGCATGCATAGATGAAGTTCTCATGAACAGCCCAGCTGTAGTGGGCTGACACCGAAAACAAAAGGTATTGCACTACTACTACCTCCTAAATTGCTCTTCCTTCATCTACCATGACACCTATTTTAGGCAGCCATACTTCTAATAGCTTTTGTTCAGTTAACCTTGTTACAGGAGAGTGAAGTAAGCTAGTGCTACTCTGATGAGGGCTGGAATGGGAGTGCATGGCAAGTAGTAAAAATGCAAAAGCAGAGCTGAGGATGTAAGGGGAAGAGAGTAATATAAAAGAGAAGGGTAAATTAATCTTGCAGACCTGCTGATAATTATTTGGAACTACCAAATAAATTTTAATTTTTGCTAGGTAATCTGGCCACCTCTCTATTTTTCAGGTTTGTAGGTCATGATTTAAATATTCATAATCAAGAAGTTAGTTTATGGCATTTGCTGGGTTTGTCATCTGTTCTGCTTCTGTCTATCCATATTGAGCGAACGCACCTTTTAGCATACAACCACAATATTCAAAGAAAAAAAAAAAAATACATGGGATTATTACTTAATGTAATCACTTTGTGATACTAGGAAGTCTCTGTAATTTCACATCTTCATTTTAATGGTGAAAAAGTTTCTTTTAAAAAAACCCTCTCTTTTCTTTTTCATTAATAGTAATCTGCATAGATTGCTATTTCTATCAACAGTATCACAGAAGCACAGAATATCCTAAATTGGAAGGAAGCCAGAAGGATTACCAAAGTCCCAACTCCTGGCCTTGCATGGGCCAACCCCAAAAATTACAGCATGTGCCCAAAAGTGTTGTCCAAGCACTCCTTGAACAACAGAATACCTATTTCCTTTAAATGCAGATTACTAAGAATGCAAGAATAAGATTTTTTTTTCACTCTTTACATCAGTGCTAGCACAAAATACGTATTTCTTGGCTAATCTATGGGACACACCATAGAAAAAGACCTGAAGATATGAAATACATTGTTGTACTGTGAAATACGAACTCCAGAATGTAAAACTTTTACTAAGTAGGGTTCTTTAACATTCACTTGGAACAACGGTCCTTCATAACACTATTTAAGTACTCATTTTAAATAAAAGCTTTTTCTTTCCCTGGCAAATATAAGGCTTCAAACAGCAAACTAATATCACCATCACCGAAATTAAGCATGAAAAGAAAGCACAAAGGAGCATTATTTAGAAAAGGGAGAAGAGGACTTGGAAACAACAGGAACAAATCTGTCTAGCACAGAATGCTATGACCAGATCTTTTGTCCTAGAGAGGAATGGAACCTGTCTATGACAAACATTTTGGTCGGTGTGGACAGCATGCATTATTTAGCAAAGTCTAAAACGACAGACCCTGCCCTTGCAGATGTTATGAAGAATCTCAGCTGATATGCAAAGGTATTCATAACTCTATGCCTTGTCTTCTGTCAATGTAAGAGCCCATAGATTTGTGGAAAACAGGTTAGTGCAGGCATTAAATGCAGTTTTTTGAGACATTCTTGGGCAGATAAAATTCTAGAACTGTTTATCATACAGTAGACCTTTAGGGTCATTGAGCTCAATTGTTAACCCAGCAAAATGCCAAGCTAAACCGTGTTCCCAAGCACCACATCTACATATATCTCGAAAATATCTTCAGGGACAATGACTCTGCCACTCCTCTGGGCAGCCTGATCCAGTGCTTGACAACCACTCCTGGTGCAACTTGAGGCCATTTGCTCTTGTTCTATTCTGGTTATGTGGGAGAAAAGACTGCTACCCACCTCACTACAAGCTCCTTTCAGGTGCTTGTAGAGAGCAATAGCGAACTTTCCCCGGGGCCTCCTTTTCTCCAGTTCCCTCAACTGACCCTCATAGGACTTGTGCTCCTTCACACTGGGGGTAAATGCATGTCCCACATTTAGGCACATGGTTTAGTGGTGGATGTGGCAGTGTTAACTTCACAGTTTGATCCAAGGATCTTAAAGGTCTTTCCCAACCAAAACAACCCTACTTGTATCAAGTGCACCCTCAGTAAATTCACAGATGACACCAATCTGGGTGGGAGTGCTGATCTGCTGGAGGGCAGGAAGGCTCTGCACAGGGATCTGCCCAGGCTGGATCACGGGCTGAGGCCGATGGTGTGAGGTTCAACAAGGCCCAGGGCCGGGTCCTGCCCTTGGGTCACAACAGCCCCAGGCAGCTCCACAGACTGGGGCAGAGTGGCTGGAAAGGACCTGGGGGTGCTGGTGACAGTGACTGAACGTGAGCCAGGGTGTGCCCAGGGGCCAAGAAGGGCAATGGCATCCTGGCCTGGATCAGCAATGGTGTGGCCAGCAGGAGCAGGGCAGGGATTGTCCCCCTGTGCTGGGCACTGGTGAGGCCACACCTCAAATCCTGTGTTTAGCTTTGGCCCACAGGACAGATATTCCTCCCTCTTTGGGCAAAGAAGGAATGGGTGACATCATTATAGTAACATAAATGAGAAAACAGTATTTTGTTCAGTACTGCATTCAGATTAGTCTTAAACGTCAAAGCGAGACTTTATCAAGAGGTTCCTTCTGCGCAGCTAGAGGGAATTAAAAGAATATGCACAAACCAGAGACTTAGCCTACAACCAACCACTATTACAAAAAAGTATGTTCCCCATGAGGATGCACTAATTTTTCAGAAAATGAGATAATAATAAAAAATTGGTAAGTCTCAAATAAGTTTCAAGGAGCTTAACTTAAGCCAGAAAAAATAATTTTATTAGAGTAAGATTAACCACAAAAAATGACTTGAACCTTCAGGTACAAATCTGAACACTTCTTATTATTTAATAAAATAAATGTATGCAACTCCGCTTTAAGACTGGGTCCTGATATTCTGGTAATACTGTAAGTTATCCAGAATATTTGGAACCATGGAAGCTCTAAAGCACATTCATCTACAAGTGGTCTAAAAGAGATAATTTCATTCCACTTACATAGATAGCAATATGCATTGTTTGGATCTGAGAGTAAGGGATAGCGTCACAACTTGATAAATATAAAAATCCTAACTGGAGACAGAAATAACTAAATAAATAAAATGACATTTCCCTTAGTATCTTCTTCAAATACATATGAATCATAGAAACATCTCTTTAAAAACTACCTTAAAATTTTACTTCCTAAGAATTTCGCTTTCACACCATGCTGTTGTTCATCACTGTATTTATGGACAAGACGTGTAGAACTGCATTTAGGGACACAGTTTAGCAGTGGAATTGGGAGTGTCAGGATTATGTTTGGACTTACTGATCTTAATTGTATTTCCAATCTCAGTAATTCTGTAATTCTAAATTAACAGTTTCAACATTTGTTATAAAATTTCTAAAAGCACATATTGCTGTAAAGATGAATGCTCTCTGAGAATTCCAAACTTCTGTACACATTAAAATATTTCAAGAATGCCAGAATATTTTAAATCCAAGATATTTTGGAGCATGTGTTTGTATAATATTATATGAAACACAAATAGTACTTCTCACAAATGCATTTAAATAAAGCTGAGTATCTTTTGGAGTAGGCTAACAGAGCCTGATCAAACAATTACGGCACAAATGCTTATCTACAGTTAGCCCAAATGTAAGAAATACTCAAAGATGTGAAGGTAAGAAATAGGAACATAGTATTCAGCCTTTCAAAAATTTCAGTAAGACTGCTGGAAATACATTTATTTAATAGATATTATATAACTCCTTGTAAGGATTAGAAGATGCCTTGGATGTTCTAGTATCAAAAAAAGTAACATGAAAGTAGGGAGAGACAGAAATAGAACCTCATGATCTGTAATTGTTTCAAGAATTATCAAAACAGTACAAACAAGTAAGGTTTATTCCTACCTCCCAATAGATACTAGTGAACAAACTGGCTAGCAAGTGAGAATTCTGCTGAGCAATACATGAAGTTTAATACAGCTTTTCCCACCCGGAGTCCTCAGGGCTTTTTGTACTGTCATAGTTTATCAGCAAATTATTTCCATGAACAGGAGACAACATTGTCACTTAATCTTAGCAGGCATTCTTGCTGATCCTCTAGCCAGAGGGTCTAATGTTAATAGAACAATAGCTACCATTCAAAACCATCCTTTTCTACCAACAGCCTGCAACTATCATTTCATCAGTCAATGAAAAAAAAAAACCAACAATGAGCCTAAAGGTTACCGGGCAGTAAATTTGTGGAGGAAATGCTTGAATGAAAACAGACATCCATGAATGCATTTTCCCCTCACCAATATTCTACCACCTTACTGATGAGAGTTTAGAAAAGATCTGCTTAATCCTTTAAACTTAGCATCAGAAAATGGCTACAACTACAACTTTAAAGCCTTGCTATAACCTTATAATAATACATCTGCCATGGACAGAGTGCAGATAAAATTTTGCAGATGCAAAATAGATGCATTTTTATGCCTTTGAACAAGTTAAGCTATTTATTTTTGTCTGTCCACTGAAAGTCTCACAGGAGAAACTCCTAACCATACAAGCTACAGACAGGATTTGAGAGACAGCCCCTAAAACTAATCTGGAGAGGAATATAGATAACATGATCTAAAAATTGTCTCTGATTAAGGACGGTCATATTATTTGAATAATTTTTGTTAAAGATCTGCCAAACAAAAATCATTTTACAACAAATAACTCTTTAGAAGTATCACTGAATTTTGATTAACACAAAAAGCAATATAAATATGGTTTTCTTGATAGGCATAAGTTTGGGGTTCTTTTTCCAAAAAAGCTTATATTCAGTTATACAGGAAGGATATATGACAGTGCGTTAATAATGCCCTGAAATCTGTTCACATTCCACCAGCTACAGCTGTTTTTTCTGGGCAGAGCTGTTATTAAAAAAAAATCCAACAGCTTCAATTAAAAGGATTGATTTCACTGGATCATGCACTTGTTTTTAAAAATAAAAATCAGTTTTTAATTCAATTTTATGCTTTTAAACAAATTGAAGATTATTGTAAAATTTAATTAAATTACTCTTTCCACTAAAAACAATTATTGTGAAAATATTCTCACGGTGAAATAGAAGAGATACCATGACATTAAAAAATATAGCTATTTTAAGTAGACGAAGGTTTATCTTTCGTTTAAGTACTTATTTTTTAGATGAGAAAAAACATACTTTGTTGATGAAAGGTGACTTTAACTTCAAACATACAAAGCTGATAATTTCAAATTTTAGAGGCTGAAGTGCTCTGTTTTTCTTTGGACATTGTAACAAACTGGCTAGTTTCAGATACCTTATTTTGTAATCAAAATAATCAACATGAACACATCTAAGAAATAGTTTGGTAACTTTTTGTCTTAGGCTACTGTGAATGAACACTGAATTGCTCAGTGTTGAATTGTAAGAAAACAAATGAGCACATTAAAGTATCTATGAAGTATTCTGAAACCTCCATTGTATTTTCATTATAAAAATAACATATTTCATCAGAATACTCCAAAGTACATTGCAATTAATACCCCAGTAAGTCTTGTAGAAGCTGTGAGTTTGAGTCTTTCACAGATAATAGGTATTAAAAATGAAAATTTTAAAAATAAAAATGCAAAATTGCAGTTCAGAATAAGCAGAACACATTAAATCCATCCTCTTTTTCTGGAGGTGATTATGCAACTGCTGACTTCAACTCACATTAACAGTTGTTTTTTTCCAATTTGTGCTCTAGTCACTGAAACAGCCATATAACTTGTTTGAGAATGCTATCTTACAGGGGGGAAAGACATTAATAAAATTAGCTTGAACTCTATCTTCTACCACAGCAAAAGTGGCATAAGTATTTCATCTAGAGTGAATTACAATATCCATGTACTTAAAATGAAAATACTACCATAATGCTATTTCTGTGACAGTGACATGCTATACATAAAGTCACTACTATTTCTTGAGGAATTATTTGAGAAATAATGAAACATGAACACTGTACTAGGTTAGTATTTAATTCACATGCATTCAGAAATACTCTCCATCCCATATACAGCCAACAACTTCCAAAGTAGATGTTGCAATCTCACAATCAATACTCAAATACCAACTCAATCATGAAAATCCTACCAACTTAAACCTTCTCTGCAAAAAACATGATTCCTGTGCTGTAAGATGTCACGAGAACAGCCACAGTAAGAACAACTTGGACACCTGGATAAAATGCTGGGCTTGACCCAGCAACATGAGATTGCAGCCCAAACAATCAATCGTACCTTGGGCTGCATGCAGAGCAGTGTGGGCAGCAAGGCCAGGGAGGGGATTCTGCCCCTTTGCTCTGCTCTGGTGAGACCCCACCTGCACAGCTGCATCAGCTCTGGGGTCACAACACAGGACCTCCTGGAGCAAGTCCAGAAGAGACCCATGAAAATGATCACAGAACTGGAACATCTATCCAATGCAAAAAGGCTTAAAGAATTGAGGTTATTCAGCCTAGAGAAGGGAAGGCTCTGGGGTAACCTTATTGTGGCCTTTCAGTACCCAAAGGGTTCTACAAGAAAGATGGAGATAGTCTTTTTACAGCAGGACCTGCTGGGATAGGAGCAATGGTGAAATACTGAAACAGATTGCCCAGAAAAGTGGTGGATATCCCATCCCTGGGCTTCATTCAAGGTCAATCTAGTCGAGGCTCTGAGCAAAACAATATGGTGGAAGATACCCCTGTCCACTGCAGGAGTGTCAGATTAGACCTTTATAAGTACCTTCCAACCTAACCTATAATTCTATGATTCTCTGGTACCATAACTTTTAGCAAGATTATTTCTAATTAATAAAGAATGTTACAAGAGATGTTTCAATTAAGTAAACTTACTCAAAATATTTAAACAAATTTAGCAACTTGCTTATTATACAATGTAGAAAAAAGACAAAGGCAAGTTCTACTATGCAAGACACTTAGGTGTACTTTGAAAATTCAGGTTCAGTATCAACATATGTGGAAAGTATTTTTCTGATTTATTGTAGGACTCAAACTACTTAACTATGTGAAAAGCCACTGGAGTTAAAAGGTAGTTTATGTATGCAAATAGTACCAACATAATTATTTGTATATATTAACTATACTGAAAATTCAGTTTTACCAGATATAATTACATTATAAATGGCAGCACAATGACAAGCACCTGAGACTGCTGAGGACTCAAACTCTATGACATGAAAGGGAGAGTGAAATACCAACAAATACATTTGCATGCATGTGTTGATATAGATATCTAGACATATTTCACTGGATTCATATATATTTTATTTTAGAAAACACAACAAATTCCAACTTTCAGAAGAAGAAAATTGCAAAGATTTTTTCATTACGAAAGAGAAACCTACAAATCAATATATTCTTTAAAAAATCTCTCTGTTCTTAACTAAGGAATGCCTTGCAGGAAACGAACCACAGATTTAATTTTCCAGTTATCGCAGCATTCTCATTTTGAAAAGCTCACGTCATGAGCTGAAAAGTGACAATCAGGATTTAACAGGCATGACAGGTTGCCAAACTAAGATTACCTCTAACAATGCTTCACAGTACACCAGACTCTCTCCTGCTGACCTTTCCACATGTGGTTCAGAGACCACTGGATTAGAGCTGTTAACAAATCACAGGTGCAGCCAATTAACCAAGAAATGACGTAACAATGACTTCCAGTCTTAAGCATGAGGCTCGTTCAGCAAATAATGCTTTTCCATCAATGAGCTCAGTATGGCTGCTTATCAGCCAAACTTAAGAAGAACTTCAAAAGGTCTGCACTGCTGATACACTTCTCATTAAAAAGCGATTTAATTATAAAATTATCCAACTGTGACTATGGTATGCTTTGCTGTTCTCGAACTTGGGAAGTTGTCAAACACTGTGCATTAACCGTTTTACTGAGAGGATCACAGATTTTCAGGTACAATGAGCCAAAATGAGAACTAATAGAAATAGTGGTAAGAATTAGATTGTTGTGTTTATTGTGGGGTTTTGCTTAGTTGTTTGTTTTTGAATAATGAGTTCATTTTGTTGGTTGGTTGGCTTTGTTAATTACCTACCCCCCTCGCTCCTCCCAGATGGAGGATGTAGCTGGGTGAAGCCTAAATTTTGCAGGACTCAATAAGCCATGCTACTCTACACACCATCAGGTGGTCCAAAAAAGTCAACTCTGCTCCTCTAAGAACACGTGCAAGAACATTCAGGGTTTCTTCACATGTTATAACATGTTGTTTGATAGGCTGGGCATGGTTTTAGAACTTTCATTCCACATTGAAGTAATATGGTTTATACAACTTTTAAAACAGTTCTCTTTGCAGACAGTTAAGCCCCATTTCTTTAGCAATGCACAAAATCCACTAAAAGTCAGACTGACTTCTCACTAACTTTTGCAGCAATATGTATTTCTTTTGTAATATCCCTTACCTAGAAATGAGTGGACAAAAATAATACAACATGACAGCATTCTACATTATTCTCTCCTGCTCACTTTTATGGTCCCTGTCTGATGCCTCAAAGCATTCCCTCATTTACTGGAAAGTGAAGGGGCAGTGCCACTAATCTCAGAGCTCTGAGACCCAGGAGAACTAGAGAACATGTCACAGTGAAAGTAGCAAACTGTAAAATGAAAATTCACATGCTATAGCCAGCTCCATGAAATTGTGTATTTTAACTGCTAGTCCCACTGCCATTAATAGTGCTACTTTTATTACCAGGGCTACTTGTTATTTCCCCATGCCAGATGCTGTATTATCCTAATAACCCCACAGAGTAACAGCCATTCTGTAGTATAAGTCTGAATCTTTTATACCTTCTTAGTAAAAAAGACAGTCTCTAAAAAATGCCATGCTCTATAGAAACTAGCAATACCTGGTCCAATTATTAGTGAAGCTATTTTGTGTTTAAGACAACAGTAATCTCCAGCAGAATAAGAAGAAACTCCATGAATTCACCAGATCAGTTTTCTGTTGGGTGTTCTTTCATGGACACACATATTTACAACTTATAACATACTAAAATATAAAAATAACCCCACATTAGTTTCTAATAAAATTTTTACTTAAAAAGAAGCTGTGAACACATGATATTTGGCTTGATACCTTGATTTTACCAGTATCACGAATTTTATACTCAAGGTCCAGGAAAATACAAAGAATAAACAACTGTGCGGAATAAAGGGTAAAGCTGAGTATTTGTAATTTGCTGCCAAAGGCCTGAATCAAAAAATGGTACCATACAGGGAGAAAAAATTTAACTTGGCCACAGATTATCTTTCACAAGGTAAAAATATTTTTACATAGAAAACTCATTGTTAAACTACCATTGTCCATTTATTTTCGACAACAGGCACAGCTGAAGACATACAGATATTAACCTTTGAGCACATACAGAAACCCACCTACATTATTATTGTTTTATGTTACTGATTAAAACAACCCAAAAAAGGAAAAGGATGTACAATGTAGAGAAGAAGGAAAAAAAAAAAAAAAAAAAAAGATTCACTAGCTCTTTCTGTTCATATATCAGAGAAAGCTAGATATGATATCTGAGGATGATATATTTTTCTGTCTTCTTGAATTATCCCAAAACAGAAAGAAAAGCAACTAAAAATAAGCATCAGAGAGGGGAAAAAAAAAAAAAAAAAAGGCACAAAAGAAAGCAACACGGTCATGTAGTTTGCTTCCAAGTGTTTTTTAGAAGCTGTTTAAAGAGTTTTTTTTAAGCCATGAGGAATACTGGTTGTGAATAAAATCTGAGGAAAAATCTAGAGAACCAGGGAGTCAAAGAAGCAGGGGAAACAGTAGTGTTATATCATTCTTTACAATGAGAAAATATAGCTCAGATAATTATATGCCTGAGATTGATTAAGTATTCTTGAGCAAAAATCAGAGAACTGTAACTTAGAGTAATGAAAAAAACTACTTCTACTACTTGTGGACATAAAGAAAAGGTAGACTATCAAACTATCCTGTGTGAAGGAACAAAATACAGAATAACGCTTTACGAAGCTGACACATAAGAAAAGCTGGGGAAAACTGTAAAATGCCACAAAAGAAAAGTTAATGCTCAATTTACTTGATGCACCAAGAGAGATTTGGTACAATATGGAAATGAAGATATGCTAACAGAAGATCAGCAGGTGAGTGAAAAAGGGTCCAAGAGGAGCCAAAAGGCAGACTGAAAAGCGGTAGCATTTTTATTTACTTAATAAGAAAAGTAATTACCAACGAAAATTTTTGTGGTGTATATTCTCTACATGAAAATGGGATTTTTTTCCACCAAAAGATAAGAATGAGATAAAAGGATTTAGGAGTCTTGTGGGCTCTATTTGGTAAATCACTGGATGACATGATCCTAGCAGCCATTTCTGCCTTATCCTCTCAAGGTTCAGGCTTTTTGGATGTTTTCCACTTTCATTAGATAAACAGCTTCTTATTAGAAGCAGATATACCCTTATAAGGATTCAAGTTGAGCTTCCCTTATTCATGTTGACATACATTTTATTCAACCCCTCCAACCTTACCCATTCTGTGATTCAGCTCAGAAAGTTTTGTAATTTATTTTGTTTCATTATTATCAAATTATCAACTATTAATTACTAATTATCAGAAATGTAACATAACAACTTTTTAGGCAATAATTTAATTACTTTCTTTTTATTTACAAACAACTATTGATTATAAACATTCCACAACCAGAATCTGGTAACCAACATAACTTGTCCTACATTGTATTAAAAATACTTATTACCTGCTTGGCTCTGTAGAAAGCCATGTAAAAATAGTAAAAATATTGAATTGTAATATGGATTGACTGTCTAGAGTTAAACAGTAGATGTGATGTTTAAAGAAACCGCTTGAACATATTCCAGTCATCTTTTACTGCACATATTTACAGAAAATGTATTCTGCAATAGAAAGAAAATCATCAAAAAGACTCTTCCCATGCTACTCAACTCTCTTGGAACAAAGAAAGGAAATGGAGCATGAACATCTAGCAATTAAAAAGTACACAGCTATACCACTGCTAAATCCATCTTGTTATGTTACAAGAAAAAAAAAAAATCACATGTGCAGCTAAACAACTGAGAACACTCCAACTCTTTGAAATGGTATCTTACCCACTATACAGTGCTAACAATTCACTGTATAATAAGGATTACGCGTTCTCACCTTCCATTACGCTAACTGCATTTTCACGGGTCATATACGCATCCTTTTTTCCAGGTGACTAGACACATGCACACACAAACTTCACCTAAAAATACACTGAGTCTTGCCAAGTAGCAGCAGGATGAAATATACCACAGTAACAATCCCGTCTTTGTCCCAGCCTAACACTCTACCTATTAACATGCTTTGATGCTTAGCCAAGAAAAATCTCAGTGCTGGGATTCTGGGTTTTGTGCCCAAACAATCTGGGCTTGTGTTTAATATAGTATAGTCTGCTTTTAAGTTACTGCCAATCATTAACTCTATAAAGAGTATGTCTGGGATTATTTTGTCTTTACAATGAATGTTATTAAGGTAAAGAAGGCAGAAAAATTTACATTATTTTGAAAAGAATAAGTGGATCGTGCAATCCTTACCACTAAGAAAACAGTCTTATTCAGAACATAAATGTATTTCTAAAAACAATTCTTTGCTTCGTGTATCAATAATATATGTCCAAAATAGTGAATTTCTCAAACAAAATATAAAAATGCAAATTGAAAGAAATACACTAGATTCTTAAACTTGTAGATAACTTAAGATTCATTTTTTACTGAAGGAAAAGTAGGTAATTGTTTTCAGTTTCTTAAACAATTACAGAGAGACTACCATCAGTCGAAAAATAACTTAGGAATATGTTGAAGAAAAATGGTTAAATATGAAACATTACACTCAGATAAACCAAGTATTATTGCTATCCTTACAAAAAAATAGACTGAAGTGAGTGATTCGTCATGCACTGAGGAAAAGTAGTCCCAGCAAGCGACTGTTCCCATTTCACTGTAAGACTGATATCTTATATACAGTATGCTGTGTACAGAAGGTCATGCCCACCTTCTATAGCACTAAAACTTGCTTAGAAGTCTCTTGTCTATGACAGCTTACCTCTGGCTTTGATTTTGTAGCTGACTTTTAAAAATTTAATTTACTGAGGTTGCGTAAGCAAACTATTTTACAGAGAACTCCACCAACAACTACAACACTCCAGTTGCATAAAAACTGGCAAGAAAACCAGGCCAAGTAAACAGGAACGGAAGACGACAATCTCCTGAGGCAGTCCCAAGGGTAAGGATTTTTTCTGTTATATTCACCAAAATATTCCTTTTTCTCCTTTATCCTCATACCATAAAGTGATTATCAAATTTCAGTCTAAAGGAACTTCATTGGTTGTCAGGCTTATTTAGGAATTTTTATTTACATTATTAGTTTCCCTCCAATCATTGAGTCATGTAAACATTTGCAGAAGTGAGCAATTTCCATATGACTGTGGATAAATGGCAATTCACAAATTAGCAATTTAATTTCAAATCCGTATTCAATTTATATGCTATGATAAGTCACTCAAAGCATACAATCCAATCAAAATAAACATCTGACATGTAGGTAAGTATGACTGTAAGAATATATGACCTGCAGGTGACTGTGTATGATATAATTACAAAATTAGGATATCAATACCAAACCAAAATACTCAGAAAAGATTTCCCCTCTTTCAGAAACTTGAAATATATAAAACTGTCTCTTCCTTTTTTCTCTTTACATTTATAGTGAATTTGTGTGCGTGTGTGTGATTTTCTAGTTTAAATTTGCCATTGTTAAGACCAAGCAAGGCACCATAAAAGTATCTAACATTCTTTTTCTGGGGATCTAGTGTATAAAGACATCTTTACAGAAGCCAAAGAACCCCCAGAAGCAAACAGGAAGTTCAATTTATAAATTACAAATGTGTGGAAGTTTAAATGTTTATACTTTCTGAAAGGCAGAAGCTTAGAACAGCTACTACATTAACACATTCAACCAAACTGGGTTTTAAAAGAATACATAAAAATAAGTTCCTTTTCAGGTTACTTCCATTCCCACTGTTTTTGATACCTAGCCAATGAATTCCCACCAGTTAGTGTCTGTGCTTCTTCTTAACATCACGGGAGAAAACACAAAGTTTTCAGGTAGCCTCAGCTTAGGCATATCTGCATATCATTAGTGTGGCAATAAAACACAAGACATATTCTCTTGGGTAAAACAAATTTAAATGTATTTAGAATTCAGGAGAGTCCCATCTGCAAACCACTGGAGGCATGTGTCATTTTGTCTATTTTATTTCCAACATAAACTCAAAAATTCTTCAAAGGTAGTGCCCCACTTGCAATCTGAGTACAAGCAGAGTTTGGCAAGTGAGGCAAAGACAGTAAGTCGGAGCACCTGTAACTACAGCATAAAACCTGGAAAATGTGTTGATCTTGACAAGTGGCAGGTGCTTTCCATATTCTTATGCTGTAAAGCCAATTCATAAATAATGGAATAACTTCATTACTTCCTCAAAGGTAATAATCCAAACGGTACCTCTTTACTGGGGCTGAATCCTGTCCAGATTTCCATGAAGTCCTTCTCTAATGAAACAGCACTGTCCTGATATACACTGAAAATATTTAGGTAGGTATGACCTGCATTATCTCCTACAACCTTGTCAGCTTTTCACAGCCAAGCTCACATGCTCAAATTAGTACCTTCTCAAGAATTTACACGATAAACTGTCTAATTCAGCTAGTGCTCTTGATGGACTGTATAAGGCAAATGACTATCCTTATGAAATTCTGCTTGGAAACAGTCCAGTCAAGATACAGAAAAACAGAAAGACTAAAATACTTCCATACGGTTCTGTATATGTATTAACACATTTCATACGCCTAGTACTTCTCAAACGAGCTTTTCAAATGACAGTTCAAACCAAGAGTGAAAGAACAGAAATAGAAACAGAAACCACTGAAGAACAACAAGTAGAACACCTAGAACAGTCCTAAATATGTTTAGCGTAGTAAAGGCTAAAGTTAGGATTTAAAAGAAACATTTCACTAACCTGAATTGAAATAGGACAAGTAGCAAAGATTTGCTTACTCACTCTCTTGAAATTCAGCATTATAGGAGCTCTTGCACTTTTACAGAAATATTGGTTAGAATTTTATTCAATATTATTTAAAATTATTTCAGTATGTGATTAATAGCTACTTTTGTATAAGGTTTTGCATAAAATTGTTTAAGGCTTTGGACACTTATTTTAGTGTCAAAATGGGCTGCTTCCAGTTAAGTTAAAATTAAACAACACAAGCTGTTTTGCCAGTTTATTATTAACGATGTCTCCTGGTTTTAAAAGAACATCTACACAAATGGAGCATAATAAACACAGAGTGAACAAGTCTTTTTTGAAATATAGAATTAACGATTTTAATAACATAAAAGTATTTACAATTTCCCCATGAAACACAAGCATTAGCCTTCACAAGAGATACAGAAGCATAGAATGGTTTGGGTTGGAAGGAGATTCAAGAGAAAGAATCTTAGAATGCTGTGGCTTGGAAGGGCTGGTTAAAAGTTATTGCCGCAAACCCCCAACAATGTGCAGGGACATCTTCAATAGATCAGATTGCTCAGAGCTCTGTCCTGCCAGACCTTGAACAAACTGCATGGGTGGAGCATCTACGCCTCTCTGGGCAACCAGTTCAGTGTTTCACCATCCTCATCATAAAAGACATCTTTGTTATAAATAATCTAAATCAAACCTTTAAAAAAAACCACAAAAAACCAACAAACCAAAAAACATTGCCTCTTATTTTTACTGCAAAAGACCCTGCTAAAAAGTTTATGCCCAACTTTCATACAGGTTACCACCCTTGCCCAGCTGGCCATAGTTCTTTTGAAGCAGCCCAGCTGGCCTCCTGGGCTACAAACGCGTGTTTCCAGCTTATGTAAAGCTTCTGGTCAACAAACACCCCCAAGTTATCCTCAGGGTGGCCCTCAACCCATTTTATGCTCACCCTGTATTAGTGCTGTATTGCTCTGACCTAGGTGCCACACCTTGCACTTGGCATTGTTAAACTTCAGAGAATAATGAATTTCATTTTGAGAAAAAATGGAAAGAGGGGAAATATGGGTTTCAGAGTAGCATATAGATTTTGACAATTGCTATCAGAGAGTTTCTTAGCAGAACTAAGCCTAAGTTCCTGACTGGTTGCTAACTTGGCTAATTTTAGAGTCAATCCAAAGAACCTGAAAATGTGCTTCCTAGTACATAGATGTAAGGAAGTCTTAAAAAAAAAAAAAATAGCAACACCAAACAGGCCAAAACACCATCTTCAAGAATTAAGATTACAAAATTGTTGCTTAGAATAGTTGTCAGAGGCACATAACCACTGAGTAAAAATGTATCTATTCACTCCACTCCTACAAAATCCATTAGTAGTGAACTGCACAAACTGTCACAGTAGCAAACTCTCACAGCAGAACTGATAGACAACCTGGGCTTGCTGAGTAAGACAAAAGCCGAAGATCTAATTGCCAAAATTAGGAACTAAAGAACAAAGAAAATGACAAACTAATTCTCAGAGAGTGATGATTGAAAAGAAACTGGAAAGCCCAAGCAGCTTAAGTGACATCAATTGAATACCTGTAAGAAGGGCTGATGTGGTGGTCAACCTGTGAATGAACAGGGAGGTGGAAGTAACAAAGTAAAGTTGCTGCTCTCTGTATACAGCATTACTAAGGCTACTAAGAGATTAATGATGAAAGAGCTTTAAAGAATGTCGAAAAACTGGAGACGAAAAAGAAAAAAAGTAATTTGAAGTCTAGAAAAAATTTCTTACTGTGAAGGCTGGAAAGAACTTAATATGTACAGCTTATTGAAAGGACTCCATTAGAATTTAAGTAGTTGAAATAAGAGAAAATACAACCTGCTGAAATGAACTTCGGAAAAAGGCACAGCAAAAAATAATTCAGGGGCTACAAGCTGAACCCAAACAAGTTAAATGTAAAACTAGAAGAGGTACTGCTAGGAATCATGTATCTAAGTACTGGAATAGAACACACTCACTGACTAAATATGGAGCAAACTACGCTGTCTTGATACCTACAAAAATTATGTTTGAGTGCCTTTCCTATTCAGCTGTAGCCAATGGTTCAATACAAGGATAACTGGCAGTAAATTATGGCATGAGAAATATAGTTTATCTAATTGTCTCCTTTGGCTTAAAACATTATTAAGAGAATACCTGAATCAGCTATATGAAAACTAGGTACAGTGAAGTTTGAAGTCAGTTGCAAAAGGAGTTTCTATTCAGAACCTCAAAAGCCAGTCTTCTTCTGGTGCTAAACTGAAAAACCAGGAGACACACTCTATTGTTGGACAAAGCCTGATAGTAAGTTACACTTAGTTTAAGAAAATGCTAGTAGGATTAGAAGTACAGTTATTAAATTTTAAATAGTAGTTTTGTGAAGAAATATATCTGTTTATATAGAAACAGATAAAACCTAACATTCAAAAGTAAAAAAGTAGCTCTAAATATATGGCATTAGCAAAACATTGCTATACTTACTAACAGCCAACCTTAACAGAAAAGTAGCTTGCTGAACACAAGACGAGATACTAGCTTAAGTTTAAATAAGTAGAAACATATAAATACACATTTTTACTTTTCACTGTAATGCTTGCATTATAAGCACAAGGTAACAAGTTCACAATAAATGCATTTAAAACAATGTATTTTGACATAAATTATTAATTTTAAAATACAAAATACCCAGCTCATTGTTTATTACAACTGCAGCTTTAAAAAGAGGGAAAAGTTTTGATTTAAAGATCTTTTTAAAAAGATTTCCATATGATCACATAAAATTTCCTTTGGCTTTTCCACCCTACAGTACTATACAAGCACTTTAGAAAAGCCAACTTTCATGCTCAGTTTATTCATGTTGATGCCAAGAAAATGTTAAGGTGTCTTGACGATATTCAGTTTTTACTGTCTGGTCTGAATTGGGCTTAGCATGAATTTGAAACACTGCCTAGCATTATTAGCTATTTTTATTACAATTTTAATTACAATAACAGAAAGACCAAGTTATTTGTCCAACTTATTTCATGTTGTCTTTCAACAAAAAAATAGGTTGCAGGAATTACATCTTAAAAACTGTTACAGGTTTCTGCTTTGAGGACAAAGCAGTTAATTACTTATATATGCACAGAAAATCTATAAAGCTTCACATAGGATTTATTTTACTCATGACAAGCAAATTGATGTAAGAAAAAACAGGAATGCAAAGGAGTGGCAATAGAGCTATTATTTATTACAAGTGGTTAATAGTAGTAGTAATCTACTACTACTACTATTCATCTCCTTATAATAGTAATAGTTGGTAAAGCAAAATAAATGTAATTACTTGGTCCAATTATAAATTATAGGATTATTAAGAGAAAATATACAAGAGGAAACACCAAATTAAATTGAAGTGATATTAATTACTCAAAAACTCAGCTTCCCTTCCTCAATAGTTTAGCTATTTTAAGCACTTTGTTCATATTGCTATTCTATACCATATCCATTACAAGCATGCAACTGAACTTGATTATACAGTGAAAAACTGTACAGTCCACTGTACTTCACTCCACACTGCATGTCTTACAAACAAGAAGCACTGAAAATTTTTAAAGCTAATAAGCAGAAATGCATAGCATCCGAGCTCCACCTACAGGATGAAAATAAATGTATAAGAAATATTTTTAATTACCAGACTAGAAGAGGACTATTTACCCTGAAGCCTTCAGATGGTCATCTCAAGCCACTGCCAGTTTACAAATGCAATGCGATGCTGAGAAATTTTATTACTTACACAATGATGGTAAACACTTCTTCTGTCTCTGAACATTCCTATATGTAAAGAACTGTGAAGTTTAAGCTTTCGGCTAAAAAACACCCCAGACCCATAGGATTTCTCTAACAACTTGCCAGAATTATTGGGAAACTCTTTTTCTTAAGCTTTCTTATCGAATATGAAGTGTAAAAAGCTATTTTTAAAATATACACAAGAGGTTAAAATGCATACTTAAATGACTAAAATTAACTTCACCATCTGAGTATGGTTGCATTTAGAAGTGGTATTTGATCTCCATATGAATATGAAAAGGTGTCTATTGTTTTCATACCATTTCTCAAACGCATGTTAAAGACAGTACTCTTAAACAAATATTGTTAGAAGTTCAATTATTCTACTAGCATGTCTAAGTATCTGATGAGAAGAAATTTTAATAGCTATCAGAAGTTTCTCCACCTTATGATATGTTAGTAGACATTACCCTCAAGCTATGGATGGTCCATCCAACTTTTTGTTCAATATTTACACCTCACACATCTCTGCCTCCGATCAACACAGGTTTCAGCTACAGTGGGTGGTGAACACTCATGAGTATATTATTAATCATCTCCAGTACACTGACAAAACAGTCACTATTTCAGACAATGAAACTTTATATTGTTTATCTTTATCTAAACAGAAGTCAAATGTAAAAACACATTATTTGTAACAAACAATATCATGCCTTTGATTTTCATGACAGAGGACAGAACACAATTATTTGGAAAACTGCAAGTCTGGAAATTTATGTTACTTGTGATACTAAGCAGTATCTCCCAAGGCTACGGCTCCAACTGCTAAAAATGTGTCCAATAAAACCCTCTTCTGAGTTACGATAACCCATTTGGCTTTAATACTATTACCGCTGCCGCCCTGAAACAGCAGAATAACCACAAACAGAGCACACTGACTGACCACATACAGAGCCAGCAGCTTACAGACTGACTACACAAATGTTATCATAAAATAAGCTATAACATGATGAAAGCTTGGGCATTGAGTACCACATTCCTAAGGGTATCCTCTAGCTTTGTGTTCTTTTCATTCTACAAACTTGCTATTACACCTTAGACGATTTTGTTTCTAGCAGCCGTTCTAATAAAACTGCAGAGACTAACAGATTGATGGACAGACAAGCAGGTAGTAAATATGTACAGATTCCAAAGCCCTTTGCTGCTGTAAAGATGTTATTTGGCTGCCATATACTTTAAGGTTCTTTTTCAGAGAAAGCTTTTCTTAAGAGACCTTCCCAATTTCTGAATCCTTGCCTCCATGACAAGATATGGCTATTTAATGCTAAACTGTAATTGTTTTAGTCTCCCCAACCAAGAAAATTAATTGACTCTGAGAAGCTTAAACTTGTGTCAAACTCAACAACGGGACTAGTAACCAGATTTAGAGATTGAAGTTATCCATCATACTCATTGATCTCAGCACACTTTCTGTGGACCATCTTTCTACGGCCGACATAATATAGCTGCCAATCCACAAAGTAATGTACAGCACAACTTTAAAGACAACAGAAAGAAAAGTCGGGGGATCTGTTTTACAAGATGTCTTGCACATATTCTTCAAAAAAATACCTAGTTATGTCTAACACAGCTGTAAAATCATGATATTGTATTTCATGTACTGCAATTTACATGCTCCTACTGAGCGAAAGGAACACTGAAAAACAGAAAACCAGTGCTCCAGAATTAGAGTTTCATGCTGGTTTCACTTGAGGCAGTTAGGGTTTTTTGCAGTACCTAGCACGGGGCTATGTTTTGGACTTGTGCTGAAGACAAAGTTGTTAAATATAGAGAGCCAAAGCCTTTTCTGCATTTTGTACTGCCATGCAAGCAGGAGAAATTGAGTGCCTGGGAGGCTGGGAGGAGACACAGCCAGGACAGGTGGCCCCAGTTGACAAAAGAGATATTTCAGGCCATGTGACATCATGCTCAGTATAAAAAGTGGGGGGAAGAAGGAAAAAACGGGGGATATTTGGAGGGAGGGAGTTTGTCTTCCCCAGTCACTGTTACATGTGGTGGAGCCTGCTATCCTGGATGTGGCTGAACACCCACCTGCCTACGGGAAGCAGTGAATTCATTCTTCGTTTTGCTTTACCTGCATGTGCAGTTTTTGCTTTCCCTAATAAACTGTCTTCACCTCAGCTGAGTTCTCTACCTTTTACCCTTCTGATTTTCTCCCAGATTCCGCTGGTGGGCCAGGCATTGAGTGGCTGCGTGGGGTTTGGTGGCTGCCTGGGTTAAACCACAACACATGACTTCACAAAGAGATTAGGTAATGTATGGTTCCAAAAGAAACAAAGTAACATCAGCTTACAGATCTGACCACACAGCTCTTCTTGATTACATGAAATCTGAAAAATCATTGAAGTTAGTTATCTAGCCTCTAGCCAGAAGTAAAACATATGAAAAGAAAAACTAATGCTCACTTAAGTTATAGATTTTGTTTACAGTTTATTTTTGTTATTATGCTGGGTCTTTGATGTCAAATGCTCTTCTTATGTATCCCTATTACACAAAATTATGAAGAACTTTGGAAGTAACGTCTTCCAGGCCTGAGAAAGAACTGATTGGAACCAGTCAGTTGAGCAGATCTGCTCAAATTGCGAAGACTTCTGGACCTGGTGTGATTCTTAGATTCAAATCAATAGTGAAGAAGATGTAGGAAAGGACACTGAATTCCCTCTTAAATCCCTTGAATATTTTAGTTTCTAGTGCTCTTCAAACCTATTAAAGTGGTTAACACAAATAGCTTTCTTGGCAATGTTGTCACTGGGCTTTTCACTGCTCCAAAAAGGCCTCCAAACAGCAACATTTACAGCTGCTATATTTTAATGCACCAGTATTAAAAGATTATCCAAAGTAATGCAAGTGTTCCTATCCCTATAAAACTGTGGCCTGATTCCAATCATAAAGACCACACAAAGTTAATAATACTAGCTAACATGGAATGGTAGAAACTTACTAAACATGCTTTTAAAATCATATGAAAATTCTTCCAGTAAAACCAGTTATATTGATATGTATCAAGTTGCAAACATCAGGGTGCAAGTTTTCTCCTTATAACAAGTTTTGTTCTACAATTAAGATAATGACTGAATAGTCACCATTTTTGAATTGTTATGAAACCCTTTTTTCAATAAAAGATAAGGCTGGTTTAATTTCTAGCAGTTATATACAGTCATATAAAATCATAAAAACCTTCAAGAGGTGGAAGTCAGATACCTGAATTTCTGAGGACTTTAAAGCAAAGGATTTTGTTTCAATTATTCCTTCTGTTTTCTAACCAAAGTTTCAATGTTTTATCTCAAAGCCTATTATTATAACAAATTTATTGCCACATGCTTTGATCCAAAACCTTTAATTCCCAGGGATGTATCCCAGAGATAATAGTAAGGATGGTAATTGCTATGGAAGTGGTGAATCAGGTATTCTTTTGTCACAAAGTCAAAATCTAGACTGTTCTAAATTCTTACATCTCAGCATTATGCCTCGGCCATCACAGACATTATCTAACCTGCAATGACACTAAACTGGAAAAACATGCACCAATTAAAAGAAAACCAATTAAAAGAAACAGGAAAACAAGGACAATGAACAGGGAAAGAAACTGAAGTAGGAAAAGAAACCACAATTGTTTCCTTCAAAGGAAAGTGTCATGGGAGAGAATCCAGAACTGCCACTACACATGCAGAATTTAGTATGGGCAAAGCCTGACTAATTTAATCTACGACAGTTGTGTAGAGTCAAGAGCAAAAAAATCTGAATTAGCTTTCCGATGTTTCCTCCACCAAGCCCCCAGAAAGTTTCACTGAGTAAGTAAACTTACACATTTAACCCTTCAGCTGCAAAATCTTAATTCTTCAGTAGCTTCTGGAGTCTGTATTTACTGAAATACTGATAATAATTCCTAGCAGGATTGACATCAGACCCACTACTCATCACTTGTACACATGATAAGGGATTTTATGCAATATCAATACTATCCTCAAACTCATGCTGCAAGAAGAACTGTCAAAACACAAGGTTCCAAGAAAACAAATTAACTCACTGAAAATTGAGCGCTAATCAGTACACATCACTGAATCGCAGAATATTCTGAGTTGGAAGGGATGTTCCAAACACTGGCACAGCTAAATTACAAGAAAGGAATCCATGCTTTTATGTAAAGAAAAACTGATGTGTTTGCTGTAGTGTTAGAAAGCTGGTACACTGCATGGATGAGCACCATGTCAAACCAGACTTCACTGTATGACTTTCCTTTCTGTGAGCCTCAGTGGTGGACAACTACTATGTGTTAACACAGATAAAGAAGCCGCAAAACTCTATCTTACAACTGAGAAGACAAAGTAAAGACTGAGAAACACATATAATTACACTTTATTTCTAACTCACAGGGAAAAATAAAACTTCCATACAAGGTATCAATAAATACTGACTGAAAATCTTAAAACTGTAAACAATCTAAAGAAAAACACCTGCCAAACAACACAATACTTACCTGCGACTAGTTGTTTTCTTTTCTGTCTTGGCTTCTTCCTCTTGAAGTTGCTGTTTAGTATTTTCATTTGTATCAATTTTCAATTTCTTGGCAATGCGTTCCTTTATTTGAAATCTCTCATTACTAGCAGCCTCATCTTCTACACTATCAGCATCTTCATCATGTTCCTCTTCGTCCTTTATTGATTTAAAATCATAAAAGTACTTTAGATTTTTTCAGTACAGAATGGCAAATATGGAAATCGTTTTCTTATAAATATGTCTTCAAAAAAAAAAAAGCAAAATTTTCAAACAAATATATCCTTATTTGCTTCAGAGGTAACAAAAAACCCTAAATATGATAGTTTCTTTTTCACACATAAATTACTTATCTGTAGGGTTAAAAAACCTAAAACAGTCTGTTCTAGACTATTAACCCTTACAGGTCTATAGATGACATCACAGCAGTGTGATATTACCCGCATCATTGCTCAGGAATCCAAAATTTGATTGAGACAATATGCTAAACTTTTCCTTCATTTTCCACTGACAGAAAAACTTAACTCCCTACATGGCTATACTACAGTCATGATGGAATGGAAGAGGTTAGCCCATCAGCTCCTGTTAGGGAATTTACAAACAGTGAATTGATCGTAACAGGCTGTGAAAACCTGTGGAATCGATCATTGCAGTTTGCTACAGAGGTCCAAGGAGAGGCCTCAGGCCTCCATGCTTAGCACAGGTAGGCAAAAGGGGATAAAGCACCTTGGATCAAAGACATTTGAAGGGAGAAATAAATGGAGAATGAACAAGTGGCCTGACTAGACCAAGGAATGCCTACACCCCTCATCGTTGAAGAAGGAAGTCTGTATGGATCTTAATTGAAGACTAACAGCTTGAAGATGACATGGTACATCTTTCTATATTTACTTTGGTGTGATGCTCATCAGCAAAAGGAAAGTGTAAGGTGCCACATGATTCTAATTTTAGCCAAAGTAAGAAAAGACACCTAGAAATAGTAATCCAGATGTCTTTACTGTATCCAGGAGACTGCCAGAATCTAAGCACTTGGGAATGAAGGACATGTATATGTCCTGGGTGTGATGCACAGGTAGGAGGAAGAGTAGCATGAATAACATGTCCTTAAACATAGAGGAGAGGCTAAAAAAGTAAAAGAAGAAATAGGCAAAATACGGGAAGAGAAGAGAAAAATCAAGAGCTGGATTTCTGAAGTTGTACTGGAGTTACTGTTTAAGAATCTTTAGAGTACTATGCTCAGATCTGAGATTTAGACAAGACGAGATCAGTCAGATATAACAAAGAAATCTCTGAATATTAAACACAATAAAACAGCTGAATATTTCGCCAATTAAATGACTGAAAGGTTGTTGGGGGAGTTTCGTCCATTCTTTTTTAATAGCAGAAGAGAAAACGGGAACAGGATCTTCATTTCACTTAATTCACCAGAAATTTTGTTTGACAGTGGAGACAATGAAATTTTCTAGAAGATTTGCTCACATGATAAATTGTCAGAGATGGGTGACTACAGACCCCAATAGCAGAGGGAGGTCCAAAAAAGAAAAAGTGATGGGACCATGTTAGAAGTCTTTAACAGTCAAGGATAAAGACAGACTCCTGGTGGAGATTTGACTAGGAACACAAGTAACTGGACAGGAGAACTTCTGGCATAAAAATTAACAACTCTAGACAAATAGCAATTGCTAAGTAGGAAGCTAGTTAAAAATTACAGATATCTGAGTAATAGGAGGGGGGCTTAAAATTGGAGGGACAAAGTGGTTCAACTTGTCCCACTTGGCCAAATCCTCCAGTTCCCAAACCATCCATTAGCCTCAGTTTGCACAGTATTCACCATTTTTCTTCTAGAAAAACACTGAGAAAATAGGATATACCCTTCCTCCTCAACTGCTTTCCCTCCTGCAGCTCTACGCTCTTCTCCAGCCAAGTCTCCTCCTTCAGTCCCTGTCTCTCTCATCAAGTCCATCTGATCTCAACAAATAGATTTAACGATAGATTCAACAACGCAGTTTGAACTGCATGGCACTTCAAAAGGGAAGTGGCTGTTCTGTTAGGTGATGGCTGCTCCCCATGTGAAACAGAAATGCAAAACTGCCTGCCTGAAAGCTGGACTACTTGTTGACATTATTAGCTGGGTGGAGTGGCCCTATTCTTTTCTTTAATATGGATATAAAAATGTAATGAGACATTTTGTGACAGAATGACTAGTGGCTACTGTATGTAATACAATTTTCCCATTTAAGAAGACTATTGAACTGAGGGGTAGATAAGGAACTTTATCTGTACATAGTACTGTGTGAAATTTACTGTTAGGCAACTGACTATAGGCAACAACTATACAAATAGGGAGAGGAAAAGAAATTGTGCAGAAAAGAAATGTCATTGGCGGGAAAAAAAAATCGTTAATACATTTCATATAATGTTTTCATTAATGATTTGGGCACAAAAAGAATCCTAACAAATAGCTAAGAGGCATAGCTAATACAAAGGCTGTCTCAAAGAAACATACAAATTTGAGGACTGCAGTAAGAGAAATGGGATGGTATTTAACCACCTGAATAGCAATGCCAGGTGCTCAGGGAATACTAACAAGAGTTTCTCTTACAGGCTATGGGCTTGCAGTCGGGGGAAGGTACGGAGATCTGGAAGAATTATTTGCTCCCAGGTTTGGCTATGGAACTGCCATCATGTTGCAGCTGTGTAAATGCAAATGTGATCCTGTGATCTATTAACTAACTCCAAGAGAGATGATCAAATACTAGTATTACTTTGCAAGACCCAGGTAACTGCCTGAAGTGCTAGATCTTAGCTAAAATCTTAAATGTAATGAAATCTAAAAGAGAGCACCTCTCCAGGAAAAAAAGAGAAAAAGCCTTCATATTTCCAAAGTTCGCTTAATTAGGTATATTTATTTAAATTTTTATTCTTCAAACTTATGCACCCATGCTCTATACCCCCAAAATCCAGTTTGCTTAAGAAACGGATATTTGAATATCTGAAGAATTTATAATTAAATAGCATTCTCCAAACCCTTCTAACACTAAAATGCGCCTGCACAGCAGGAATTACAAAGGAGAAGAGTGAAAAAGACTGAATTCATACTATGCCGTGTGAAAAAAGGAACAGAGTGTAAGCAGATGCTTTTTTTTAGGGATACAAATGGGACAGACTGTGTTCTTCCTTTACTTCCACTGTGCCAGCACACAGTGTAGTTAACACCTGTGCATGATGGACACATATGGAAAACAATACTTTCCAGAATTCAATTAGGTGAATGGGAGATTACATTCCTGATCATATACTATATCCTTATCTCAACAGCAATTCAATGGAGTACTCTCATGATCTATGGTTGGAGACAGAGACATTCTTCAGCTAATATGCTTATGCTTAACCTTCACCACCTATGACAAATTTCTTGTACTTACACTGCCTCCATGTTTAGTTGAATGTTACTGCTTGACTACTGAAGTTTCACATCTTTCAGAGGTGACAGTTTTCATCAATACAATTTCACTGCTACAATTCAATAATTCACTGAGGTTTTGCTCTCTTGAAGAAATCTTTCAAACAAGACTCTAACTGACAGGCAGACTTGCCCTTAAAGATTGCAATTATATAATCATTTATGATAATCCTGATTTTAACTATCTTTTTAGAAAGAAGCAGTTTCAGTGTTTTCATCACTTTGGTGGTTTGTCATCCTGTGGCACACAATGCAAACACATACTCCTGTGTAACTCATCTACTGACTGAAATACAACACAAACAGTTTCCAGAAAAGGTGGCAGGTAGTATGCTAATTCTACCCTGCTGTGAATAGCAAAACCTTAGAGCTTAGAGAGAGCCTTCACACTTTTGCCAGAAATCTGACTTGAACTACTTCTTAAAGATCTTTAAAGTAAAATTTGCTCACCAAAGAAAATCTGATCTGCACACAGTAAAAAACAACAAATTATTTTTGCAAAAAAATAATACTTGCCTCACTCAAATCCTTTTCTTCATTTGCCACTTCACTAAAAGAAGAAGAAAAAAAAATAACTACTTTGAAATGCTAGAAGAGATTCAAAATAATATTTAAAACCCAAGATTTCTTAAATTAAAAAAAATGTTAGCCATCTGAAATTTTAGTAAATGTACTACTTTATACCATCCTCACATTTATCTTAAAGGCATCAGTATTATTTTCTATCATCTGACTATTGCAATATTTTCTAATTAGAAATGCTTAAAAACAAGGGTTTTCATACAATGGAGAAATCCTAATCATATCTTAAGCAATTCAAGCAAAACACTGATATATACAGTTAAAATCACCAAAACTCAGTTGAGATGTTTTTGTTCTCATTTATCAAACATTTAGTAGGATTTCATCGCAACTAGTTTGTATTTTGGAAGATGCATTTTACTGAAACTTAAGCTTAACATCAAGATTTTAATTTGTTATACAGCTACAGTTCGGTGAATTAAACAAGAAACCTATTTGAATATATTAAGGCTAACATATCCACTGCTAATTATCACAAACTAATAAAAAAGGTACTTAAACCTTAAAAAAGAAGTTAAGTCAGAGAAAAACCAAGGAACATTAAAGGAGTCAAAAGTCAAGGCTCTGAAGTTTGCTATAAGCAATCAATATCATTAAAGAAACCCCAGATTGTTGTATTGAAAAGCTGACACTGTAAGCTTGAAGCCCAGAGAGCCAAACATGTCCTGGGCTGCATCCAGAGCAGTGTGGGCAGCAGGGCCAGGGAGGGGATTCTGCCCCTCTGCTCTGCTCTGCTGAGACCCCACCTGCAGAGCTGCATCAGCTCTGGGGTCACAGCACATGAAAGACAGAAACCTGATGGAGGGACTTTGGAGAAGAGAAGATGATCACCTCTCCAACGGGGAAAGGTACAATTGTTCAGCCTGGAGAAGACTCCAAGGATGCCTTTCTATACTTAACGGGGGTCTATAAGATGGGGACAGACTTTTTAGCAGGGCTCGTTGTGAAAGAACAAGGGGTAATGGTTTTTAACCTAGACATAAGGAAGATGTTTTTTATGATGTGTGTGGTGAGACACTGGAGCAGGTTGCCTAGAGAGCTGGTAAATGCTCCACCGCTGGAAACATTCAAGGCCAGGTTGAAAGAAGCTCTGTGCAACCTCATCCAGCTGAAGATGTCCCTGCTCATTGCAAGGGGAGTTGGATGTGATAAATTCTAATGGTTCCTTGCAAACCAACTACTGTAGGATTCTAAGATAAGAAAATTCTTGGAGTTAATGTATTTTCATGGAATTTTATCACCTTAAAACTCAACTGTGGTTAAAATCAGAATTTATAAAGTACTAAAAAGAAACAGATAAGAAAACCAACTTTTTTCAACCCTACAGATTTATGATTAACCTAATTTTTTGTGTGTTCTTTAGAATTGGAAAAAAAAAAAAGATATTTTCAATCATAAGCAGGGTTAGGGGGTTGGGAAAAGCAGCCCTCTAGAAAATTACAGCCAAGAACATCATCATAATGAAGAAAACTTAAGTAACTTGAAAAGTTTAGGCTATGAAAGAGATAATGTAAGACATGACTGTGGTAAAGAGAGGTATAAAAGGGACTGTCTGCTCACTGTCTCTTCCAGAATGAGAGTTGGAATTTGTGGAATGCCACTAGTAGCATCCAGGTTCAGAACAAAAAGGGGAGCTACTTCTTCCTGTAGTGGACAGGATGGTGTGAATGGAACAGTATTACAACAGACTTAATACACACTTTGAGGAGTGCTCTGTTAAAGATTACTAAATAGATGAACCACATTGAACTCTGACAATCCTCTGAGGTGAAAGCTGATGGAGGCTGGGAGACTACTCAGATAAACTTTACATTTGCACTGCTTTCCTTCTTTACTGGGCATCCACTGATGCCCAATGGTGGTGACAGCTTAGTGGGTTAGAGAAATATTTGCACTGGCACTCCTAAATTTTTAAAGAGTAACATGAATTAACATTTCTTAATGAGTATACATGCTGATAATTTGGTATAACATATTGGAAGTAGATCTGTTCTAGAAATTGGAAATCATACTAACCTTTTGACAGCGGGAACTGAACTTAGATGTGGATCATCCTTCAGGAGATCATGACTACTTTTACTTTTCCCCTTCATGATCTATTAAAAGAAAAAAGGTAATATTGATTTCAGTGTTTAAGAGGCTAGATAGTGAAAAAGGATTATGGTAAGAAAAAGGAAACTTGTTTATTTTTAGCTTTAGCCTATCCAGTAAGCATAGACACTTTTAAGAACAGATGGACAGAGAAAGTGTTGCAAAAAGAGAAACATCAAGCTGACTGCACAGATTTATTTTTCCAACAGCAATGCACTTAGTTTTAAAGGACAGAGAGAGAGGGGAAAAAAAAGATACTGTTTAGTCATGTACAGTCATTACATATCATAAAGATGGTAGGTCTAGAACACAGACACTTGAGTGAAAGAAGAGGTAAGAACCTGACTTTCCAATAATGACACATGACAACTGAAAGCACCACCATGTACAAAACAGTACTTCTTAATTGGAAGAACACTAATTAGATCCCTAGGGAAAAAAGGGAAGTTAACAAACTGCAATACATCAGTCTGGAATACATCACTCAGGAATCATCTACTGACGCCTGGAGTCAAATAAACCTAACAACACATAAGGTCTTCAGGCAGGAAAACTGCAGTTAGAAAGCATTCTACATGCTAATCTGAAAAAAAGTCTACTTAATTTTCAGAGAAAAATCAGACTGAAAATCTCTGCTACAGGAACAGTCTGTATTGTGAATGTCTCTGTTGAAGACGCATTGTCTAATGCTCTTGGAAAGACAGTAGCCATGTGGATAAAATCTTACTCATTTAAATGCAACTACAATTTTTTATTGTGTAGAAAACAAAGATAACATATTCAGCAACAAGAAAAGATAATTCCTTCATTAAGGAACGGGTGGTGTGTTTGGAGTGGTGGTGGGGCTGTGTATGACAAAGTGCTCCAAACAAGTACAGACAATAAGCAGTTTGGACACTGAAAGCTAGAGTTTAAACACTGACCAGCAACCAGAGGGGGGCCAACAGCCAGATCTCTGACTGCACTAATTGCCTTCAAGGCCTTGAGGTGTTCTACGTAGAGCTTCTCTGACCTTCTTAAATAAGCAAGACCTACTGCATCTAGCAAGCAACAATAACAACAAAAGGCTCATAGGATTCTAAGTTTGTAGGTGCCAAAAGATCTCAGTAATAGCTCTGACCTTCCATTTTTCTTATCAAAAACCAGAGAACGCAAGTTAGTGCTGATATTCATGTACTTCAACTTAATCAGATTAAGATAATATCCAGAACTACAGAGACACTGATCTAGACCTCTTATGAACAAATAATGAGGTTTCAAAAAGAAAGTTTTACTTTGTTACAAAGAAGGAAGATAAATTCCTCAAAGAGAGTTGGTGTGGATATCTATCTACAGCCAGTCCAGAATTTAGTCAGGACAAATAGGCAGATGAGATTTTGAGGCTGAGTTGAAAGAGAGCATGAAAACACTGAAACTAGGCTTATCATGAGAGAGGCATTCTATTTAGATAATTTTAAACTGAAAACAAGTATTTGGCATGAAAAGAAAGAAAGTCCAAGCAACTGAGTTAAATGCAGTATTAAAAGCCAGATACAGAGCACGAGCAGAACAGCAGATGAGCACATTAAGTAAACAAGAAAGTTTGTCTGACTAGTAGGTTGAAAAAAGAAAGAAAAATAGTTGAAGTTGCTGTTGTAATAAATCTCTGCTATTGTTCTGACTGCTATCATCTCACTATAACATTGTCCATTATTAGTCACTGTTTTCTTTTTGTATTTTAGCTAACTTCTGAAGACTAGCAACAATTTTTTCACTTATGTGGTACAGGATGCAGGACCATGTAGTCTGATCACTAACTGAAGCAGTGATGTACTGTAGAAAGCCTAGGAGTCTAGTGAAATAACTTTCAGCAGTAGAAATTAAATCAGCAATTTATTTAAGAAATTTTTAAACTAACCTTATTTTAGTGCCAAGTCAGGGAAGGAAATGTTAGATCAAAGGTTACCTGGGCCATTCTGGTTCTGATAACATGAACATTTCACTGTAGTGCACCATTAAATTACAGTAATGGACTACTTTCTCCACAACAATCACAGTTTATTTTGCTCACAGATGGATGGAAATATATATACGAAAAAGGAGCTACTCATGCACTGGAAATGCATAAGATGATCTTCAGAATTCAATATTTTACCATATAATCTCACTCATACATAAAGGACTTGAAAAAATATGAAGTACCTATCACTTCCATGACTTTTAAACAGCAGACATAGATTTATACTATGAAACTTTTTGTTCATGGAAATGTAAGAATTCCATTCAGTAACTGAAGGCACCTTAAAAATCAAGAAAACTAAAAACCTCTGTATTTGCAAAATGCTGTAACAGCAGAATCCTAAAAGCTGAAGCAAGTGCTAGTATTACTGTTTAAAATCCAAATGTAAGAAGAAGACCAAAAACGTTAAAGCTTTCTACAAATAAGCAGTAAAAGTAATTAGGTTGAAATGAAAAATAAGGATAATTTGGTATAATACCTGACTAACTCTACTGACTTCTTCCTCTTCTTCTTCAGCTTCTTCCCCAAACGAAAGCAGATTAAAGTTCCTTTAAGAGAAAAAAGAAAATTTCTAGCAGAATTTTAAATACTGTCTTAATAACAATCCATTAACTTTAAATATATTACATTCCTGTTGTACATGACTTTTAAAAAAACTTTTGCGTTGCTAAATGTACCAATTCCAAACGACTGCATTTTGCTTTGCAATAAATCGTAAATATTTGGAAAAGCATGTTGTATTATGCTCCTGAGATAAAACAGGGATACCAAAGTTAAGACACAATTTAAGAAATCCTGTCTTGACTAACTTTCTTAGACTCTTGAATGCTGACAATTCTGTTGCATTTTTTTCTCTACAGAGAGGCATTCAAGACACAAGATTTACAAGATATGACGGCTCACAGAGTGTCACATTCATGTGACAATGTGTACACATTCACAGAATGCAATTAAAAGAAATTATGATCCATAATTTCTTTTTCAAGACTTAATTTTCACATTGCTGGAACCAGTCAGTTGCAACATGTTCTACTTTTACGCAGCAGAACTCACTATATGTCCACTTTAGAATTCCTATTACTTTTCACTGCATGTTTGTGACTACGAATTTTCATTCACAGAAATTAAAATTTCCCATGTCAAAATGCCTGCCTCTTGCTAAGAACTTCAGTGGGGGAGGAATGGTATCTGATAAAGTAAGTTCAAAAAATCCAAACTGAGGCTACCACCAGGTTTTAACTGCAGCCGCATCTCAGTCAGATGAATGCACATTGTAGCATACAGGAAAGATAAACCACCTTCTCTTATTTTCGACAAACTATCACTATGCATGAAACAGTTACAGCTCAGCAGATGCACAGTAACATTTCAGTCAGGGGACCTAGATTTCCAGGATCCTCCCTGGAAACAAGGAAGTGCTTCAAAGGCAGAAATGGAAATAAAAAAACTGCCCAGCTACAAATTAAAAGTGAAAGAAAATTAACCACCATTTATGTTGCATATATTTACTTTGTGCCTTTTACTTTGGACTTTTTATTAGTTTCTTCTTCTGGTTTCTCCTTCTTCAGTTTTCTGTTTGGTCTTGGGACAATGTCATCAAAAGGATTAAACAAAACCTGTTAAAAAACCCAATATTTTAGACACATCTTTAGTATATATTTTGTAATTAAGTGAGTCAATATTTTAAAACAATATGCAAAAGGACAAGCCAAACTTTCTGAACACTAGACAAAAAAGAATTTTTAAACGTCACATTTCAAAACAGAACATACTCACCTCACAACTTCTTATTTTGTGTGGACTGAGAGGTCTCTCTTCCTTGTCAACTTCCACTTCAGCCAGGCGCAACATGTTATATATCGTATCCCCTGTAACCTGGCAAATTTACAAAGAAAGGTTTGAAGGTTCTTGACTGTAATTTGTGTTATTTATTCTGCAAAATACAAGGCATTTATTACGTAAAAAAATTTTTGAAAGTACAAGTGATATAGGAAATATTGTAAGCATGTAAGGCCTCTCAAAGTCAGCAAGTAAAATGTACAAAAGTTTGGGGTTTTAAATTTAATGGCAAAAGTTGAAGGAATACAGGTAGTTTTGAGAACATACCAGAGGAAGACGTTAAAGTATTGCTGTGAGCTATGGAACAGGCAAACAAAAAAAAGGAAATAAGAAAAATACTTGCTTTATTTTATGTAAATCATGAGAGTGGTGAATTCATCTCATATTTTTCATCTCCCTTATCCTTCTTAGATAATTAGAATGTAATTAATTCTAAACAGAATTTCCTAACATGTAATTAATATTAGATGAACTGACTAATAACAGAGCCATAATAATACTAATAAGATTATTTAAAGACAGCACAACATGAAAACACAATTTAGCAGAATAACAATAGCAAAACAGATAATAACAGGAACAGCCTACAGAAGCATTTCTACCAGATATAAGAAACAAAGAGAATGGAGGGAGCCTAGAAAGCACTGAAATAAATTTCAAATGCACACGGTAGCAAACAATACTAAACCGGCCTCCAGAGAAACTTCTAGCAGCTTCTGTCAGAATCAAACTGGGACTCCAATTCATGTAACAGACCTTTCCAAAGATTGTGTGCTTGTTGTTAAGTTCATCTGCACGACCCAACGTAAAGAAAAATTGACTCCCGTTATCATGGGGCCCAGCATTTGCCATAGCAACAAGTCCTCTTCGATTAAATCGCAATCGTGAGTGGAACTCATCCTGGTAAAAGCAGGACAGAAAAGAGAACTACTTCAGTATGAAACTATTTTTTTCCTTCCTTTAGCTGCAGTGTGATAGGAGATAGGAGTGATATTATTTACATCAACACGCACACACAGAAAAAATGCTGCTAATTTTCTTTTGAATTCAGACAGTAATAAACTCCAAGTATTTTGAAACTCAGTGCCACAATTATACTTAAAAGCTACTACTCTGAGCAGTAAAAATTATTTTCAGTTAGTATTTCTACTCCCTGAGGCCTACAATGACGCGACCAAACGAACAATCTTCAAAAGAAACCATAAACACACAACGAACAAACACCAACCCAAAAATTAGAAACTGAAATATCAATAACAGAAAGACACATTACTAACTAAAAAAACTTCAAGTTCTGTCTTGTTAATTTTCTCTTTTTTTCCAGTCATTGCCTAAAAATCAAATACTATTTTAATTTGCATTTGTTATCCCCTCAATATTTAGTAAATAAAAAAAATTTTAAAAAGTAACTGCATTTCATACACTTCTTGCAAAAATACTATTCTTGACAATCACTGTATTTATGTGAAAAATTCATTTAAATCCTAATTCATGTAAAGTTACTAAAGGCACATTAACAGGTTGTAAGAGTAGAGTAATGCAAAAATCCATGGGAAGAACATTTTCTGGAACACAAAAGGAAGACAAAACAGGACTCCTTTCAAAGCAAGGAGAAAGAGATGAATACCACTGTAATACCATGATGCCAAACACTGCAATACTGAGATACCACCAGTTTGAAGCAGCAATGCTGCTACAATATTGGTAATTTTTGTTTTGTTCTCTGCTCAGGCATCATTCCCTCCCACAAACTTCAGGCTCATGCCAGATGTAAAAGTCTAGCAGCAAGAAGATGGAAGGCCCAGAAACAGGCTTTGCAGCTTCAGTCACAAATTAAAGTGCCTTCCTCACTTGAAATAAAACAGTCAGGCAGAACAGAACACAGTTGCTGAGCCTATGTGTAGCTTCACCTGGGATCTGAGCCCCCAGGTTTATCATCATACCAGAGCAGACAGATCTAAGAGCTCTCAATTTAGAAAGCCATATTCAAAAATACTGAAGCAGCACATGAAGAAGCAACTACTGCACATGTATGCGTTTCATATAAGATTTGATTTTTCAGAACCTGGTAGGAAGAACAGTGGATAGAGAATAAAAACCAAATTAATGTATAAAATATAGATACACACCTTGAAAGGAGCTCCATATACGGACTCTCCTCCTGATCCAGTACCAGTGGGGTCACCCCCTTGCACAATAAAGCCAGGCACTACTCTGTGAAATATTGTGTTATTGTAATACTCTGGGGAAAAAAAAAAAAAAAAAAAAAAGAAGAAAAATAGTAAGATATTAAATATATGTAAGTGGCCTCAAACTCAAACTTTCATATAGATTATACAGTGATGTCCAGAGACTGAAGTTCCAGAAAGCAAATACTGTAACCAGATTCCCCTGTTGTGCTCTATATGGTTCCCTTCTGTTCTCCACAGTCTTATGAAATCACACCCTGTGGTGTCCCATTTCTTTTGCAAAAAATCCTGCTCATCACTGACAAGGTGACCTGAATAAACTAAAGTCTTTTCAGCTTCTAAGTTTTATTACTGGAATGACACTATCAAAATACACCAATTTAAAAGGAGAACTAGAAATACTGTGCTTTATCCTGGATAAGATCTCACATACAACATTAACAACATCCATATACAGATGATTGGCACTTTCACTCACCAGCAGAGAACACCCTTCATCACCTACCCATACTGTTCCTGAATCGATAACTTTTTCAGGATGAAATATGCAGTACATTTTGCTCCCTAAGCTATCTCCTTTTATCTATCTATCTGATAGAGGTATACAAGGCCATAAGAAAATAAAAGGAATGAAAACATGACTTTACCTGAACCAACCTGAACCTGTTTGATATATTATTATTATTAATAATAATAATAACAATAATAATAAATATCTGTAGCATTAACTAGACACAGTCATGCATGGTTATATGTTGGGATATTAATGATAAATACTTAAATGTATTGTACAAAGCACAAGATGCTACACAACAGATTAAAAAACAAAATCAGAAAGGAAATAAAGCCCACTGAGTATACATGAGCCTTTATCACGGGTTAAGAAATTCGTTTACCATTGCAAAAAGGCTCAACATTTGGTAAAATGAGCACTAGATCTGTGCTGGAGGCACAAAGCCTAGAGTCCTATTTTTTTTAACAGATGAAGGCTAAAAGAACTCTCAACAATTCTGTAAATATTTAAATGGGAGAATAGCACTTATAAGAAAACTTAAAGGCATCATGTCTTTCACAGATTTTTGTTAGTTTTCTCAGTAAGGAGCTTCTCATTCTGGCACCCACTACTTCAGGGAAAAGAAAAGAAAAGAAAAGAAAAGAAAAGAAAAGAAAAGAAAAGAAAAGAAAAGAAAAGAAAAGAAAAGAAAAGAAAAGAAAAGAAAAGGAGGTAGTGTATATTGTAAATTGTGATGCAGAAATGAGAATTTAGGAGAATGTCCAATATAGCATCACTGTCATTTCACACACACACAGAAGTTTTTATAATTTGTAGACATTTGCTGAAAGTAAGACTTCTCAAGACTCTGAAAGACAATGTTTCAATATTATGCCATCTGCTTAACTTGAAAACCATCCAAAAACTTTACTTTTTTTTTCCTCCACCAGCTTCATTGGTAACCTTGAAAAACATTGTCTGAGTGTTAATTAATAATTTCTAAACAGAAATAAACTTATGACATACTAAGTCAAAACATAATTATGACCTCTATTTTACAGGAGGGGCACAAAGCTCACATATGAATTAATTTCAACAATTCCCATCTCATTCAGTCATTACCTTCCATACACAGCTGGATGAAATTTCTGCATGCTTTTGGTGCTTCTTTTGACCATAATTCTATATCTATTTCTCCTGCTGTAGTTCTCAGCAAAACCTATAAACAGAGATAAATGCAGCCTCAGTTTTATTTAACTTAGTCACTGCTCAAAGAATTAACTGCCTAAAAAAAAACCCAAAAAAACCCACCAAAACCAAAAACTCCCCAAAACACACACACAAAAAAACCCCCACTGAATTTGTTATATTTGTAAGAGTGGTATACATTTAAGTGTGTTGGGTGGCTACTATAAATTCTAACTAGCATTTCCAGAACTTGAGATATAGCTCTGAATCCATATGCATACTAAAGATGTAGAATATAGCTGACATAACACAACACAACACAACATAACATAACATAACATCATCATAGTGTGGCTGATACTTTAAAGAAAGTTTATCATTTCCATAACGAAACAAAGTGGGGGGGGGGGGGGGGGGGGGGGAAAGGCGCCACAAATATCCAAAGGTATCGCTCTTATAAAGAACATCATTGCATTCAGTGAGAGATCATAACAAAAAATAAGGACGTACAATATAATCGTGAACAGAGAAATTAAATAAAGCGCTCCGATGACTGCTCTGTGTTATGTCTCCAGACATCACGCCTCGTGCTCAGACTCTGGCAGCGCCCAAGAAGTACCTTTAACCAAACCAGTCCACCACAGTAACAATCTCACCACCACAGTAACAATCTCACCACCACAGTAACAATCTCACCACCACCACCACCTCCACCACCATCCAAGTTCGTGTTCCTCTCGCCTGTCCCCCCATAACCCTACAAGGCATAACTTCTCCAGGATTTCACCCTGGCAGCCTCACCTTCCCGTTGGTGGGCGGTTCCTGGATGTAGATGTTGCTCATGGCGGGGAAAGGACCGGCTCAGCCGGCGAACCTTCCTCAACAGCCGACGCCAGACCCCGCTTCACTCCCACACTTCCTACCAACCCCAGCCGCCCGCCATCTTGGGCGCCTCTACGCAGCCCAGGGAAGGGGGGATGAAGTGGCACAAGCCAGGAGAAAGGACGAAGAAATGAGTCCTCGGCCGGAGTTTCCCCGAGATTCACCGAGAAAGAACGTGTTTTGGGAAAGATTCGCAGGCTTCCCCACACATCTGCGGCTCCCCACCATCGGTCCCGCCCTAGGGGTGCTGGGGTTCCCCTGCCTTCCCTGAGAGTGGTACGGTCCGGGCGCGCGCCGGTCAAAGCCTTCCGGCGGGGAGAGGCGTCGCTGTGCGCGCGGGCCGGGCCGGTGCGGAGAGAGCGGCGGGATGGCGCTGCCGGGTGAGGGGCTCCGGCCTGGGCCGGCGGCGGGGCAGCGGCAGCTCCGGCGGGCTCGGCAGCCTGGGGACGGGAACGAGCAGCGGGGCAGTGGAAAATTGGGACAAATGCGCGGGGAGGGCGCGCGGCCGTGCGCGGCATTGGGGAGCGTGCGGGGGACGGCGGGCGATGCCGAGGGCAGCGGCGGGGAGGTGATGGAGATGGAGATGGAGATGGGGCAGTGCCCGCGCCGGGCAGGGGCAGCGCAGGGGCGCTGCGGGCGCGTCCTCTTGGGACTGCGGGGCCTCTTCCCGAGCTTCTGGGTGACCCAGCGCTGCGTTCCCATCGCCTCCTTCTCTGAGGTTAGAGCCGAGGAGCGGTGGTTGTCAAACTTGGCTTTTCTCCTCCACCGTCGTTCTGGATTAACGCTTGTGTCCCAGTAGACAAGTTCATGTGGGACAGGGCAGGCAGAAACCCCTGCGCGGTTTGCAGGGCGGTCAGGTCTGCGCTGGCCGATGACGATCGCCATCGCTTCATGGCGTTCTCCTGTCCTGAGGGCCGGGAGCGTTGGGTTCGAGGGCAGCGGAACAGGCCTGGGCTTCGGTGAGCTGCTTCTCTGACAAACAGAAGCCTTCCTAAGCTTGTTCTCATCCTAGAAGGGGGTTTTGAGGGAGACATGTTTGCATTCAAAGGCTTCCAGAGCTTTTATTTTCAATCTTTTGCTCCACTGAATGATTGAAGTCCTTAGTTCTGTGTCACTTGTTAATTGTCTTTAGATTTAAGATATGGGAAGAAGGAGTGAGAAAGGAAACTTCTTGCAATTCGGTTGCTTGTAGTCATCTAAAACTTCGTCTAGTCTAACCCCATGCCTCTGACATTATTATTTAAAGCCAAAAATAATAATAAAATTTCAGTCCTCAGGATTTGGTGGGAATATTTGATGACAATATCTACATTCTTGTCATCTGGTGGATGTCTCTGTTGTCTCTCCTGACCTACAGAGGTCATTTCTGTGGTATGCACATGACTTTATTGACCTCCCTTGGCTGGAATACCAAATCTTTCTTTACCTGTGGCTCAGCTATGCAGTGGGGCTGAGGTTGACTCCATTTCAGAATGTTGAGACAACGTAGGTGGCATGTAAAAGTAAATGGTCTTCAAACTAGTCAAATGTGTTCTGATAGATTACTGCACAGAAAAGTCGCCTTAGAAATGCAGGTTTAAGTGTACTTAATACTTGTGAGGGGCGATCACTTCTGTCTATGTATTGACATTATCAAGCCACATTTGAAAGAAACTTGAAGGTTCTTTTCAACAACACTTGATGGGTGAAATTTTCTCTTTCAGGTGGAAATAAGGATAATATTAGAGCTGGATGCAAGAAATGTGGCTACCGTAAGTCTGTAATAAGCAATATGAAATTACAGTGTTTTATTAAGTTTGTAATGTTGGTTGGTTCTGCCTTTTGAGGAGAGGAGAAAAAAAAGAAAGAAATATTCTCCCTTCTTCCCCAGACATTTGTCAGTTTTAATTACCACATTATTTTTCTTTTATTTACTTTGTGTTCATTCTCTGGTTTCTCACGCTTACCAATACCCTTTGAGTTTCCCAGCAAAAAAAAAAAAAAAAAAAAGTTCTTTTATTCATGCATACCACATTACAATGCAATTACTTGAGAAAATTTGAATTGAAAGCACCTTTTTTGATATACACTGAGATGAGCACTTGTGCTTCTTCTGAACCTTACTGCAAAGAGGCAGGTATTTCAGTCCAATCTCATTCACCAGAAAAAATACTGTATAATTTTTTACTCTAAGAAATTATTTTGTGCATTGTGTATTTCAAGAAACACCTACCTTTATTCCTTACAATTTCTGCAGTTGGCATTTAGCTCATGCTTTGGATTATACAGTGATTGTAAATGTCTGTGGCTACTTTTCTGATTAGCTGAGACAGGTCTTAGTGAAGATTTTAAATTTTTAATTACTGACTCTTATTTTTAGAACATTGGAAGAATGGACACTGTTTTGTACTGCATTGTCTTGAACTTTTAGCACAGTGAGTTAAGCTGTTTGGATTTTTCATGAGCTTTATGTTGGGTGACAGGAAAAAAGCTTGCTTCATTCTTTCACTTCAGGCCTTGCAACAAATTTTTGTCAGTGAATTGCTTTGTGTATCTGTTCTTTCAAAGAACCGTGGATATAAATACAGATTTAGTGCTTTGTTTGTATATGCAACAAGTATCAGAAGCTTTCTGAAAGAGAAGGAAACTTGTAGTTGAATCACATGATCCATGTTTAAATGTTCCCAAAATCTCTTATCTGCAAGGTGTAGGTAGTTTGACATCATCCTCACTAAGAACATTAGCTTATTTCAGTTACTCCTTGAATTACTGTGTTTCCCGAACCATATCTTCATTTATTTTTTTTTTTAATTTCACTTTATTATTTCAGTGTGTCTATTTAGGATAAGGCTTCTAGCTGGTCATGATTATCAAGATCTAACTTAGAAAATTAAAAATAACTGGTCAGGCAGTAGTTTAGTCAGTATTAAGTGCTGGTTGTTCAAGAGTATGTCTCATAAGCAAATAGGATTCTACAATTTCACTAGAGGGAAATAGGCAATGCAACGCTGTAGTTACTGAACTATTTCATGCTATGTTTTTAGATAATTAATTAAGAAAGTATCTAAGACCATTAAAAAAATAGAAATTAAAGTTGAAACAAATCTTAACAAATTAGCAGAATAGGAGAGAGGACATAAAGCACAATTAAATGGAAGAGCATTGCACAACCTGTCAAAGTTCTTGGAGACTTTTTCAAAGTAAGCTTTCTCCTGCCCTTTCCTCAGATCACAGCTTACCTTTTTTCATTTCACTTCTCAAAACTGAGTAATACAAAAATCAATGTTCTTTAGTTTTTGATGTTTTTTGGTAAATTGTAATTTTTCTTTCTGTGTATTGTTCAGCTGGTCATCTGACATTTGAATGTCGAAACTTCCTCCGAGTAGATCCACAAAGAGATATTGTTTTAGATGTTAGCAGCACTAGCAGTGAAGACAGCGAGGAGGAGGAACTACAGAGATTACAAGCCATGCGTGAAAAAAAGAGTAAGGTGTTTTTTGTGGGTTTTGGATAATAGTCCTCTGAAGTACAGGGACTCTCTCATTTTGTCCTTTTTGATAACTTCTTTTAGTTCTTTTAGCCTGTGATTTAAAAATAGGTGTTTTACTTTATGTGTTCAGACTTCAGAGATGTGATACACCTACACTCTTTTAGGATTATGATTAATTCCTTCTATAGGAAGTTATTAATCTACTTGTTTGAAACATCTCAAAAGGGGCTCCTAAATACAAGAGATTAATTGACCTTTTACTAAGAAACTGCTTAGAAGAAAATGACATGGATGTTCTGAGTTAATCTTTTGATTATGACATGTACTTTTAACATCTTCTAACTAATGAGAAATATGACACCTAAATTTCCCTCCAGTTTCTAAGCAGGATTTTGACTAAACAGCTAGTAGATTGGAATTCAGTGATTCATATTTGGAGACGTAGTGTTCTGTATTTGGAAGGTCTGAGTATCAGCTTGTTGTCAGAGTGAGAATAGATGAGTTATTTATCAGATACTTGAGTTCATTTGAATTTGGACTCCAGAGAGGTTGTTCACCTAAGGGGAGTTTGTTCCACCACGGTGTGTTTTAAATGAATGAACATTCTTCTCTGCTCTTCTGTTTTTCATTATGTTTTGTTCTGTTGCTCTTGTATGCTCTGATGTATAGTTCCTACGGAAGACGCTATTTAGGAAGAAAAAGGGATAGACAGAACCCTTTAGGTAGCTGTACACTTCAAAAGAAATGGATAGGCTGTTTGTCAAGAGTGCTGAATGGGTACTACAATGATACGTTCTTGGAACAAGTATCTTCAGAAAAAATATCACTTACTATGTATTTTTGAATGTAAAGGTCGGGGTTTTTCAATCCTAAGCTGATTGAAGATGGATATCTGCAGGAAAAACAGTTGTTTACTTGATCTTCTAATATTCCTGTTTATTATGTGCTTTTTCACAAATTGTGGCTGCCAAGTATATTGTAAGGAGGCATGTATCTGTCAGTTATGCAGGCAGAATTTTGCCATTTTCTCATCTTCTCAAGATTTTGCACTATTTTCTTTAAAAAATACTGTTTGTTCACCATTCTCATTCATGTTTTTTCATTGCTCCAAAGGTAATTTGCTCCATACTAAATTCTTTCAAGTTCTACTCCATAACATACAGACCAATTATTTGTATTTGTGGTAGCAAAGGAATGACTACACTAGCATTCAGACTTTATGGAAAGGGCCATAGGAATAAGATGAAATTGGCTCTCTTTTTTAAGGATAAACTGTAAAGCTAGTATTTTTGTGGTAGCTGAATACGTATTTATGTGGTAGATTTGCATTTTGGAGAGATCAAAAGTATTTTTTGAGTTGGTATTGAAAAATCTAATGTCAGAAATTTCATCTCTGTCATACGAACATTGTTTTTAAGTGAAATGTGAAGTTACTCTACCACACTGTAGAGCATTAGGGCAGGAGGCAGACACAACCAGATGAGGGGTGACTCATCTGCCAGTCTCTGTAGGCTCTACATTGATAAGTAACTCAAATGTGTCTCACTTACGGCATTGCTGTTTGTGAAGCATGGAATAGGGATGTGTGAAAGTAACTCAGCCTAACAGAATATTATTTTTTTAAATTTGTTCCTGTTTTTACTCTTGGACAAGAATTTCTTAAATGTTAAAACTGTTAAAATACAGAACAGATATGAAAACCTGAATCTGATGTAAACATATTGGAAAAGGTCTTTTTGCTACATTTTACAGGCATTCCTGCCTTCTTAGTGCTTAGATCAATGTCAGTACAATGCAAGTTGTGTATAAAAGTTCTGCTGCTACTGCAATGTATTTCTGAAGTTGCTATGCTAAGCAGAATTTGCGGGAAGGAAGAGAAAGCAAGTTTTAACAAGACTTTTGTAGTAACTTGACGTTGCTATTAGAACTTTTTTTTTAATACTAATCTTAATTCAGACATGTGTTTAGTAAACTTTAACTTTCTACCCATAGATTTAAATGAAGAGGAAGAAAAAAAGAAACAAAAAAGAAAAAGCAAAGATAAAACAAAATTAAAAAGACCGAGGAAAAGGTAACCTTCACATGCCTCTTTCCATTTCAAAACACAGCTTTAGAAATATTTTTGATATACTTGTGTTTTCTCAGGAAATATTGCTTCTATTGATTCAGCTTCATTTTCAAGTACATCTTCTGTTTGAAATTTTTTCTGTTTTCAAGTGTGACCTGATTAATGGTAAGGTAATGGTAAAATAATGGTAGGGTAGAGGTTCTTAGATTAGTGGTGGAGTCACAGGCCCTTTGCTGTGGAGTTAGGATCATAGGAGTCTTGAAAGCTTTAGTGAGCTGCAGGTCTGCAGATCAGACAAAGCAGAACTCCCCCTGACTGTCCAACTCTAGGCAAGCTGTGATGGGAAAAGAACAAGTCAGGAGGATTGTGGGGTTGGTCCCCAGCCTAGCCAGGATGGAGGAGTTTCTCTGAAGTTCAGAGACTGTAGAGTCCTCTGTGTGCACGCGTGGATGTGTCACACACCTGCAGGCACACACAAATGCTCTGAGTAACTTGCAGTTATCGAAAGGGAATCCTCTGTAATGTTGAACAGGTGTGGCGTTTTAGTGTACCTGTTAACGTAGAAGCCTAAAAACAGCATTACTCTAGTTTCAGAGGAAAATGTCATAACACCCGGAAGTATTGTGAATCTGGGTTCTGGCCTGTGGACTGACTTGGTTTTTTCGGGTTTTTTTTGCCTCTCTTTTTAAAGTGAGATTATAGGTGAGACTACTGTTTTGTCATTAGGACAATTGATAGGACAATATGAGAGGAACTGCACTGGTAGGTATAAACTGTAAAATATATTTGAAGACCACAGGATGTCCCTCAGAAGTAAAGAAACAGGATTTAATACCTGTTGTATTTGCATTTTGCCTTATTTACATTGTGTAGATTCCACTTTTGCAGATAGCCCTTACACTTTTGAAGAAGTAGAACAGAAAAGAGTCAATCTGGTTCTTGGTTTTCTTTACATACAAGTAATAGTTAATCAAGTTAACACTAACACAAAACTGCCCTCTTTAGTATTCATGAATATTTGATGAATTTTATTGTCCTCATAGTTCTTTCATGTATCTGATCGCTCATCATTGCTGGTTAGATACCAACAGTATGAGCTCCAAGAACATAAAAAAATTTCATAACTGTTTCTCTTAGATTTTTGCTTCAGGGACATATATCTGAAGGCATTAATTGGCATTGTTATTGATTGTGTGGTTTTTAAAAGCAGGAGCTCTATCTTGTTGTGATACTTTATTTTTTGATGGCCTGTATACTTGGTCTGTCTTTTCTCAAAGACTGAAAACTCACACAATTTACCTATTCCATTATTTTTTAATAAGTATTATAAAGATACTGCTTTTCTGGCATGAAAGTCTTATTAGGAAAGTCATCATTTAAGTTAAACATGCACACTCAGATATCATAAGCTTTCCAGTGGATGCTACTGTACAGATTCCACACCAAATTTAACTTGTGACATTATAAAAAATACTGACACCTTGAATTATTATTGTGTCATTTTCCCTCTTTAATTACATATTGATCTGTGTTTTTTTAACTAGATCTTCCTCATCAAGTTCAGCAGAAGAGGATGAGCCAAAGTCAAAAAAACAAAAATCACACAAAAAAGAAAAGGAAAAGGGAAAAAAGCATAAATCGAAGAAAGGAAAGCATCATAAAAAGGAGAAGAAGAAGAGACGAAAGGAAAAAAGTTCATCTTCTAACAGTTCAGACAGTTCGAGTAGTGACTGACATGCTGGCCTATTTTTGTATTTGCCTCTGCAGAGAAGATGATTTTCCTTTCACAGCAAGTTTATTTATGCTTTGCAATGCTGTTTTAAAAGGGGATATATATATATATATTGAGAAATCTATTTGCATACATCACTGCTTCAAATTAGTAGGTGGACCATCTATAAAAAATCTGCTTTTCTATTTCAGTTTTATTAGTACTAAACAGTGCAACTAGTTCTTCACTCTTAGTTTTAGTTCAGTTGTGATTGTGTTTGTAATCCTTTACAGTAGGATGTGGTAAATTTCAGTTTGCAAGCCTTTGTGTAGAAAGATATGGACTTAAATATGCTTAATGTCAGAGTGTTACATCAAATTTGGAAATTCAGGTGAAATTTTCTATTACCCTTTAAATAAATGTATGTTTTATGCAACATTTTCTGCTTACATACATTAATCAGTAAGTGCAAATATGAATCAGTGTTCAGGCCCTGAGACGGGAAGAATGAGCAATGAGAAGCTAAAAAAGATTGATCCTTCAAAATTATCTCCTAAAATTGATCTAATCATAGACTGTGGAACATAATTACACATTCTTTTGTCAGGATCACTATAAGCAAGCTGAAAATAAACAAGCAAACCAAAGCTATCAGTTTTTAAAGTCCTTTTTCCTTGGGTTTTTTTCTTTTATGGTTATGCACATTTCATCTTTGACATAGGTGTAAAAGTTTGGATATCAAACCAAGACTTCTAGTGTTAAACTTTAGCTATTTCTTCCTTCCTGTCAATTGTTATTGGTTTCAGTTTGCATGAATCACACTTTGGAAGTGGCATAACTGCTGCTGTCACGTGCTTGTGTCCCTGCTACTCTACAGGCTCCAAAGCTCTTGCAGTGCAAAGGTGATGCCAGTACAAACGAGTGCCATTCCTTGTCAGCTTATCTCAGCTACAGAGTGAAATGCCTATTTCCAGAAAGAAAGGCAAGAATAAAGCATGTGAGTAGTATGTGGGGTGGGAAAATTAAATGGAAATCAGTCTCTGTCAGTAGGTGCCAGGAAACAAAAGCAGGCACTTGCGTGTTTCCTTCAGTCATCTTTCCCAGGTAGTGGAAGAAAAATGTGCACATTGGCAGTCGAGCTGCTGAGCTGGGAAATAAACAGTGCTGGAATCACTAAATTGAAACTGAATGAAGCTCTTGCTTCATAAATAGCCAGAGGAAATACACATTCAGAGCACAGAAATTACAGCTTCAGCAATCTCTGCAACTTGTGAGACACCAAGGAAAACCCTTCAGCTTCTTTCACAGTTTAGAGCATATACATTTTTTCAATGTACCTAGAGTAATAGCTACTTTCAACAGAAGTAATTTTGTCTAACATGTATTACCCTAATTTGAATACATACCAGATTAGGAGGGTTTAACAGCAATTCAGTATTTTTTCTTTAGATGTTGCCAAAATTATACACCAATGCTTAGTGGTTTTTACGGTCTTTAGAGGCTTTCTAGATTGCAATATACTTGCCATCTTCATAATCTTAAACTTCTGAAGTCTTTTACCTGCTACTAGCCTCATTTTGCAGTGTGAGGAAATTGGCATGTACATCACTGATGGCAATTTAATATGTTTCCTGTGTTGATGCCATTTGGAGTTTTGCTTTTTTTTTTTCTCCTTTTGTATGTTCTCTGTGTTCTTCACATGTATTTGTAACTCTGTCACCTACTATATTAGTAGCTAGTTTTCCCAGTGCTTTTCCATAACCTTTCCCTAAGCAGAAAGACAAAAAAAATTCCAGAGTTCCAAGCCCTGGGGGGGTAAAAGGCGCTGTAGTGTCTTGGTTCTTCCTTGGAACCAATGCCAAGAACAACTCTCCGAGATACATTTCCATGGACAAAGTACAACTAGTGCTGAAGAGCAGGGCTTCAAAGAAGACGCTTGACCTGGAGGGGAATTGTATCATCACATGTCCTGCTAATTGGTGCTTTTTATCAATTATGCTAATGTCCCAAACCCATAAAAATGTACTGACCCCTGGGCTGTTGGGCTTTTGTGGATATATGTCCATAACTGCTCCTGAAGGCCCTTCAAATAAAGATCCCTTTTTATATTACCTCCTCACTAAAATTATCTCAAGTTTCATTTCCAGGTTGGCCAAAAAGGCAAGTGCTACCACTACACGCTCTGCTACCATTGGAATTTGTGTGAATATTTAAAGATTTTGTCATTTGGTAGTGTCAACTTGTGTTGTTTACAGGACTCTTTCCTGAATATTTCCTGCAGTTTAGTCAGATACTTCCTCTGTTGTCTCCTAAACTCTCTTCAATAGTATGTGGTCATTCTTGTGCACTCTGAAAGGGAGCATAAATGATGGACAAACAAAACTCTTTGCTATAGGTACCTAAGAGGTAGAACAAAAAGAAATAAACTCTTTGTGGTGCAGTATTATGCAGCTCTACTGCGTAAACTGGAAGGTTTTGGTTTCTTTTTCCTTTCAAAAATAAGCCGTCATGAATAATCATAGCTCTGAATTTCAACAAGGTAAATATGGATGGAAAAAATTGCAGTTGTGAACTTGGAATGGACTGAGTAACATTTACAGGCTTGTTCTTTAAGGACATGAAAGCTGCTGAGATAATGCATATTGAACTCTGTATTCACTGAGTGCTTTTTTAGTTGACAGCAGGAAAGAAGGTCATAGCTGCTGTCTCTCTGAAAAGTATCATGAGTAATGAATCTGACATGGTGCTTGTTATCTGTTTCATGTAACAATCAATTCTGGGAACTCCGGGGATGTATTTTTAGAAGATCATCTTTTGCAACTCCTCACATCATCTCTCCCCAGTCAAAAAAGGACACAACCTCTGTGTATGCAAAACAGAATGTCAAACATCCCAAACCTTTTCACTGAACTGATGATTCAGTTGTGCTCTGAAGTCTCCACAGCAGAGCCAGCGGTGGACCAATGTTAAAAGGTATTTCTGACATTGCCGTGTCTTGGGCAGCGAACCTATCCTTACCTTGTGAAAATCAGCACACATCACAGACCTTCTTGGGCAAACACACACTTACTACAATGCCTCTGCTTCAAGGCAGTAGTACCTGAGAAAGGCATTAATAGATATTATATGATGTAAATCACAAAAAATAGTAAGGTTGAATAGAGAAAAATAAAATATGTCAAAAACGTTTCTGTAGTAAAAATGCCAGAACATTTACACTGTTCAGAAGAAATTCTACTATTAACAATCCATGAAGATGAATTTAGGTGATAAGAACATGAGGTGCTGGTAGCAGAAAACCAAAGAGGTACAAGAATAAAGAAACCAAAGAGATAAGGGGAGTAAAAAAAAAGGAAAAACTATTTGAGAAAGAAGACCAGAAGAAGAGGTTTATCTAGAAAAGCATCGCTATAGTTTAAATAATAGCAATAAAAGAGAAAAGTCTGAAAAAGACTATTTAGTAGAATCCATTTAAACTTCAGCAAAATGTACTCAGTTATTTACAGTTTTCTGTGTAAGCTAAATATTTGTCCCACTGAGAAAGTGTACTGAGGAGTGATTAATCCTTATTTATCTGTACTGTATATTTTCGTGAGTCTTTAACCTAGTATAATAGTCTATAAAATACCCTGGCAGAATTTTGACCATCAGAGAATTTTAACAAAGAATAAAGTTGACCTATAAAAACCACATTGTTTATCTCATTAATTGTCCAGGAGTAGATTTAGACTGAATTGGCAGAAACTTTGTTTCCATCAAAGATCTGCTGTCCCAGAAGAGCTAGAAATAACTCCTGGAAGATGGAGCTGAATACATATAATGGCTCAAATGAAGGGATGCTTGCATTACACAGCAACAGACTGGACAAACAGAAACAGGTACTCTCTTGGACACCAGAATTCCCATTGCTACTGGTACTTAATACATTTTTAAAAAATGGAAGTGAGAGAAATACCACTCCAAGACCTTTTACTGATGACACAAAATAAGGTAACAGCTCAAAGTACTGGTGAGATGGAGACTGGTTGCTCAAAGCCCAGTGAGTTCAGGCAGGAACATGTCTAAGACTGGCCATATGAGGCTAGACCTGCACAGCAGATTATGCATACACTGGGAGCAGCCTAAGTTGGAAAAAACCAAACACCACATTAGGAGGTACAACCACCAGTTAAGGAGTAAAGGTGAAACACGGCCAGGGCTATTTTTGTAAAACTGCTACAAGAAAATAGAATCTTAGGGAAAATAGTTTTAGATTTGAGATTAATTTTTCAGCTATAGAAGAGTTTAAAGTCATTGTTACAACACCACCACAACATGATCCCTATAAAGTACGTCCTGCCCACCTGTATTTAGCCTATCTCAGTTCTCTTTGAAGCAGAAAAGGTTGATTCTGCTGATAAAGGGTAAGTTTTCCTGCACATCAGTCAGTGCCTCCAAGGTCCTAGAACTTAACAGGACCACAAACGTCCCAAAATAATGCTGCAAGTCTCTTCATTACCTGGAGTAACATATGACTAAGTATGAGCAGAACTAGATGTTTCTTTAGCTTCTCTTGTCTTATCCACGAAGCTGGACAATAGGCAGGATACCGCTTACAGAGTAATAAGGAATTTCACTATTACACAGATGTAAGACCAATAGGCATTTAATGCTCCACTGTATATTTACTCCTCAGGTGGGATAGAAGTTGGTTATTGTATTTTTCCCATTCTCTGACACAGATTTTTCTAAATTGTATTGGATATACATGGACATATTATGTAAGTTAACATGCAGATTTTGCATAGTAACTTCTCATTTTAGGTAGGTCAACATGCAACCTGCAGCATGTGTTAGTGTGTTATCTACCGCCATATGCTTGTATTTTGATTCTGCTCTGAAAAATTTACAGTGTACATAGATATTTGTTTTCTTAGATTGATTTTTTTTATGACATGAAATATCTGTGAAAAATGGGTCCTACCAGTGGAAGGTGGCTATAAAGAATCTGTTTTTGAAAAGCTGGAGCTGCAGAACTTTAGTAAAAAAACAGTTGGTAAAACTTGACATATTTGATGGGAGGAATTTTTACTTGTTTCCTACCCTGCAAAAGAATTATGGTGCCTTTAACTCATAACACTCAACGAAAAATGTTCAAACTCCAAGAAGGATTTAGAAAGAAAGTGCTGTTTCTTCAGTATTCTCCCTGAATTGCTTGTTTCCATGCATTTGGGAGTTTATTGTGAAGTAGGGGGTATTACTTTGAAAGTAAATAATGGTTCTAAATAATCTCTAAAACATTTGTATATCACTTTGTTGAGGGAACTTTTAAACTTTGATTCTGCATTGCCGTATTCCATTAAACTATAACGTAGTAATATCACTAACTTTTATCTTTCTTTCACTGGCATCATGTTATGGGGGTTAAAAAGTTTTCTTGTTTCCTTTTGAATTAGTGGAAGATAATCCACCACATCCTAAGTAAACCAATTTATCCCTTGACACATCTTCAGTTCAGATACTTACCAGAACTTGGTTCATGTCACTATCTGTTAAGATACCTTCCATTCACCCTTGAGCACCAATATTCCTTAATTGGCCATAAAGCTTGGGAATTACAGCATGTGTCCAATTAGGATTAGTAGAAAGTATAATACAAAAGGCTTTAGGTAAGATGCTACATTGCTAAGAATTATAGAAAGGCTTCAAAATGGGCCAAGACTGCAATTTTTATAGTCTTTAGTTGAGGAGGAAGAAACACTGCTAAAGTTTCCAGAATAATAAAAGGTACAAGGATGCATATTACTGTACTCTTCAATATACTGCAATCTCAGAGGGCTTTGAAGACAGCATGTCAAAGTCTATCACAGAATGTGCCAGTTAGGGAACTCACTGTGGTATGACTGATCTCAAGAGCTTTATAAAAGTAATTGAAATGCTTATTAATTTGTCCTACTAACGCATATTCCATTGCAATAACTGTGGTTAAAACACAGATATATGAGCTGTCATGTAACTCGGCATATGAAATTCCTTGTGATGGTATGTGGGCAGGTAATGAATTAGAGGTCACTGCTTTATCTGCCCATCTGTGTGTACCAATAAAACAGGACTTTTAAAGAAATCTTTTAAAGAAATCCCCCTTTCTTTCTCATGGCATCACTATACATTCAGTCTTGAATTCATACACTTTTTTTGGCATTAATGTCCATCTTTTTCACTTACGCCAAACAAAAACTAATTGGTTAACTGCAACTACTGATCACCTTTGCAGAGAGATTTTTTAATAGCCATTAGACACAAGTTGTTGGTTTTTCAAAGTTTTAACAGTTGCAAAACCTAGTGTATCTGTGGGGATGGAGTCATAGAGTGAGTTTATTGCTTTGAGACTTCTAATGAAAACATGTCAGTGCTGCCTGTTAGGGACAACAGCTCTGATTAGTGAGCACAAGGTTCATGAGAAATGTGCGGGAAACTTTAAAGAATTAACTCTGAAAAAACAATGTGCTGTGGACTTCGATTCCATTCTACTTAAAAATATTGTCTGCTCTCATAAGCACACAGTTCTGTGTGTGTAGGGATCTCCCCATTTCATATGCTTAGGAATATGAGTACCTAAGAACAGTTCATGACCTGAAATCTTCAAACACATTGAAGTTACTTTTTTTGGTGCTATTTAGAGTTTAGTCATACTTTTTTTTCATATGTCTTTGTAAATATACTTGTTGAAATGGAAATATTGTCACAAATTTGTGTAGTACTCTGATAAAATTAGAAAAAAATAGAGTCTGGCAGTCTGGCAATACAACTAGAAACAAGACAACATTTAATTTAAATAAAAAACTTTATTAACAATGTAAAACGTTTAATATCTTACAGTCTAAGATAATTCTGGCATGCCTTATAAGATCAATACTTACTGATAAGCAGACACCATGCTTTGAATTCTACTGGCAACAAAATGGGTTGGTGTTGTGTTTTACATTGTTTAATACACCTTATTTTAATAAATTATTTATTTTTTCCAAAAGCTTGTAGTTATACTATTGGCTTGAAAGAAAATCTGTTGCGTCTAAGTATTGTACAGTAGATACTATGCTTTCCCTGTATTTACAAGTCCTAACTATTTTCATATATGGTTTTTGTATCATAAATTAAGATATTTTTCTATAAAGCTTTGAAGTTGAGATACAGTGGAAGACTAAATATAAATGACAGCACAAAAAGCAGCTGGAGATTTTGTACAAATTCTCTTACAATATTGTTCAAATGTCTTAGAACTTTAATAGTTTTGCTCTTAAATAGCTTTCTATGCTTAAAGACTGTGAGAGAATGATCAAATGTTCTTCTACACTGAAAGACTGTTAAGAGTATGATTTTAATATGACAATTGTAAGAGCACTGTACTATGCACAAACTTTCACCTGCAGCTCAATTAAAAAAACCCTCTAAAATTATTTATGAACCATAATTCATGTGTCTTCTTTGAGTGACTGAAAGTAAGCATGCAAAAGATACTTTAAAAAGTTTTAAATATGCTAGATCTATTCCACAGCCATTTTTTGACCAGCATAATTTGGAAGTATTAAAACCATTATTTGAAAAGGGGGATGAAGCAAACGACGAAAATCAATAGCCTACTGTAGAAAATATACTTTATAATCAAGATTAGCCATTTTCATCTTTTCAGTGGTTGAATAAAAGTGGTTTAATCAAAGTCATGATTTTCTTGGTGCTTCTGTGCTTAATCTTCTAACTTGAGACAAGACAACACAATCCAAAGAATCTCCGCTTCCGTCTTCTTACCAGTGGATATGGAGTCAAGTTTAGGAGGCTGCTATCATCTGTGATGAAAAACCCCACATTTTAACACAAGTGTGTACACATACACACAGAAAAGACATTATATAATTTATTTTAACAGCAGCTATATGATCACAGAATCATTTATGTTGCAAAAGATGTCTCAGATTGACTCCAGCCTATAACCGACCAGCAGCACACTGACCAGACTATGGCACTAAGTGCCAGGTCCAGTCCTTTCTTGGACACCTCCACCACCTCCCTGGGCGTTCTTCCCAATGCTTGACCACCCTTTCTGTAATGTGGAAGATCCCACAGAGCACAGAGCAAATAATAACCTGAATTTTGCATTTGCAAGTCTTATAATGCTAATTCACAGGTTCTCCATAATAATTATGATTACCTGATCCTGGGGCATATCTCACAGTTTTAAAACTCCAGGATGCTTCCTATCCTGCTGCACAGTGGGTCAGTGATTTTCTGGTCAGTGTTCAAAGGGCAGTGTAGACACCATGCAACAAAGAAGAATTCTGCATGCCTTTATTTCTGTTCTGAATTCATTCTCTATGCATTATATCCCCCAAATTTGTCTTTCCCTTCCTTATTTCCAGCACATTCTTTTCTTCTAGACTAAGCCTAGACTTTTTATCACTCTTCCAGTCTTTACAATGGTACATCTGTATCACAAGTGATTCCCTTTTTCCTTTCAACGTAGTTTTCAATCAAGCTATCCTGCCATGAAATCTTACTTGTATAATGAATACAATCATTCCACATTCATCTCTTAGCATATTATGATGAATGCTGGGCTGCTTAGTTACCTGGGATTAGATCTAGGACACATTCAGTACATTTCATCAGCTGCTACTGTGCAAAGACTGCACCACATCTAAGGAACACCCATTATCAAGAAGAAATCAGAAAGAAAAATTATTATATTTTTAATGCTGTTCTCACGAACAAAGAGCGTCCCTGTAGATGTGGAGTATTTAACACGCCAACAAAGCGAAGGCCAACTGCTAAATACATGCATAGGATGGAGATCCTTCCCACCTGTGCATTTCCATGGGGTGCCTGATAGCTGTCTATGGAAAAAGCAGCCTGGTGGCAGGCTCAAGCCAAGTAGCTTTTCTGCAGAGAGTCAGTGTCAGGTCATAGAAACCACAAGCCTTGTAGGGGTGAAGCAAACCACATCACTCAGAAAGATCCCTGTCACAGTGTGCAATTTGCACCTTCCTTGCTTCTGAGAAAGAAGGGACTCCAGACACTGGGAAGCAGTTGTGCTTCTGCCTTTGTACCACCAGGAAAAGTCTATTATTTTATCTATAGATACCGTATCTATAAACTCCAGAACTCCTCATATTGTTGCTGTGTATTATTTGGTTTCATATTGTATTTAATTTCTATACTGGGTTTTGTAATGGTTTCTTCTGTACCCCCCTGTTTCCCTGGAAAATGTAACATCCCGAGGTTTGTCCCTGCCCCTTTTCCCTGCCCCTTCTCCCACAGTGTCCCCTGCTTGGAACATAATCCAACCCTATTCTACTTCCACCTTATCCCTGATTGGGAGTGGCTTGTCCCTGTGTTTAGCCCCTTCCCCTGGATATAAGCCAGAAAAGCACGTGGAAATCTCTCTTGGCCGAGGGATGGGGACTGGGTTCCTGACCCAGGCTGGGGCAGGACCGCAGGAGAAAGACAGAATAAAGCCCTGGTTTCCTCTGGATCAAGTGCAGACCTTCCTTTGCCACAGGCAGGAACCCGATCTCTCTCTGAAGGAAAAGGTTCACAGGCACTCCTGGGTTTTTGGGGCCCTGAGAAAAAAATCCTTCCAACTGTGGTTTGTCTCTCAAGCTAGCCGAGGCAAAAACGGAGCCGGGGCTCTGAGAGAGAGACTGCCACATCATATGCAACTCAAGTGGCCACAGATCACACACTAGATTCTGGCTCCACTGAATCAGCAGGGAAGAGATTTTGCCTAGGTTTTTCTTTTTGCAGTTTCCATTAAAGAACCCTAGATTTTTTTTTTTTTTTTTTTTGGGGGGGGGGGGGGGTATATAAAGGAAGGAAACCCCTTAAATTATCTTAATTTTTATTAAATAAAAAAAATAAAATAAATTCAAATCATACCTTGATTTTTCAGTGGTAAAGGCATAGTCTCCCTGAGTTTACTTAAAAGGTTTTTCATTTCTCTCATATCTCTGTGGATACAACAGTTAAAAAACATACAATGGAACAGCAGTTGAAGCCTGCATGGGGAGTGGCTCATAGAATAGCTTTATCTGCTAAAACAATGGAGGAATAAATACAAAAATCAATTGAGCAAGTATTTGGTTTACATACATGTATCAGAAGATGGGAGAGCACTTGCATAAAAGTCTGATTCTAACCTCTCCTGGTTCAAATTTATGATCTATTCTGGCACTTCAGTATTTCATATTAAAAGCTTTTGGGGGCACAATGTGATTCTAGCGGCAAAATACATAATATGTCTTAAAATTAATGTTAGCTAGTACTAATGTCATCTTCATAGCCCTTATAAGCATTTTGTAGGTTTTGCCATGAATGTGTTTCACCGTTCAGAAGAAAATTATAACACGTGCAACTAACGCATGATACTTAACATTGTACATTAAATGAGAATTTTATAAACAGGGCTATCACTCGCACCTGCCTTGGGAGGATTCTGGCATTAGATTTTCTGAAAGGCAGATGATGGAAAATATGATAAAAACACATAATCTCCAAAAGCAAAATACATTTTTGATGTGTTTTGAAAGAGGCCAGAAATTTCCGAATTATTTCTGTTTTACACATAGATGGCAGACCTACAGGCTTGTAATGTCTTACAGGATTTGAAATCAATATGGTCTTGCTTCATTCATCTACACATAAAATGGTTCTCAGAAATGCAGCAGCGTTAGTAAAAAATTGCTCTGTTTATTTTCCACATTATGGCCCAGCAGAATAGAACCTGGCTTTGTGTAAAATAAGCATGATAACAATTCAAATCTCAGCAGCAACTTAATATACAAAGCCTCAGAATAGGACTTTTTGCAAAGAAATGTTGGCCATCAGGATTACTCTCTAGTAAAGAGTCTCACTTTTGTCTCTCAACTGCATAGTTAAAAGGGTAAGATAACACCGCTACAACATTCCCCTCCCCTCCTAAAACTTCCTTCCCAATTTAAAACTATGGGCAGAACTAACTGAAATTAATTAGATTCTGCGTCTTCGATTTTGAAATGCAGAATTGGAATCAGCGTATTTCAGAAAATCAGAAACTCTCTTAAATTGTACCAGAGAAGCTAACAGGTTATTTAATTTACTTATAATTTTCAGAGTAGCAACACCAGCTGTTGAATTAAAAAAGACTAAATTAATCCCAGAAAGAAATTTGTTTGTTTAGGAATGAAGTGCTACACATACCTTTCAGTGTTTTCAATATCTGTGGAAACCTGCCATAGATGCTGTTGAATATCTGTTGGTGATAATGACGTGTCTTCTAAAATAGGTACTTCAGAATTCTCCTCCACTTTACTGTCTAAGATCTTGGGTGGGCCACAAGGTTCTTTTCCTTTAAAATATTTAAACAAAACATGTACCCCTATTATTTGCTGATAAAAATGGATACTCAAAATTATCTAATTGATGCTTTGAACTCAATCTTGCACAATACAAATGGAGAAAAAGACTGCTTAAATGCAAACTTTGAGTGAGAACTGTTCAAAAGCAGAGCAGACCACAACAAGCTACAAATCAGAGTGCTGCTATATGTTACTCTTACCAATTTGAAAGGGCTCAACTAAACTCCAGTGGCTCTCATGGAACACAAAATAAAACCCGGAAGACAGAATAAATGAGGAAACTTTAACACACATTCTGGAAACTACAACACACATTCTGGAAACAACTTCAAAACTCTGACACTAAAGAACACTGCAATCCATGTCTCCAAGGACTACTGAGGGAAAAAACAAGACAAAAATATGGAATTTTGTACTTTATGATTTAACAGCCATATAAAGCTGCCACCAGCCACAGTCCAAATGCATTACATTCTGAATTTCACTGTTGACACCTACCTAATTCATGCTCCCTGTATAAAAATTAAATACAGTGTTGAAATTGAAGGGGGGGAGCTTCACAACAGATCTTCCAGGGCTTTTGTGACAAGAGAATGGGATAAAGGATTGGATCATGAAAATGGAGCATGCAAGAGAGTTAACCATTGGTAGAATATTTTGGTGTATCTGCAAATCTCCTTTGGACTACCTGATAGCATCCTCTTCTGTAGTGGCAAGTACAATTCTGGCACCAAATACAGAAAAATTCACACTGGAGTGCATCCCGGACAAGTGTCAACATTTAAACCAGTAGTACTAAAAGCTGGCTAGGAAATGTTTTTTCATTCCACAATTTTTGCAGTTGGAAAAATTTTGAAATCAGGACAAATCTAAATAGTTCCTGCAAGGTCTGTCAAAGTACATGAAGAACAAGACCAACTAATAGAGCAGTGGTCAGTCAGCCCATTTTTCTGGGACACTAGAGACCAAGACTGCAGACCGTGGCACACTACTCTTCCACATCACAAATATACATCCCAGTAGGTAACTTCGTTTTTCAAAGTCTAGAAATTCCTGGATAAGATAGTATTTTTGAGTAAGTTATCTAAACACTTGCATTCTGATAAATTATTCCTTTGAAAAAAGAAGAGGAAAAAAAAGCTATTCTTAGCTACCTGTTTCAAAGTTGCTTATGCTATGCTTATGCTTATGCTTCTGTTGCTTATGCTACAGAAGATAGTTGCTTTATGTTTTAATGCTCTTTGAAGCCAGTAGGAAGCCCACACTTACCTAAATGAATCCTAGAGAGTGCATGACCTGATCATAACAAGTTTAGCCTCTATAAAAGAATCTCCTGTGTCCATTCTTTGCTGCTGACTGGCATTCACTAACTTGTGCTTTGCCAAAATCTTCTGTGATCCACTTTAGCAATTGAAATGATAGATTACCCCAACAAAAGCAAAACCAAAAAGTGATGTTTTCTGATTAAGTGGTATAAGTAAGGTCAGTCAAAAACCCTATACGTCCAGGAAAAAGTTCCAGAGAAAGAGGATCATATCACTCCTTTTCCAAAAGCAGTGGAAAGGAAAGAGAAGTGAAGGCATTATAAGGGAGACAGAGAGAGAGAGACCAAGACCTTTCTGTCGGGTTATAAACTGTTATGCTGAAAGATGACTCAGCTGCTTGTGGAATAGCAGACTAAGCCTGCGTCATGGATTACATGTTTTACTCTGTATCACCCTGTAGGTTTAACTTTCAAATTGGTCTTGTTCATAACTGCAGCTTATGCTGTTATTTTAAGGCGATTCGTATGATACAGTTTTCACTGTATAGTCATATAAGCTTCATTATTTTTTCCCATCACAAGAAGGGAAATAGCATAACATAATGTTACCAATATCTCACATATTACTTTTTCACTAAAAATGTTTCAGGTAAACCATCTAATTTGCCACTGATATCACAAAGCACTACTCATGGAACAGGGTATTAGTGGATTGTTCCAGTACTTTTAAGTGTTATGGTGGAACCCTGACTTCATGTCCCCCTTTGGTGACAAGCTGAAGAGATGCATCCTTCAAGGACATGACAGGTGTTTCAACGGAGAGAGTAACAGCGCTAGATGAAACAATACTAAGGGCTCTTTTTCTCAGCTTGAGAACAGAAGCAGAGACCGGAGACCGTAATGTTCTTTCTCTCAGCACAAAGACAAGCTCTTGCAGATCTGGCAGAATAAAAGACACAGATCTCTTTTCAACTGGAAAAAAGCTCTTTAGCAGTAATTCTGTTGTATTGCAAGCAATTCATGAAGCCCTTCTGGAATTTCAGGTCATTTGCTCAAGTCTCTTGAAAGCAGTTAAAGAGTCAGCTAGTAATAAAGGCTTTGCTGAATAACGTATGACTCAGGCTTAACATTTCTACCATGGTCACAGCCTATAGGGAAACAAGAGCTTCTAAATCTCTTCATCCTTACAGTGGCTGGTAAGGATATCTTCTCTCATAGATACTTCAAAAAATGGGTATGAACCCTAAATTTTACTTTCAATTTAGTCAGTGGAAAGATTTTTAATAATTTTAGTTGTGATGATGTATTCTTCCATTTCTCACCAGTAATTCTGCTCCCTTTTTTTTAACATTAGGAAGCAAAATGCTTTTGATATGAAATTAAAATCAATTTAGTTAAATAATGCTGAGGATCAAACTTGAGTGAGGATAAATAAGAGGGCAGAAAATTGTCACTTCAGGAAGGTTACGTACATCATCTTTTTTTATATGTCTCACCTATTGTGCCCCTTATTGCTTCTGTGGTATTCTCTGTGTTTGTTCCCATCATGCAACCCTAGCACCTACTCTTAGTCATCACCTAATTCACACAGAAACTGTGATGAATGAAAAAAATGAAAAGACAAAAAAATCTGTCCCTCAGTCAGATTTCACTGCAGAGGAAGTAGAGATCTTTGGGGGGAATACCAGACTAACAAAGCTGAGAGAACCCCTCTCTTGAAAAGAGAGCAGTGTTTACATCAGGTTTCTAACCTGGCAGTTAAGGCTAAATGCACAAGCTATACCTCACAGCTAAAGTACTCAAGCAGGAAAACCTACAAAGGGCAATGGGAAAGAACTGCGTAGGAAGTAGAAAAGGTAGTTGACAAATATGGCTAACAGCCTGATGAATTTAATTCTTCACTTAGACTTGGGACCTGCAGAACTCAGAGATGGTCTCACTGGAAATACTACTATTAAAGAAAATGCAATAGGAACAACAATTTTGTGGTAGAAGTTGTTTTACTCTCCTTCCATGGCTGTTTTTGTTCCATTCTTGGTTTCTTCATAGCGTCCATATAAGAATGGGTGAGTCTCTTGATTTTGTTTCTTCATACCTGTGTGCTTTTCTACACTCCTGCATCTTATCCCTCTTGCATAAGTAATACATGTAAGTAATAACACATATCTACCAGTCTTTAAATAGAACACTGAGATTGTAGCACAACCATTAAACAATCCTTCCTTTCCCTTTCAAAACTCTAAAAAGCTTGTCATTTAAACAAAGCCAAAAAGCGAAAAATCTCTCCAGTGAACTGAGGGTTTATTTCTATAGTTTGTAACATGAGCTATCACTTTCAAGTGATACTATTTTAAGGACATACATATTGTTATCACTAAACACATACTGGAAATACAATCATTAACTATGTGAACTTATATGAAACACAAGTAGTATACAAGTAGTATACAGTTTCCTGTAAGACTCAATTCTTGCCTTTTTTGCATGACTATACAGGTATCTATCACTTTAGTTAGTGCTGGTATCATTCTGCCCTCACCTATGTTTATACATGTCAAGTGGGACACTCACATCTCAATTACAATGACACAATTAATTTTTTCTTCAGGGTGTGCAATAAATAAAGTATGACACTAAACAATTAAGATAAAAGAAAGATGCATGCCCAAGTAAGTATTTATATGTGTATTAGCTAGCCAGAACTCCTGGGATTATGGAAAGGAGGAGTAATAGAATAAATGACCAGGTAGCCAAAGACTCAGTAACTATAAAACGCTTGAATTAAAGATACTTAGGCATTGTGCCCTTAGTGCCTTGTGCCCTTTGCAAACTTTCTGAATGCTGAACTGTTGAATCATTATATATCCTCAACACTGGGCTTTTGTAATATATGTATCTTACAAAAAAAATTATTGAAGAGCACTTACCTCAGTTTACTTACTGCATAACACAGCTGCAAATATTTATGGATTTTGGTCCCACTGTGGCAGTTACATCTCAGGGAAGTAACAAACTATCTGACTTTTCTAGTAGAGGTTCTATGACAGCAATAAATTATTCTAAAGCGCTGTAAACATGGGAGAAATTTCTGTACAGAAAGATTGATATATATATATAGATACAGCAAATAAAGGAGTATTTGTCTAGATGAAAAGAAAGATAAGGAGATAAGAGAAATACGTGCTGGGAAAGGCAGTCAAGAGACCCAGAGCTAAGAGCTTCAATTTTTTGTGTGCTGTTTCCTTAAGAAAATCTCTTTCCTAGTATGACATCTCTTTTCCTGCTGGCTGAGTTTCTCTTGGGAAAAGAGAATCACCATCAGCACAGTGCCTTAGTTTTATCAGTTCTATAGCTTGTTTGATAAATTCTGATCAAAGTACCGATACCCACATTATTATTTATAAGCCAAGAACAGTCTGCATGTCATTCTAATTGAATCTCTGCTGTCTCCTGAGTAAGAATACAAACTGGTGAAATCTCACGGGAGGTTTAAAACCTTAACAAAAAAACTGTCTGGGCAGGTAAGAGGGCTAGATAAGGGAAATATTATATCCAAATGGAAAAAAATTACTCTCAGAAATTAGCTTCAAGACACAGCAAGAACAGCAGACATGCACACTTACAGGTTAAGCAAAGATTATAAGGGCAGCACTCTTTGTACGCAAGAACTTATTTTTTTATATGCTCACTCAGATAATGAAAGACCTGTGAAAAACTAAGCAGGTGGAGAAATAAAAAACCTACATACAGCAGCATCATAGTTATTTTTTATAATAGTGAAGTTATTGTCTCTCTCCTTCTTAGAGATAAATTTACACCCTTTGCCTACATTAAAGTATTGCACTCTGTAAGTAAAGAAATGAGCTAAAAGTACAGGTTCATAATGATTCTTTGAAAATGGTATGTTCTGTATGTTGCAAAGTCATCTAGTGTGGCATCCCACTGAAAGCAGGGCCAACTTGCATCAGACTGCTCAGGACTACCTGAGTTGCCAGTATCTCCAAGAATGGGTATTTCACAGCCCCTGTGGGTACCTGTCTAGTGTGCAGCTACCTTCACGGTGAAGAAAGAGTTAATGTAGGACTGGAATTTCTGTCATCGTGTGACACACTTGCAATACTTCTTGGTGCTGCCAACACTAAATATTTAATAAAGAAAAAGCAACTGTCTACTGAATATTCAAATTATTTGAATCCCTGTCATCACATAGTTTTTGCCCACTATGAATTTTTTTTCAAAGAATTCATAGAACCCTGGAGCCAAGTTACTGTGTTTGTCTCTAAAACACTATTTGGCAAGGACAGAATAGCCACCATGACTCTCTCTGTGGTGATTTGAGAAACTGATGTCTGTCAAAGTACTGCCAGATAGGAATTAAACTGTAACTCCTCTTACCCAACTTTAGACATCTAATTGTTTGATGTTTAGTTGAAGTTGTTAATGTAGATTCCATTGCGAGGTGATGGGAGGAGAGGCAAGGGAGAGACAAGACATTTCAGAGTTACTCAGGTCACTCTGAGCTATTTACTCTCAGTAGTTCAGAAGATGGTTTGACAACTGTTGCCAGTGCTAGGAACTGCAGCACATCTGCCTTAAAAATGATGACTCATTTCGACAGCTACTATTATCTTGTTTTACAACGGCTCTGCTAATTCTCTCTCTTCCTATTTTATAGACTTATTTTTGACTTGAGAAAATAATTGAGAAGCTCAGGTAAGCATTTACAAATCTCCCATTCTTATTTCCATAATAAAAATATTCCTGGCTTTAGCAGTATTCTACAGCTAGATATGAAAAGTACACTAGAGGACCTTTTAGCATGACAGGAAATGCAACAAGTTCATTACAAGACCTTTATTACAGTTCATTACAGAACTTTGTCTTTCTTTACCTAGTTTTTTATTGATGAGATACAGTCTGGGGAAAGAGTAGTTACAATCAGCACAGTCAGCCCTAATCAGCCTGTACCATCACTGAGCAATGAGGTTACTAAGTAAACTATTCAGTAAATTATCAGCATTTCTACTCTTCCTTTCAGTAGGCAGCTAATTGAGTGTGAAATGATTAGAGAGATGAATTTTCAGTGAAGTGAGGACATCTTCTTTCACTTCCAAGTCTAGTATTTGCTTTATAAAGGTGGGCATCTTTTGAACTGTATTTATCTACCTTTTGTTACGGTAATGTTTTAGGAATGATACTCCCCAATTTAGTGCTATCACTGATATTCTCCCAAACCACAGGCCACTCTCTCCCCCTCCTCTTTCTGTTGGGGCAGGCTGGAGTTGAGAATTGGAGGCACAAAGGTCAAGATCACGGGTTAAGAACAATTTACTGGAAACAGCAATGAGATAAGAAAACTAGTGACAGAAACACTATTAATAACATATCTTGCCCCACAAATACGTCTAATAACATTACTAAGCTTGCTCGTCTGACTAATGACAGCTAAAACTTAAGGAACTACTCTTTTTTAAAAAGAATCAGACTTTTAAATGGTGAGGACATTAGTGATACATACCTGGTAAGACACACTTTTGTGAGAACGATGATAAACAGAAACAGAGCTCCTTTTTAGTAACTGAAAACCTACCTATAGATATATATAATTCATTTTACAGTTTGGTGCTTGTTGCTGTGTTGTTGGACATCAATAAGCCCCACAGTACTGCTGACTTGCTCACCCCTGGCGGGATGAGGGAGACTACTGAAAAGGGTAGAAAGCGAGAAAACTCCTGGTTTGAGGTACAGACAGTTTGACAAGTAAAGCAAAAGCCATGCATGCAAACAATGCAACACAAGGAACTTATTCACCCCTCCCAATGGGCCAGGAGTTGTTCAGCCACCCCTTGGAAAACAAGGCTACCTCATGTGTACCAATGACATAGGAAGACAAGTGCCATCGCTTCAAACACCCTCGCCTCCCTTCATCTTCCCCCTTCCTTATATGTCAAGCACTGTGGCAGCCCCTGGACCATGCACAGAGGATGTTTCACTCCCTGGAGCCTGCCAGCCCCGAAACCCTCTCAGTTCATAATGACTCCCCTTTGGGAAGTCCGCTTGGGAGACTTCCTTGTAGCTCAGGGTGAGCGGAAGTGCTTCAACCCATGTGCAGCCCTTAGGCTGTCCCAGTTTGCAAGGACTCTCCTTTGGGAAATCGTTTTTAGTTTTTCTTGTAGCTCAAGGCGAGAAAAAAACTTCAACCCATGAGTCTTTGCAGTTCTATGTTAATGCACCATAACCCACTGGTTACTCCCATTGTTCCTGGTTTTTACCCCTCCTGATCTTTTTGGATCCTCCCCCTGACTGGTCCCTTGCCCAACTCCTTTCCCCACTGGCCAAGCTGTGAAACCCCACCCCTGGCTACCCTATATAATCCCTCTCCCATGGGATCAATAGGCTCTTTCCCTCCAAGACATCATGGATTAAAGGAGCTCTCCTGGAGATTGGAAACCCCATCTCACCGCTTTTACTCCTGCATCACCTAGGGTGGCAAACGCGGCTCTGCTGCTCAGGCAGCCTCACAGAGAGCAAATCACTCTCTGCTTGAGAGTGCACCAGAGAGCCGATCACTTTGCACCTGAGAGTGCACAAAGAGCAAATCACTCTCTGCCTGAGAGTGCCTGTGCCTCCGTCAATCGAGGTGTCTTTTCAAAGACACTTCCACTGAGGAAGGTCGCAGTACCTTCACCCCCAGACCAGACTGCGACAGAGCAAGATGCCATATGGTCTGGGACATCCCTTGGGTCAGCTGGAGTCAGCCATCCTGGCTGCGTCCTCTTGCAGCTCCCTGGGGCCCCTCAGCATCCTCACTGCTGGGGTGGGGTGAGGAGCAGAAAAGGTCTTGACCTCGTGTGGGTTTAGCAATGACTAAAACATCCCTGTATTATCAACGCTGTTTCCAGTGCAAATCCAAAACATAGATCCATGATGGCCACTATGAAGAAAATTAACCCTACCCCAGCCAAAACCAGGACAGTATTTTGTCTTTCATGAATATATATCCATGCCCCAAAAGACTGGGTTTTTTTCCTAAAACAAAGAATCTGTGTATTTGTGCAACACAGTACCTTTCCGATGAAACTGCAGTGATCCTAGCAGACATATAGATTTTAGCATTTCTGTCGTGTACATTTCTAAGCAACACTGCAATTGGATATACAGCCTACATATTTCAGGATGGATTTCACCATCTTCTGGGCTGTAATAAAAGAGAAAAATGTAGTTAGGAATGAGACCAGAGGAATGTGAGGGTCATAAAATCCACTTCCTTACCGTTGCAAGCAATTGCATCAGAATCTGCTTCACAAACTATTACGCTTTTTCCACCAAACTGTATTTACAAACAATTCTTTAGATCTATAGAACTCTAGGCTTAACTTAGCTGAACTTGGGCTGTCTTTGGTAAGACTGCATATCCTTATTATCTCCTCTGCATGTTTTTGGAAAACGGGTAAATAAGTGACTGAGATACCTTCTCTTTAGAAGCTTTGGATTGGTACTGTGAGACGGAAGCCCTCTTTTGCCATCCAGTTTCAGTTACCCTTGGTCTTGACACAGATGCAGGAGATTACTGGGCTACTTTTAACAGTCTCTGTTCAGTTTACAAATCCTGTATCAAGCATAATCAACCCTACTTTGAAGACACTCTCATCAGAAACAAGTCAATTTTAGCCTACTGGTTCTACACATTTTGCCTAAACATGTTTTCTGCCATATTTAAATTAGTAGTGATGTGATACTGCACTGTGAAGAGAATGGGATGCATAAGAGTTTTTTCAGGAAAGTAGGAACAATCTTGGACACAAAAATTGAAATCCTATGTTTAATTGTTTACAATACCAAGAAAATAATTTACACAGACTCGGGAACCAATTCTCATGCCTGGTTGTAAAATCAGACATTACTTTTGTAGGCTGGAATCACAGAAGTGGAAAGCAGTACAATCACAAATGCTTAACAAGAAAAAAAGTAGGCTGAAAAAGAAAAAATACAAACAAAAAACCACACTGAAGAGAAATTATGCTGCAATTGGAAGAGACAAAGGACAGTTGTTTCTACCTGCCAAACCATTACAAAGCAGACGTCATCAAAGAGGCAGGAAATTACTGGAGCATAAATTACAACTTCTGTAATCTGTTACTACAGGAGCTACACCAAACACATGGTAATAAACCTGCCCATCCTAGGAGCTTTATTTCTTCTGGCTAGACTACAACATATTTATTTCTCTTAATCCACATCTACTTTCCTACTTTTGAAGTGAAGTCTTGATTTGTTGAAAAATTATCATGCATGATACCTTCTGCATCTTATCATAAATACAGAATAAAGCTATGGTGCAGAACAAAAAGGGTTCAACAATTTTGCTTCTCCCCACTCCATAACATGTGCATCACTTACTGTTGCAGCCCTTTTCTCAATGAGTACACAGTTACTTCTTTTAAAGGAAAAAAACTTTATGAGTGTAGAGTTCCATTTACTTTCCATATTTAGGATGCAGATCCAAAATTTAGGTCTTCAAACTTATTGCTTATTTCATGCAATACCTAAGTCCTGGAGCCCCACCAATAAACACACAGGCCCATTCAGTTTCTGCTAGTTTCCTAAATGTCTGAATACTTCTCTGTGACCCAGGCTTCTTCTGTCCTGAAGCCATTGACTTGTCTATTCCACCTGAAGGGGATTGGCCCATACATTTTCTTGTGCGAAGTGGAACCTGCCAAAACTTTAAGCCACAAGAGATGATAATGATGACCTTTTTCTGCTCAATGATGAGAGCTCTTTTAATCAGGAGATACAGTTCTACTTCTCTTTCTCGTACAAGTCAAACTGAATTTTTCTAGCTCTTCTGAAAAGTAGGATTATTGTACCAGAAGTCTATCCCTAAGAGAAACAGACGCTATGTTGACAAGGTAATTTCCTTGTAGCAGATTTAGATACAACTTAAATATGCTATTCTATTTTTCTCTGAACTATTTCAGATGTTAGAAATCCTCAGACCCTCTCAGAAGTCATGGCTACTACAGGAACTTTGTTTGCAATGCTAATTTATAATTTACAATGTTCCTTTCCAGCTGTCACTAACAAAAAAATGTCAGGGTCTGCACACAGGTGTAAGGAAACAGTCTTTTCCTTACACAGCTATTAAATTCCTAGGAAGAAAAAATGGTGGAAACTTTTCTTTAAAACATTTTTGCTTTTAGTGACAGAATTTTCAATTGTGCAGATTATGAAGGTGACAATTATAAATAAGATGCTTGACTCATGAGCCAATTCAGATTTATTAGTGGCTTCCTATTTACAAATAAGTTGGAAGAGAATTCAAAAGCATAGTAATAGGCATTTTAATTGACTTTTTTTTTCCCTGTCATAAATCTAATGAGGGTTTTTTTTGCAAACTATATTTATGAACAGCATGAGAGTAAGAACAAGAAACATCAATAATCTATGCATGTCCTGACTCATTCTTGTTTCCTCAAGAATATGGCATATTTCTACCTAGACTATGGGCAAAATTCTTCTCTCTCTTGCAAATTCAGAGTATAACATCAGTGGTATCCAACAAAAATATTATACAGAGTTTTTGCTATGAGAAGTGTTTCCAGCCTAGTACCGTCACTCGTTGTCTCAAACAATATAGTTAGTGTTTAATTGTAATAATGACCACAACAATTCCATTAGTTTGCAACCAAATAATTTGTTTCTATGCATGTATACAGCATTTTCATCTCTGAAAGCCAAATGCTCTGATATGAGTGCCCACAGATTTCTTTTATAATCCCTGAATTCTGTATACAGGGCTTAACATTTCATTTTAAAATATTACCAATTTTTCTATTTCTGTGTGTAGAATGCTATGCCATGAGAAACAATGAATGGGGGACTAGTATAGACATCAGAATGCTGGTTATAGTATGCTTATTATTAACTATTATTAAATATTACTTAATAGTTATATACAAAATTAATATATACAAAGAAAAGTGAATGCAAACTTCTAATATTATTCTCCAAGTCAGCTGTTCAGTTAGTCCAGCTGATTTTGTTATGAAGACCACCTAAGTTATTCAAGAGAAATCTCATATAGCACAATCCTGTGCTAAATTGCATTTGCAACAGAGCTATTTAACAGCTTATCTGCAGCTGGATATATCAGAGCTAGCACAGCAGCGAGCACCTGCCCATGAGACACAGACCAGCACCTAATAGTTGACCATATAAAATGTAGTTACATTTGTACATTGTAGTGAAAATGCTATGTTACTCCTGTATAAAACAGCAGCTTAAGTGATGCAGTTTATCAGGCCGCTATTAAAAGTATGATTTTTTATAAAAACAAACAAGTAAATCTATAAAATCTATAATAAATCTATTACATTCTCATGCTTTAGCCATTGGTAAAATTGATGGCTTTCTTTCCAGAAACTTCTGCTGTTTAAAAATCATGAATTGTTGTTAATTATGGTTATAAAGCACTGACAAGAAGTGGAATTTCCTTCCATTTTCCTATGCTGAGATTTAAAATAAAACCTAAAGAGGGAGCTCTTACACCAACCATAGAGTACCCAGTATCATTAAGAGAGGTAAATGAAGCTATTCCGGTAATTATTTTAAAATATGAAAAAACCCCAAGATTTAAATGCTCCTTCTTAAAAGTAAATGAAAAGAGTAAAAATTCATTTAAAAAAAAAAAATCCCTCCAAAATAATTGACAGATTATTTTACTGTACTGCCAAAATGTTGGTTACAACTGAGAAACACCTTGAGATTTCCCTGAATTTCCCACTGGTGCCCAACATTCACAGTTGCACTGAAATTAGTGACATTTAAATGAAATTAAGTGAAACCTAAGAGTACTAAAACTGAAAAATTATTATGGTGTAACTCTCAACTTCAAAAATTTAGTCACACATTTACAACTGAACAGCATTTTACTTTTAGTATCAACAATATTAAATATGAAGGGTTTGATAAATCTTTTTGTAAAAGCATTATTCTGACAAATTCAATGCTTAAGTCCAAAGAAAATTATTATTAGTTCCAAAACATTATAAGCTGAAAGAACTATCTAAACATATAATGAAGATTGTTTGTCTTCAAAAGCCAAAGGAAAAAATATTTGTCAAGCCAGAAGTGATAATTAAATCATCAAATCATCAAATTCTGCCTTATGCTCCATATATGCACTTCCCTTGAAAAACAAGGTAAGTTGGCTTGATGAGCTGTGAAAAATCATTGTCCACAAATATTACCCTGTAGACTGTATTTTAAGTTAGTATCTGAAACATCATGGTTGAGAAATAAAGAAGTAGAAGGATGAAAGATGAAAAACAAGAATTACCCAGACGTATGGTGCTTCTGTTGGGATACAAAGTGTGACAAATACTGCAGAGGAGACACACTTAATCCCCTTATATGCCAAGTACCAGAACCCTCTCTGATTACAGCTCAGGTTCAACAGCCTACTAAACCTGACTCTGCTTCTGTATCTTACATAGATTGTTTATTTCTTTATCATGTAACCATACACCTTTGAAGGCAACGAAAGATTGGTGAATTCATTTTGAATATTGGTAGAAAAGTTGTCCAACAATGTTTTCTTCTAAACAGTTCCTGGGAAAATGTTCTTATTTGCGTTCCTTCCTTTTGCTGGGGGTATTTTTTTAAAAAAAGTACACAAATTGCCGTCAGCTTCAGTGCCATGCGCTGGTTTGTTGCCCTCTACCTATGCAATACCGTGATATAATTGCTATTCCACACCCCAGTCCAGCCAGGAAAAAAACAGGGCTTGTTCTTTCTAGCAGATCCATAAATGAATGCAATGTTGTTCTTATTAAATCAGATTGTTGTTTTGAAGCAGTTACAACAGCACTCACAGTAACAGAAGACGTGATCAGGTTTAGTTTTGTTAGAACAGCATAAACCTCCAATAACTCTTATAAGGCTGATGGAGTCAATCTGAGTACATGATACAACCAGCAGAACAAAACCACAACACAGTGGCTCATTGCAGACACTGCTAACTCTCAGGTTGATAACATTTTAGGTATTTCCATGCTAGAGCAACTTAGATACATATATATACAATTTGTTTTTTAAAAAAAAAACCCATCGTTTTGAAACTCCCAGAATCACAGACCAGAATTTTCTAGACTTCTTCCCCCTGAAGTCAGCTTTTATGGCTGAACTAACTCAAGCATGGGCAACAGGTAAATTACCACAGCACTATCCAAACTATTCCACTAGAGGACAAAGCCAATCATAAATCACTCAGTGTATCTTCTTGTACACAACTAAAACAGCACTGAAACAAGAGATTTCATTTCATTGAAACTCACTCCACTCCAGATAATGCTAGGTGTGTTGAATGCAGCTGCAAGGTTTTGGCAGTGATGGTGGCAGCAGGAAGCCCTTTGTGGGATGAGTTGAAGGTCTTCCCCGTGCTGGACACAGCCAGTTCCTGCAGCTCTGCAAGGGATTCTTGGCAAGACACAGCTGAACCTATCTGCTGATCAAAAAACTTATTTTTAAAAAGGGCAAAAATAGCCACAGGGAGAAGGAAAGAGGGGAAAAAAGGAGTAAGAAACAAGATAGGGAATATCAGGATAAGCGAAAGGAGGAGGTTATCCATGGCAGAGCAGATCCTTCCTGCAGCCCACAGAGCACACCACAGCAGATGGATGCTCCTGAAGGAACTGCCACCTGCAGAGAACCTATGCTAGAGCAGATTTTCCTAACAGGACTGCTGCCTGTGGAGAAGCCCACACTAAAGCTGAGGAGAAGTGTGAGGAGGAAGGAGAAACAAAGCAGATTGCTTGTGGACTGTAACCCCCCCATTCCCATCCCGCCTGCATTGCTCAGAAGGGTGGGGGTAGGTAGAAGAGTCTGGAGAGAAGCTGATTGTGGAAGCCAGGCAGAAAAGATGCTAGCTTGATGTTTTGCTTCTCTTTCCTTTACTTAAATTAGTAATTATTTTAATTGGCAATAAATAGGGTAATCTTTTGCAAGTCAAACCTGCCCTACCTTTACTGATGTTTAGTTGATGTCACTACCTTTATTTCCACCTTATCTTTCTCATTCCTGTTCTTCCTGTCTTCTCCCCATATTCTGATGAAGAGTGAGCAAGCAATTGGGTGGGAGTTTGGCTGCTGTCTCAAAATAAGATACCACTTTGGCTAAGCTCAAAATCCCCGGCAGGATATTTTTAAATACACAGAATTCCAAATGAAATTCCATGTGTGTCTTCAATTATGCTTTTGCATTCTCATAAGATTAAAAAAAATAGAAAATTCAGGGCTTGATCACCACACCTTAAGCCCACTATTCTTTCCTTCAGCTGTCTGTTCCTTGCTTCTGCTTTAGAGAAAACCAGGAGACCTCTGCACTAGCCAAACACAAACTGAACAGGGCCTTTTTCTCTGCAGGTTATCAGATGACCAGTTGAGAAGGTGGTGTCCAGCTAGATGCAAGAAAACTTTGGGTGAGCTCTCAAGTCAGCCTCGTTAGCTTTAGCCTCAGCTGAACAAAAAATAGCATCAAATTATATGATACCAAAGAAGAAATCCAAACCAGGACACAGACCTTCCAGAAAAGATCTGTGCAAACCAAGGAGACAGACATTAGCTGTATATGCAATAACTCTTAAGCTTATCAAAGAAATTCCTATTCAGAATGCTGCTTGTCAGCATCAATACGTTGTTCTCAAATGATTTTGATAAAAATTTAGAGAAAGCACAGATAACTTTGTGCCATCCAACAGGCTCAAGCCCAGCCTCTTTTAAATCCCCTGCAGGCAGCTGAAAGTCATGCTGCCCATGGATTTGCCCTTTGATTTTAGTTAAGCTTCTGAGTTCTTTAAAAGGTCCCTTAATCACTCACTATTTGTTAATGAATGATTTACAAATTCTTCCTTTCAAAGGTCTGCAAAACATAAATGGATTCATACCTACACTCCCATCCTGCTCCTCTGATTAACAGTAATACAGAAACTTTATGAAAACTAGTATCTCATGTGAGGTCAGTTATGGAAGTGGTTCTGATCTGTGTGGACAGATAGGGTCAAACTTTCCTGAGAGCCTGAAGGAGAGTTAGATGCTTCAGGTATTCGATGGTGTAGGATCTAGGTCACAATGAACTAGAAACATACTGGATTTAGAAGGAACTCTGCTGCAGGCAAGTGATGCCATCTGCTGTTGATCATTCACAGGATACTAAATCAGACGATTCTTCAGATTCACGACATTTTCTTTTTCCATTTTATTTCTGTAATTAGTACCTTCTTTGAACATAAATTTCAATACATTTTTTTCCAAAAGGCATTCCGTAAGGCATTAGTGATCTGTATACCTGTTATCTGTTTGTAACTCAGATTTCTGGTTTTCTATATTTCAAAATAAGAAAACCAGAGCAGTTGTGAAGATATGCTAGAATGAGAAGAGGCAAGATACAATGTATTTGTTTTTTCTCAAAAATATTATAGATCACTTATTTAACTAATAAAACTGAAGATTTTCTTTAAGTTTTACTGTGATTTTGATAAGAACTATATTGCATTAACAATTACTGGAAAAAAACTATGTATTTTCATAATTTTTTTTGTGTGTGTGTGTGTCTGTTTGGTCAAATAGACAAATATTGGTCAAACAGACCAATACTGTGACTGCCACAATTCTAAACTGGAAGGAAAACTGTACATCCAGTAGATATTACTAGGTTGCTCAGTATAAGGTAGTGTTTGGGATTTTTTTATGTATCAAATGCTTCTAGGAGTGCCTGGAATATGTCATGCTTATACCTCAGAGTATTTTTTATCTTTTTTTTTTTTTTAAAAAAAAAGAATGTTCCAATACCTCCATATGAAAGTATTCTAAGTGAAAAAAGAAATTGTATTATAGAATCGGTAGAAGACTCTCACACAGCTCCACAGATCAAATCTGTAAGAGCAGTAAAAATCACAGCTGAGAGACTGAGAAAACTTGAATGTGTCAAAAAGAAAAAGAAAAAAAAGAAAAAAGAAAAAAGAAAGAAAGAAAGAAAGAAAGAAAGAAAGAAAGAAAGAAAGAAAGAAAGAAAGAAAGAAAGAAGAATAGAAGGATATAGAAGGAAAAAAGAAATAGATTAGCTTCCTGAATTTAAATTCATATATGGAGAAAGAAATTTTTAAAACCATCTGTTGATAAAATTTGTTCAGGAAGCAGTATTATAGCAAAAAGAACTTTGCAATTTTTTCACTTCCGATTTTTTAATCCCTCTTTGGTCTCCCCTTGACTTCATGAACTGGTGTTACTTTTGTTTATTCCCCTCTTTGAAAAGTCCTTTTTTCTACTTGGTAAATAAGGATTTCTCCACAAAGTCTTCCTTAGGCATTCAGTATTGTATATTGGCAGCTGCACGGATATACTACTTCTTTCTGAGTCTTGAATAACGCAAAACAAAATGCAAAAGGTTGTACACACTGTACACCTACTTTGGGAAGGTCTGCAGCTAAATTATATGCCCAGATTTTGGAATGCCCACAGCTTTGGTGCACGGGGGCCCTCCACCCTGCCTGAAGGGACTGCTTTCTCAGCACACAGCATCACCCTGTGCTCAGTCTTATGTACTGTGGTTGCAGTTGTCATACTATTCCCAAGCACCAAACACTGTTTGTTGGTGTTGGTGTTTTATTTTTGGGAGGGCTTGTAAACGCATATGGGTGGATAGTGCTGTTTCACCACAGTAACAACTCCAGAACTGCTGGAAATAATTGGAAACTGCTGTATAAACATGGCACTTTAAAATATTTTGCCACTCAACCATTTGCTGTGCTGCCAAGGTTACCAACAGTACATTTGCAATTATGTGTCTTGCCATGATAGACAGAGATATGAAGTGTCAGCTTCTCTTTGCTCACACAATAAATGCAAACTTGTTTTCTTCTGAAATGGGAAAGCCGCTTCTTCAACAACTTAGACGACAAAATTTAATATTCCAGTATTTGAATTCTTATGCCAGATCTGCTGCCAGGAAATGTTCTTGATGAAAGTACTCTTATGAAAGATAAGAACAAGATAAAAAATGGAATATAAGAGAAAAGAAAACCTTCTATGTTAACACACAAATAATTCAGTATATTATTTCTCTGATAGTTAAAAATTATGTGGAAAATGTAAATGTAAATCTATATATATTTCCATCAAGGAGAAAATTCTATTCAATAACAGCCAACACTTCAGTTTCTGTTAAATTTTAATGAATTTAAACAACATTTAACTGGTAATACTGGAAGGATTCAGGATTAAGTAACACTTCATTTAATCCTGTGCCAAGAGGAGATCTTAATGCCCAGATAACGGCTTCAAATATTTAATTAACTGTTCAGAAACAGAATGATAAAGCAATTAGAAAAATTACAACAGGTTTTGTACACCTTGTTGAAACTGGATGGAATTTTTCCAGTGGAATCCTGACAGAATGAGTATCTCCCACAGCTGGAGACTGATCTCGCAAGGTACTGATGATGCTGTTAAGAGTAGCTACTGTTTGGTACTTGACCTTTTACTAGAACAAACCTCCACGTACCATGCAGCTCACTCTAAGTGTGAAGTCTTTTCTTACTTGACTATGCAGGAAGTGCAGCACTTGAGCATGATCAAACATGGTTTGTGAGAAGGACACACTCTTAATTGCATGGCCCTGCACAATTAACTTGGCACAACCAGTGGCTGATTTCAGTGAGGGGCACAGAATCAAAATGGTTCCTTTTCTAACTAGACAACAGTGTTCCAGAATGTTGAGAAACACTGAGCATTAGTAAAAACCATTTCCATTAACTGTCAATTTTCAGTCCCAAACTTACAAAAAAATAGGCAAGAAATCAGAAGCAAAATCCCAGTATATATGGAATTCTAAACAGCTCATGCTGAAGCCTTTCTAATGCATAACTTCATTATCTCATGTTTCACTTCTCTTAAGATATATGAACATATTGTCAACATAATATGGCTTTATAAGATTCAGTGAGAATCAGAAGTAATTTTCTGGGAACAATATAAGCCAAGCTAAACAGAAAGAAGATAGGCAAAGTGTCTATTACAAAAAATTGCAGCTATGTGGGATTTCTTAATCAAACAGTATTTAGGAAAATAATCAGGAAAGAAGCACTTAAAACTCATCATTAAATTCTTACCTTTAGCTGTGTTTCATTTGAAACCTACAGAAGAGAAATACTGAAATATGCTGTTGAAACAGGTCTCAAAGCAGTGGGCCTAATGGGGACAAAAAGGCACTCCTCCTGGCCATCTTGGTTACAGATCAGCACAAGGGCAACTTTTATTTACATCTGTCAAGATAGGTATGAAGTGTGTATATTTTTTTCCCCCAGAAATACCGCAAAAATGAAGAAGATTTTTTGGATTGGTCTAACATTAATTTTGAACCATGTAGGCTTCTCTGGTACTCTTAATTTTTGTGGGCATAGAAACCAGCATGATGATGCTGGAAGGTATGAAAGCTCATAATCAGCTGCACTTCTGTGTTTAAATACCTTCTAAAATTTATCCCTAGATCCCCTTGTGAAGCACTATTTACTGACATAAGTTAGTAACAGTCAGGTTTTTGTTCAAGAAGAGCTTATTAATTGATTCTCGTGACATGACATGACAAGACATAGCAACAGGAGTTGCTATGTGCTGTTACATGTTAGGGCTTAGAATTCCAGAAAATTGACATTTAAAAATCAATTTCAAAACAAATAAATTATGAAATCAATGTTAAAATGAAATATTCACATGCATAATTTAGAAAGCACTTCAACAATAATATAACAGAATATTCAAAACAATGCCTTTTCTTGAAAGACTCAAGTATGTTGTAAAATGACTAGGTATTTTTAGAGATAGTAAGTACTGGTACACCTATTTAATAAGTGATTCATCTGAAACATCAGTCAGAGGTTGAATGAGATTTTCCAGACGTTTCCCAAATCATAGGAGTTTGAAAAAAAATTATTTTTGTTAGCCATATTTACTATAGTAAATACCACAGATTTAAGGTCAGTGGATTCCAGTGGGCTTGTTATATGTACACTCAAGACCCTGTCACGAGGAGTTCCCAAACAGTTAATGTGACAGTAGCAAACCAGATATTAATTTCATTACTGCTTGGAGATAGGCTATGAGGGGAAAAAAAAAAGCAAGAAACAGAAACACTGAAAAAAGGGATGACAAAGGAGAAAAGGGCATGAGAAAATCTGGAGTACAAACAAAGGTAACAGCAACTGTCAAAAAAGAGTCTACGATGTTTCCAGAGATGTACCTAACTGCTGGATCCCCTGGCTGATTACTCCCTGAGAAAATAACTTGCAAAGTAAAGGTGTGAAAAGCTTTTTATGTCCAACAATTACAGCAGATCTTCTGAAAGAAGGACAAAATGGGGCAAAAGAAGAGCATGATGTCAGAGATTACTGGCAGAACCACCAAATTTTCTGCAAAAGGTCAGCTCTGATTCTGTGGCATTTCTAAAGAGGCCCCGGTCCCCAAATCTCTTTGATAACATATGTTGTTTTCCTTCACTTAAATTTCCCATGTAAAGGTTTGTATATTTCAGAATAGTAATGTGAAACAGGCTGGTTATTTCAATCATTGCTACAGACAGTCTTACCTATAACTGAGAAGCAACCCTTCTAAGATCTAACTGTAATGGAATGCTGCTTGTGCACAGCAGAGAACATTCCACTGAAGGACTTCAATTACAGTAATATCTTAGTTTTGGTATCATCTTCCAGGTTCCAGGAATTCGCAATGGGAGTGATGAATGCAGAGGGCACATTAAAATTGGAGGCAAACCACTCTGAACTTGCAGGCTACTCTAACTCTGGACCAAGGTAAATTTACAGGTTGAATGTATATAATACTGAGGAACAGTCAGGCTTTACCTGAGTTCTGAACCTCTGCTTCCCTGTGTTTTTATGTGTTTTAGCTGCTTAAAACATCAGAAAAAAATATGGGAACAATGATAAAAATACCATAAAATAAGTTCCCTAACAGTTTTCAGTGTTTACCTCCAATGGCATTGCTTGAAGCCCAAGTACAAAGCAGACCTTGACATCTTTCTGCTTCCACAAGCAAAATACTCTTCCACTGGAAGCTATCTCACAGCTTCAGGTCATGTCACAGAAGAAAAGCTATGCTGCTTTACATCTCCTAGGGAGAATATTGCTCTTTGTGGTGATCCTCAAGCACAGGCAGCACGCCTGGCTGCTGGGCTGGGACGTGGCTTCCCTGCTACTGGAAGGACCCTTCATGCAAGCGGCAGGCTTACCTGTCTGGCTTACCCAGCAGCCTTCAAGTATCTCAGCAGTGGCAGCACTCACCGCACTGGAAGGGGCTGAGCGTCGGGTGGAAGAAAGGGGCAAATAATCGACTGACAAAGATGATGACTGCTCTTTTAGCACTTCCCCCTTCTCTCCCTCTCCTTCCTTTTCTGGGACACAACTGGTGTAGAAATTGACTCACCTTCTGCTTTGGCTAAATGTGGCAGGGGCCATTGTGTTTTGTGAGGAGCCCAAAGTTGTGTCAAGCGCTGAGGACGCTCTGCCAGCACCTCGGGGAACAATCTTGTCAGAGCTTGGGCAAGCAAGCATGTTGTTCTGACTGCTGGCGAGGTTCATCTTTAAGCAAGTTCCTATAAGCTCTTCTGCTTTGTCAAAATTAACTTGTGCTATGTTACTGCAGGTGTAAAACTTCCAGAATTTTCAGAACTGCTGTTCTTAACACAGAAAAATAATAAGAGTAATAAATTCACTTTTAGACCTGTTTGCCCTTTACTAAATCTGGCCTTCAGTTATGAAAGAGATATCTATAAAGGGAGATAATAATACCTTTTATCTTCAAGTCCCAAACACCTATTAAAGCACAAAGACAGAGGTACAAAGAAAAAGTCAGTCTACAGAGGTCAGCTATTTTGAGAATTCTAGCCTTAGTAAATAACCTTGTTTTTCTTCCATTATTTGTTTTCTGAACTTGAGGTACCTGACTTAAATGATTTAATTTTCAACTTGCAACTTGAATTGAGTAAACAGATTTTATTCTTAATAAGCAAACCAACCTTAACTCAGTTTCACACAAAACAGTTTTATCTTTTTGCACTCCCTTTCCATCATTTTAGATTAATGTTGATTGTATAACCTTTGAGAATTTTTTTACAAGGAGTCTATTCAGAACAACATATGCGCATCTTACCCTCTTGTGAAAGGAGTAAGCTATGGTATACTTACTGCACTGTCATGCACTACATGGTCCTTAAGGGGTATCTGAGCTTGTTTATCAAAACATTCCCACTCCCATGAAGACCAACTCCCATTAGTCAAAACAGGATTTGAGTCACTGGAACAGGTGTAGTCTCTGATACACAGCACTAAGTTTGCAATCACTTCAGGATGTAGAAATCAGTGAATATATGCCAGCCAAAGGAAAGTGGAATAAAGACTGTCATAATTTGCTTCCAGAATCTGATATGCTCAAAATTACAAGAAAATTTTAAGCATGGAAGAAAATTCCAGTAAATGTTTACAGAAGCTGAATGTCAAAGTTGAGAGAAAATGAGACTTTATATGATAAGAATGCTCAGTAATCCAGAAAAGCTCTTCTTTCAAGGGCGACAAAGCTCTCCCAGACTTTACTCATTTCAGACAGTCACAGTTAAATCATCATGACAATTTCCTAAGTAAAGTACTATTAAATGACTGCAAGAATTGTGGGTTCTAGCATGCCACATTGAAACAACTTATAGAGATGCTTTTAGTATAGCCTGTGAGAGCAAAATGATGCTTTATATTTCCAAGAGTTTTCTGAAGTGGAGGATCTCAGTATTTTTTATTTGACAGGGTTTTTCTAAGAGTAGAACTTTAAGCTGTTACTATTTAAAACATCTGCAAAATTTTAGCAAGAAATCATAAAACCTTGTATGGATTTAGAGGGCATTATGCTACTGGCATTACCATGTGTAACAGTATTGATTCTTGCAGTGAATATTGACTGCTTTCCTTGTTTCCTTATATATCATAACATTATTTTTGACATTTAACTACACTTTTATCAGGCCACATTCTGGTTATCATGCTGCAGTCTCTGTGAAGCACTTACCTTATTTCTTAACTTTCATCTGGCAGTTGAAACAATGCTAACAACTCCAACAGAGGGTGGATACAGCCAGCAGTGCCTGAGATTCAGAACGCCATGATCGACATTATCACCCTCCCCACCTCTGATACATGCACTGAGAGGAGTACCATGGCAGTGACTGCAAAGATGTCTAGGAATGACAGAGTTCTCTATAAATGCTGCTCCATCTGTATCTAGCTGGGGCAGACCTCCTTGCTCTCTCTGCTGGTATAAAGCTGGTTTTGAATCATGATTATAAAAAATTCTTCCCCGTTGAGCCAAGTGTTGCTGCGCCTCCTTTCAGCTAGGCTAATACTGACTGCCAGCAAGACTTTATTTAATATCTACAGTTAAATAGTTAAAATGATTTCTGTTATGCCTATCTTAATACAGCTTTCTTATTAACTTATAGGTCTGGAGTCTTCTTTTCACTTAATTTGTAAAATACTTTGAGGCAGTCTTTTTTGTTTGCGTGCTTACAAAGTAGGTAATTTTGTAAGGTTGTAGTTCAGGGAAAATTCAGACAGTTCATTAAAAAATTGGTCACAATTGGGTGTCAGTAGAATGTTTTAAAACAGCCTTAGGAAATGATCTAATATAAGTTAGCTCTGAGAAATTACTATTTGGTGCTTATTGGAAACTGTAGACTGCAAACAAAAACAAAGTAGAAATTACATAAAATTAGGAATTTAAAACAACACTAGGATAGTCTTTTTGTGCACAGGATTGCCATCAGGATGTGATTTTTACATGATTTTCTCAACCCTATATGAACTTAGGGGAACTTAAAATTAACAACTATTTTATAAAAGTAACAGATGCACATGGGTGTCAAATAAACTTTTTCTTTGAATTTTCCCAAGGAGATTTATGATGACTTTATCACAGGCTCGAAGAGACATCGGGAACTAATTTGGTCCAAGCCTCCTGCTCAAAGTAGAGTCAGTTACATAGAGTTACTGAGGGCAATTACCACTTGAATTCTCAGTATCTTCAGGGATGGGGACTCCAGAACCTCTCAGGGCACCTGTTCTAATATTCGACCTGCCACACAATAAAGGAGTTCAAAAAATTTTAAAATCAATTTTCCTTTGTATTTCAATTTTCATCTGCTGTCCTATCGCTGTGTATCACTGAGAATAGTTGACTGTGTCTTCTTTACAGTATTCCATCACGTATTTTTTAAACATATTGATAATATCCCCCACCCAGCCTTCCCTTCTCCAAGCTAAATAATCCCAGCAGCCTTGCCTTGTATGTGGGATGCTGCCTAACCATCTTTAAGGCAGCTGACTAGACCTGCTTTGGATGTCCCTTCCTCCTCTCTGCTAGGGAACACACTGCTGGACCCAGTATTCCAGCCCTGAGTAGAAAGGAAGGATGAGCTCCATCGAACTGCTGGCAACATTTCCTGAAGCAGCATAGGAGGCTGCTGGCCCCTCTTTGCACAAGGGCACTGGCTCATGTTCAACCTGGTGTTCCCCAGATCCTCTTCTGCAAAGCTGCTGGCCCAGCGTGTACTAGTGTACAGCTTTATTCCTCCTTAGATTTTGGACTAGGCAACACCAGCCAGAAAAACAGAGAAAAACCACTTTCAGAGCTATGCTCACACAGATGTACATTGCTATGCACCCCCAAGCTCCTCACACTGTTTTGTTTCATGCAAAAAAAGCCACTGCCAACATATATATCAGACTGTCACAGAGATACTGCCAGTTCTGGTCTCAGTGTGCCAACTGGACACATTATGTAAGCGTATCAAGTGCTTGAGAACATGTAAGGACATTTACAAAAGTGTGTGCACAGTTGTGCAGACCTGTGTCTTAAAATACAGTTCTGAGTTATCTTCCTGTTGACATCCCAGACTCGGTGGACTCCACGTATAAAACCAGCTCCCTGTTTGATGAATTCCAACAGATCACCACTCTAGCATTCCATAAAGCAGACTCCCGTCCATAAAACAGATCTGCATCTTCCCCCCCCACCCCCCCATCTTCTTACTGTCGCAAATATTTTTCATTCCTTTTTCTTTGGAAAAAAAAATCATGCTGACTCATTTTCTTGTTGCTGTACTTTCTCCAGTTTTGACCATGACAACTACTACTACAAGGATGCACAATGCAAATACTTTGAGATTTTTAGTTTCTGCGACATTACACAGCAGAAAATGTGATGAAAGGACCAAACCTCCAGAAGACAGCTCATTAAAAATCACTAACAACTTTCAGTATGTGAGCATGAATTGACCTGAAGTCCTGAGAAAACGAACAGTGAAAGGAGGGCTTACTTTGATTTGCATTCCTAAAAGTGCATTAACTAGAATTAGGATATTTCAATTTAGATTATTTTCATTCCTATCTTTATTCCTCTTTGCTAAAATCTGACTGCTTCTATAAGAAAAAGATATCAGAGCAACTAAAGAGGATGTAGTATCTATGAGGCCCTATTAAGTTGGAGACTAAATTTGAAGTTTCCTTTTTCAGTAATGTTTTTTTAGTAAATAGGTTTTTAAATACATCACAGTGTAAAGATGTCCTTATTCAATCTCAGCATTTTTTGAGATCTTAGTATTTAGAGAAATCACATTTGTCAGATTACAGATTGTTCAGATGCAGCCTTTGCTTACTGAGTGCCGGGGAGTAGCAAGCATGCGAGAGAAGACATCATTTAATGTACAACCTATTTTTTGTATTTTTGCTTATTTTTTAATGAAATCTCTGCTACCAGCAGCTGTCAGGTTTCAGCTAGATGGGGCAATAAGGTTTAATCCAGTGTGGACTTTAAAAGGTTTTATGCCTCCTTACTACCTCATCTTTTTTTCAGCATTTCCTTTTTGTCTTACCCTCTCAGTTTCTAAAAACGTGTGACTTTCACTTCCTCTGCTTCTATAGCTGAATTTGCTTTTGTTGGAATATCATTATATTCTTTTTCTACAGGTACACTTGCAGCTTTCTCTTCTTCTTCACATTACACCGCTGTCCTACTCTGATGTCTGCCTAATATTCCAGAACTGATATTCTCATGACCAAGGTATTTTTTTGTCCTCATGACTTCTATCCTGCTCAGTTTCTAATGCTTTATTGTCACCTCAGTGTTTCTTTTCCTTCACAGATTTTCCAGATTTCTTCCCAGAACTCTCTTCTCCAGCACTAGAGGATCTGCTTTCATTTCTTCCCTTCCAAGTCTTTCCATCTTTCCTCTTTGTAACCTTGCTTAGCCTTGTAGGACAAGTGCGTAAGGAAAGGAAATAGGTGCCAATTGTCCAACTCAGGCGCGTATTTAAGAGTCTCAAATGCACTAATGCCAACAGGAGTTGGACTAGGTGATATCTACATGATCGCCAGAGGTCATTCTAATCCTAAAAATTCCTTCATTCTGTGAAATCCCAATATATTCAAAGAGGAGCAGCATAACATTAAGGTGTCTGGTAATGTTCCAAGAAAAGCAAAAACAAGATAAACAAACTTAGTATTCTCTTAGACAGTGACACCAACTTCTCAAAAGGAAGACTGCCCTGCAACACCTCAGGTAGATCACTCAGAGACTAACTGAACATTACTGATGACCGTAATTAGTAGAATGCTGTTCCCTCATGAAATGGTATAGTCTGGTAACACGAACAGCTACTTGCTATTATTCTTTCTAGGTGGGAAAGCAACACATTTTCTTTAATAAGTTTTGGAAGACAGAACTCATTGTGTTATCCAGTGCAGTGCTGTATTTTGAATTAAAGCAGTGAACTAAACAAGCCTTCATCCCATATGCTGACTAACAGTGGTTTCTGAGCAACACACTACCCTCCTGACTATTTAATACTGAGGATGATTTAATGCATTCCTGCCCCAAAGCATTTTTCTTCCTGATACTTTTTCTTCCTATCCAATTATATTCCTATTCCAGATCCTATTTCATATGCACTACATCAGTCTTTTTTCTGAAGTAAAGACTGAATCTCTGAGTCTATTTATTACTCCTTTCCTCTTTCTTTTCTTGATGTATCTTCATTTCCCACCTTTCTTCACAAATACACCAATGTCTTATACGGCTTTCCTCAGCTACAGGAGGGTGAGGATGAGAAGTACATCTTGTAAAATGTTTGTCAAACCTAACAAGTAATTTCCAGAGAGCTTCTAACACCTACCAGTTGTTATGGATATCACAGTATTATCAGAGTTATTTAGAACAGTTTTAGATTAGCCAAATGTCAATCTCGCAGCAACTGCACAACCTCCAGGACATCTTTGTGTATATGACAGACTTCCAGCTGCAAAATGGTCGCTTAAAAAACTTGTGTACTTTCTAAATAAGCATGTATCAATAGTTTTCTTTACAGTGGAAACATATCTAGAAGTTAAAAAGTAGGTTCAGCTATTCAAAAGCATTATTTTGGTTTATATTAGTTTTTCTTTTGAGTCTGAAAACACACAAGATAAATTTCACTGGCTTGTTTTCACACTTTCCAATGTACTGGTTTAAAAGAACTATGTCTATCCACTGCTGTTTTTTAAAAAAGTTCCCACCAACTTTAATATTTTAAAAGCAAGTATTTTGTTTGAGGAACAAATTAGAGGTCACAAAACCAACTTAAGTGACTTTGCACAAAGTCTTACTTGAAAATGGTGACAATTCTAAAACATGCAATCAGTATCTTCTGTTTGGTTTGTTAGTTTGGGCTTCCCTTATATATCAAGCCTATGGCAGATTTCTTTTATATATTAAAGTGTTGAAAGAAATTCAATGGGGAATAGGCAGAGCTACAATAAAAGAAGGTTGGTTTTTGTTTTTTTTTTTAAATGGTGCACAATGGCTTATGGTAGATAAGACGGATGCAGAAAGTTCTGACAAAATTTAATCAAAAAGACATGACTCAGGGGGTACATGGATATATATAAATGCCCCAGTCACCATACTCTGAAGAACCCACATGGAATTAAGAGCCCAAATTCCCATTTTTCAGGAAACAGTTATTTCAGCTGGTTGATCTTGCACTGAGGTATAGCCTCAAGTATGTGATAATACATTCTGTCACCACAGAAAGGAATGTACATAATGTAATACCAAAGAATAAATTAAAACATTATATGCTGGCAAAGCATTCATTCTTATTTCAACACAAACAAGGGTTTAAAAACAGAGGGTAAACACAAGTTTTCAGACTAGTATTTGTATTCCCTTCACTCAATTTTCACCTAATTTTGGTTTAATTTTGTTGAGTCTCTAGTTGAGCTGAGCTAGTTGTCTCTTAACTATTCAATTAGGTATACTCAATGAAAGACTGGGCAGAAAGCTATTGCTATTTCACCCTTGAAGGGCACTGCTTCCCCCCTGACCTGTAGTGATACTTGGTAAAATCCTGTTTGCCTTACATAAAAACATCCAGGGAAATCAGAAGGATACGTTCTTCGTAAGGGAACCAGGATTTGACCCCAAATTGTACTATCATAAGGATATGGACATTCTGCAAAATTTGTGGTCATACGCCTCTACGCCTAAAACAGAAAGACAAATTAATGCTTTTCTTTAGTTTCCATTATGTAGTATTTATCAAAGATTTGCACATGAGTACGGCTTTAATTAAACATAAGTTGCCTCATACCCAGAAATTGCTGCTAGTTTTTGATGAGCCTGATAGGCCATCTCACATCCTCGGGTTCGAGTTTTGTGCAATTCCGCATGCAGAGAAGGACAGGTGACTGAGACATCCCCAATAGAAATGACCAGCTCCCGATAGAGAGCCACCTGGGTATTGAACTCCTGGACAAGCTGAAAAACAAAAACGATTTACATACATGAGAATTTTTGACTACATTGCAAAAAACAATCCAGTTTTTTAAAAATATGGACAATCTAGGGCTTGCTCCTGCTGCTCACAATTTCATAGCACACAGGATCAAGAGCACGCTATTCAGCAAATGACTAGAGCCTCCATGGCAGCTGCTTCTTCTGTGAGCTATAAATGTGCTTCTGTAGGAAAGTGGTGTTTCTGCTTTTAATATCTGAAAGTGTTTGAGTTATTAGTATTAAATATTAAGCAGACAAAAAAACATCTGTTTTACTAGTAGCACGAGGTTATTTTTTGCTATCATGAAAGGAAAAAAATATCTCCAGAAATTACTGCCTTTGCTCCTCCTGCTTCCTGATTAACAGCATGTTCGGGGACTGAAATGTAGCATTTACTTTTAAATTGGCAATTTTGCTAATTTATTTTGTAATGATTTCTGTTCTGTCACTTTCCTTCAAACCAGATTTCTACTAAAAAACTCATCTGCTGTTACTGGCTGAGAAGACGTACCAGATAGGCACCTTCCTTGTAAAATTCCAGAAAGCAGCTTTTCTAAAGTGCATGTGGGAAAAAGAAACAAATGAGTAAGTAAACACTACAATCTGTACAGAATCCAATATCCAGCAGATACATACAGATGTTACTGGATAAATGGGTAATTTCAGAGTGATGGAAAGATCATTACTGTTTAGTTCCACTGACCACATACATGGAATTATACTTTAAGGAAATGAAGCATTTGCTGTCTTCTGAAAAAATGCACATAAGACCATTTGCTCCACATGGTGGCGGGGGTGGAAGGATTGGAGTAATAGAACAGAGTATTTATTTATCTGTGTTTTGACCTCAATTTCCAAACTACATAAAAACAGACAAGAGTAATTGCTCATAATTCTGCAGTCATCATCACCACCAGAAGTTCAACACACCCCAACATAAAAACATGCTAAGAACCTGGAGTCAATCAGAGCTACTAATTTTTAGAGTCAAGCCCTCAAATTCTCATGCTCAGGAAATAAACGAGTCACTTCTGCAGCATTACATTCATATCCCTCATGCATCCCACTGCAATTACCTGTATAGCTGAGAACTGCTATCAAAAATAGTTTTGGCCATGTTTTCTTAAATTTCATTTTAAGAACAGCAAATAGGTTTCTCTGCTTCAGGAGCAGCAAGTCAATCCAAGTGCATTTCAGTACATCCGCACCCTCCCACACCCAGATCCCAAACAAACCCAAAAGCACACATCAAACAAAGACCTAGGCACAATACTTGCTAAACAAGTCTTCAACTCTTACCATACTGTAGCTTAAGGGAATGCGTGAAGGCAATGGAGAGGAAAGAGATTGTACTATGTTGTGTTAGAGTGTGATTATTCTGCATTAGGAAGAAAAGCGTCGCATCCTGCAACTGGTAACTGGTTGCACCAGACGAATTTTGCCAATTCTCACCTGATATCCCTCGTTTAAACAGTCTTATCCAGACAGGAAAACAAAACCACACATATGTTTCTTAGTAGAAACAGAACAAGGAAAAAAACCACACTAATTTTACTTCCTGAATCCTACTGCAACTTGATAACCCACCTGCAAAACATATTTTATTTCTAACCAGTTAATCCTAACAACTTCTCTGTAACTAACCATATTATGCCATTGGGAATGGGAAAAAAGGCAGAACCCAGTAAGATCCACTTGTTGGGTATATTTATAGAGCTACTGTGGCAGCTTTTGTTCCTCCATGCACTGGGAATTGCTCCCAATCTTGAAGCATCAGAGTGGATAATCTGCCAGCACATTTTTTAGCACCAGAGGGAAAAAAAATTGCCAGAATCCAGCAGAATAGAAGTAGCTGCTGCATTTTCAATGGTACTGGACAGAGCTTTAGCCAGGTTTGGATTTGTCAAGAAAAGTAACAGTGACTTCATTTTTTTCCAACATCTGTCACTAGCTAGAGGGGCAATTTTGGGGCCCAGTGTCAGGCTGACTGTAACTCAAGGAGCCTGAAAGGGGGCACAGGGTGCTGATTTGGAGTAAAGCATCAGGATGCAAGCATTTTGAACATGAGTGGGGAAAAAATCTCATACCAGAATGTGACAGTCCGTAAATAACACAGTTGCTGGTGTTTCACCTGAGGCTTTACAACTGCAACCAGCTACCCTGGGAAGAGTGGTAACAGGTGCCACATGTATCAGGGACAGAATTTCAGGGCCTCAAATTCTGCATCCTGATTTAGACGGATTTTAGGGCAAGCATGTGGTTGCTGCATAGGACAGCAAGTAGACAGTGCAGTGATTCATTGGAGGCAACTATTTATCCATTTAAGCTTCAGTGAGCCCAAGTCTGGGTACAGATTTGGACGGATCTACCAAAAAGCAACTCCACCTGCTCTGCGGTGTGTGTACCGGGGCGAGGGCTCTTGCTCCCGCAGGACTGTCCAGGCGCCCGGCTCCGCTCCCTGTCCCGCAGCTCCCGCCCGTCTCCTCGTCTCCACTCCCGGCTCCCGCTTCGGAATCGCGGCGCGTTGGGGCGCAGGGCAGCACCCCGGCGGGGACTGCGGGTTTAAGAACAGTGCAACTGCACGTGATGGGAATAGTCAAGGCGGCGGGAGGAGCGGCACCTTTGCCTGCGCCGGGAGAGCTCGGAAAAGGTAAAAAACTACGGCAAGCCCGCCCGAGGTACCCACCATCTTACAGTCGTCCAGGGTTCTCTGGATCTGGTAGGCGCTATCGGAGCCGCTGCCCCGGCGTTCGCTGTCGCGGCCGTGCGGCGAAGTCCTGCTGCCCTGAAAGATGGAGGCGGCGGAGCGGGGGCGCTTCCTGCGCCCGCTCGGTGCAGCGCTCATGCACACGCATCCGCCGCGCGGAGCCGCCCGCGGGCGCGGGCAGCGCCTTCCCCGCCGCCGCCGCCCCGGGCACGGGTGCGGGCCCGCGCCGCTCGTCGCCTCCGCCGGGCCGGAGCCGCGCCGCTCACGGCAGCGAGCGCGGCTGCTGCGGGCGATAGCCTGGCGCCTGCGGAAGAGCCCGGGGAGCGCCTTGCATCGCCTCCGCTACCGCGGGGAGAGGCGGAGGGGCTGGCGCCTGCCCTCCTTCAGCAGCATGTCAGTCCCTGCGGAACCGCCCCGCCGGTGGCATGCTCCGCCGTCCTCCTTCGCGAAGCCGGCGGGGGTGGGAGGCGCGACCGTGGCCGCTGGGGAAAAGCTCCCACGCAGCGCCCCGCGCTCCCGGCGGGGAAGCCCGACCCGCCGCGTGTGGCCGGGCACCCGCCGGGAGCGGCGCGGAAGGCGCGGAGAGGCTGGCGCCGTCTGCAGCACCGCCCCCGAGGGGCGGGAGCGCCGCGCCCGCGCCCGCCGCGCCCCGAGCCCGCCCGCGCCGTGAGGGGGCCGGGTCAGCGCCGCGCCGGGCCCCGCCGCCCCGCTGGGAGCCGCCCCGGCCTGCCCCGGGACCGTAAGGGAGAGCCCGCCCCGCCTCTGCCGAAGTTGATAGCGGTCTTCAAGAGGCGTGCTTTTAGGCGTCTCTTTTCTTTTTAAAAAGGACGCTGCTCGAATTTTGTCAAATCTAGTCAAATGTTAGAGGGCGTCCCAAAGAGGGATACGAGGATGGGGGAGGATCTGGAGGGGAAGCCTTATAAGGAGCATTGGTTTGAAGTGACCTTATGAGGTCACGGGTTTGTTCAGCCTGGAGAAGAAGAGACTAAGGGGAGACCTCAATGGGGTCTTCTCCTCGTGAGGGGAAGCAAAGGGGCAGGTGCCAACCCCGTTGCTGTCACAACCAGCTCTAGAACTTGAGGAAATGGCGTGAAGCTGAGTCAGGGGAGGTTTAGGTTGGATATCAGAAACTTTTTCAGAGGGTGGTGAGCCCTGGAACAGGCTTGCCAGGGAAGTGTCACAGCTCGAAGCCTGACAGTTCAAGAAGTGTTTGGACAACACTCCCATTCATGTGATGGGATTCTTGTGTTGTCCTGCACAGGGCCAGGAGCTGATTCAGTGGTCTTGATAGGTCCTTTCCAGTTCAGCATATTCTATGATATTATGACTTACTTTCTCTCTCTAAATCTTCATATTTTTGGGCTCCAACAAACTGTTTAGTACATGTGATGCGACAAGATTGTCTTTGTTATTTGTAGGAAAGATTAAATAGTAATTGAGTGGAGACACTCCTCTGTGCACCAGCACCACGGTGCAGTTTGCAGTTGCAGTCCTCGCAGGCCGTGGGCACCAGCCCCTCCAGCGCCGAGGGCTGTGGGGCTGTGCCTGTTCTGTGTCTGCAGCTTCCTTCCCGGGGCCTCCTGGGGACTGCACTGCCCCAGCTTGAGCTACGGCCTGAGCCAGCTTCAGCTTCTGCTGGTCCTGTTCCTCTCTGTACCCAGAGAGATACGGCTGTTTAGCTCGCTTCTGGTGTGATTGTATTTATTCAGGTCGCTGAATAAGACCTTTTTTGTGTTTCAGTAATGTTCTTGAACCCAAAGCAACATCAAACACATCACACAGAGTAACCTAGTCTTGCCAGGGAGCTTGAATGTGCCATCAATAGCACTCTGGCAGCTTGAGGAACTCATTTCAGGCTGTGTGAATATTACTGTAACACAGACAATCTGATATCCACTTTAATCTGGATATGGCCTATGAATGTACTTCGAAACTCCTTTTTTGACTTTTCCTGCTATTTTCACAAAAATGTAAGCTACTGGTTATGTGGTTGTATGGATGGATTTGCAGCGCTTGAGAGCACTGTCATCACGTTAGTTAAAACTAAAATGACCTTGTAATCATAACTTTACCTTTGTAAACATACTAGTAGATTTTCAGCATTCAGCGCAAAAAAACTTGCAATTTTCTAGTTACTTGCAATTTAGTTCTAATTACCCTATTTTACGGACATTGCTTATTTTTTTCATAGTCAATTGAATTATTTTATAGGAAATAAATACATCAGATTATACTTTGAGACAGGACATCACACTGCTACAATATAGAGAAAAGACATTTCCTAATGACAAGAAAAATATTTTTAATACTGGTAAAATGCAAAATTAACACATCCTCTCCTCACATCTATGTTGGTAAGAAAAATTATATTTGTAAAGAGAAATTAAGTATAACACTATTCCATACCACTGCTAGTGTTTTATTTGTTGCTTAAGGATCATTTTAGTCAAATGTTGCAGTCTTTTTTCAGTCTATTTCTAGCTGTTTTAAGAGCTACTGCAATAGCAGTAATGAGATAATGCTAATACTAAACCAACAGCAACAACAATGAAACTACCAAAGAGTGCTGCATGTTTGCTTTTACATTACCTGTCTTGGCTGAAGCTTTGGTCCCTTGAAATCAGCACCGAAGTCCCACTGGGTTTTAAGGAAGATTATAATTTAGTTCCTGGTGATATATCTCCCCTATATAAAGCTGAGTTGCAGCTAAGTTTTGTCTGTCAGCAAGCATCTGAAACAGTTTTGAAGTTCTAGTGACTTCATTTCACAATTTATATTCAAGATGTCCACATCTGGAAGTGGATATGGTGATTTTTTTCTGTAATCTGTAAGACTCCATGTTTTCATAATTGTTCTGGCTGACCTCTGAAATCATCGTGGAATGTGGTGAATTTGATGGCACTTTATCAGCATAACCCAGGGCTCTGCTGGAGAAACATGTGACAGGTACCTGGAGTGAAAGGTATCAACTCAGTCTTGGATGCATAAGAAACAATGATTTTTGTAGGCGTCCCAGGAATGGGGAAGGGGGAAAGAGCGCCAAGCTAAGCTGCCACAGGCTGTTGCAGGGTGGGTAGTGGAAGAAACAAGACTTGGTTTGAAAGTATATGTCACCAGGAAAACAAAATATTCTCTCTTGAAAGCAGAGGTATGTTGTTGTAGGACACGAACAAAAGACAAGAGACTCCAAATATTTCAGAAGGCAAAGTGTATAGAAAAAAGCTTTATTTTCTAATTCTTACTACTTTTTATAAGGTGTTCTGATACAGACTTAACATGATTGATGAATAGGGATAACAACTCTCTAATTCTATTGGTTAAACTGGAGAAACAGCAAAACACCACCTGGAGAAAGATTGTTTTGAGAAAGGACAGTTGTTTGCCAAGATTGTTTTGAGAAGAAGCTTTCTTGAGAAATTTTCCCTTGAAAATTTAGCCTGCTGCTAGCAGGCTAAAATCTATCAGACCCAGAAATACCAGGCCCACAGAGGTATGTGTGTTGAAAACTTCCCTGAAGAGAGAGACGTGACTCTTCTTGTATGAACTATTGTTTCTGTAAACTTTTCCTTACTCTAGCTTCATCTCCTGATGTTTGCTGGATTGCAGAAAGCAGGGGCTTATTGCTCCCTCCCATGGTATCCTCTCAAGACCACAGGGAGGTGACCTTGAGATAAATTCAGAAAGTACATGGCCTGTTACAGTCAAATTCTTCGCAGCTCTATAACTCATGATGAACCAAAAGTATGTATGTGGCCTTTCCCTGGCGTAGTCTATAATTCCAAAAAAACAACTGAGATAAACTTTTTAGAAAATTTGTGAGTTTCGCTTGTTCCATTTTGTTGTAATCTTTGTCTGATCCATTTATTGCCCTGGCTGTTGGCTTCCAATTATATTTCTTAAGGGTGTGTAGAATGTAATGGACTAGATAAGTAAGTTATGACAGAGAGACTGATTTTCTGAGAAATTCTTGAGATGTCCTTGTAGGGAAAAAAGGGGAAAGAGATATGTAAAATTTAGGAGGAAAAAAGGCCATTTCTCTAGATACAGATATATAGAGAGAAGAGGAAACCAAGAAGCAGGTAATGAAGAAAAAAAAGAGAATTATTTCTGTATGATCTGCTTAAGACAGAAAAATAAACTGTATGTCTAAAAATTAAATTGAAAATGAAAACAAAAAAAAATAGACTTGCACATTTCTATAATATATATATATATTTAAAGAAATTGAAGTGACTGTCTTTCTAAGTAAGTACGGTACATTTTAAACAAAGCTCAGATATATACCCTGAAAATGCAGGATGAGATCAGTGTCTGGAGATAAAAGTACTTGATTTTTGTACCAGGCTTCCTGTGGAGTAAAACTGTTTAACTTTCACAAATAACAATGTAATAATGCATTTGAAAATCACAACTTTAATGGCCATTTCTTTATCATAAATAGTTTCATAAGACTGGGAAGTTAGGGTAAGGAGTGCCATGAGAGGGACTGTTCCATACTGATTCCATGAAGACTTTTATGTGTCCAAAGTGTCAGTCTTCCTGACTTCAGAGGTCCTCTAGCAGAGACAGCTCCCAGCACCCTTTCTCTTCAGCCTGTGCTCAGTGCAAGGCTTACCAAGTCAAATTATTTTGCAGGTAAGATTACATACCTTAATGTATTTTCAGTGTGTACCAGTCTAATACCAAGATATAGAAAAATATCGGCCACCCAGTTGTAGTGGCTGACAGCTGGCCTGGGGGCCTCACAGTCATGAATAATCCTAATTATAACTTTATAACTGAAACATGACTAATTTTGTAAGTACCTTGGTTATATAACTGGACCAGTCTAGGCCGCTGGGGAGCAGGTCTGGGCCGTAGGGGACGCGGGCTGCTCTTGGCCAGTTAGCCGGGTGGCACTAATTCGGCCAATCGGGACCTACCGTGCGGACTTTCAGAACTCTGTGAGGAGAACGGTACTCAGTGAAGGTTGCCTGTTTTTGCAAGAACTTTGGTGTGTTCTGTCACTTGCCTGTCTCCAAACCTGCAACGTTCAGTTTCTTTAGAAGTTAGTGTTTTTGAACCCAGGTACATTTTGAATCTAAAAACAGTTTACACAGATACCCTTCAAACATATCCGTGCTGAGAAATTTATAGTCTGTCGATTCCACAAACACAGGCCGTTAACTATCAGTTAAACTTGTAAAGAAGACAGAAACACTTTCCTAAGTTCTGTTGTCTTAGATGTCTCAATAATTTCCAAGTTCACTTAGGAAGCTAATGTCCATGCAGCAGCAGAGATGCTGAGGAAGAGGCTTACTTTGCTTGCTGTCAAGTTTTTAAGAAATGCAATCACTAGGGAGACTGTAGCTGTCAGCCCACTACAGGCATGTTGCTTTTGGTTAGGAATGCATGAAAGAGCATGCTTAAGCTAGCAAAAATGTAAAAATGGCTACATCTGCTTTACTTGTCTTCTCTGTAAGTGTTGCAAAAGATTGTTCATGCCTTGAGGATTCTATTTGGCACTTAATAACTATTGCATTCTTTAAACCAGAGAGTGAAAGAAATTCTAAATCAGATAATCCAGGATACATTCCCACCTTCTCCAGTTCTTTACCATGTATATTTCCATATGTAATTCCAGCATGAACTTACAGAGAAATATTTGTGGGAGCAGTCAGGAAGGTGGCCAACTAAATTTTTCAAATTTATCTGGATTTGCCCAACACAATATAGGATTTAATGACACGGAAATCTAAGAAAATGACCCATAGAACCAGATACCTTTTGCTTTCACCTCTGTATTTTTTTTAAAACACAGTATCATTGCTAACATAATGTTAAAGGCATCAGCGCTTCCGTTATTTAGAGGGGGGAAAAACCTTCTTTAAAATCCCAAGCATTAGCACAGAAAATCTTCAAACTGCAGAAATGAAGAATTATTTCTGAAATAACATGGTTGAGTTTCTCATTAGTATGAGATTTCTTAGATTAGTATGAAAGTGAATGATTTACTTTTAGCTCAAGTGGAGTCAGTGCACAATAGAATCAATGCAATAGAGAATGGCTATAGATAGTGTAGACAATGCAATAAATTAATACAATTTTGCCTTAATATTACCTATTTTTTAAATTATCACAGAAAATATTACATAAAACAATGCTACCCAAGAAATGGAAGATAAAAAAGACCACTGATAAATCTTCCGGTGAAAGGCTGTAAAAAAACCCAAGAAAAAAAATCTTTAGTGTCATAAAACACAAAGCCCAAAATTATTAAAAAATATGTGTGAGAGCTAACAATTAAATGCTAAGTTTATGATAATATTAAAATTCCTTATGAGTCACAACTCTCATGACAAATTTAATAAAAGACTGCAGAATAAAATATTTGATTGAAGTCTCACTGTGAATCTGTACATTATTAATTGACTGGTGAAGATTAAACTCAAAGTAAAACATTGCTATTATTAAAAAAGAATAGGAAGACCTATGAAAATGAAAACACCATGGATTTGTGAGGAGCTGTTAGAGAGAGGACTAAGAGAATAGAGCTTCAGCCAAATGGATATTTAAGTAATTGAAGTCTTTAAATATATCAGCACTACTTAGAAAATGCAATGCTTGGCATATAGTGGTTTAGAGAGTACTTGATGGATGCATAAGAGAAATATGTGAGGTTTGTGTTTTTATATTAAATGTATAAACTTCAGTAATTTATGCATTCAGGGAATATATACTTAATTCAAAATCCAAGTATGGCCTTTTGAGAATCTGAGAGTAATGCATAAATACCAAACCCAAGTACTCTTCACCTTGCTTATGTCTACAGGAAAAAAGCCTGAATCAATACAGAGGCCCTCTACTACATGTTCAGAAACATTATAAATAGCCCTGTACTTTATAAAAGTGGAAGAGATGGCCAAATTTTTGTTCATTGTCATGTCCATGGCTGTTCTGTAGTGTTTACTAGAAATAAAAGGCTTATACAAAATCTCTGATTTATTCAGTATAATAAGTGGTTTTGCCAATGTTTGTACTACTTCCTGTTCATGCAGTCCCAGTGCTCAGGAATGGAACAGCACACAGCATAAACTATGCCAACAAGAGGAATCTTGCTGGTAGGCTACCTATTTATGTTTTTAAAATAAAGGGTATTTTAATAAAATTGTTACTGTTCTCTTTCAAGATTTTTAAAAGCAAAAGTCAAATAACATTTTAAAAAGGATATTTTTAGATAACAAAGGCAAGTCAAGGAGAGTAAAACTTTGCTTCTTTATCTAATGTAAATATAGCACATGAATTGTGCTGTTACAAGGAATAATCCAAACGTATGTCTCAGAGCAAGTGACCTAATGAAAGTCTGGACACTAAATCAGACTGGACACTCAGGCTTAGTAATTTTGACAAATTTCTATTTAAGTTATAAGAAGATGAGTATACAACTCAGAATAAGTAAACTCGCTGGAAAAAGCAGTGCTCTGATATCTCTTCTACATTCCATCAGAATTTGGCCTTGTGAAACAGTGTTTACTGTCCAGTTGGTATCTCTACTCCTCTGCCCTCCCTGGCAGCTATTCACTAACCACGTGTTAAAGATCTTGTAGCCCTACAAACTAATTTCTTTGCATCAATTTCAGTTGCTCTGTTGTGTCTGTTATGGGGTTGAGGAGGTTTTGGAAATGATCATTACTTGACTTTGGAATTAATGTGTTTTTGAAGCGAACAGAAATGGATGACATCCTGTTAAGAGCTATAGTCTGGACTGTTACATTGCAAGTTAAGTACCCATTTGAAAGATTTATTTTAATTGCCACATTTTCATAATTTCTTTAAATGAAAGCTTAGGTCTCATGGGAAATGATTCCCATTGTTTTTGTTCCCATATAAGTGTCATTACAGCACACCACCATGACTTTATCTACTTTTGGTACATGGTAAATACAGTATAGTTAATTTTTACATGAAAAAGCAGTTTGGATTGAATCAAATGATCATTGAAGATTCCGGGGGAAATCTGAGCTCTTACTCTGCCTTACAAAGATTTTTGGCCTTATTGCTCTAAGTAACTGCCTTGAAATCAAGAAATTCTTGATAGGAATACATATTGCCAAATGCCTTTGTTGTACCTGTCCTTAATCAGTCATCAGCCTTCTTTCATTAAGTTCATCGATCTATAGAATTGACTTTTTTTGATTCATGGGTAAAATTTTCAACAGGGAGAACAAAAACTGTGATTGTTCTTGATGAACACTGTGTACTTCTGAGAATCTGGCTGTGCAAGGACAATAATGAGGACCTTTCTTTTTTGTTTGCCTAACTTTTAAATGTTACATTATTCTTTCAAAAATCTAGAAAAAGTTTGAGAGACAATGATGGTGTTGGCTGGTGTTATTTCAATGACATTCCCTTGAAGCAGGGAGAATTTTAAGGAGAACTAGAACTGAATAAACATGGGGATTTCAGAAAAATAAAGTATGAAAATAAAAGAAAATTTAAAAATACCCCATCCCAGCCAACCAACCAAAAAACCCAAATGAAAAACACAAAACCAACCCAATCCAAAACAAACAAAACAACCCAAATCATCTTCCTTAGAGTGAGAAAAGGACATAGCATGTGGGAGGACCTGAACAGATTCAGAAAGGTGTTTCGTATTTCTTGAAATACGATTTTAAAATCCCTCAAACTAAAGATCTGAGAATGTATGACTATTCTCCTAAAATATAGGACTGAATTACTGTATAGAGGTAAAGAATTGCTTGGTTCCAATGTTACTTTTATGGGCTTTTTTTTTTTTTTTTTTTTTTTGTATTTTTTTTTTCCCCTGTTCTTTTAATCTTTGTCCTATTATTTCTTTGTTTTATGTTCTTCACAGTTTATGTCATATATTTTTAACTGGCCTGTTTTTGCCTTCTGTTTTTTTCTTGTAGTCTTGCATTATCCTCTATTCAATGTTTTGTACTTATTTTTTCTGTTTTGTTTCTCACTCTTTTCTCTGTTGTCCTTACTCTCATTTGTGTTTTTCTGTGTGATCAAAGAACAGTTTTGTTCTTCTAAACAACTTGCAAAACTATTCAAAGCTTACCCCACATAGGCTAAAACTTATGATGAGAGAGGAAGATTTATTATACAAATGAACTTGAAAAATTACATTAGAAATCCATATATAGACCCAGACTACACTACATGACAGACTTACAGAGCCAGAACCCTAGTCCTGTCTTTGTTCACCACAGGTAACCACAGAGGACTGGAGAAGTCCTGTGAAATATGCGCTACATATATGTAGGATATATAGAATACAGATTAATATTTGCCTATATATTATTTTTTCCCCTTGTCTCTGGGGAGAGCTACAGTTAAGGGTGGAAAAAATACTTTGAACAACAGCTCCATATGTAAACAGTGGATTACCCTTAACATTGGGCTAATGTGAATGGAGTTCAGCAGATGCCTGCTGAGAGTCCAGCTCCCAGTATCCAGTGTTTTCTGTGTTCCCCAGATGGTGGTATTGGGAATATACTTACTAATTTAGATGGCACGAATGGGAAAGGACAGCTGCTGGAACTCAGCTGAGAATTCATTGTGATCCTGACAAATTGAAGACACCATCTCTAAAAAAGTTGTGAAATCTTGTAAGGAAATGTGTAAGTTACTGCACTTTGGTAGAAGCTATCCACCATGGGGTAGGTAAAGCCCTGCAGAAAAAGAGCAAATTCATATTTTGCCCATAGCCTTTTTCTATTTTCCCTTCCCTTTCTATTCTTAGAACACCTATTGACATTTGAAAGAGAATGTAGTGTTCTAAACATTGTTCATCTGTTTTGTTTGTAAATATTTTCAGTTATTTTGAGGAAATGCCAAATGAAATCTTTACGAAGACATCAATCAAAAGTATAGCTAAGTACCATGATGCATATGACAAATGGCCCTGGTGTGGTGGTTTTTTTTTTTTTTTTTTTTTTTTTTTTTTTTTTTTTGTGTGTGTGTGTGTGTGTGTATGTGTGTGTGTGGTTTTTTTTTTTGTGTTTTTCTTGTAGACTTTTAATAGATATAAAAAGTTTGACTCCCTGAATCCCCTTAGTGGTTTAGATTCCTGGAATGCACTTACTGGTTTTAGAGGAGATTGCTTAAATTCATCAGCTTTATGTGTAGTAACAGCACATGAATCCTGTTGATGTACTTCCCATTTGCTGTCTTTAGTAAGGAAATCTAAGTTGAATTTCATTATACCTGTGGTTTGTTGGTTTATTCCAGGTGTGTGGCTTCATCAGTGGCTTTCTGATTATAAATTGACTATAGTATTGTATTCCATTCTTACCTTTAATGCAGCCTGTGGTATATTCTTTGTCAATACAGCCTAATTACTTCATGTGATGGATAGAAAGATAATTTTTAACTAGTAGCCTCTCAAAATAGCCCTTGTCACAGCAGGACAAGCATACAATTTGTATGGTAGCAGCATCTTGGTAGCTCATCCAGTCCTCAGGAACAGTTACTTCAGGGAAGACATAAATCCAAGACCATTTGAATCTATGTAAGATTTTTGGTTTGGCCTACAGTCTTCTTTGAAAATAACAAGCAAACCATATAAACTGTGCTTTTGTAAAGAAATACTTTTTAATAAACAGAATAATTAAGTCTTAATTGAAAGAGACTTTGCTTTTATTGTAGGCAGAAAGTGTTCGGATTCCCAAATGAGATTGTGACAAATAGTAACCAACAGAACTGGCTGTTGAGAACAGCAGTGCAGTAACTCAGGAAATGATAAAGCACAAGTTAGTTTGTTTGGCAAAAACATATATTAAACAAACGGTCCTTTAGAGTTGCTAAACACAAAACACTTCTTATGAACCAAAAAGGGAAAGAAAAAATATGTCAAGGATTTATTTTACTGGATTTTTTGTTTGTTTTGCTTTATGTTTCCAGACATATGTGGATTTACTTGGGCGGAAGGATGACATTTAGTAATTTTTCAATTCCCACTATTTTTGCTTACTCTTTTGAAGCTCAGGGACTAGTTAATTTTTAGGAAGTTTAATTCCGTACAATAAATTTTGTTTTCTGCTCTTGTTTTACATATATTCAAAAGCATCACACATGAAAATGTTGTATTTTTCAAAGAAAGATACTGGAAGTGGTTGTATCCATAAAAATCTGCCTATGTACTTACAGTTCACTTTCATGGTAAATAGTGCTCCTGCTAATACTAGTTATTGTTTAAAGTTTAGTAGGTATGTTGGGTTTCTATCCTTAGCAATTATATCCTCCCATGAAGCAGCTTAGCATCCAGAATCTTCTAGGATAATTCACTGTAAAGGGATCTTTTCAGATACTACACCAGGATTCCAGTAACTGGTTCAAAAGGCCACTTAATGTTGCTGTATGCAGGCTTCTGTAACATATACAGATTTGAGAATACTGTGGCCAGTATTTCTTACCCCTACTGTTTTGTGGGGATTTTTTTGTTGGCTACTGAGAATTATATTTTCCCTCCATTTTATTAAATGTTTGGTGCAGAAAATAGTATCTTACTAAACTGAGGTGGTTTTTTTTGTTTGGTTGTGGTTTGTTTTGTTGTGTGGTTTTTTTGTTTGGTTTTTTTTTTTGGTTTTTTTTTTTTTTTTTGTGTGTTTTTTTTTTTTTTAACCTTGGTCTTCTGTCTGAACATTAAATACAAGCTTTTTTTTTACTTCTTTATAAAAAATTCTCCTGTAAAGATGATTTATAATTGTTTTAACTTAGATATTCTGTGAACTGAAGTAGATGCACAAGTGCCTTTTACAGTTGTGTATCTAGAATGGCTTCAAAAATAAATTAAATCGATTCAGCTTTTCTTGTTCTAACAGATAGATTGGCTAAACCTCCCTATCGAGTTTACATTAATGACAAGGTGAAATGTCTTCTCAATCTGTAGCTCATACTAAAGGATTTAGGATTTTTCCCTATTTCTTTCTCTCACGGAATTTTGTCCCACCTGTTGCTAAGAAGCCAAAATGACCAATATTTAAGAGAGACAAAGGTTTCCACAGGAAGGGTGCTGGCTTCTCTCTCAGCTGGGGTGGGGGGGATACTTGGAGGGGCAGAGATACTCTAAAATTGGGCTGCAGATAAAGGGGCCAGGCACAGCTCCCAGGTCTCTTGCTCTCTCGGTTTTGGAGGGGAATGGCCGAGCCGCCGCTTGAGGCGGGAACTCCTGCCCTGCTTCTTGTGCTGTGAGTGAGCCTCTGCTCGGGAGAGCAGCCACTGAGCTGGGACCTCACTGGCATCCTGCCACACTAAAATAAAGGATCCTTCACCATCTGCTGGGGTGCCTCAGGGAAAATCCCAGGATCCCCGAGCCCCTTTCCCCTGCCAGGGAGCCTCTCTCTGCCGTGTTCAGGAGTCGGGCTGCCTCTGCCCCGCTTCCCGTGCCCCTGCCACTGCTCTGGGTTTTTGCCACGCTGTAGCCACACAGGGATGCCCTGCGGTTCCGGCTACAGCTGTGGAGTTTCTGCTGCCTCTTGCCTGCCGCCCGGGGTGATCCCGCCCTGCTGTTCCGCTCTGAGGTTCCTGCTGCAGCTCCTTTTGCCATCCGGAGGGGCCCCGGGATCGGCCGCCGCCGGGGGTTTGTAGAGGAAGCCCCTTCCCATCCCTCCCGCCGGCTGCGTCCGCCATCGCCGCCTGAGGGAGACGGCCGGAGCCGCGCCACAGCGCCCCCTGCAGCCGCGGGGCGTCATCGCAGCCCTGCCCGGCCGGCAGCCAGCAGCGCCCCTGCTGGCTGTGACCGGAACTGCAGCGAAGGGGAAGCGCTTAAGGAGCGGGAAGAGACTTTATGGGGTTTTCTGCTCTCGTTTGTTCTCGCGGCCGTCGTTCTTGATTGTTCACCTTGTTACACATATGCCCACTAGTAAAGAACTCCTATTCCTTTTCTCATCTCTTTGCCAGAAATCCCCTTAATTTCAAAGTTAGAATAATTTGGAGGGAAGGGGGGGGTCGTATTCCAAGGGATATGCCCACCTGCCTTGGCAGACACTTGTCTTTCAAACCAAGAAGTACCAATATATAAAAGAAGCATTGACTGAAATGTACAGTTATTTGTGTTAATTTAAAAAAGTTACTTCCTGAACTTAAGTTTAGGAAACCATTAACTTCATTTTAGAATTGGGCATTCTGAAGAATATGTACAAAATGTGCATTTTTCCAGGCTTCCTCCACATTGTATATGCCAGATTTACTTTAGGCCATAGAGCAGTCAAAAAAAATGCCACAAAACCAAAACTTATATGGAACAGTATAAAAACCAGGTTAACAGGCTAGATATGGTTGCTACTATAAGCAAATTAGCATAAATTATACCGGAGATAACAAAGACATTCTCAAAACAGAACAGTAGAGCTTATCACAATTTATGACACAAGCAAGTGTCAAAAAGATTAATGGAGCATGCATTGTGGAAACAAACCTGCGTTTAGAAATGTCTACCAAAAAAAAAGAGCCCCCCACAACTCCCTAACTCTTGTTCATTCTTAAAGTTTGATTTTAAAAGAACTAGCATTCTGGGATATGCAGAAAATGATTTTTATATAAATTCAGTGATCACTGAGTATACCCTGAACCTTCAGGTAGGTATGGTTTTCTTAACGATTTGTTTTTAAAAAGAATGAACAGCAAATAATAATTAGGTGGGTGGTGGTTTGGTGTTTTTTTTTTTTTTTGTTTTTTTTTTTTTTTTTTTTTTTTTTTTAAATCGGCTATTTTCAGTGTCCACATCAATGATACTGGGGCAGGCTCTCCAGGGAAGTGGTCACAGCATCGAGCCTGACAGTTCAAGGAGTGTTTCAGCAATGCTGAAACAGCAATGCACAGGTGTGACTCTTGGGGTGTCCTGTGCAGGGCCAGGAGCTGGACTCAGTTATTGTGATGGATCCCTTCCAACTCTGCATGTTTTATGATTCCATGAATACTGGGCCAGGAAGCAGCTCCATATTCTTGAATGTTGAGTTTTACAAGATTTGCATCTTGACTTCACATCTGAGCATGAATTCAGGTGGTGGGAAGCTGTAAGTACTCTCTCCTATAGTCTGTATTATTCTAGTTGCAATTAACTATACTGTGGTGACATTGTATAGTCCTGGGAATCTCCTGCTTTTTTATAATGCAGTTTGCATTTATTTTTAGCAGGAATTTTTGAATCATAGTTTATCTTTCTATCTTGAATGAGATTTATACTTTCTCCTAACACAGCTTGATTTACTTCAGTAAACGTAGACCACAGAGGAACGGAAACTATTTTTTATGTATCTGTTTCAGTTTAATTCTTAATGGTATGTTACTCTAGTGGATTTATGAATTGATTTTTCTTAAAAACCATAGACTCATAGAACATCCTGAGGTGGAAGGAGCCCACAGTAATCACTGTGTCCAATTCCTGACCCTGCACAAAACAACCCAGAAAAATCACACTGTGTGTGATCATACCTGAGAGCCTTGTTCAAATGCTTCTTAAACTCTGGCAGATTTGGTGATATGACCCTGTCCCTGAGGACCCTGTTCCAGTGATTGAACATCCCCTGGTTGAAGAAACTTTTCCTGATATCCAACCTAAATCCTGACAGCTTGGTGACATTCACTTGGGTCCTGTCACTGCTCACCAGAGATAACAGATCAGTGCCTGTCCCTCCCCTTCCCCTCATGAGGAAGTTGCAGACAGCAGTGAGCTTTCCCTCAGTCCCCTCCAGGCTGAACAGACCAAGTGACCTCGGCCACTCCTCGCACGCTTCCCCTCAAGGCCCTTCAGTGTCTTCATGCCCTCCACTGGACACTCTCCAGAACTGTCCTTCTTACACTGTGGCACCCAGAACTGTCCCAGCACTCGAGGTGAGGCTGCCCCAGTGCAGAGCAGGGCAGAGCAGGACAATCCCCTCCCTTGCCTGCTGGAGATGCTGTCCCTGCTGCCCCCAGGACACACTTGGCCCTCCTGGCTGCCAGGGCACTGCTGGCTCAACTTGCCATCAGCCAGGACCCCCAGGTCCTTTCCACGGCACTGCTCTCCAGCCTCTCATTCCCCAGTCTGTCTGTACATCCAGGGTTGTCCCACCCCAGGTGCAGGACCTGGTCCATGTCCTTGGTGAACTTCATATGGTTTGTGATTGCCCAGCCAACATCACAACATCAAACTTAGTCTTAAGTTCAACTATGAAAATGGGAATTAGAAATCTTGCTATTTATGCAGTTTGATTCTAAAATATTATTTTATCTGCATAATAAATGAAAGCAGATGGTAAAAAACCAGTACCCTACCTGTTACTTGCTGACTTATTTAGAAAATTTTTTGATAAGAGGATATGAATTATGTGGCATAGGAGTTATATGAATATTATCTGAATTAATAAGAAGAAATTTATTCTTGACAGCTACTCATTAAACAGTTGGAGATTGTTATTTGGCAGAGTGAAAGAATGCAGCATCCAATAACATTTTGTTTAATGGATGTTGGGACTTTCTAATTGAAAGATTAACATTAATAAGGATTTTAACATTTCTTTTATTATAATTGTGTATTAGTAGTACATTCTCCAATCCTTAGACCTTTAAACTTGAATTACCTATGTGGTTATTGCTCTTGAGTTTTGCTGACATTTTTACTGTGAATAAAATATTTCTTACAAAATACTACTTTAAAATAATCTAATTTCTCTGATATGCAGCACTCACACCATTCATAGTCAATCACAGGTACGTTCCTATAAGGCCTATATCTAAAACATACTGTAGTAGCATGTCAAATGCTACATATGGAGAATGTATGTCCTGTGCATGTTAGATAATCTCAGAGGGGACTCTGGAGAGCACAAGACAATTTAAATTAGATCATTGGCTGGTGGTGATTGAGAGACAGTGCCATTCCAAGTTCTGATCAGAAGCCAAATTTATTAAGCATACAGGGAGTTTATATAGGGTTTTTCTTGTATAGCACTTATATAGGGTTCTATTTTTGGTAACATTTTCTCATTGGTTACACATTCTTTATGACATTACATCGCTTAGTATCATTATCTTATCACAAGGTTTCACAACATGTTTCTTGGTCACTTATTCCTCAGGGAGTCTCTATTTGTGTTTGTCTCTCCCAGGATTTCTGCTCAGTCAGCCTAAGATATTAGACTCCTTTATCAGTTCCATTATACTCTCTGTTATATTCCCCATAATTGGCACTCACAAGGGATGCTAAAAACCAGCAAGCATTACAGTAAAACTTTGACACAGTTAGATTGACTGTGAAGTCAGCAGTGCCTGGTCTTAAACCTGCAGAAGTGTTTGTTATTTACCACGGCTGCATTTGTTCTGAACCTTTAACTGGGAGAGTAGTTTAGAAAATTGCTCAGGAAATGCTCGTGGGTGAGGATGGTTCCAAGAATGGATTTAAGCACCAGGATACAATCTGTTAATTTGATGTACGTGACTATGAGCTGTTTTTATGTACTCTCAAGTTCTGCCTAAATTATTTAGTCTTCTCTATTGGAGTTATTAGCATAATTAGAATACTTTTACCTTCCTTTTGAAGAGGAAGCATGAAACAAACAAAGCATGACTTTTCAAAGGACACAAGTAAAATCTCAGATACCCTTTGTAGGTCAGAGCTGATTCTCTGCAGAACAAACTTCCCTAGTTCGTTCATCTTCAAAGTTGTGTCTTGCCATCCAATCAATCTTTCTTCCTAAGTTCAATGATGTGTAAAACTTTATTTTTTTAGTTTTGGTGTAATGCCTTGGGTTTATCATCTTACAGCAGGTCTTCATCACTTTTACTGTCTACTATTGTTATCTGTATATGTGTATGGGATATGATAAAAGAAATGCTGGACTGGAATTCCCCTTGCTTAGATAAACTTGAGTGATGTATTTTGTGGCTTTGCTGATATTGCTAAATTTCTCAAAAGCATAAGCATAAACGTGGTGGTTTCAGAAGTGCTGGCACTAATTAAGGGCAAAACTAATGATATTTTATATATCTATTCAGATTTGTGGGACTAAAGAGATAATACATATTTTTCATGTTTTCATTTTTCTGCTGAAATTTACAAAACTAATCTCTGTTTTAAAACATATTTCTAGCATTAAGCAATGTTTGTTGTAAATGATTATATTGAAAATCTTATTATTCATCATCTTTTAGAAGCAGTCCTTGGCTCAGCTGATAGAGAACTAGATGGTTGCATAAATACTGTGAGAGTAGAAAGAAATCTAGGAAATTCTATAGCCAGCACCATACTAGAAGGTGCTTATGCTGATGCAGCAGTAACTTCAAGTCATCATTTAAAACACTTTTGGAAATACAAAACCTTCTGACTAGATTAGTATTTAACTTTAGAAATGTGTCTTAATTATTTAGTTTGGAGTAGTTCTTCCAAAATATCTGAGTAAGAGCAAATCCAGAAGCCAGGGATTTGTAACACAAAAGGAAGCATTAAAATATAGTTCCAGTAAAAGAAATCCCTGAAGAAATTAGAATTTAGAAAATTAGAAATTAAAATCAGAAAAGTACAGCAATAATGTAATGAGACAAAGAAACTTGGAAAAATCCTAGGTCTGGTCTTGAAAGACAGATTTTTACAAATGTTTCCATTACTCAATAAAATAAGAAGCAGTTTGAGAACAAATTTCCCACATTTTTATATGCTTGAACTGAATCTGTAGAACAATTGTAATTGCTGAACATGCTCAAAACCAAAATGCTACCAAACTATTTCAAAAGTGAAACTATAAACAAATCTTCATATACAATATTTTTTATGGTATTGCTGTCTCTAATTACCTCTTCTTCTTAGCTAATTACTCTCTTCATACTGTTTTCATTGTGCAATTATGATTGAGATTTAGCTTCTCTGTCTTCCCAGGTGTGCAACATTTTATGAAATCGAACAACACGCTTTAAAATATGAAGTCAGTAACTCAAGATGCTTGCCTAATTTTCTAAGACTTTTTACTGCACATAAATAAGTGTATCCATCTTTTTGGTATTGACTCCTACATCACTGTTAATTGAACAGTTTTTTTAATGCACATTGCCTCTCATTTAGGATAACCTCAAACCACAGCTAACGTCATATCTTTCAACAAGAAAATCTATTATTTGGCCAAATATTTATGGAAGAAAAATCTTACTGGAAATTTCATAATTTTCTGTTTTGATTTTGTATTTACCGTTTGTTTAAACTGATTACAACCTGCCAAAGATTTCACAATATATGTCCTTTTTGCTATCTTTGCTGTTTTAGATCCCCTGCTAGGAGTTGGAAATCAGTGAAGGAAAATATAAATATTGGAAATTTTTTTAAAGGAGTTTTACAGAATTGAGCTCTTGATGGAAAGTCTGTAGAGTGATCATCCAGTGTGTTCTACCTGTGTAAAATTTAAAAAAAAAAAAGTTCTTTAGATAATTAAAATATTTCATACAGTTTAATTTAATGCTGATAAATGGTATCACAAAACTTGTGTTACACTTTTGCAAAGTATAGTTGTCATTTCTCTATAATAAACATTTCTAACATTATTACTAAATAATAAAAATTAAGAAATGCAGAAATCTTCTATTTGGTAGTGTCTTAACATAGATAATCATTTACAGACTGCTGACAAAAAAGGTAACAGCTGCTGCTTCAAAGAACCTTATAATATTGAATATTTGGTGCAGGTATGATCATTGATCTTATTTTAAGTGCAATGTCTTTTTTCTCTGAGTCTGGTTCGTACACTATTGTTCTGAATGGTTCATTAGTTTGATTCCTATCCAGTATTTGTCTTCTTAACTTCCAGATTTCATCAAGTAGCAGGAATAGAATTTGAGTTCCATCCAGATGCAAAACCAGGTCACACAACTGTGGCAGACAGTAAAAGATCAGGGACTGTATCTGAAGGAGAGCAATGTCTACCAATTTTTTACTAAGAAATATTTGGCTAATGTAAGTTTTGATATGTTTATTATAATTTGTGTTTGCGAAGCAAGTAAAATATGATTGAGTGCTAAAATATGATAATATATGGGATTATAAGTTGATATTTTCCTTTTTTTTCCCTCCAGTTTTAAAATTTGTTGATTTCCTGACTCTCCTATGTGTGTCTTTAGTTTAATAAATATTCCTGTCATCCTGCAGAAGATTAAAAACCACAATGTTGTTTTTAAAACTCTCCTACTTGCCTTCTAGTAAAGTTCACACATGCAAATGCTATTTTTGCATATTCAAATCAAGTACAGCTATTTGTAGTTACAGTGTCTCTGTCTTATTCGCTGGCAAAGTGTACATGTACAATCTGGAAGTTATTTAAGAAGGTAGCTCCAAGCAATTTCAACTCACTTTTGAAATTAATTTAAAAAATATACTAAACCAAAAATTGAATAATTTAATTACTAATGCTTTTAGAACCTTACAAATTAAAGTAATTTTGAAATAGGCAATTAATGTGTACTTTTACACAACTGTCATATATGACACTGTGACTTTATTCTTCTTGGAGACTTGGGTTTTGTGGTCATCTTTTAATCATTCAGTGTATTGGGAATTTTAATAAAGGAAATAAAGCTATGTAATACAGAAAACAGAAAATATTTGGGCACCAGATCTATGGGATTTGGGAGCTATGGGAGCTTCGCACACTTTTTCTGAGTGTAACTGAGAAAAGGCAGAAAAGATCTGTGACAGCTTTTGAGTGCTTGACTAAGTCCACAGAGGTGCTACTTTATGAATATGGTAATAATTCCTCAGATAAAATCTTCTTCACAGGCTTTTCACAGTTGATCATTTTGGGGCAACCACTCCTGCAGGCATGTAGAGATGTGTTCTGAAGAGATACGGAAATAGAGGAGGTAGAAAAGACTCTTAAGAAGGTTAAACCCAATTTTGAAATCCCAGTCCCCTCGTAGGGGCTTTGGATTCAGCACATAAGGCTTTCAAGGAACAAAACATTTCTGACAAAAAAGTTTGATTCCTATCCTATTGCCTCTTTACCCTCACAAAGAATCTGTGGCAGAAATGCTTTGCAGGATATAGGCCTGCTGATAAATTCTAGCATTGTCACCATCTATCTCCATTTCTTTCTTAACCTCTCAGAAACATTTAATAAAAATCCGTAAATATCTGCAGAGAGCAAAGATTTACTTCTCTATCTCCTCCAGACAACAATGGCAGAAGTTTTATTGTATTCTGTTTTCCATAGTTACCAAAGTTTGAATTAATTTAAAATAACTTCAATGCCAGGAAAGATTTCAAAGGGAGCTATGACCTTACTGTTCCTTGAGGAACACCTTTACCTTTGAAAAACACAAGATTAAATTGGGATATGTGGATTTTAAGGCCCAACTCACTTGGGGATGTCTAAAAAAACTACAATTTCATTCTTTACGATCGTAAATACAGCTCTAAAGGGCTTTTTTATGTTCTTATTAATGGTTGAATGAAGTTGTTTCTTTCCAAGCACTGTTTACTTACAAGAAGGGATTAATGATGATTTAAGAAATTCTTTAGATGACCGCAATCATCGGTATTCTCTGATTGAGGTCGTCTTAGAGGTCTTCTCTGTAAGATACTTTTGCCACCTATTCATAAATCTTACAGACTTAAATACATTCTTCTTATTTTCATACCAATAAACTATGCCTTTGTCCCATGTTTGACATGCAAAAGAAAAAGCTAAAAATTGGAATTTACATATAGGCACTTTAAGGCAATGAATGAAATCCTTTCAATTGTCCATAAGTAACATAAGTCATAAGTTTAGTCAAAGACAGTGATAAGGACAGTAGAACAGAACAGCATTTTATTCTGATAAGGACAGTAGAACAGAACAGCACAGCCGTGGAGAAATAGATAAAGGATGTAACTCAGGCAAACAGAACCCATGCAGAATGCAAGCAGGATGCCAGCTCAGCTCTGCAAGGCTGACAAAGCACAAGTTTTACAAAACAATTACATTGTGCTTACTCAGAAGTGGGGGTTGAGGAGCAGCCACCTGAACAGGACATCAAATGTTGAAGGCAGTCCCCAAAGAACCGTAAAAGGACTTCTGATAAGGGGTGTGACTATGCAAAATAAAGTGATACAAGCACATCAAGTGAGCAGGGGTAGCTGATGAATTTGTAATCAGTGTGTATGGTAAACACTTTTCACCTGACACTTGGAACACTCAGTTAGAGGAAGGATCTTTTGAGTGACCAGGCTGCAGTAAAGAATGCCTGCTTTCTAATATTCAGAACAGTGTCAGAATGTTTCTATCTGGCTGATTTCAACAGACAAACTTTTGAAGAAATGAGGCATAATTCCTTGTCATCTACATTTTTTAACTTAAATGAACAGTTTGTATTTCATGTTCTAATACTGGCTGCCTTGTGTCTTGATCAACCTTCCCTGTGCCCAAAAGAGTGTGAGTAAAGTGCTGTGTCTCACCCTGCAAACCTGCAATGATGCCTCTTATTTAGGATATACTTTTGCTTCCTAGAGAGGAATGTGGTGCATGGTTTTAAAACGTATGGTACACTGTACAGAGAGACAGAGAAATCACTTAGTAGTAGAAGCAATACCAAATATGTTTTACTCTCTTCCAGAACAAGATGGGGAAGTCTATAGTCTACCTGACATTCTGTGATAAGTATGTGTTACGTTTGATCCAAAGAAGGGTGTGAAAAGTGAAGACAGATGAAACCATTTTCACAAGTCTAAATTACGTAAGTCAAGTGAATAGCTACGTGCTTCCATGAATGGTGCTTGAAAACATCAAAAAACCTGTCTCATAGCATTCCTTCATCTAAACTAAAATTTTCTATTTTTAATTTTGGTAAGGCATTTTTTTAACCCATATCTGTAAGTGTTTCAAAACTTCTTTTGGCAGTAAATGGATTCATTTTGAGAAAGGATAAATGAAATCAGGTCAACACTATAAAACAAATCTGGAAACACTATTAGGATTTTGCAATTGAGACCTCTATATAATGTAATAATGAATTAATTGCTGACTAAAGTAGATGTCTCAAGGTTCAGTGGGAAACAGAAGCTCCTCAATTTCCCTCTAATTTTCCCTTTTCTTTTGCAATTTTCCATTAGGTTCACTGGCTGTGCCTCTTTATCTCTGTACTGCGCTGTGTGTATGCCTTAATTCTCATTTTTTCTCTTTGAAAAGCTAATGAAAAAAGGTGGGGTTTTTTGTTTTGGTGGGTGGTGGTTTTTTTTGTTTTTTTTTTTTTTTCCCCTGCTGTGCCTACTTCTAGCACAAGCATCTTTTTATGGATAATACAGGTGGCCTTCTTTTTCCCATTGATCCTCCTGCAGCAATTCTGTTCACAGCCTGGCCAAAGCTAACATAGTTCATGCATTACTTTAAATGGCTCATGAGAACAGTGTGCTGGGGTTCTCTAATGGGCTTCCTGATACATGAATACAGGACAAGCCAACTTATTCTTCCTCTCTGAATTCCATACTGGCTCCCTCCTTATCACCACATCATATTTAAACTCCTTTTTCTGACAGAGAAAATTAAATTACTCTTTTTCACAATTTTCTCTCTCTCCATTCTTGTCATACTTTTCAACTCAACTTCCTCTGTGAATTAATTCATCACCATACCCACTTTGCACAATACATGTACTGTTTTGAGTCTGTAGATCAGCAGTTTTTAAACTTTGAAAAACTCATGGGCACTAAATGCTTATGTCCACCCTACACATTAGATTTAGCATGCACATAGATCTCTAGTGCACTCACTGTGTGGTATGTTAACGGTATTTCTGAAGTATCTCCTTTCAAGCTGTGCATTTGAGGTCCAAAACCTTAAAACAGGGCTGTGTATACCTGGCAGGTAAGAAATGCCTAGAAAAAAACAGTAGTAGTTAAAGTTAAGATTAACTTTTAGCTAAAACTCATAGAATGATAGAATCATAGAATGGTTTGGGCTGGAAGGGACCTTAAAGATCATCTTGTTCCAACCCCTGCCACGGCAGGGACACATTCCATTAGATCAAGTCACCCAGAGCTCCATCCAGCCTATTCTTGAACACTTCCAGGTTTGGGACAGCCCTGATTTCTCTGAGCAACGTGTTCCTGTGCCTCATCACCTCTACTGTAGAGTACTTCCCCCCCCCCCCCCCCCCCCCCCATTTAAAACCATTACCCCATGTCCTGTCACAACAGACCCTGCTTAACAGTTTGTCACATCTTTTTCAGATGGTCCTACGGAAAGGCCACAGTAAGATGTCCAAGATGTCCCTGGAGCTTTCTCTTCTCCAGGCTGAACAGCCTAGCTCTCTCAGCCTTTCCTGATAGGAGAGGTGTTACAGCCCTCCAGCCATGTTTCTGGCCTCTTCTGGACTCACCCCAGCAGGTCCATGTCCTCCCTGTGCTGGGACCCCAGAGCTGATGCAGCTCTGCAGGTGGGGTCTCAGCAGAGCAGAGCAGAGGGGCAGAATCCCCTCCCTGGCCCTGCTGCCCACACTGCTCTGGATGCAGCCCAGGACACGTTTGGCTCTCTGGGCTGGGAGTGCCCATGGCTGGGTCATGTCCAGCTCTCACCCTGCAGCACCCCCAGGGCCTCCTGGGCAGGGCTGCTCTCAATCCACTCATGTCACAAATATGTTTGTGTATGACAGTTTAAAAGAGAAGTAGCTGCAGGGTTCAATTTGATATACTCTGGTTTTGATATTCTTAATACTATAAATATACCTTCTGCCAACATACAGCAACAATAAAAAGACCTAGTAAGCACATTCATATATACTATTACGTTAATTAAATATTAAGAGATTTTAAATAGACAGTGGGTTTAGCTGCTTTTATTTAATTTTTAAAGGCTCTCACCGGATGTACTGAAAGCAGCCTCATCAAGCTCTTGCTACTTTTGGAACACTGGAAAGTTTTTTCTAAGAAGTACAAACAAAAGTTTTTGTCTAGGAGCTGAGTTAGTAAAGGATCATGATTTAGAAATGCTTCAGGTATCAACATACTCAGATCTTGTAGGTTCTCAAGGGAACTGAAATTCAAAATAGGGTTTACCTAAAATTCAGTTCATCTAGAAGAAAGAATTGAGAGTCCATAGAATAGAATTCACGACAGTCATCTGGTGACTTGGGGAAATAGCCCCTAGAATGTGAAAGGCATATCCAAGAGCAGTGTCTGCCTTTCTTCCCCTTTTCTGACATACTCCTGACTAAAGCATTTAACTTACAGAATAAAGTTCAGTGAAACTGAAACTTAGAAACTCCACCTTCTGTACTTAATAAGGTATTTAAAATCAGGTAGTACTATTGACGCTGAAAACAACCCTTAAGATCATTAAGTCTAACCAATACACAATCTTTCTTTCATTTGACACTGAAAGAAAGTGCTGTTTCTCTCAGACATATGAATATTTAGTGATTAGAACATCTGCTGTGGACAAGGAAACTTTTGATCATAGGAGGGTATGTTTAGGCCCTTTTCCTGAAGCGCTCTGACCCCTAAACTGCAGAAAAAATATTATTGTTATCTGTGATTAACACATGCATTATTATTCATCACAGACACTGCTATTCTAAGGACAGTTAGGTGTCAAGGATCTTTGGAAAGTACAGATTAATTCATTTTATATTACTGTTCATTCTTGGGAGTAAACAAAAAATATTTGGGTAAGTGCAGACACTCAATATCCACTTTCGAAACAGTCACTCAGAGCCTGTTCTGGAAAACCATGGGCAGTTTGCATTGTCACCTAACCATGCTGCGTGCCATCTGCACGATTTCCTAATGCCAAGTGGTACAGCACACAGCCAGCTATGCTGGCTTTAGTCCACATGAGGATTCCTGCATCAAAAGGTGGGAAAAGCAGAGGAAGTTCAAGTGCAGCATGGCTGTTGCAGCAGTATATCAAATGGCCTAGTGAGAGACTAGTTTTTTCTGTCATGGTAGGTTAAAAAAGAAGGGGCTGATGGACAACGTTCATTGTTGAATCAGGACTTCATCTTTATCTGTTTGGAAGACTCTCTTTTCTAGGACTTGATATTTTCAAGTCCTTGATTTTGTACTTTTATTGTGACTTGGTTACTGTGCAGTTGTTCAACCCACTGCTTTGCCTTTCAGAAAGAAAATTACCTGCAGTTGTTGCATTTTGAAGATTTAAAAAATTTAACACTATTAATTACATTTTAAATAATGTTACCTGATAATGTTACCTGATAATGAAACCTACACATTAATATTTAAAACCCAAATAATTTCAATAAAACTAAAAATATTATTTTTGTATTCATCCTGTGTAACAGTTGTTTTTCTGATAAAATTCTGATTGATACTGTTTTTCAAAAAGACAGTACACAGTCTTTACCAACATCCACTTGAATAAAAAAGTGTGATTGCTATGATGTCATTGCTGACCACTGATGTTGCTAACAATGGAAATATTTCTTGACTCAAGTTTGTGCAATAACTCTTGGATTGCTTTGTATTCATTAAGAAGCTGAGATACGAACTAAACTCAACTTTCTTTTCAATTGGCGCAAAAGCCAGAAACCCTGTTTACTAAATAACACTGTGATTTATATTTTGCTGCCTGAAGCAATTTGCTCTCTGCTCTAATTAAGGGTTTAGACATTTTCTCCTTTTCCTGATGAGGGTACTTAGCCAGGCAGTATGTGGAAGCTAGTAGGAATCTTCCAGAAATATCCTTCCAGCCAGTGGGTCATAGACATTCCTGAAAGCCTTTGAATGTTAAACTTCTTGTAAAGCAATAAATGCTAAACCAGGGTTAGGGGCACATTGTTGGGATTTTTTAAAGTAAATAAAGAATTTAGTTAGTATCTATACAAGTCATGCATATATAATTTGGCTGTCCTGTGATCTAAATTATGGTAATATGATAATTTAGTTACTGTTGCCAAAAAATGTGTTAACCTGTTACATTAACATTGTAATACTTGAATTTGTATGTTCCCCAGTGTTTGTAAGAGTGCCTTTAGCTTGAGAAGCCCCAAGTGATTTGCACATTGAACATTCCACCAGACTCTGCATGAAAAGTGGAAGTTCTGAACAACTTGTTTTTAGAGATTAAAAATAATGAGAATTTGACCTGCAAATTACTCTGAAAATAAAACACTTCAGGAATAACAGTCAGGGAAAGAGAAGGGTATCTTGATTTACACTATTGTTATCATTATATTATATTTCTGTCTTAAGTAGAATTAGAGATAAAATAGTAGTAGGGCTTGGCAGTTTAATACCATTTTGTCACTTTGACAATTTAGAATTTAAATTATAATCTACATGACAAATAAAAATTAGTTTGTGAGGCTTGATTCCTAGGTGAGTATGATAGAAAACTATCAGATGATTTTATCAGTCTTGCAATTGTTGTTCATGTAAAATTGCAGTATATGCATTGGAAAAATCTGTGACCACAGAGCTATTCATTAATTAATACATTCTTTTAATTCCCAAGTTGTAAAAAAGATAAAAAGTGGAGTCCAATTCTGTAAGATGGAACCAGAGAGGGCTATAATTTGACTGTAACATTAACTTCTTGCATACATTCTCTGCTTGATAAGATGTAAAAGAAAATTGGCATATTCTTCCTCCCCTGCAGCTTAATTCAAATTATTTTAGAACTAACTTAACTTCTGACAGCTAAAATGCATACATTAGCCATCTAGAGCCATCTGCAAGGCAAACACATTCTTATCTCATATATTTCTAAGTGGAACGTGTTGTCTTTCAGGCACCATTAGATGCCATGCTGTGACTGGTAATGAATTCTGGAATCATGCATCTCCCCAAGGATGCATGGATTAAAGACAGGTGTTGTGAATTTCAGTTATTTTCACACTTTGATTGTAAGTCTAAACAGTATTTCTTGGGTAGCAGCCTGAATGAAGAGGTACTACCCGCAAACCAGGGATTACTTTAGTAAGATGGGTATTACGTAGGACTTTTAAAAGTATTACTTTTCCATTTTAATTTATCAGGATGGTCAGCTAAATTTTCCTGTCAATATCTATTATCCTTCAGTTTATACAGGTAATACAGTAAAGCTACATGAGATTTCCCATCTCCGTAGTCTGAATATCATTCTCCAGCTCAGAAATAGAGGAATACATCATATGATTAGCACTTTAATACTCTTTTTTTGATTGCAGAGTAAAAAGGATTTGAAATAATTACTTTTTAATGTTTTCATCAGTATCAAATTACTTACCATGATCCTTTTTTTGGTGGCATTTACATTCTCTGCTTCATTGTCTTGTTTGAGGATAAAAGATTACATATGGAGTATCTTTAACTGATTGCCTGATTACATTTTAATGATTTAATGGAAACGTAAAAATGCTTCAACTAAAGGCTGAAAATGTTTGATGGAAAATGAAATAGATTATTAATAAGTTAAAACAATATCTACTGAAAAGTCAGAATATAATTACTGCAGTTTTCTCATCGTAAAACAAAAGTGCAAATTTAAATAAGCCATCGCTAATACAGTAGCATATGATTTGTATCACTTGTATAACATCAATCTAGAAATCCTGGGAGCAAATTTATTTCATTTATAAATAATTTTTGAGATGTCAAGGGCATGAATCTGAAGGAGTCTTTCCATATTCTGTAAAGTAGAGTGGACAATAAAAAATGTTGGTGAGGGAAAGCAGCATTGCTGTTGACTTCCAGAGAGATATCTGTAGTATTGAATTCCAGAATATTTTTGAGTTTAAAAAATGTTAAAAAATGCTGCTACAATATTACAGGAAGTGCTAACAGATATATTTTAAATTTCAAACAATATCATGGAGCCTTTTCAGTAACATTTCCACGTATCATGAGCAAATCTGAATGAAGTAGCATACTTTCCTGACTGAGGAACAATGTGTAAAGAGCCCTTAACAAGATCAGGTCTAAGCAGGATAAGCCAAGACCTTGAGGGATTTCATCTTCACAGAAACAATGAGCAAACAGGTTCATAAGCCACTCTTCTGTTCCTACCAGCCTCAAGCAGACCGGAGGGAACAGCCAGTTGTTTTCTAGACAGTGGTCAGTAAAACAGTCTGGTGCTGTTAACACTGATCTTGCTTTTACTAGGCTGAAGGGCTTTCATCCAGTACCTGGCACTGCTACCCAGTACTGCTATCCAGTACCTCCCTGGAAGCAGTTGCTTTGCTGTCCTTTGCTTATCTGCTACTTTACACCTTCATCGTTGCTTTCTTGCAAGAACCCACCATACTCTGGCATCTTTTTTTAGAGGGACACAGAAGTTCCCTTGAAAAGATCTTGAGGTGGTGCTTGTGTTGTTGTGGCTTTTTTTTTTTTTTTTTTAAATCTAGTACAACAATGTGTTTTGTTCCTCTTTGTCATGCATATATATTTTCCTTCCATTTATATATGCCACAACTTTCATTAAAGGCTGTAGAATAAGCCAGGTTACAGATTCCCACCTGGGTATAAGCTCAGAATTTTGGGAGAGGGAAATGTCATGCCTTAGCAAAACCAACCGATTGAAATAGAAGAGCAGCCCCAGAGGGCAAAAAGCAATGGAAAATAACAGTACATAATCTTGCCTTCTTTGGATAGATTCCAGCAGTCATAGGTGAACCAAAATACCTTAAGAAACCTGGAAATATTGGGGAATCTTTTAATGAAAGAGAAAAGGAAAATCAATGTGTGCTATCAGATGCCCTGTATAACTCCTGAGGACTTGTTATAGGACATCAGTCGAGGACTCCGAAGTGCCAAGGGAGACTAGAGAGTGCCCTGCACAGCACTCAAAGGACAAGGAAATACACTCGGTCTCCTACATAACTCTGCCCTGATGAGAGTCTTTTCTTTGACAAGCAAGCACTGAGATTGTTTTTTCCAGTGTCAGTCTGATGACTTGTCCAGAAGTGTTCCTTTGATCAAATTTGTCGGCTTATTCAGTACATTTTCTGCAGCGTTCATCAGAGATGAAGTTTGTCATGTAGGATTTGTCTGTAATAAAATAATTTTAGTGAAACCAAAATATGGGGTTATACATACCCTCAGTCTTCTTTTAGGAACTTTTTTTAAACAACAATTAAAAAAACACCCCAAAACAAAAACAACAACAACAACAAAAAAACACCCCAACCAAACACACCCAAAAGCAACCCTGTAAAAATATGATCAAGTGAAAAGTTAAATGTTCTCAATTATACATTATTGCATTTTATGGTTAAACTTCCAGAGTGTAATGGTGGAAAGTACTTTCCAGGCCTACGTTTTAATGCCTTACCAGTAATGTAGAAATATCTCAACCAAAGAAGATGTTTGGTAGAAAATTAAATAGATTATTATTATTAAGTTGTTTTTAACTAAGTAATTTTATTGAGCTAATATCGACAGTATTTATTTTCCAGAAATATATCACAGCAACAAAGAAATCCTAATACCTTTAAGACTTTGGAGGTTTAGTTTTGTTTCAGTCACAGAGTAGTCAAATGTAAGAAAATATAAAATTTGAACTTGCTTTCATAACAAATTCCGACAACTCCAGAAATGCCATCAGAATATGTTTTACAGAAACATAAAAAGTTTGTAAGACACAAATCCAGTTGCAGCTGTATATGAGAAACTAGATTTTACAGTGATGACTCTCATTGATTCTGCTGGGATCTAGATCACTGCTGAAGTCCATCATAAATACATATATTTAAGGCTTTAGATCCCAACATAAGAAATCCTAAAGAACCCATTTTGGGGAAATGTGATCTTCAGTTCACTTTAGAAGGAAGGTCCCATGTTGGGAATGGCAAATTGAGGCAGCCAAAATTAGGAAGTACTGTTTGAAATTTGAATTCAAATCCTTACCTGTACAAAATTAGATTTTGGACTTAACATTGAAATAATAAGTTTCGATATAAAGTTAGCGTATCTATTCCTCACAGTAAGATGACCAATACTGGAATAATATAGCTAAACCTTCTATGATTCTTTCCTTAGTACTCTTCTGGGTACTGCAGAGAACTGCAACAACTACAGTTTTCAATTAGTAGGAAATTGAACTGGTTACTAAAGGGAGACTGGCTGTATTGACTCAAGATAAGAGCGAAAGAAAAGAAAATTATAATTATTTTTTCTAGGCAGATAGGTACAGAAAAGAACAGAAATGAACAAAAAAAGTGGGCTAAGTTTTTCCAGCATTGTACTGCCTTTGTCATTAAGACAAAACATGATGTTCTCCTCAGAGGTTTCTGTTTTATTTATCCATTATTGAGGAATTCACTTATTCTAGTCCTCAACCAGTCAGTTCTTGAGCTAGCACCTCTCATGCTAATTAGTCCCACATTTACTCTTCCTCTGGGCTGTGAGTTGGTGGCTTCAATCTCCACAGGCCAGAATGACCTTTTGCCTAGCCTGAGTTGACTTCAGCCCAGTTGGTGAGTTGGCTTTCCTTGTGGGCCATAAATTCAGCCACCACCACTGATACATTCATCTTCCCCAGCTTTGTTTACCTCTCCCTAGGCCTGAGATAACACTCAGACAACCACACCACCTGTATCTCGTATCAGGTATTCCTCATGGTGTCTTAATTCCCAATCCAAGTTTCATGTATCCACAGAGGCATATTTGGGGAAGGGGGGGTCTGGTGGTTGCAGATGCCAGTTGTCCCATAACCTGCTGATCAGGATCTTTGTTTTACCAGTGGTAAGCATATGAGCAGCAAATTCTTTATCCCCTTTGTCACAGTGTGATTTTTTGTCTGGATTACACAGGATGTCCTAGCTAGACCTTGCAGGCTTGGAGTTAGGCCATCCTGTCACTCCATTCTGTGCTTATATCATATCAAAGTCTTTTTGTGGTAACTGTGTTTGAGACAGAAAACTGTGATTTTTAAGTCCTTATACTATTATTGTCTGTCTTAGAACTTTCTGCTAAATAAAAGGCATCTCTAAGGGTAGCTTGGTGTCTTGCTCCAGATCCAGAGCAATACAAAGCATCCTTCCTCACAGCCTCTGCCTGGGTATGGGGTTGAACACTAGCAGAAGCTCTTGATGTCCTACCTTTCTTTTCTGTTTGTCTGTGACCTGGAATTCCCCAGAAGAGAGTGTGCATCTCATAATGTTGTCAGGATTGCAAAGAACAAAAGATGCTGAAAACACATCCACAAAAGCAACACTACACACCATGAAGACAGTTACTATCAGATGACAGCTACAATAGCTAATCTTACTCACAGACTTTCATGTTATCAGCAATAATTTTCTCTAAAAATGACAAAACACACTCTGGTTCTTCCTTCTTTTCCATCTCAGTATCACTAACTGAGGCTGTTGTTGATATGTGATAAAAACAGGAGGTGTGCATGTGGAATACTGGAAGAAACTTGGATCTGAGCTTCTGTAGGCAGGCACAAGCCATGAAAGACTCTGTTGTGCTTCACAGCAGCTGCTCCCTGAGCAGCTATTGTTTGGGTTTTTTTTAGAATTGTCTCATGAGAGAAGCAAGATGACTGAACCTTTGGCAGGTAAGGGAGCTACAAACATGCCCACTGCTGGACAAAAAACTCATGCACTTTTGAGCAGGCATGAAGTTTCTTTGCCTGTAAAAGTGAAACCTAAGTCTTGTCCTGGATTTCTGCTGTCTTCAGCAGCTAAATGGTCTTGACTAACAGCACCAATACTGAGAATTCTTCATTATCAGAATGTGTTAAGATCCAGACCATGCCCCCAGATGATTTCTGACAAAAGCTACCTGGAAAGCTACCTGAAACAAATAAAAGGCTGCTAATATAAAGAGTTAATCCCAGTAGTGAAAAATTCAGCAAGCCTTTGCTGCACACCGAGCAGAAACAAAAGAGATATCAAGGAAGACAATGAATATATATAAAAAAATAAATTCCACCAAGCAAAATCTAGTGAAATGACAACAAAATATTAAAAGCAACCCAAATTTTATTGTAAACATTTTAATACTATGGTAGTTAAGAAATACAAGTTTACTGATCAGGATCAATTTAACCAGAAAATAGCCTACAAAGGACCTGCTCTTGCTCCAAGATATTAACAGCATTTTACAGCAGATTTCAAGGAAAACCAAATTTGAGCCTTTGAATTGTTACTGCATTTTTACAAAAGTATATATCTCAAAAAACCCCCAATATATGACAAAAAATGTGCATCTCCACTCTATACCCTTTAGGTGTTTTCCTGTGGAGGATCTCTCAGAGTTGGAGTAGTCTTTATTATCTACACTTTTAATAATTTAAAAATAGTCTTCCTCTGGAATTAGCAACAACCCATATAAAGTAAAACAATATTGGTCAAGAAACAGTTTATTTTTTAGATCTTGAAGAAAGGTAGAGTTAAACAATTAGAAATGTCCTGCAAAATTGTGAGATCCATTAACTTTAGAAAAATGTAGCCACTCTCAGTCATCAATTATTGTCAAAAATGTACAAAAGAGGCCAATATTAGATTGGACTTTTACTCTTCTTTGTGGCCCTTTTTCAATGAAAACCATGGTAACATGCTACTAAAAATGATGTAACTTTTTCTTATATAACTAGTTAGCATCTATATTACATTTCTTATGCCTCAATATATTTTTGAATATTTACTGAAGGATATTGCTTAATCAGACATCCTCATTAAAAAAAATAAAGAACAATATTACCAGAATTTTTAGACTATATCACTTACAGTAATTTTTCATTACATTTATTATTTTAGGTTTTTTGAGATCAAAAGGGGTTTCTTTTTAGGTTTTTTGAGATGAATTTTTTTCTTAACAGATGAGTTGGTCCCTCCCTTTTCTGACATATGAGCAATAATTTCATAAGTTTAAAGAGGTAAAAATTGCAGTTAGAATGCCAATGCTGGCATATATGAGAGAACTGTTTAAAGTTACAGATAATATTTTAGCATACACACCCACACATCTGCCTGTAGCCAAACAGGAGCCTATGACTTACACCCCCTAGCTTTTAAAATACTTCCACCAAATGTTTTATTACAGCCTTAAAGCTTTTAAAACATCATGCTTAATGTCACTAATAATAGAGCCAGTCACTTTTAGGCAGAGACAAAGTAACTAAGTGGATTATTATTATTACAAAAATGCATTTTTGTCAAAACCATGGCTATGTGGTGATGGTAAATTTCAGTTCTTACACCTCTTTAAATTTGCATATATTAAAAACTATGACAAAGATTATTTAGTCTAATCAGTGTAGTCATACTTGTAATTTTTAATTCTACTCATATGTATTAAAAAGATTTTTTTTTTTTTTGCAGCCTGGATGAAAACTAAGTATTTGTAGTTGATTTACTGCTGGTTTTGAGATTAAGTGAAAGTTGCTGGTCCTGTTCCCTGCATAGCCTGCAAGAGGCTGACCATGATGGAGCTGCTCCAGGAAAGGAATATAAGCTCATGCTTAATAAAATTCTGATTTAATTCCATCACATTTGGCAGATGGCACCTTCCACAACACATTTCTCCTTGTTCTCTGCTAGAATAGGGGAGTACACCACCTACTGAAAAACCACAGGTCTCCCACACAAATTCTGATACTAGAGGGACAATATACCTACACTCACATGCTTTTCTAGATGAAAGTACAGTTTACTTTGAAGAGTCATACCACTATAAATAAAAACTTCCTTGTAACTTACTGAAAAGTAAAGCTCTAAACTACCTTGTGCCAGTCTTCAGCACCTGATTTCCACATTCCTTTCTTGTATCTTCTACTATAATTTAATAGATGCTCTTTCACTTTCACTTGAAAATACTGTGTAACACAGCTAATCTGTAATGATTGTTGAAGTAGCTGCAGTTTGGTACTGCAATTCATCAATCTATACATAGAATAACTATAAAGTGCTTTAGAATTGTTTCACAAGAAAGGTGCAAATAAATACTGTGCCCTCTTATGAACTTTCCCATGAGACATAAAGTCCCGGAGAGCCCACACATTTAAAAGTATCCTCAATTATTACAGCAATTTAATTATGATAATAATTTCTTATACTGGAGAATACTTCTGTCTCCAGCATTTATTTGGGTTGGTGTTTCACACCATCATAGCTGGCAGGTCTGCTGCTTGCCTTCCATTAGCTGGCTTGCTGGATCCAAACACATCTGAATGTGTGAAAAAGGTACAGTGATACACTGGGAATCTGCACAAAAACGGTCCTCTTATTGTGCAGAACTTGTGGTTGTTAGTTGATTCGTTTTGTTTGCTATTTGCTGAAAAGATGAACTGGCAGCACACTGCGGCATAATTTTTCTTTTTGGTTAATAGGCTCAAAATATCCACAGTGGAATGCTGACAGGTCTATCAGTTGTCAGAATTTTCCAGGATTTCAATTGTGCCACTGAACTAGCTCTGATGAATGTCTATATAATGCATGGTACAGCACCACTCCTGCTCCCAAAAGATCTGAGTAAAAAATGGGAAGCATCTTTATTGCTTTTATGTACGAGGAATTGAAGCACCCATGAGTGAGCGAAGTGTGTCAACACAAAGTCAAACCCCTAACTGACTATACAGATTACCTTCTTTTGTAGTATACAGACCTCCCCTAAAAACTGGGAGTACCTCTACAGAGTAATCATTTTATAAATTAGGGGTACACCCTTTTTCCATCAAAATCTCCCAAAGGCAAAGTTACCACTGAATGAAGTATGATGTGGATTTCACATTACATTTGTGACCAAACTCAAGTACTTTGTTACATATACCAGAAGTATCGAAGAGCTTCGCCACATGCTTGATGCAGCCTATTCCAATTCTGAATGATAAAAACAGAGTACCCAACATTTTACCTTTTCCAATATTTTTACATTCACAATTTTTTGGTTTGCATGACCGTCATTTCCCTTAACTGTTATTTCTACAGCCTAAAGAGGGAAAAAGAAATAACAAAGGAAACAGAAAATAATAAATCCTATTATCCAGTTGACTGAATAAATGTAAATGATCACCATGTCCATATCAAAGCGCCATCCACGGCTATCATCCTCGAAGTCCATATAGTCCATCCTGTGAGCAGCATGTGGGAAATGCCTCCTTGTTACAGTATTTGAGCGCCTTCGAAAACCTGCTGAAACACAGACTCAGAGATAAAAATCTTTTTAAAAGGAACCAGATTGACTAGCAAAATAAAGTCAACACTCCTTCCTCCAGTTATCAAAAAGACAAATAGAAGTGGGAAATCTCACACCTCACTGCTAAGTTTCATCACTTTGTCGGACTAAAAATATGGAATTGATTTTGTAAGATTAAAAAGTAACACCATATTTCATGTCTAGAAAATAATGTTTGTTTGAATTTGGAATTCTCTACCATAATAAAATAACGCTATCTGCTTATGTTATCCAGATCTTTGAACACCTCTTTTGGCACCTTCTTTCACTGAGTTTGATTCAGTGATCCAAAAGTGAAAGGCTCCATGTACTATAATCCATCTCTTCAGTAATTAGTTACGCTGGGTTCCCTAAATCTACTCATCTGAATTCTTCAGTAATCAAAACATATCCAGATTTGTACATATATAGTTCAACAGCTGAAACACATTTGAATTCCTATTTCTAGAATCTGAGATTCTTTTTCAAAACAGTCTTCTAAATAAATTGTGCTTGCTTTAATATGATATCCATTATGTTTAATATAATGCATACCAGGTTAAAGTTCAATTTTTAAATCACTGTTTGTATGCTGGTAACACATTAAAAATATATAGGCAGATGCAAACAAGTCAAGTGGAAGCAAATCCAGTGACTCCAAGATGGCCTGAGTGTGGGGTCCTGCCAAAAGGACCTGTCCTCTTCATTGTTCCCCAGAATTCTCCATGTAGAGAAGAAAAGGTACTGTAGAAGCATAGCTCTCCTCTATGTCAGCCATGAGGTTAGAGAAGAGTCTGTGCAGCTGTGTCAGACAGGAGGCTGTGGCACAAAAAAGAGCCTGGGAGCTGTGGCACAAAGGCACATTCTGATACAGGACAGTTGTACTCTGGATTTTTGCTCTGTTTTCACATAATGAGCAATTTTTATGATGCATTCTGTATTCTTTAATAAATTCTGTCAAGAAAAACACCTTCAGATGTTTGTATCTCCAGCTAGAGTGAAAATTAATCACGTTTCTTAGCCATCTGCAGATAAAAGCTGAGAGCTGGAGAGTTCCTCGAAAACTGAACAGCAACATGGAGGAGTTTAAATTACAAAACAGAAGACCTGAATGAGCAAATGCCTTTTCATATATTTTCTATGTCTTGAAAAAAAAGATCTTTTGATTTCAGTCCACAAATAATACAGTCTCCAAATAATTTATGTACAGGCATGTATTTGTGAAAAAATGTATTTTATTTAACTTTTTTTTGCACATGCCTGTGTTGCTGTACTCTGAACAAGAACTTCTATTCAAATCACATGAATATGCATGCACAGTGCCAGCAGAGTCTGGCCGACTGCTGGTGGGAACCTGTTACTAGATAACAAAAACAACGTTGTGTGTAAATTACACTTTTATACGCTCCAAAGCGTGAAAACCAAAAAGGATTTTCACTACAGCATCAGTAGGCACATCTGTTGCACTCTGCAATCTTCTTTTGAAGTACTAGCAAAACAAAAATAAAACTACAAAAAAATTTAAAATATTCTCCCAATTTTATGAATTGACCTACTTTTGAAAAAAACCCTTGAAAATAGAAGGTATCAGATAGAAAATTTTACTCTAAAAATATCCCCTAATGAATAATATGCAAGCTACAATAATAATTTACATTCTAAGTGCTCATGTAAAATTAAATTACATATGAACAAGTGTTCTGAGGGTATCAGATATACCAAGGTACATAATTTTGGCACAGTCTCTTCTTTCTGCAGCAGATGAGATAGACCTATTGAAAGACTGTGAGAAAAAATGCAATTACAGGTTGAGACCTTCCCATATGTGCCCTTGCAGCACCTGGCAGCTTAGTGCCCTAGATCTTTGGCAACTGTTTTCAGAACAATGTGTTAAAACAGCATTACATGTGTCTTTGCATGCTTTTGGAGCAGATCTCACACTGATTCCATTTACTACACTTTGTGTCCCTTGGTGGAGTAGTTTTGGAGTCAATAAATTGTTCTCCTTTCAGGTAAAACTAGAAACAGAAGATGAGCTCTAAGATCTCAGAAGTGTTCCAGTAATATGCTTCAACCACTAATGGGCATTTAGCCCTTGGGATTGCAAATTACCTCACATGCAACTGTGGACATCTGACCACACAGCATCAATTTTTTGTGCTCTATTATGGCTGATATAATTGCTAATGCAGGAAGGCCTCTGAGAGACAGTGAATAATCTTTCCTAAAACAACTTTATGCCATTCATAATTTTATAGACCTCTTGTATCAGTCTTCTCTAATATGCTTTCCAAACAAAATAACTTTTGAATTTCCTTTGTATGGAAAAAGCTTCTATACTTCAGACTATCCTTTCCACATTATGCTTCACCCTGCTTTATCTTTCTCTGAGATGATGTAGTCTAAAATTATATGCAAAATCTGAGTTGTGGGATCACCACAAATCTAGACAATGACATATTTTCCATTTTGTTATGTTTTTAATAATTCCTGCTTACCTTTTTACTGTGGCTGTGCATGAAATGTTCTCAGAAAATTAATCCCAATATTATCTAAATGCTTTTTTTTTTTAGCTAATTTACAGCACATCACAGTGAATATTATGCATTACGGAGATGCATAATGCTTCTGTGGGCACCTGCTCCACCACCTGACTGTCCTCATAGTGAAAGTGTTTTCCTTACTTGCAGTCTGAACTTTTTATATCCCTTAACGTTCCTCCTCTTGCCAAGCATCACGGTGAACAGCTGATCTGTCCTCTTGGTGGTCTCCTTATAGCTTTGATAAGATGGATTGGAGATCCTTCCCAAAGCCTACCCTTCCTCAGACTGAAGAAGCCAGTTCACTCAGCCTCTCCTTCCAGGTCAGGTTCTCCAGGACTCTGAGCACCCCAGCTAAGCCTGGGTTTCTCTGCTAAACCTGCTCCAGTCTACTTCCATCTTCCCTGTACAAAGGTGGAAGGCAAAACTGCAGGATTTTAGATGTGGCATGTTGAATAGTAGGGGATAAAAGCTTCATCTGTAAGTTTTCATACACCATGCTCCTGTTCAGAAAGCCCAGGACGCTGCTGGCCTTCTCTACTGTCAGGGCACACTTCCAGCTCACTCACAGCTTGCTCTCCATCAGGATGCCCAGGCTCTTTCCAGAGATCTGTCCCCAGGTTTTCAGTGCCCAACCTGTCTCATTGCCAGGGCTCTTCCTTCCCAGGTGCAGGTCTCAGCATTTGTCCTCACTGAATTTCAGAGTCCTTCCAGAACATTTCTACAGCTTGTCTAGGTATCCCTGAATGGTTGCCTGGCTCTATTAATCTGTCCTTAACTTTGCTGTTCTCTGCAGGCCTGATGAAAATGTATTCTGTTGCCTCCTATAGGTCACTGATCAGAAGCACTGCTAGCTGTCAAGTTCATATTTACTACCATCAGTAAAGTGAATAATTTAATATAATTATAAATTTTACCAGCTGTATATGTATCACTTTCCCAAATCACATATGAATGTTCTGAACTACACAGACCTCTGTGGCATTCCGACAAGGTTTCAATTTGGCTTGCTATGTGCTTTTTTACACTGTATTCTCCATCTCCTGCTTGAGCCTGTTTTTCTTTTTAGGTGCCTGGCAAAAGAGTCTTGTCTGATGAAGCATCTGCATTTCTCCAACTTCTCATTCTCTCTGAATAGCAGCCCCATCACTAAGTCTACCAATTTGTTGTCATGTGCAGACTTGATGACAGCATGGAGGAAAAGAACAAAATTTCCAAGTATTCTATAATTTTTTCAAGTATACAGGTGTTTTTATGTTGCTTTCACACTTTCATAAATGAGGTATCATCCCAAATGTCTTGTATAAATGCCAGCTTTCTCCCTTACGCACATCAAAAGGCATTATATTCTGGTTGTGCTAACGTAATAGCTAAATTGCAAGATTTGCTAGTTAAGATGAATGGTGAGATTTATATTTCAATGAAAGAAAAATCATATATTGCCAGAGAGGTTTATGAGCGAATAGCACTTATCCTCTGTGAATGACTACAGGCATATCCCATTGACTTTTCTTTTCATGCCCCAAGTTCTAAGTCTCAAGCTCTCCACTGAAACTCAAGTATCCAGTTCCTTCCCAAACCAAGGCCATTCAATGCAACCACCGTCCTTCTCAGATCAAGAGAGCCACTTCTTTGACATGAAGAGCCTGAACCTCACAATCTTCTTGCTTTATTATTTCAGCTCCACACACCTGTATCAGAAATTTCTTTTTCTAGAGAGAGACGTACCGAATTACAAACTCTTCTTTCTCCAGGATGCACACCAGAACCTTCAGTCTTCCTATATTAAAACTTCTATCACCTTCCATGGCCTTTTCCACAGCGAAATCATCTTTCCAAACCTCCCTCACTATCTTGCTCTTACCTTCCTCTCACTTTCTTTCATCTTTCTTTACATATTTCTCTATTTGCCCTTCTGATTTCACCTGGGGGCTCTCACAGGCTGCCAGTATCTTATATCCATGATTAAATTTACATGATAGTGTAAACATCTCTCCTTTTGTTTTTCATCCCCAAAATCCAAGTCCTACTTTTTGATAGCTGTTGGGCTTTAGAAAACCTAGATGTAAAATGTACTTAGGGTGTAAAAATGTACTTTCCTTTCCTGAAACCATTTTTACATTTACTATGTTGTCTGTATTACCAGTTATACTTTTACTAGGCTTTTGGTTTAAGTGTTGAATTCTAGGACAGTCTCAGAGAGATGTATTGTGCTTAAGCAGTGATTTGTGCATGCTTAAAATATGATTTATTGAACTCACTGTGCATATGATACAGATGCCCTCTGCACATGAACCAATCAGTTACACGCAGGCAACTTAGTGAGGAACATACAGTAACTACTTTTTAAAGGCATCAAAGAACCCTGTCTAAAAGAGTCTAGATAAGTAACTGGTTACTGTGAAAATCTGAAAAAGCCATGTCCTGAAGCCTTTCATAAGGGACACAAGACTTGATTCCATAAGGAACACTCCTTTCCATAAGGCAGAGCAGAGAACCGATGTTACAGCTAGATGTCTGTTTTGTGACTTTCATAAAAGGCATTTAACATGAAAAGAAGAACAACATTCTACAGACAAAACTATGCAGAAATCCCAAAATGTGGAAGTGTCACTGATATACATTTCATTTTTCAAAACAAAAACTTGTAAAAACTTCAGTCCTACAGAATCAAGCACCAGGCAAACAATGCTTCTTGCTGTCTGGTATGAGCAAAACTATTGGTATTTATATCTAAGAACAGTCTCCCCTCTCTTAAAACTTTATAAATCCTACAGGGGTCTGGGAAGAGAATATACCAGAATGAACCATAAATGTACAAAATGAAAAGGATTAAAAACCCCAACCAAAACATTCAACAGAAATTCCTCTAACAATGAAAGTTCTTCAAAATATTTATTTCATACTGCTCGAACTTCCCATATTATTTTCAAAATTATATCATACAATTTTTTGGTAGCTAATCTCAGAGTTTTTCTACAGAGATACATAAACAAAACAAACCCAGAATTTAAGGCTATTAACTACAAATCAATACATAAAAGTCTTACTTGAATTTAGCATTTCTTTGGATCATTTATGGTCAATCCCTTAAATTAACATCTCTCAGGCCTTTAGGACAGAGTGAAGGCAACTTGCCATTTGAAGTTTTTTCTCTGTGAAGTACTGTAAATTGCATCCCATCACAATTACAATTATTTTCACTTGACAAAGAGATTTGACAGTTTTACTCTGAATTGGAAATAAATATAAGATCTTTTTCAAAGATCAAATTCAAATACAGTTTGTCAGATTTCAGTGAGAATTATAAATAAGTGAAGTTTTTTGCACATTCCTACTATTAGTTAAAGTTCTAAGAAAAAATATAACACCTCTTTATGAGTTAACAACGACGTTCAGAATATTAAGCACTTAAAGAGATAAAAAGTCCAAAGGCAGTTACCTCTTGCTGTTTTATAACTTAGTAATTCAGCTTTTACAAATTAAAATATGAACCCATGAAGTTAGCTTGTATATCATGACAAATAAGCAGATTGTTGGAAAAGAAAATGAGGAAATTTAAAAATTAATGCCAAAATCCATAAAGCCACATTAAATGCACGCGTACACATTTTACATTGGCTATTCTGCATAACTAAAAATCTTACTCATTTACTATATAAGAAATCTGTTTACCAATTTTATGAGAATTATTCAGTAACTACTATTTCCAGTCTCTCTTACAAATTCAAAGAAAAAGTAGAACAACTCATAATGTCTTTCTTGGGCTGCTTTTTTTTCTGAAAATAAAGGAGTTAAGAAATGAGAGTACTATGGGAGGGCATAATGACCTTAGAAGACAAGCTCAGTCTATGATTATTATCACAGAAAACATAATCATCTGTGATTATTCTATAATTGTCAATATTCACAAATAGAAGCCACTTGGCTAGCTTAACTGCTAGGATACATATTAAAATGGGAGTAATTAGTCCACACGTCCAGTGTAAAAGTCACTTTGACTTTGGAAGACTGGAAGGAATTTTGGAAGATAGTCAGAAAGCAGGGGGTTTGTTGTTGTTGCTATGGGGTTTTTTTGTTTTGTTTTGTTTTATTTTGTCTTGGTTTTAGTACACTAGGTGAATTACCTGTTTACTTTTTCTTTCTTCCCCTAAACCATAATACAAAAAGTACCAAGCAGTCTGGATATTATGTAACAGCTGAGGACTGATATCAAGGAATGAAGCTGCAGGGTCTCATGCATGTCATAGAGACCTAAATGCATATGTTGCAGACTAGACCATAAAATTTCTTCCTTTGATTGTAAAGACTTGTACATGTATATTGATGACATACAAATTACAGTTAGAGTAATTTTCATACATTTGGCTTTAAGACAAAGTTGTAATCACCTGTGTTGATTTGTTTTGTAATCACATTTCCTTGTAAATAAATTGTATCTTAACAGTGAATTTAACTTGTTGCAATGTTAACTTCCCGGCCTTTGCAATGACAATGCAGACAATGAAAACCAGGAAACTTCAAACAGCAACTTGAGGTATTTAAATTTATGTAGTATGTGCATCAATAATCTATATGAAAAAATAATTTTAAAATGTATTCAGAATATTCTAAATCAGTGAGTTTTCACCTTATTTTTAATCTACTTTGTTTCTCTTCCACTCTCTCTTCATCTAATCTCTTACTCATCAGCAACATCATTCATCTCTCTCCTGCTGTTCCTACATTTCTCCACTGAACATTTCTGTACATCATGTTGTATTTGTCATCTTCCCAGATGACCAAATACTGTATTTCAGCTGCCAGCAACTCTTGATAAGTTGTCATCACAAAAGCCTTCACCTGTTTGTGTCATATTGCTGTAATGGCATTGGCTCCCTCTAGTTTCATTCTCCCCTGCCTGAGCACTTACATCCCTTTAGGCTCTCTTTGTACAGACTGCTACCTCACAATATATAGAGAGACAAACACTATTCATATTTATACGTAGACTTATTATATAATGAGAGATGACCAAATAACTATAGAATAGCATTAAAAAAAAAAAAAAAAAAAAAAAAAAAAAAAAAAAAAAAAAAAAGTCATATTGTTTCTTGTCTTTCCAGTGAATGCTACTTGGCATGCTGCTTAATTTTCTCTAGATTCTTATTTTGGGATCTGCACGATTGCTGTATTTTGTCAAAACATAATATTTAATACTAATGATGATTTAACAAAAACTCTGTAGAGGCTTGTAACTACTGTTACAACCCTTTCAGTGCTTAAGGCTTTCATGTTTTAAGCCAATGTTAGTGATTATAGTAGATAATAATAGTGCAAATAATTAAAAAATAAATTCATTAATTGGCCCCACTGTCTCGACAGGGACAGGACAGAGATCAGAGGTAATACACATAACTAGGCATGCCTCATCACACCCCTCTGTAAGACAAGGCTCTGTGCCTTTACACAAAACATTTAGTTTATGTGCAAATCTGGCAACATGACTCCCTTAATTTCACTGGAGAAAGCGGTGAATGACCTATCTGAGCCATGCTGCTGTCTCTAAAAAAGGCATGTTCAGCTTTAGCTAATGTCAGTGCCCAAAATTCCTATTTCCCATCTAAGCAAACAAAAATATTCCTCCAGATAATGAAAAAATCCAAAGTACATGCTTGTATTTTTAGGAAGCTGGCACAGTTATTCTGAACTGAAAGTTTTCTGATGCTGACAGTACTTAACCAGTTTTTAGGAAGTTAGCCAAGATTTTATGGAAAGAGCTGTCTAAAAAGACTTCATAGATGTTAAACAGAAAATTAAAAATAAATTTTCACAAAACAGGGTTATTAAAAAGTTAACAAGAAAGAAGCTATTTGAAATAAAAAGAAAATGCTTATGAACTGTTAAATAATTCCTTCCTTTAATCGTTGATTAGATGTGTAATGGTTGTTGTCTCTGATTTTTTCTGATGCCATTTCAAATATTCAGCTTTATCTACTTAGCGAATATATTCACCAAAGCTCCTGAATTCACTCTCCTGTTTGCACTTCTCTGGTTTCTTTGAGAAGGTATGCCTAGTCTGGCTCTGAACTAATTAAAATATGGTCACCTTTTCTTGCTTATTATTCTCACACATCACCCTGAGTGCTTTCATGGTTCCCCTTTTGTCTTTCATGAAATTAAAATATCAGCTTTTGTTTTCACTTTAAAGGGTCTCTACAACCCTGTATTGCCTAAAAAATGTTGGCTAACTTTTTAAAATTAAGCTGTGCAAGCACCATATTCTTCCAAAAATCCTGTCAGGTTTCTGTCCAATAAATGCTCCGGGATCAAAGTGAACTTGTGCTTATGCCCAAATTTGGAATGGGCACAAAGCTATCTGTCACTGGTACAGGTGTATGATGTAGTAATCACAGGCATGTTAAGCAGGAGAAACAATGTATATGGTTGCCCTGTTTTCTTCTCTATTAACTCATTGACAGTGATGAAGCCAACAGATATCCTATTATCAGGCAAAAATTATTATTTTTATAGCAAACAGGGTTTATGTGAGGTATCAAATCAACAGACTGAACTCCAGGAAAACTTAACTTTTGAGTTAAGATGTATTACACCAGCAGAGTTGAAACTCTTTAGCGGCTACATGAGTACAAACTGCTCTCCTAGGAAGTGCATTTCAGTGCTGGGGAAGAATGCATGACATAAAATTTACTAAACATAATAGTTAACAGCTATAGCTAACAGCTAACAGCAAATTAATAATATAATATAACCATTTTTCCCCTATTCCCTCTTCTTCTTGGCATAGTTGGCAAGGATTATTCCCCACTTCCACTAAAACACATAAAGACTACTTGCTAATTCCTGTAATTGGTGAGGAAAAAAGGCATTTTTGATTCCACTTGTTCACAGAGACCAATCCGAACCTGAACTAATCACAGCAGAATTTTACACAAAACAAAAAAATGAAAACCAAGAAATACTTTATGCTCTGAACAAATCCTGCAACAAAAGACTACTACTTCAAAAAACTAGTAATTCAAAGTTTGCCTAACGTGTTAAACTAAGATTATGTATTGTTTTCAATTGTCTCTAGAGACCAAATAGTAAATATATATGTGATCTTATTTAATAAATAAATAAAATAAAATCCTTTATGATGGCTTAAATAAAATTGTAATGGAAGACACTTTTATCAAACTGTAGAACATCTTATAAAACAGGCATGAGTAGTCTAAAGGTCTTCCTCTGACAAGTCAAACTATGAGGAATTGGTTGGGATTGGAAAAACGTAAGAACAAGGCAAGCATATGCAAAACTTTTTCCTCAGTTCCTGGAACTTGCATTTCCAGGATCTTGCAGACAAATGTGGTATCTTTGAGTTTAACAGGAACAAGAATCTGTCATTATTTGAACCCATGGTTTGGGGTAATGATAATTTTATTTAATGTCTTTTAGTTCTTTTGCAGAGTTCTAGTTCTTTTATTATGAGACAGTGAATAACACCAGCACATACACTTCTGTCGCGCCTTTCGTGATCTTAATTACCGCAATCATCCCCCCTCTTTAAGTAATCTCTTCCTTTGTGTGAAGCATTCTAGTCTACTTACATATTCCTCATCAGGAAACAATTTAAAACTGACTTTCTCTTTTATCTTGTCTGTACCTTTCCCACTAACTACCTTGTTTTGCGATGAAAGGAAAACAATGTAAACATCGCTGAAGAACACTAGGTACCAAGACAGTCTCCTGCCACTGCTTACACTTGGTTTTAATTTTTATTATCTCAAATATTTCAGTACTGTAAGCAAAAGTTACATATTTTAATCTTGTAAAAAAATATGCTGGATAATACAAACTGTAATATAGACCCATACAGTACCCATATGATATCTCTTCAGTGAGAAAGATTAATCATATATTTCTATTCTTTGTTTGGTATCCTTTTAACTGGCTATTAATGCTTCAAGGGATTTTCCCTCTTACCCTGAATGCATCTATATTTTATCAAGCACCTTTAGAAAAGGACCTTCTTAAAAGCTTTTATGAATTGTAAGCTGCAGAGTCAAAACTGTGATACCTCTAACACCCGTACAAGTTCATTTGGGCGTCTCTGGTACAGCTGTGGGACCATGGCTTCATAAGAAGTCCATGTTGTTCTTAGTTTGTCTCACTGACCAGTATGAACACTTGGCTGCTGAAGCAGAACTAAAGATGCCAATCTAACATCCATCCAGGGACATGTCAAACAGGGAAAGGCCACAGTATGTCTTTTTGCCATGGCCATTCTATCACAATCCTTGGTGTTGCATAATTACAGCTATCAACATTCCTGGAACACCAGTCTTACAATATCATGGTTAAATGGAAACAAGCAATCCTGATGACACATACAAATTAAGTAGAATTTGATTCTCTTCAATGCATTGATGAACCAATAGAGACAAATCAGCAACCATAATTTCTGAGCAGTAAATTGCTCCCCTACACAGGCTAGTGCTGGAGGCAGTATTTAGGAGTGGAAAAGGTTACAGAACATCCTTTTCAATGAGAATGTGGCTCTGAAGGACTCCCTAAAGAACAGTCTCTGCGAAACAGCTTAAAAGATAAACAAGGCTATTGATGCACAGCGTTTTGTACTATCACTGTTGGCAAAATAACAGGGAAGGAAGTGGCAGCCCTGAAGCTGAAGCTTAAGACATCTCTGTGGTGATGACCTTTTTATTTTAAACTTCCCCTTCCATTTTCTTTTCCTTTCAAATTGACTTCAACTTGGCAAAGTACAGGAGAGGCATAAAGGCTCTTTAGAGTACAGCTGCTTCATGGGACCCTAGGGGGACTATGGAATCAAGAAATCAATCTTGCACTTTTTACCAGCAGGAACTGGTAAAAGCAAGACTGATTTCCTTGTGGGCAAGGAAAATGAGTGCGAGAGTTAGGGTCCAAGTGCTGACAAATCAGCAAAATGACAAAGTTGCCATCAGTGGAGCTGACCTAAGACACTCAACCAGCAGGCTTGGATTCTGTCTTTTCTGTATTAGTGTACTATAAGCCTAACATACTCTGAGACAACTTTTTCTGTGGAGACTGCAGATTGCAAATGCATTTTGTGAGAAATAGATGTGTGCAAATTAATTTTTGTGATTTCCTAAGCTCTACTAAAGAATCTTATGAGGAGAGGCTGAGGGAGCTGGGCCTGTTTAGTCTAGAGAGGAGGAGACTGAGAGGGAAGCTCAATAACACATACAAATATCCCAAAGATAGGTGCCAAGAGGATGATGCCAGACTGTTCAGTGGGACCCAGAGACTGGGAAAGGAGCAATGGCCATAAACTAAACCACAAGAAGTTCCACCTGAACATGAGGAGGAACTTTATGTTAAGGGTGGCAGAGCACTGGAGCAGGCTGCCCAGGGAGGTCATGGAGTCTCCCTCTCCAGAGACTTTCAAAACTCACCTGCATGAGTTCCTGTGTCACCTGCTCTGGGTGACCCTGATAGGATGGAATAGTAGAAACTTGAGAAAAATAATCCAAAATAAAGATTATTCTGGGAGCCTTGTGCCAGCATTACTCCTTATAGCTAAAATTAAATGCTGCACCTCCTATTTTCACTTGTCTTGTTTTCCTCTCACAGTATATAAACTTGAAAACCCGTATCAACTTTTTTCGTTCTTTTAAACAAGGAAGTATGAAATTGAAACCCATAAGTTTTCTGGTTTTAACATCCTGCCCTTCTTGTCTATCAAACTGAAATCACAATAACAAGAATCTTGAATCAAGAAAGTAAATTTTAGTATTGTACCCCTATTTTAAAGACAGAGATATAAAGGAATGTACTGAAAGGAATTATTAAAAGCTTTCTCTAAAGGAAATTGTTCACCATTGTCTCTAGAGAATGATTACATAAAAGGACATGGCTGATGTGACCTACTGAGGTGGCGATAATTTCCACCAGGTTTTAGTAGGCTTGGAAAACACTCTATTGTGCAATCCTTGACTGATGCAGAAGACAGTCTTTTTACTAAGTACCTAGAGAGGTGAGATCAGGAAGGAATCTGCACAGATGTCATAGTATCCAACGCTGGGCGGATGTCTTCGAGATGATTAAACATTTGAAAAGATAGAAATAATTATTTTATTTTTAACTAGACTTTCAGTTTAATTGCCATATTTTAAATAAAAACATCAGCAACAGTAACAGTTGGAGGGTATTCCTATTAGGCTAGGAATAATTATTATTATTTCAAATAATCATCAAGGGCTGTAACTCAGAGGTTTCATAAACCCCTTTTCCTGTCCTGAACACCTACCTCTACTTCACTTGAGCCATTTCTACAACTTTACTCTATATGCAGGCAGCCAACATCCATCTACAATGCTAACATCATTATCCTGGCTACTTTATCCTCTCTCTCTTCAATGTATTTCTATCTCAGATTTATGCAAAAGCTTTTGAAATAACACTTTTAGGCACTGTGTACTAAATGTCTCAGTCATTTTTAATTTCTGCACTTGATTACACCAAAATCACTGTCAAATTAAGCATAATATTTGCAATTTAAATTATCCTAAACACTTATTTTAGCCCACATTTCTGTATCAAATTACTTTTGGAGACTTACTCTTAGTTGGTGAACTTTCTGTGATGGTACAGCGCTTATGGAATGCAATTCCACTTTCATACAAAGGCCACACTTAAGTTATTCAACTATAAATATATAATAATAGGATCCAATTGAGTGTATTTGCTATTAATATCTCCTGTTCAAATGACACTATTTATCTGTTTTAAAATAATTTAAGGAAACCATTCATTAAGATGTTATTTCTATTGTGCCATTTCATTTTTTTAAAGTTGCCAGTACTCAAAAGAATAACTAATATAATATCTTTGCTTATCTCATATGAAACAGAAAATATTTTAGAGAAATATTTCAAATTAGCTTGTTAATTTTTCCATGTATTAATAATCTGAATGGGAAAAGAAGAATTGCTTTCCTTCTTGAATAGCATTTCCATTTTATCATTAACCTATCCTTGACCAAACACAGGATACCATATAGAGAGCAATGCCATAAATAATGTTTATGAAACAAATGGGAATTCTGTTGATTATTTTATAGGAAAAAAAATACAGTGCAATACAAGGGCAAACTAATCTGGAAAAAATTTCATCAGCTTAAAGCCCAAAAGTGCTGCAGCGCTGAGGTTTCTTTCTCTTCATGTAAGAACTGAAAATCTATGATTGGCTGTACAATTAAAGATAATTCTCATGGAAAGTCTCATATGAAAGAAGACTCACATGTAGAGTGAATCAGTTCAGGAAAAAAGTAAGGAAAAAGAGGAAGTGCTTGATTTTATCTAGCAGCCCTACAATGTTCAAAAAATCTAAATAAGTAGACCTGATAAATTTTGTATATAATGTAGGCTTCCCAACAGCTGCCATCTTTCTCTCCACATATCCCAGTCTAGTTCTGGGATCTGATTTTATTTAATATCTCTAATGAGTGATTTAGTGGTTAAGGTTTACTATTTTTATGTCTGTGTTATTAAAATGATATTGTGAAAGAGGTTTTGTCACAATGAAAGCTGGAATCATATGAAAAGAGCTTCTTAGATTCTCAGTGAACACTGGACCTGCTGGATATGAAAGTGAAAGAGCATATGTATTTCTAACATGGCTACAGAATTTATTCTTTGACAATGGAGTATTGTATTGCAATATTTGACAGTGCTCTCCTACATAGAGGTGGTTATTTTCACATTCAAATTTGCAAGATTTCATTGCTTTCTAAGCACTGTAATCACATCCCGTTTTACTCCAATCACTACTCTTGCACCCACCCTATTCCTCTTCCCATTCTTTATATCTGACTTCTGAAATTCTGACATCCTATTAGGCTATTAGGTTCTTAATTAAAGGAAAATTAATTTAAGTGCCCCCTTTGTACTCAGTGGCATCAGGGTTTGCATTTGCAATGGAATCTAATATGGTATCAGAAGACTTTTGCTGCCACTAATTTCAGTATTTTATGCCTGTTAAGTTCCTAGCAGCCTCCTGAGCCAGAGAACACAAGCAATTATGAAAACCAAATATGGAGCTTTAGGTGTTGCTGAGCACAATTTAGATATAAGCCCAAATAAACAGTCTAGGAAGAAAATACTATATATTTGCATTTTGAAAGCACACAAACCTGCAGTAGTTTTTATTGCAATAAAAAGTCAGAAGAGAGACACGGCAGCAACCCTTTTATTTAGGAATGCAAAGACAAAGTTTCAGACACCTTTGTTGTTTGCATGTCTTATTAACTGGGTCTAACCATGTTCCCATTTAGTTTGGGACTTCTAAGCTACCCTTTGGAGACACATAATTCCAGCATTCAGAATTACCTTTGCTAAACAATATGACAAATTTTCAGGTGGAACAGCTGAAACTGTATGACCTCTCCAGATCTTTCTTTTATTTCTAATTATTTATGCTTTGTACAATGCTTAGCTTTGTGAAATATATTTATGAAAGGCATAATTCATATAATACTACAAAACATAAAGGAACTGTGTGACATACATAATATATATTAAAATAAACCAATAAGCCCATCATTAACACCCATCCTACATTAACTCCTGTTAAAGAAAATAAATAGTCATCTTAGTTTGTCCTGCCAACAGTTTCTTCTCTGAGTAATACCAATAATAATCTACCAGTCCTCAAATTTCTCAAGTCTGCTATTTTTGATAGCCAGGAGCATTTCTTGATGTTTTCAGTATCAAATTATGACCTTACATGACATGATTTTATAAGTGGAGTACCAGAATTTATCAAATTTCACCTTTATAAAGGCCTGGGTAGGCTTATAAAAGGAATACAAAATGGAAGTTCTGTTTTATTTTTTCCTCATACTTTTAGAAGAAAGCTGTTCTTACAAACAGGAGAAGTATATCTGCAAGCAAGTCTCAGGACTATGAAAAGTATCCACAAGTAACTGTGTAAGTAAATGTACAGGAGACCTAGTGAAGAAAGGCCATTAGATTGAAAAAAGGGAAATATGGGTAGACAGTGAATCCTGCATTTGGGTGGTCTAACTTAAATGTTACTCAGTTAATAATCAGTTAATCATTAAAATCTTTAAGTTTTAAAGTAGCAACAAGAGGACTAAGTTTTCTTCATACAATAAAGAGAAAACAAAACTGCAACATGCATATCCATTATTTCGTATGTATTATGTATGGAATAATATATATTATTCAAAAATTTTTATTTTACTTCTCTCATAAAAGACTGATTCTGATTATTCTCTTTAGAGATCTTTATTGACCACATTCAGAACTAGTAGCTTTTTTCCTTGAGTAATTTTCTTTATTCCACTATGCAGACAGAAATTTTTCTAAGGAGGACGCTACATACAATTATCCTGATAATGTGTGCAGAATTAAAGATTTTAAAAATAAATGAAACTGTACATACACAATTGTCTTTTTACAGTTAGCAGTTTATCTTTAGATTCAGAACACTGTGTTTGAATGACCTAGGAGAATTAAACTCATCTCTAATTTAAGAATCAACTGTCCGTTTGCCAATGGCATGTATTAATCAGACTCTTATTTTCAAATACTACACTTGAGACTGAAGGATATTTAGGCAAAAATTAAAAATCTTACCTTCAAAAACTCTGAATGCTTTCTTGCAGCTTGGTAGAGGCCATTTAGCAGAACTGGATTTTTGAAAATTTTCCTTTAGATTCAAATATTCCATAGGGAAAAAAGATCTGGTAGAGTTATTCAAATCTACAAAAAATAAGGGGAAAGAATACATACATAAATGCTCTAAATAAAATGATAATTTGCATAAATTTATACAAAATAAAAATGCCATATCTACTGTGTAATCCTTTTTTCTGATTATAGCATTTAATTTTTTTTTTTTTAAATCAAATTTACCCAATCATATCCATATATAGTAAGAGCAAGTCTTAAACATTCTGTTTCTTTGGAAAAAAAAAAAAAGAAAAGATGATGTCAAGTTCTGGAAAATGATGTATTTAAGAAATCAACTATTTAACTTACAAAACTATGATGACCTCCACGAATAAAAATTATATCCATGAAAATTACTGTGGTATTAATCTCAGTTCATATTGCTTTTTGTTTAACATCATCACTCAGTATTAGTCAGTAACGCAAAGGAGGGGGAAGAGCCTGAAATTTTTTCGAGATTTTTAAAAAATACTTTGTATTAACAGGAACTAGGAAAACATTTGTAGGATGATTCATGACACATTGGAGGAGTTGGCATTATGTACTAATCTCAAGATATCAACAGCTTCTCAGGCTATAATTTGGGGAAATACCTACATGATTGCAACTCAAAACTGCCAGACTAATCTATCCACAGCAATGCAATGGAAAACAATTTAAAATCAACAATATTTTCCTACTGTAGAATTGATCTGCTGATAACAAACAAGGCTGCTAAGCTAGTAGTTAGCAGGAAAAACTTCAACCCCCTGCCCATCAAACCCCTGCACAACTTGTGCTCCAAACTAAGATGGCTCCAGATAAATATTAATAGTAGCTGGTACCAAAATTCTTCCTGTACCTTCAAAGTAAGAAAAGATTTTCACAGTTTTTTTTGAGATGGCTTGTGTTTTATTACTTTATGTGGCTGAATATAATGGAACATACTTTTCTAATAAGAAATATTTTATGAGAGGATAAAATCATTTTCTCTGGCAAATTTAAGAAAGCTAAGCTTTTTGTGAGCAGGATCCAAAAAGAAGAAAAAATTCCTTTGCTTCCAGTAGCTCTTTCTGTGTAAGAGGAAGACATTAGCAGATTTGAAGAAAAAACCCCATGCTGGTCTGATTCTAAAAATTATCCTTTATTTCACCATGTCACAATACAGGTGGAATGAGGCTACACAATACATGAAGAGCAGAGACTCTTCAAATCATCTATCTCATTATGTGAAAATAGAGCTACTGCACATATAAACTGCTGTCACTGAAGGAAAAAAAAGTCTTTTTCTCTCCTAAATGTAAATTGAACAAACTGTGTATTTTTCACTAGCGTTTTTTAAATTTTTATGAAAGAGATTTATATGCTACTGAACATATCTGGATTAGGAACTATTCAGACTCTCTGCTTGCCTCTCACAGCACAGACAGAGAACATTTTAATTTCCTGCTACATACCATAGAAATCAACACAGTTCTTTCAATTTTATTCAAATTTAAATACCGAAACCTCTGGTGAGGCATCTAATTCCTGTTTTTCAGAAAAGGCAGTGGTGACAAGCCTTGCTGGCTTCTAGAAGGCTGCTTGGCTCGGCTTTCAATGACAGTTCCCCTCAGGCTGGCCAGGTCACCCGTCCTTCTGTATGTACATGACTCTCTTTCCTTGCCACGTGTCTGGACCTCCCTTGCACAACCACCACCCTCAATCTGCATTGCTCCAAAGTGGTGGGTTTCTTGCACATGCGTGTCAGACCTGGCTCTGCCGACAAACAACATAAGTGAAACTTTATGTGAATGGAGGTGTGAAAGATCACTCTTTCCTAGTAAGTGAAGCACTTAAAAGATAACTTGGTAACTTAGATAGTTACTTGGTGGAATCAGCCTCAAGCACTGTTTTCTTAGATGCATCCTGTGCACCCTATCATCTGATCAGATGTGAGTTTATCCTGATGGGAGAAGAGCTTCCAAGAAAGTCTTTAAGAAAGATGGGAATGCATAGTAAACATCATCAAAGCAGCCTATATGGACTGGAACTCATGCTTAACAGATCCTGTAAAAAAGGCTCAGTTGATCAAGGCAACTGTCCACAGGAATAACCGTCAGGAGTCAAATATGGCTTTGCACCTCTCAGTTAAACAGTTTTTCTCCATAATTGATGGATAATTGACCTCTTAGCCATTTTTTCACACCTGCATCCTTCCGTTGCAGTTATGTTCAGTCTGCAAAACTGTAGAAGCTAAAAAGTGAACTTCTGAATATATCCTCATTTTTCTTTTTGACATATCTTTATAAAATAAATGCACATACACAAAAGGAAAGCTGCAGAAAGCATCCAAAATAAATCAGTGAGGGAAATAAGACAGGCCAGTATTAGAGAAGCATGTAAAGACTATAAGCAACTTTGCTTTGCTGCTTGCACAAACCTATAGCAGCAGTGACTTTAGCATAACTGTTAAAAGATGTAATAGTTCTTCTGAGTGAAAGAAAAAAAAAATTACTATGTTTTGCATTGCTCTGGCACCATCCATCTTCTTAATGTACTGATTTTACTAATTTCTCTAAGGATATGATATCACTATCATCATCATCATCATCATCAATACCCCTTAGTTCATTTAAAAGTTGTTCAGTATGCTATACACTGGAAAAATTCAAAATATTTTTCTTAATATATGTAATCAAACAAAGCTAAATTAGCTAAAGTACCTATTTTTAAATATATTGCTAAGTCAAGCACACATTGCTATATATACTGCATGGCAACATACAAATAGCTGGAGATTTCTCTCATCTGAAATTGTTAATACAAAACATATTATATACTGTTAGGGTCCACTGTTTATAGTAGACTATTTATTTATTTACTATTTATTTACATACCTATGATGCCATATTTCCTCCTTAGTCACATAAATCCTTTTCCTCAAAAAAGCTACATGTCTATTTAATATTTTAACAGATAAAGGGGTAAGGTTGAATGGGATGTCTTGAGAACAGCTAGTCCAACCTGCTCAAGCAGGGTCAGCTGCACAGGTGCCCAGAACCATGTCCAACTGTGTTTTGATGGGCATTCCACAGCCTCTCTGACCAGACTGTTTGACACCCTCACATGAAAGGAAGTGCTTCCCTGTGTTCAGATGAGATCTCATGTGTTTCAATTTGTGCTGAATGCCTCTTGTGCTGGCATTGTGCACCACTCAGAATAATCTGGCTCCTTCTTCGTTCCCTCCCACCAGGGATTTTTACACATTGTACGTTAAGCACTTAAAGGCTACAAATAATCCAGGTAATATTTCAGATAGATGACCGCAATATGTTGAAAAGTTTTGCAAATACATTTTAGGAAGCACCTTTACTCTCCTTTTGTGCTCTCCCAGCAGTAATTTTCTGCAGCAAATCTGCTAACTTGCTTTTTTAAAATTTAAATAGCCCTAGAAAAACCTAACTCTCCATCAGTGAAACACACTTCATCTGTACATCAAATTGAAGGGAGCATCAAAAATTAGGGAAATTAAATGAGAACAGCTTGAAATCTCTATACACCAGACTGGTAGGGGGTTGAGAATTCTCAGGCTGCAGCTTTCCATCCATTTTCTCTGCTGCAGTGCAGTCGGTGCAGGGATAGCCAGTCTCCATCCTGGCCACCAGCAACTACTCAGTGAATCATCTTATGGCAATAGGTTCATCTGAAAAATGCCTCCTTCCCACCCAAATAAGTTCTTATTTATCCCAGTCAGTTCCTCAAACTGACCTGACATCATACAAAATTATGCCTGTACGAATGCAGATTCTGTGCACAACCAGAAACAGAAGGTGGGCAGCTCTGCTGATCAATGTGAAATCATACTTCAGTCTGCATCCCTAACCTGTCATCATCACAGCACTCACAACAGCTTAAAGAGGATCTCTGCAAGATCTCTGTGGCATCTAAAATGAAACAAACACTCCTGCATGGCTGACTCATTTCCATTACTTTGTGGTCTGTCTATGCACAGTTTTAAGTACTGTAAATGACCTAGCTCCAGACACCACAGTGCAATTTTTATCAGTGGTACTTGAATCTGCTGAATAAGTTTTGGACATAAAAGATTGACTCATGCTGTTTGAGATATTCTGTATGCAGGACAACATACCCTCTTCTATTTCTATACCCAATCTGACACCAAACACCCCTCACCCACCATATTTTCCTACTGTTAAGAGGAAGGAACACTAGTCATGAGGGTATAAGAGGCCAGGATGGGATAATTTAAGATTATCAAGTGTTCTGCTAGACTTTATTTTCACTTGTGTCCAAATTGAATGTCATAAATGAAAAAAGTATTTTTTGTGTGTGCCATTAAGTGAGCAATTTTAAAAGTACTTTTCCAGTAGGATAGTTTGAGAAATGTTTATTATATTTGGAGCTCTTATTCAGGAAGAAGAAACAAGCAAAAAAAAATCTACCAGAATTCTACCACAAAACTATCAGAATTTCACTTCTAAAATACAAAGTTTATAAATTATACATGTACCAAATAGCTCCTTGACATTGAACACAACCTGCACGGAATCCTCTTAGGAGGAGTTAAATGGAAAGAAATCTCACAGTGGATTAACATTACCAAATTTGCTCTGAATGCATACAGGAAGGAAAAGTACAAATATTTTTCTATGTGTAAAAACTTTCATTTTTATACCTGTTTGGAAAAAGACTCTGGCAATTGTAGTGCGACACAGTGGACATGGAGTGCTGGCTGGATTATCTTTGGCAAGCATCCTTAAGCAAGGTTCACAAAAGATATGGTGGCATGGATAGCACATGTAGGGATTGAAATAAACATCCAGACACACGGCACAGAGGTAGCTTTCTTTATCTCCTCTGAGTTCATGCTCATCATCTGCATGCAGGTTATCATTTGCAGGCTGCAAGAAGAAAAAGAGAACATGTTTTCATATTCAGCTCATAACTATTTTTGATAAACCAGTTGTCCGGAAGGTAATTTTCAGTAATGCTTAAGAAGATAGTACACACAGGTGATATTCTTAAATTTAATACAGGTTATTTTTCTTAAATTTAATACAGGTTATTTTTAACAAGATGATGAAACATAAAACAGGAATGTCAGAAAAAGTCCTCTGTGGGAAAGATGAAAAATCAATAGACAGTAAAAGAAAGAAGTAACAAAACAAAAAAGGCAGAGTAAAATTGTATTATGATCAGATTTCTTCTTTTAAAATGAAATGTAACAATTTATAAGTGTCTGCATTACAAAAATTGATTAAACATAGAATGGTGTGGATTGAATAGGACCTTAAAGATCGTCTAGCCCCTACACTCCTGTCATGTACAGGACACCTTTCACTAGATCACGCTGATCAGAGCTCCATCCAACCTGGCCTTGAACATTTCCAATAATGGCGCATTCACCACTTCTCTGGGCAACTTGTTCTAATCCCTCACCTCACCACCCTCACAGTAAAGAATTTTTACCTAATATTAAATCCAAACTTACTCTATTGCAATCTGAAGTCATCCCCCCTTGCTCTATCACTGCATGCCCTTGCAAATAGTCTCTCTTCATCTTTCTTGTAGGCTTCCTTCAGGTACTGAAAGGCCATAATTATGGAACCCTTAAGCCTTCTCTTTCCCAAGCAAATACTCAACAAACCGAACCAAACCAAACCAAAGAGTCAGTCTTTCCTCAAAAGAGAGATGCCCCATCCCTCTGATTATTTTTCTGGCCCTCATCTGAACCTTCTCCAGCAGGTCCATGTCCTCCCTGTGCTGTGACCCCAGAGCTGATGCAGCTCTGCAGGTGGGGTCTCAGCAGAGCAGAGCAGAGGGGCAGAATCCCCTCCCTGGCCCTGCTGCCCACACTGCTCTGGATGCAGCCCAGGACACGTTTGGCTCTCTGGGCTGGGAGTGCCCATGGCTGGGTCATGTCCAGCCTCTCATCCATGACACCCCCAAGTTCTCTCAGGGCTGCTCTTGATCCCTTCATGCCTCACCCTGTACTGATACCAAGGCTTGCTCCAACCAGGTGTAGTACATTTTGCTTGGTCTTATTAAGCCCTCAGGAAATTCCTGTACTCCCACTTTTTGAGATTGTCTACGCTCCTCTGGATGGCATCCCATCCTTCAGGTGTGCAAATACCATTACTATGCCAAGAAAAGCAAAACAAAATAAAGATCTCTAAAAATAAACTGTTGATTGTTCTGCCTTCGAAAAGTAATTTGTGAAGGGCATTGTTCCAGCAAGAATGTGTTCAAAACAAGCCACAACTTTATTACTACAAAGCACAATGTAAACCTTAGGGTAGAAAGTCTAGGAACTCCTACCATCTTTGATAACTCCTGGCTTTTATCAACATATGTGCTTCAAATTTCCTTGCACTGCTATATTTGTGTGAAGACATTTGGACTTTCAAATGGTGCTCATCCGACATAAATGTAATAATTTGTGTGTATTGTATGTTTCTGGTTTGCTCTTCTAAGATGACTAAACCGTTCCTGAAGTAACCTGAAGATGAGGTATTAATGGCACCACGGATTTTTGGCCGTCGTGATTTAGGAATGGTACTCCTCAGTTTAGTACTCCCACTGAGATTCTCCAAACCAGGTGCCACTCACTTGCTCGCCCTCCTCTCTGTGGGGAGCTGGAGGAGAATTGGAGGCACAAAAAGTAAAGATCACAGGCTGAGATAAGAACATTTTACTGGGAATGACAACAAGATAAGAAAATGAACAGTAACAGAAACAATAGTAAAGGCAGAGAATGTAAGAAAAACTGCTGTTATTGCTCACTGTGGAAGCCCCTGACAACAGATAAATACCCCACTGCTCCCTCTGGCTCAGAACCAGAGCCACCTGACTGGTCCCTTCAGCTTGGAACAGATGCTATCCAACTGCTCCCTCCAGCTCAGAACCTGCACCACACTTACTCAACTGGAAGGAAGCCCTTCTCTTAGGAGGAGACTCCCTTCCCCTGACCCCGGCAATAACATGAGGTAGAATAGGACAATCCTAGATCTTAGCCATGCTCCCCCCTGGCTACTGCAAAAGTTAACCCTATCCTGATTGGAATAAGGATATTGGCTTAAAGAGGAAACCAAATTCTTCATCTTTATGGGAGACACTCTGGAGAAATTTACTATGTTCTACTTCTTCTATCCATCTTAGTTTCTGTTTCTGGTTTTCTTTCACAGCTCACAGAACCCAATATAGTCCAATAACCAAGAGATTCACCAGGAAACACCAAGACAGGAGCATTTCAAGACATGGATGAATGTCAAAACTCTTCTCTCATGCTCCTTACTCTAGATTCCCAATCCTTGCCTCCCCTGTGCAGCTGCAGTGAGAAGTGATAGAGAAGCGGGTGCCTGTAATCCAGCCAGTGTCAATCTACCACACTATGTATTACAGGGGTCACTTTTGACACTCACAGGCCATGACAGACCACTATGGCCTGACACTGGTACCAAAAGTTAATGACAAATGTTATTATTGTGATTACTGTAGATATAGGAATCTCTAGACATTTCAGAGAAGATTACATTTATGGCTTATAGTGGTTTGGATTCCTGTGTCTCTCATTATTCCCAAAGAGTATCTCTCTCTACGGGAAAGACTGAACTCTGCAAATAGTAAATAAGTCCTTAACAGTATGGGTACTGCAGATTGCATTAAAAATACAGAGCAGGAGTATTTAGCCAGGATTTATCAGTTCTGGACAAAAACTTGTCCTGTTATTCTACCTTATCCTTTGCATTGCACTTTTCAGGATATTATGTGTCAAGAGGGCTTGTAAATTCTGAGCTGCTGTGCCAAAAATGCATGGGGATAGTTTTGGTTTACCACTGTGTCCAAACACAAGCTCTTGTACAACCATGAATGTCAGTAACTGTGTGTCTCTTACCTTAGAACTTAAATACTCCAGTTTGATTTTCTCCACTTGACAGGGCCACAGAAAACTTCACTTTCAGTACACAGTGTGTACTGAAATTTACTGCAGAGGCAACCAGGCTGTACTGATAAGCAGGAAGCATAGGTCTGGCTGGGCTAGCATCCACAGAAGCTAGTGACAGATAGGAACAGCTTGGGACCATTACTTCCAGTTCCATGCTATAGGAAAGGTTCTTAAGCCAACATTAAATACTAGAATATTACAGCTATCAGTAAAACTGTTTAACACAGAGTGTCTCTACACTTATAGCACAGAAAACCCACACCAGAACAGAATGGCGAAGGGTAACAGAATTGATTACAGCTAAATAATTTTAGAATTAAGGAAGCTTCATAATAGCATTTCTTTGGGAAAAAAGTGGAAAATAATTTGGCAGAGAAAGTGAAGAAAGTAATCTCAGGTGACCAATGACCAGCAGAAATCACAAAACACTAATAGATTGTGTAACTAACAGTCTCCTCCAACCCTGCCACGTAGGCTTGGCAGTGCGGGGTTAGTGTTTGCACTTCATGATCTTAAAGGTCTTTTCCAACTTATATGGCTCTATGAGCCCATGTAATGTCAAAATCAAAATTAAAATCTAGCACAAAAACAAAATACAGGGAATAGAAAACTTTTGCTGTCTGGTTTTGATGAGCACTGTTTAGAAGGAAGATATACTATGTGTCCAGAGGAGCTGACTCAAGATAAATGTCTTTCATATGTCAATTAAGTAACTAAGAGAGCTAGAGGCAAAACTGCTGAAGACTTACAGGTAATGGTTGGTTCTGACACAGGTTTGTAATCATGGTAAGATGCACAGACAGAGGTATCCCAGAACCAAGTGCAATTAGAAGGATCAAAATTATTCTAATGTGCAAAGAAGATTTAGTTAGAAGTAATTTTCTTAGTGGAAGAGACGTCTTTTATACAGCTTTTTGCCCCTTTTCAAAAGACTTACGTAAGCACATGGCATTTTTCAGTACTGCGAAGCTAAACCAGAGACACTTACTTATACAAGAAGCTAATGCACAATAATTTAAATAGTCGTTATTTTCTTGGTTTGCAATTAAGTGGTGCCTATATATATTACTAGAGTCAGGGCTTCAGTGTATGAAGACTTTACAAGCGTAAACCAGAATGGTTTTCTTACAGGATTATAGTACGAACAAAATTGAGAAAAGACATGCAAACATCAAGGACAGTGAAAGATTGCCAAATGATAACAGAAAAGGCTTGAAAACAAAACTATTAGTTCTAAGAAATGAAAAAATGGTTAAGTGCCTTTCATGTTCCCATGTTGATTGGGAACTGCTAATAAAGCTTTGACAGTAATCGCTGATATTTCACTGGTTGGACACCTGAAAGATATTAACAAAAGAAAAGAGAGGAACAGTGAACCAACTTCTGCTTGAGAAGCCCATAAAGTATGTTAAATAACAAAGAGTCTAATACAGCAGTGGTTGAGAAGAAGCATGAAGATATAAAATATGGATATTAGAGCTTGTGAGATGTCACTGCTACTGGACTACAAGAAATTAATTGAATCAGTTTCACATTCAGAAAGAACACATGCACCACTAAATAATATGATATCTAATGTATGATTTACCTGTAATCATGTGAAAGACCTGGACCCAGTGGTCATACACACTTACAAGAAAAGATTTTGTATTAATGCTATCGTAAGAGGAAGTTCAGAGTAAAACACAGAAGTATGATCTGAACAGTGATAAAACCAAATAAAGCACATATAATATTTGATAAAGATGCCACATTATGAAAAAAAAAAAGCCAACAAGCTGCAAACCCCTTCATTTTAAACGGACCTAGTCAGAATGCTTTGTAAGCTCAAAAATCTCCACAACTGAAAGGACTGATGACTGAGAAAAAAATCAGTTCTATATTTCACATGATTTTCTTACAAATAAAACTGCATCTAGAATGATTTGCAGCTCTAAACCAGACCTTAATTATAATGCAGAATTGGAATCATACACCTCAAGCCTGAAAAAGTGAGGAAGAATGAATATTGATACTGTCTTATACAAAAACAAAACAAAAAGAAATAAATGCTTCTTGGTTGTTGCTGGACAAAAATATCAGTAGATTTATGTTGTCCCACAACAGCTTTTGAACCTCTTAGTCAATTGCAAACAAATCTGACACAAGAATTATTACATCAGGTACATTGCTTCCTGAAAATTTCCTACAATTGACTGGTATATGGGATACAGGGACCTGAAATGACTGTCACTGTTATGAGAAAATCTTTAATTGTTCTGTTGCTTCAAACAGAATTTACCTAGCCTTATTTCTGTAGAATAAATTAGTGACATTTAATGACATTTCAAAATTAAACGCAGAAAAAAAAAAAAATCCAATATTAAAATGAAAAAAAACCCACAAAAAACCCTACCAAAAAAATGTTCCTAGCTATACTAGCAGAAGTTCTTCCAAACCAGGCCATTAAGTACACCAGGGTTTGCATGCCTTTTTGAACACTCTTTCAGTTGACTGGTATAATGAATACAAAAGGACATATTTTCAGACATTTGGCAAAACTAAGCTTGAAACATAAAAATCATAATAGGGTAGAGAGATCAATACCCATGGCTTAAGCATCTTTACAAATCAATAATTGAGTCTAAACTTCTGGCACTCTAAATCTCTCCCCATACAACATTTCAGAAAAAACCTCAAAAGCAAGCCAAAACTTCAAAGCAGAGCTCTGTGGAGCTACCTATTGCTATGTCCTCTGTTCAGAATCACAGAACCAAGGATGAGTCAGGTTGGGAGGGACCACAGTGATTCATTTCAACCAACCACCCTGCGCTGGCAGGGTCATCCTAGAGCACACAGCACAGGATTGTGTCCAGACAGTTCTTGAATATCTCCAGTGAGGGAGACTCACAGCCTCTCCAGACAAGCTGTTCCAGTGCTCGTTCCCCTGCACAGTGAAGAAGTTCCTCCTCATGTTCAGGTGGAACCTCCTGGGCATCAGTTCCTGTGCATCGCTTCTTGTCCCCTTACTCAGCACCTCTGAGAAGAGCCTGGATACAACCTACTGACACCCTCCTGTGACGCACCTATGTAAATTGATAAGGCTCCCTCTCAGTCATCTCTTCAAGGCTGAACAGGACCAGTTCCTCAACCTTTCCTTGTAAGAGAAATGCTTCAGCTATTTAATCATCTTTGTAGCCCTCTGATGGACCCACTCCAGGAGCTCCTTGTCTCTCTTGTCCAGAGGAGCCCAGAACTGGACACAGCACTCCAGGTGAGGCCTCATGCACCCAGGATAGTCTTCTTGGGCAGGGCGGGCTCATTCAGACCCTCTCTGCTGCATTTGGGATTGATAAATTGCTCTAGGGGAAACAACTGAAAGACACTTTTCCCATTATTTTTCTAGAGGATTTTTTTTTCTAGAGCTAAGAAACTAACAGTGGTATTTGTTTATTTGGGTGTTGGATTATTTTGGTTGTAATCTTTTTTTTTTTTGGGGGGGGGGGGATGTTTCTAGGGTTGGTTTGGTTGGTTGGTTGGTTTTTATTCAAACTAATTTAGAAGTTGCTTTAGGCATTGGAGTTGTTCATCAAGGACAACTACAGGTTGGATGGAAGTGTGAGTGACCCAGTCTAGTGAGTGGCATTCCTGTCCATGGAAAAGGATTGGAAGGAGATATTTAAGGTCCCTTCCAACCCACTGCATACTATGATCTTGTGTAAATAACTGCATTGTAGACCAAGGCTTCTAAGGCAACTACTGATAGGACACATATGATAGAGTACCTTAAGAAAGAAAAAATTACAAAATGCCTGAGACATAGCAAGTTAACCGAATTGTCTCAAAGAAATCTTTTTACTTTGTCAGGAGATAAAGGCTTATTTTATTGAAGAAGTGGAAAAAAAACCTCAGGAAAAAAAACAAAACAAAACAAAACAAAACAAAAAAACCCCACCAAAGGTGAAGAAAATAATCTAGCACCTTTTTTTTATTATTATTATTCCTTCCATACCTCACAGAAAAAAGAATAATGACTATTTTAATTGATTTCTGATTCATATTGTTTTAATGAAGTTGAAACAGGCCACACAATACTGAATGTTTCTTGTGCTAGACATTGTACATGGGTATTATGCACTTACCCCCTTTCTTTCCAAGCAGCTTATATAATATACTTCAGCAACTTATGATAGATTTGAAATTATTTAAGCATTTTTTTGTATGAAATTTGGTTAATCTCTGCAGTTCCTTCCATGGAGTACTAGCCTTTATACTTTTGAAATATACATCTAAACTGGCAGCTCTACATACTATTACCCTTTTGGAAATTTCTCTTAGAAGAATCATATGTAAGGAACATCTGTAAACACAGTTTTTATGAAAGTATTTGGAAGATCCCTGCAACTACTTTTATAGAGTTATAATAAGGTTTTATTCCTATTAAAATAATTCAGTTATAAAGAAGAATTGAAAGACAGGCTACTGGAATAAATATTACTCAAAATTCTTGTACCACAAGCATCTAAACACTTTAATATTTATAATAACTCTTGATTAGTATATAAGAAATTAGTGCCACGTTACAAGTTTATCTTTGTTTCTATTTTGCATTTCATAAAATACATACATGATTTATAGAGGCATGTATAAACTGATGATGTCAGCACTATAGTTAAGTGGCAGATGAAGCTTTCCACCAAAAAACCCCATCCAGGCACAACTATTAGTGTTACTAGATTTAAGAATAAAGCAAATATTAACTATTAGTCATCTTTATTGTAATCACTATTTCAAACAAAGAGAAAGAAAATTCATTCCCAGAGGCCTGCAGAAACTTCCACGAATCTCACAGAGACTTGATATGATGCCTCAACGATAGGTAAAAGGATCTGTTGGCCCTTCTGGCGTGAATTCCCTGCAGCGAAAAAATTTCTTTTTAACAATGTCTTTTCTTTTTTTACAGAAGCTGTAGGGAAGAAAATGAGATTATTTTTCCTCCTTTTGGTATTGTGTATCGCCTTTGCATTTTGGAAACTGAAACAATACAGAATTGACACTATCATGACTGTTAAACATTCTGTTCAATTTTACAAACGTGTTGGAACTGGAAGGTCAAATTAGAGTCCTAATGAAGTAAATGAATTGCTGTTTTTTGTTAGTTGGAGCAAAACAGTTGCTATCTACACTTGAAGGCTCCCTCTCTACTACAGTGAGAGTATAACTCCTCTCTAGTACAAACTTATAGTTGTTCTGGTTCCTGCCAATTTGCATACACACTGAGATCAGGAACCAAAAACATATTTTGGCTTTGATATTAATTTTTGTACCTGCAAAACCAGCTTTTTTATTATTTTTTTTATTTTTAATTTTAGCAAAAAGATTTGCAACCAGACAAGTGCTTATTTTTTCATTCTTTTTCTAGGATTTGTGTGAAGGTATTACTTTTAAGGAAAATGCTCATAACAAAACGTCTCTAAAAGAATGTCTTTAACAGTGCTGCTACATTTTGGCAGCTATGTATAAGTATAGTACGGGAAAGAATGCATCTAAAATGCTTCTTGTCATTCAGTATAAATTTAAGGTGAATTACAGTGACGCATGACACAATCTGAGGTAACAGTATACAACAGACACTTAGTGAAGAACAACGACTCCTGTAATTTACAAAGGTCTCTTCCCCAGCACTACACAGCAGAAAGTGGAGTGGGCAACATGGAAGAGAGTTGGTCAGATGTGAAGGTTCATTCCTGTTCTGAACAGTATTTATAAACTGTTTATAACTCAATGACATTCCCATTTATGGAACACTGCTTTCCAAAATAAGATAAATGTACAGAATTTTAGTTCTCTACCAGTCTCACTGGTCCTGGCATTTGCCTGCTCCAAGGTAAAGTTCTCTCTATTCATAAAGTCTACAGTAACTACAAATATTTGTCTGCAAGCAATTAGCAAAAGATCAATATAATGGGAGTTACAAAGAGTTTTTGGCTTCTAGATACAGTTACAGAAGATTTCTTACCATTTCGGACAGAAAGATGAGTTTGCTGAACTGAATTCTCAGAACAGACTTTTTCAAAAATGTCTTCAAATGTTTTTTTAAACTAATTCCTCAGTATTATTATGTAGCCATGACCATTCTTTCAGTCATCAGCTGTGGTGGTTACATGACCACTCAAATTTTATTAATATAATAATAACATGTTTCCAACACAGGCTTTTGGGTACACACAAAAGTCAACAGACTTTTGTAGAAGTCACAAAATTCTTGCCTTTTATTCATCAGATAGAAGAGAATTTAGTTAGGATTCATAAAAATATGACCAAAGGAGGTATTTAACTCAGATAAATCTACGCTGCTTTTTCCTTTATTCACCAGGATGTGCATTATAGTACGACCAACTCTGACCCTTCTTTTGGACACCTGTGGAATGTGACATCCTTCTTTCTGTGTTGGGTGACAACTCTGTGCCTTAGACTGAGCTCACCATTTACCCCAAAATCAATGAATCTGAAAGTATCCTCTCTTTCCACAACTGACGCAGAGTTTGTAAGATATCACATTAAAAGATTCACCTAGTGAGATGAATTGCTTTAAAATAAGTTGCCCTAAAATTAGGAACCTAAAGCTATATTTAGACAATTAAAGGACTGTCCCAGTTTTCCAAAGTTTCCTTATCTGGCTGGAGCAACTGGGTGATCACCTTCCTTAGAACAATCAGGCCGTCTATTTAAAATGTGTTAGCTACGTTTTTTAAAATCAGTTTAAATATTGATTACTTTAATAGATTCCATCACTCAACAGTGTTTAGAGTACAGCATTCAATTGCTTTGGAGGAAAATGAAGACAAGCAAAGTGTTTCAAAAAAGAATTAGGTGAAGGTAATCAGATTGCACACTCTTGCTTAATTTTTTATACCTACTAAGATGACTATGGAATGATCCTAGCTTCATCAGAATCAAATATTTTAATTCACTTCTTATGCAGTTCAGCATGAATTGAAAAATTCAGATACAGATTTCCCCCTTAAATGCAAACAAACCACCAAAATACACAAGTAGCTGCTTCTACTTAAATATATATATATAGCTATATATCTATAGCTATATATATATCTCAGGAAAATTACATTATATTTTCCACCACTAAAAACTTAAAAGAAGTACAAATCTTTTCGATTTCCTACAGAAACTGTATTGACTCTCTGGAGATTTTCTCAAAGTGAATGACATTTTTAAATGTAAAAAATTATTTAAGGTTAAGACTAAGAGCCATCGACAACAAGATCTTTATTTCCATTTTCTTGACATAATTATATGACTAAGTAAAACTTGTAGTTTTTAACCCATCTGTAGTGGACATTGCAATGCTAAATTAAAACAAACAATCAAAATACAAAAGTGTTTCAGACATCCTTATGCAGCAATAGAAAAATATGTTCCTTTTGTTTCTTCTTTCCATGCAACCCTTGGAGACTGACACTGAAATTTGATCCAAAGCTGTTGGAAAAAGCAGACCAGGCGGACCTGCAGTAATAAATACAGACCAAATGTTGTATCTAGATGTTCAGTCTGATTAATATTTCTCAACTCTTAATCTTTATGATACTTTGTCAGAAAGTTTATCAGAAATATTATTATAAATTGTGGTTCAGTATTGGCAGCAGTCAGCAATAAGCAGTACATTCTTTCCTTGTTATTTTATTTGGTTATATCCAACGTCATACAAATTGTGAAAAAGCTTGTTTTCCTCAAATGTAACTGTTAGATTCCAAAACCTGAAAGTGCGAAAACAAGGATGGATTCAAAGGGGTCAGTTGTCAGTATTCTGATACCTGAATAAATCCACTTTCTGGATACTTAAATTAAGCTGCTGATATCTTTTCTGTCTGATAAATAGAACAGAAATGATTGCTTACTTTTTATTTCATAGTATAACTGCAACATTTTGTATACATGCATCTTTCTGTAATTATTAGTAATGTCATATATGTGTCTATAAACACTTCATTTCATGCAGAGCAAACTACATTCCTTGAACAGCTATTGAAACATTAACACTTTATTTTATGCAAGGCAAAATTTTCTCTGTTGTATAAGCAAGATATTTTCACCCTACTTCATTTTCCCCAGCTGTTATTTATTAAGACAGTGAAGCCATTTTAAACTTTCGGGTGCCATCGTCTTTCATGAGCCTTCCTACAAAAGCCTTGAGGGGTCTGAATAATGACCTTTGATGATTTCAATGTTTTCTCTTTGCTGCAGTTTAATATTACAGATTTTTTCCTCTAATGAAGTATCTCACAAAGTCTTTCAGAAACTGAGTATGAAAATCTACCCTAGCAGGAAAAAAAAAAAATTAAAAAATTTAAAAATATTTTCTTTAGAATTGCAGGATATTAGAAACAGAAAAATCAAGCTGAACATCTACTATTTCACATTTCTCTGCCTGAATTTAAAAAGTACGATGCAACTACAAATGTTGGTGCAACAGAAAATTTAATCTTAGCAGTTACTACTTACCCTTCAACAAGGACAACGTTACCATGAAATATAATTTGATTTAGATGATGTCAAAATTCTTGTTTGAGAGTTAAAATTTTTCAAGAAGTACCCTGGGGTGGGGGCAGAAATCACCATAAGCATGATCATCTCATATCTAAAATGAATCTGAACTTTTGGATTTCACTTATCACTGTAAACCTTATCTAAAAAGCTTAAACTCCTCATACAACAAATTGCCATCTAAATTCATTAAAATTCTCAAAATACATGGATTTACTGAAGTGAATGCACTGCCCTAACACTTCACATATTTGACCCAACTTAGATATATGACATAATGAATACTTGGATCTATGATAGCCAATATATAAAATCAGAATACAAGGCATCTCATATCTTTCACTGTTGACATCCTAAAAATACTTGTAAGACTGACATCAAGAAGATATAAAAGAGTTTGGAATTTTGTAGAAATATAAAGAAACTAGAACACCCAGCTTACAATGTTTTCATGTGAAGAACAGTTCAAAATATACACAAGAGAAAAAAAAAGAACACCAGGAAAGGTTGTTTCAAACTTAGTATTCTGCATGGTATAAAATAAACTGCAATATATTTTTGTGGCAAAGTACTGTACTATAGTTTGATATTAGAATATCTATCCCCTTTCTGAAAAAATCAACAGATTTCTAACACTGCCCACTACTATTAATATATTAGTTAAAGATTGTTTCATTTTTAATTATCTATACTTAAGCAAAGACACTACTTTGTACTTTGCATCTAGTATAACAGTGAGGGTAAAAATGGAATTACTATAAAAATAATTCTAGTAGACTGAGGTAGAGGACAGACCTCACTCAAAAGCCTCCCTCATAATCCTAGGACTCTCAAGTGAGGTTTTAGAAACTGTCTGATGTTAGCTAATAATTTTCATCTCCCTAATGTGGCCAGCATGCTATGTCCTAGTTTAGCAGAACAGAGGAAGTCTTTCCTAATGAGGAAACAAAAGAAGCAAAGACAAAAGACCCAATACAGTGAAGCACACAAAGCAAACCAATGCCATTAAAGGTGATTGTGCTGGGTTGGTTGCCTCCTTAATGTAAGTTTATAGCTGACAAACTGTGAGTATTTTTAGATGTATTATTTATGTCAGTTCTTCAGGCAAAAGCAGGGCATGTTTGAAGCAAAAAAGCTCACTTTACACTGTTCAAAAGCCTGACAATCTTACAAAGAATAAAACTTGTTCAGCTGCAAACTTTCCATTTTATGACTTTCACAGTGCAAGGGTCGCACTTAATTTTGGATCTTAAAGGACAAAAGATAAAGCCTTCAAGCAGAAGATATAACATAAAGCTTTTGTGAAGAGTACAACCAGCACAAATTCTTAGACTGCATGACAAATTCAAATCTTCTAGCACCTAATATTCTATTGCTAAAAAGAAGTCTTAGTCCTTATTGTACAGATAAACCTTCAAAAGTAATAAAATTTAACTGATGGAGACAACCTGAAAGAAAAACTCAGTGATGTGAGCTCTGTCCTGCTTAAACCTGAGTCTTAGCTCTGATGTCCACCACTGTCAACTTTAGTCATTTAACCATGATCATTTAGTGGATACACAGTGTATGAAAGAGACTCAGGAACTGAAGAGGCTGCTGGAAAAATGCAGAGAAAAGCTGAAAGGTGTGTCAAAAAACCTACTACCAAATGCAGAAAAAAAAAATGTTAATGCATATTATAAAGATATATGGCATAGGTGTATGTCTATACTTTGTATATGCGGCCAAAAGAGTGCTGCCAGCACACCTGTGTTTTGGCTATTGCTTCATTCCTTGGAATACTTCCTTTCCTATTTCAAACAGGCTGGGACTGGGCTGGAGGCTGGGAGTTGACAGAGTCAGGACAGGTGACACACACCACCGGGTGTCACGCTCAGCAATAAATGCTCAGGGAGATGAGGATGAAGAGGTGAATGTTTGTGGTTATATTTCTCTGTGCAAGCAACCATTACATGTGCTGAAGCCCTGATCACTAGGAAGTAGTTGGACATCTAACTGCTGATAGAAAGGAGTGAATGAACTCCTCTTTTTGCCTTGCTTGCACACAGGGCTTTTACCTTCCCTGTTAAACTGGCACTGTCTTATCTGTGAGCGTTCTCACCTTCTTCTATTTGCCCTTACAAAAATGGCCCCCCTATTTGCCTTTGCAAGAGAGATGAGTGAGCAAGGGGCTGGGTAGGTGGGTGTTTGGCTGCTGGCTGGGGTGAGCCTATCACAGCCCTGAAGGTACTGAGCAGATATTACCAAGTGTTTAATTATCCTTCCAAGGACTTTATCTTGTCAGGAATAAAGAGGCATACGTAAATAATTTTATATAAAAAACAAAAAAAACCCCAAGCAAACAAAAAACCCCACAACCCCAAACAACAAACAAACATACAAACACACAAAACAAAACAATCAAGTCACTTGTTCCATAATGATGGATGATAATTGTACAATAAAAATATAAGAAAGCATTATGACACTAGGTTAAATGATGTGCAGAAGTGTTTAATAGTTCTTTAGCCTTCAATCACAGTTTGTTCACACTACTCCTTACATTACTGTATATAAACTTTAAGTTTCAACAGTTATTTTTTCAATGCCAGAAGAGATTAATTCATATTAAGTGCTTTAAAACATTATGTAAAAAGATCTTGTCAAAAGCCCAAACCAATTTATAATGTAATAAAGCCCAGTGAAATCTTACTTCTATGATTTTTATAAAATCCATCACCATAAGCCCCCCAAACTAAGAGGAAGGAAATCAATGACAGATAACAATGGAAAGGAGACTATGAACTTGTCCCTAGGTCTGTACTACATACCTGCTTTCACTACTTCAACCTGTGTTCTTCCTGGCACCAAATCTAGTCACTAAGATACTGCTGAGATTGCAAAGATAACACATCAACACAGCATCTGCTAAATTCGTACCAGAGTATTATGCCTGCCTAATCTCTAGGTGTTGTGGATTTCCAATGACTAGTGACTTCCTGAGCAGCTAAATGTGGTACAAACAAAAACTTATATCAAATAGTGTAAACAATACACCCCTGCCTTGGTAGCAATGACATTGAAAAAAAAGGACCTCACACATCACCCTTAACAAAGAATATGACTTTGTTCTCATTTTTCACAAAAAGAACATTTTCTTTTCTGTGTTTACAACAAAAGCACATAATCTGATAATCTAAATGATACGGTTTTCTAGGTCTGTATTTCAAAAGAACAATCTTGCAGAAGTTTAAAAAGTATATACACTAACATCAAACAGATGCTGGTGTCTCATTTTTCTCTTTACACCCATTTAAAGAACAGATACCATCATTTAGCTTTCCACCTGTATCAAATGAGATTACTTTATAATGGAAAAAAGTTACTTTATAATGGAAAAAATAGCCTCAGATATTATTTCAGAAAATGTGTAGCTGTACACATCATGAGAATTGTCATATGGCTTTCTGATATAGTTCCTTGTGCTAGAGCTGCAATTCTTTTAAGAATTCAAAGGTTAACAAGATGCTTACAAGAACTATGACTAATTTCAGTTAAAAATTACAACAATTTTTACAAGAGAATCCAGGAAAAAAATCCTCAGAGGACACAGGCTCTCCCAGGTTTGAGTACAGCTGTTTTAACTTCAGTTTTCAGTATAGCGAAACAAATGTATGTTACCATCAGAAACTATGCTTATAGATAGCTACTGTCTATGCTTCTAGACATTTAAGTGTGAATTTGTTTTACCCAATAGACAAAGGTTATTAGTCAATTAAAGCTTTAAATAAAATTACTTATTCCAAAGTGATTTGCAATAGTAAACCAGCAAACAATGAATCTCTTGAAATTTAAAATCTGCTACCTGAATCAGAGCCTCTTAAGCACTTCTGATAATATATATTTTTAGTTTTAGATTATACTGGTTTTGAGCATACTGATCTATGAATATCAAAATTAGATATTCACTTAAAACTTTCAAATACAGCTAACAGCTCTGTGAAAGCATATATCATAATTTATAGCAAAATCAATTAAAAGATATTTAACCTCTAAAATTAAACTAAATTAATAATTCAGACTGCTCCACATTACCACAATCTATGCAGCATCTTTACAGCATCTGAGAAAACTACTACATTAAATTACAGTCTTTCAAACTGGAGATGATTTGTGGTTTGCACCAGGCATATACTTATACACATATATACATAAAAAAGAAAGTTCTTTCAATATGGTATGGGTAAGATGATAATTCAATTAATGTTTGGGTTTTTCATCATTTTTACCCCCTGAAACACCCCAGGATTCCTAGTGCTCCAATGAAGTACCTACACGTTACTCAATACGCTCAAAGAAAATACTGCCTGGAAAATATGACATGCTTAGTTTTGCATCAGTTCAAACTTAAAATTGAATTAGCATCCCCTAGTCTTCCAGCCTCACCATAGCATGCCATGATTCTCACACCAGCCTCTAAAAACTTTTTCTCCAGCCGTAATCTCACTGAACTGTCTATAATTACTGGTCTTTGGAGCAGAGCCACTAAGATGATCAGAGGACTGGAGCACCTCTCCTTTGAGGAGAGTCTCAGATAGCTGGAGTCATTCAGCCTGTAGAAGAGAAGGCTCCAGGGAGACCTTATAGCATCTTCCAGCCCCTGAAGGGACCTACAAGAAAGATGGGGAGGGACTTTTTTATAAGAGCAAGGACGAGGAGGAATGGCTTTTAAACAAAAGAGGGTTGATTTAGATCAGATTGGCAGAAATTTGGCCGAAATTGTTTACTGTGGGGGAAGTGAGGTACTGGCACAGGTTATCCAGAAAAGCTATAGCTGTAGCATCCCTGGAAGCATTCATGGCCAGGCTGGGTGGGGTTCTCAGTAACCTGGTCTAATGGAAAGTATCCTGCCAATGACAGTGGGTTTGGAAATATATGGCTTTTAAGGTCTTTTCTAAACCAAACCATTCTCATTCTATGATTTTCAGAACATATTTTCTTTTTCAGAGAATATTTTTAATTTTCCGAAATTCTGAAATAACACTAAATATTTTCTACAGAGATAGAATGAGAACTGCCACTGACTCCGCAGACCTTTAAATTCTCTGAATTATTTTCTGCTATCAAATGCTAAAAATATAGTCAATTCTGTAATTTCAGTTCAGTTTTAAAAATGTTTATAAAGAGTAATTAATTCTGTAGTTAATATGCTTATGATGTACAGCCATGTCCACTCAAACCAAATTTAGTACAGAGGAAGGAGCCAAAATCAAGAGTGAAAAACTCTCTCTCCTAGAATAAACTGAGGAGGACTAAATTCAGTCTTAGGGTTCAGACTTTGGTTATCCAACATTATCATCATGCAGGCCCAGGCACAACTGATAGGTAGCATGCTCCTTTTCATTGTTCTTGCTTCGCTGAGTGTAAATTAAAACGTAACCCCCTCCAAATATCTTAGTATCTTAGGAAACACAGCATTCACCAATACATAGTTTGCATTGTACTTTTTCTGTGTTACCATACCCATTTTTTAACCCAAAAAAATGCTCAAGTGTCTTGTGGAAAGAGGGCAATTGCATGACTAGATAAGCAGGCTGCTCCTAGTGCCTAAGAAGTGCTCTCTAAAGTGATCACTGTTAAATATTTTTCATTACAGAAGTGGAACAGACAGCTAGAACTGGGGGTTCAGAAGTGTCCTTTCAAAACTGAAAAAAAAATACTTGTATTAAAATTCCCCCCATAAATGGTACTGTGCTTAAACTGATCATAATTAAATAAGAATCAACACTTTTTTCCACAATACTGGTTGTCTCTATCCCAGTTCTCCCCTGGTTCCTCCTCCCCACCTCTCCAGTATTTAAAGATTTCTTACATAACATGGGAGGAAATTTCCTTTCAGTGCTTTTAAATTTTTAAATAATGTTTTAGACTCTATTGCAGAAAAAGCAGACCTTCACAACACCACCTCCAGTCAGTAATTTCTATAATTTCTATAGGAGTATAAAAATGCTATAGAGGCAAAACACAAACTTCCTGGCCATACAGCAAAACAATATGTATATGCTATATGATTTAAGCATGGATTGTTAAATACATTAAATATGTGAGGCTAGAAAAGCTCAAAAGCAGATACAAAATCCCATCTTCAAAATTTAGGGAGATAAAAACTGGATCAGTTTCATAGTCACATTATAAAGTCAAGGTTTCAATACACGATGACTATACCTAGCCCTCAATTCTGTTCACAGCAAATCAGTTCTGGATAATGCCTCATACACTTCAACTGAGAATAATTACATTTTTATAGCCATCATCAGAATCACCCATCAAGTGAAGATGATTTGCTGATAGGAAATAGTATCACTCCAAACAACCAAGACTTTAACACAAGAACATTTCCTACCAAGACTGTTAGACTATGGAACAAATTAGTAGCAAGAACCAAAAGAATAAACCATATTTTCATGCTCTAGTTTGGCTGATCTACTAGCTAACATTTTTCTACCTCGAATCACACGGTTCCAACTATATTCTTATGCTGGCTACAGCAAACTAGTAAACCCACCATGATCTGATGTACTAGAAAATGCAATAGAGAAGTATTTAGTTTTAGTTGGTTTTCTTCTCTGAATCAGGGCAACATGGGTCAGATGAGAAAAGAGAAGCAGACAGTTCTGGCCAGAATTGTATGGGGGCTCCTTTTCATCCATTTTAACATGAAACCTCCACCTACGCTGCCTACTCACACTATCATTTAAACTAAAAAAGTAATCAGATACTGGCATATTTTGGCACTGCCATGTGGTTCTGATTGTGCTGGTATTTTGAACAAAGAACTGTGCAAGTTTCCCAGAACATAATTCATAAAACTAAACTGCAATAGTGTATCTGTGAGATAGTGAGTCATATACCTTTCATTAATGTTCATGCTTGACAAAAGCATAATAATTCCTGGAAATTTCTGGTTCAGTCACAAACACCCTGTGCCCATCCACCATTCTGACAGGCTGGTGTTGTTCAGACAGTCTGAAAAAAAATCACTGGTAGGAACTCCATAGAAGGGAACATGATGCAGCATAATATAATATCATACCTTTTGTTCTTTCTTGTGCCAAAAATCTGCCTTGGTTAGTAAATCGTCAAAAGGACTATTCTGTAAAGCAGCAGGGTGTAGCAGTGCACCCCCCCTCCCCACATTAACAGGTGTTTCTGTAAAAGGAAAGCGTTTAAGTTTCACCCCGATCTTATAAGGCAAAAGAACCAGAAGCTTCACTGCTCTCCTCACCGTAATTGGCCTTGTGCCAGGACAAAGGCACCTGTTGTATCGTTGAAATGTAACCCAAGAACTGTAGCTATTTCTATTAGGCAAGATGCCAAAAACCCCTCCTAAATTGTTAAATACTTAACAGAGAGCACAGAAACTCTCAGTGCATTTTCAGGGTGTGATAGCAGGTGTATGGATCCTCCCCGCACCTTGCACGGCTTTTACTCTTTTGTTTTGTATAGTTTGTTATTTTAGTCCTTATTAAAAGCTTATGCTTCTCAGACACCTCCGATCATGCTGTCTCGCTGTTTTTATGAGCCATTTCTGAGAGGCTGTGGGCAACCCTCAGAGTGCAATGCACCTTTGTGAGGCTAATAACATTCTGGCTTCACACAGAAATGCATCGGCAGGGACCTTGAAGTCCTAGTCAGCTTGCACAAGGATGTGTCATGGAAGATGCATCTTGCCCCAACAGGCTCTAAATCAGGAAAGGTGACCTACTGGTTCTGACAAGAAGTTTGTACTTCAGCACAAATTTTTGGTGAAACAAAATTTTATAAAAGCACTTCTTTGTTTTTGAATAAATTTTACACTAACCACAAAAAATTTATAAACATTCTACACCAAATTAGGGGAGAGGTGTCCATAGAAAAATTCTTTAGATCAGATGAAAAAAACAAGTGACGTTCTTGTGCAAACTACGGAATGGCTGCACTTTGTTTTTTTATTAATATGTCTTAACTTCTTTCTTAAAAGTAAAAAAGATAGAGCTAAATGAATAAAAGACACTCTCCATCCTGTGTCTTCCACATACACCCACAGGTTCCTGGTCCATTACTTCAACATCCAAATGTAAGTACAAGTTGATGGGCACCACTCTGTTTTCCATTTAGATTTCAGTTGTGTAAGTAGTCATGGCCTCCAGTGAGCTTGGTTTGTTTCATCCCATTCCCCCCTTTTTTAATAGTCTCGCTTCACAACAAAGCACAGTAGAAGGAGAAAAGGTACATGTGTTTGCACTCAAGCTCCACTACCTTTTGTTGTTCTTCCACCTTCTGCTGCAGTCCTATGCATCATAGCAGGAGCATGACAAGAGATAGCTAAAGAAAAAAACCTGAATTAATTTCCTTAGGCTAGGTCCTCTCACTCTTGGATTCTAGAGGCAGAGTTTGTCAATGAACTTACAATCACCTCTGTCTGTGCCAGGTATCTTCCCTCTCAGCACATAAAGGACTGCTTACAAACTAGAATGGGACACAAAGGAATGCAGACAGTGATGTGAGCTATGTTTGGGCCATAGTTCACCAGCTGAGGGGTTTTGCTGCAGTTTCTATACCTATGGCACTGAAATGTAACAGCTCACATTTCATACACCATGTATATGGCTGGAAAATACTGACAAAGTTTCTTATGATATCCATTTTGAGATATAAGTATTGCTTTCTTCCTCTGCACACAAAATCACATTTTCTGCCTCTTTTTTCCTGAAGAATTACTTAAACAGTTAAATGCTACATACAATAAATTATGATAAAAAGCACACTGCATGCAAAAGTACAACAAGTCTGTTTCCACAGCACATGCACAACTGTATTTGAAAAATGATGAAAGATTGATGGAAGACAAGTGGAAAAACACCCCAACTTACTTTGAAGTTAAAATAAGAAATTGAAGATGAGATGCTGAGGAAACACATGAGAATTCAAAAAAAGCAGCTGCAGTGGTCGAAAGTCTTTTGATAATGGTGTCATGTATAGCACATGGAAGGGCAAAAAAGGCAAACTGCTGCCAACACAGGTAGAATAATAGACAGAGAAACTTAGGAGAGATAAACAGGTACTGTGAATTTCATCTAATCAGATCACTGGATGTATTGAGATTCAAAATGCCAAATAAAATCTGTAATAGAAGCAAGAGAACAATGTATTTTTATAACTGTAACTGATGAAATAGAGGTATCGATAAAGAGAAACAGTTGTTCTCTGGTAGACACAATACGATTTTCACTGCTGCTGCCCCTAACAGGTTTTATGTAAGTTCAATCTAGAGAAAATGCAGAGAAAACTGGGAGCGCCTCAGCACTCTGGCTGAGCAACTACATCCCACTGCACCTTTCTTTCCATTATAAAGTAAGATTATACTATACTAATAGTTGCTCAAGTTAAGCCAAAGAGATCCTCAAAACATTCTGTCCCCACTATGTTGGGTCACATACTGTACTTTACCACATTTATCCAAAAAATTCAGTACTGCTCACACATTTGTATTAAAACAGTGTCCATGCACTAGTTAATGTTACATTTATACTTAGGGTAAAGGAAACTGGGTTACTTTTAGAAAAAAAAGAATCCAAATGACAAACATCTGCACAGTGGTTAACCATTCTAAATATAGATTCCATGGATTAACAGATTTCAATCCAGAAAGATTATTCTAGTAATAATTCTAATACATTATTTATATCCTCCTGAAACAGCTTACATTTAGAAACCAGATCAGTCTGTTGTGCTGTGCTGCAGATAAAAACAGCAGCATATTGTCACAGCAACTACAAAAATGGTGTTCTGCCTTTCAGTTTAGTGGTTCCCTGATGAAGAGACTTGATCATCTAGCAGAATTCTTTCTGTTCAGCAGTCTTTCTAATGCATAAACCCAAAATTCAGTTTTCTAATACACCAAAAGCAGTATTCCTCCTTACTGTAACATAATTAACATACTCAGTTCAGTCTGGATTTTGGACCTCCCTCAAAAGAACCACTACTTAACAGTACAAGCTATGTCATTATGCAGCCAAGAGGAACCACCAAGTCTGTCCGTGTTTACTCTTTGAAAAATCTCTTTACATTATTTTTTTACAACTTTGTCTGTCCTGTAATAAGTGAGATGGAGCACCAAACCCACTTCATGGGTTTTCCTGGAAAAACGCAAACGATAAAAACCATGTGCAATTGCCCCTATGGGATCCTGCTTCTTTCTCTTTGCTGTTTTAGAATCTTATTTTCCAATATTGTAAATAAAACAAACAAGTAGTTCTCTAAACCACATACTTGATATGCTTCAGAGTAGAGGAACAAAAGCAAATTGATCTGACTGAAGAACAGCAGGTACTGTGCAGGAGGACACGTTGCTTCTGGATGTGCCAATGCTGACCGGTCTGCTGCAGTGGGCCTTGGTTTCTACGGATTTTTGCCTCATGATTTATGACTTGGATCATCCCCTGTTACATGGCTCTTGTACAGCATCTCAGAATAGAGCATTTAGGAGTCTCCTACATACACCTAATTTCCCAAAATTTCCTAAATATTAGCAATTACCTGAATAAAACTTACCAAATCATAAATTGTAGCTGGAATTAATAAAGAGGGCAGAAAACATCGAGGAAATGCACAATAAGGAAGATTATAAATTTTTTCCATACAAATGATCAGCCCAGTTTTTAGCTTTTTCCAGAAGAATGACTGGCACGCAGTTTTTACTTTCTTCCAAGAATCATGTGTTATATTTCATGCTATTCATACATGTTTGTTTGTTTGTTTGTTTGTTTTTTTAACAAAAATTTTGCTACATCCAATTGGAACACAGACAGAATGCTCCAGAGTCATCTGGAGTCCAATTCAGGGAGCCCACTCAATGCAACACATTGCCTGATTTCTTTCACTATTTAATGTATTTGAGTTCCTTCACCATATCTGACCTTTTTGATGGTTTAATGAATGTTTTTTTCTCTGTTTCTTATTAATTAAATAGTTTCCATTATTTATTTTCTTAATCTGTAAATTGCTTGGCTTGAAAACTAGTATGACAAGAAAAACAGTGGGATAAGCAGATGGAGTTTTGTTTTTCTACTAAAGAGCATTTCAGAGTTGCACTAAAATTCTAGCTCTCCTCTTCCTGAGACATACTAATTTTAATCTGAAAGTGGAAACTGGGGTATTCTAGATTAAATCTATTTTTGATTTTCTAATTTTACTTTTTAAAAAGTCCCCAAAATTCTTGTTTCTTACACATTTTTGGTGTGTGTGTGTTTGTTTTTGTTTGGTAAGGGTTTTTTGGTTAGTCATTTCTTCATTTTTTATACATCTTTTACCAAAACACAAAATTTTTGCATGTATGGAAGAAAGTGAGAATCATCTTTCTTCACCAGTTGCTTCCTCTCTGTTTCTCTTAAGTAAAATCCCATTTTAGTTTCCAAGCTGCTATCTAATTATTTTCAATTTACTTTAGAATCTGTATCGGCAGTGCACTTTAGCAAAAAGTCTAAATCCAAAGCAAAACTCAAAATAGCTTTTAAAACCTATTGAACAAAATACAAATGAAAGAAATAATGCCATTACATCTGGGAGAAGCATCAAATTATTTATTTAGTTGAGTGTTCATAATGTCAAATATTTATTTGATTGTACATTGTTCTACTAATCATACAAGATTGATTAGTCTGATTAGTGCAATCTTTCCTCACACTGTAGATAGGAGTAAATGAGATGTACAAAATATTAAAACAAGATCTCTTCAACTTTTCGACCTACAAATATTAAGATTTGATTCACCTTTTGTGAAAGTTTCAGATTTTTTTTAATAAAGACTACAGGGAGAAAGCCTTGTCTAATGAATAAGTTTCTTCAGACTGGTAGCATTTTCAAAAATGTAACATCATTAATGAATCAGGACATTTAATTTCTTCATTTTCAATATGTCCAAATGTTTTCTTGCTCATACGCCAATTGCTAGCTTTTAGTACAATATAACCTAATACTCAAATGAAAGGTAAAATAACTTTTAATAGAAATTTGATTACAAATTACTAATAAGGGGAACTGAAGAATTTCTAGTATTCTTACACAAAGCAGATATACTCTTGAAAGAAAATTAAAAGAGAAATAAAGACCCCACATTCCATTCCCCATAATTCTAAATTGTATTAAATGTGAAGCATGTTTAGCTAAATCACCTATAAAGGAAATAATTCCCTTCTGATGTGTAATCATTATAATTTAGGTGTTGATATAAAACATTAGAGAATCACAAATCATTATAATTTAGGTGTTGATATAAAGCATTAGAGGATCATGGGGTATCGGAAAAAGCAGTGTTTCAAATAAAATCTTGGCAACAGCTAGCTTTAAAAAAAGATGTTATCACAGCTGTACAGACATAAGGGTGTTACATTGTAGCATAGGAAAATTTTTTTAATCTAACTTTTTGGTATAAACTTTTTTTTTGATGTTACAAAGACATTCCTCTGCCCAAAATACTGCTAGCTTCTGCAGTTGTAACAGTAGGTTCTCTCTTTCCTTACTTCTGAATTATTTCCTTAATTCTGAAATGCTGTTACCATACAACATCTCTTCAGTATTTTGCAGTACTATATAAATAAACTCCTTTCACTAATTTATTACTTTAACTTTACCATTTCCTACTAGAATCACTGATTGCTTATCAACTGCAGAAACAGCTTGTATGATATCTGATCTGTTCTACTAGCATGATGTCTTTTGGACATGTACAATGACTTTTGCTCAGTGACTGCCTGCAAAATGAAAGAAATGTAAAGAAAAACATTAATTTTGCATAGCATTATTTTCTCCCAGAAGCAGACATGATGGGAAAAAAAAAAAAAAAAAAAAAAGATTTGGAGTTGAATCCCGTTGAAGTTAATGGGAGGTGTTTTGGATAAAAAACATTTATAGACACATTGTCTGCACAAAGCATGAAGAAATAGCTGTGGTTTCTGGCCTGGAAGTGTTCAAGGCCAGGTTGGATGTGATTTGAGCAATATGGTCTACTGGAAGAAAGACAGAGGGGCAGAGGGGTGAAAAAGAGTTTATCTTTAAGTTACCTTCTGATCCAAACCCTCCTATAATTCTGATTCTGTGAAACAGTAGAGAGCTTTAATTCTCACAGATGTTGAAATTTTTTTCCTAAATAATAGTAATAATAATATTAACAATAATAATAATAACAACTATTATTATTATTATTACTACTACTACTAAGTCCTACACTCAAATCTCCATACAAGTCACATTTCATTTACCTCAGTTATATGTATTCAGAGAGTTTAATACCCTGAAAACTAATCAGAAATACAAATTCTACTCAAAACTCTTAGTCATTGAGAATGACTCAGCAACAACTTGTAGAAAGAAGAACTAGGAGCACAAAATTCAGGTTTTTTTTTTTTTTAAATTCTATCTTAAATTCTCTCCTTACTGTGTCTTTGGTATAGTTCTTCCGGTTACACACAGTAAAATTCATAATATGAAAGCACTCTCGTATCATTGTTCCTATCATTGCTGAACTTTGATTTTCATCTGCCACAAAGCATCTTATGTAACTGCAATTTAGTGTGCTCTTCACTCTATCTATGTAATAAGAATCCCTGCTGATATTATGGGATCACCTAACCACACAATACTGCAACCTACCTCTGTGAACAGGTCATTGTCTTTCTCAGATGAGACACTGCAAATTTCATAAATTCTTATGATCTAAGTTGTCTGTGAGCTTCTAGCAAAACTAAAATAATAGTTTTTAAACCTTACCGTTTATAAAAGAAAAAAAAGCACTTCAATGCTTCTAGGCTGATCATTAGTATTTTCTTGGAATAGCAGCAAAGATTCTGTGGTTATCTATTGAAAAAACATACTTTTTTTTTTTCTTTTTTCAGACAGTCAACAATAAAATATGTAATTAATTTCATTGGGCTGTTTCTTTCCTTCGTTGTTTTCATTCAGCAAGATACAGTGCCTGTGAGGATGGACGAGGATCTTATTTGCGGCATGGGACATTACCCCAGCTATTGACCCTTTGGGCTGTAGCACTGAGTCCATTGCTACTAAAGGCAGAAGTGGCTGCATTTGGAGACTTTGTGTCCCTCTTCAGAAAAACTACACGTTACCAAGGTTGCAAGAAAAGCACAAATATGTCAGTGAACACTATTGCCTCTTCTCATCGTACTAACCATCAATGCTAGCCTGGCACAGCAAGTAGCAGAAGATCCTCTCCCTCTTTTGCAAGATGGGCACATAATGCCCATTGAGTTCCACTCTGCTGAGATAATTCTATAATATCTGTATATCCTAAAAGCATTTTATAGACAATCAGCTTAATAACATATATTTAATTTAAATGAAGGAATAAATTCACAGCACAGCCAGCTATTCTGGCCTTCATTAGAGCTACTATGACAGTGCAGCTACAATATATTCTAGTCTAAATAATCTAGTTTCAAGATGATCAGAAAATATGTCAAAGTACATGCAGATACACCTGGATAATCCTGATATACTATTTTTATCCAGTAGCATCCTAAGCAATTTTCCCTCCTTTCCAATACAAGTGCTAAGTTATTTACAACACAACTCATAATCAAATGCAAGCAGAGGTTCTTCCTGCAAATTTGCAAAACTATCTGGTCCACTTGTTATTGTTAACATCAAACTGTGTAGAAGATATGTCAAACAGTAGAAGAGGTCAGGTCAGAAAATACCCTCAAAAGCTGTAATAAAAAATAATGGCATAAAAAGACTACAAATAAAAGTAATTAAACCTCTAAAATGTTGACATTTGAATGTTTGCAACAGGAGATTCAAATGCACCTCAGAAGACAGTAGCTTTTACATGCTATTTTACTCAGACACAACTTCCACAGAAATCACAACTGCAGTTTTACAAAGTGGTATGCATTTGGGCATGAATCCATCATTCTTAATACCTTTTTATCCAGTTATGATCAGTGACAGAATGAATGTCCTAATAACAAAGGTCACCATGTAGCAACAATAGTTACAACCAGAACAAAAGCAAAGAGAAACTCTGGCTCAGCAACAACCCACACCTGAAACTTCTCCCCTCCTTTTATCAGGATTTTTAAAAAGACAGTGCTTCATGTACCCACTTAGCCCTGTAATGCTGCATTGCTGCTGTAGGAACAGCCACTAGCTCAGCACTGAACTTGAAAGGCATCAGGGCTGAGGCTAGCCATGCTTGCTGTGGCTGACTCCCCTTGCCCTGCGTGCTGCTTGGCTTTACTATGTTTAGCTGTGGCAACAGTTTCTCTCATTAACCAGATATCTGCAGCTAATTTGTTTTACTTTTCTTACCTTCTATGGTACAACAACTAACAGCAGTTATTCCAGGTATAAAGAGATAGCTGCATTGCTAATATAATGAGGTAAAGTGTAAAGAAATGCAGGGCTGCTAACAAAGGCAGAGGCGTTCAGAAATGGAGACCCAATACATGATATGGAGGAGTTACATGCATGGGATCATACTGGGATTGGCACTGCAGATTAAAACAGCTATGAGACACTTCACAGAGGTCTGTTAAAGAAATGCAGACTTGGCCCTGCACAGAATTGGTTTTAAGTATAACAAACAGAACACAGAAAGTGTATCTCACATACATGAAAAACACGACATAAGGTACTTTGCGTGTGGCATGAAGCTGCAGATTCCTAAAGAGAGAGCAAAGGTACCAAAGTGTGGTACCAAACGCACAAATGATCACAAATAGATTCCGGGGTAAATAAAAAGAAACCATCAACATGAACTTCATTTTATACTCAGTGAAAGACTTTAAGCATAAGAGCTTCCCCTTCTGCCCTGTATTTCCTCTTTCCTTATTTTAAATGACTTCTTCAGGTTCTCATATTTCCCTAACAAAGGTCTTAATTGAAACTTCCTAAGTACTGCTTGCCTACTCTAGCTGTGATTTCATTTTATTTCCTTCTCGTCCTGCTTTGTTTTGGTGCCAACATAAATATTAAAGTTTTTAGCCCCCCAGCAGCTGAGAGATCCATTGGTAATCCAGGAAAAAATCTTGTTATGAGTTTCATCATAGAAAGAGTGTATGAAATCTGAGTACATAAACGCACAACTAGATGCAAGAAGGATTCACAATTTCAATAAAAACATGACTGTGCAAGAAAAAGAACTGTAAAACTATGTGCTCATGAAAAAGAGACTTGCGTAGATGAAGCCAGCTTTGGTCACAAGTTCAACCTTGAAAGCCTAGCACTTTCACTGCAAGACTGTCAGTTGCTAGAAGGTATCCATATGAATTTGAAAACTCAGAACTGTGGGGCAAAATAACAGCACCTGACAGTGTGGATAAACAGTGCTGTATCTCACCCACCTGTTTATCCAGACTTTATCCAGATTATCCCTGGGAGCATGAAAAGCAAACTGACTTCTTGGAAATTGACTACTAGCCATCTTTGTCAGGTAAAACAATGACGTTTTCAAAAAGATACAAAAGAACCAGTGAAGTGTCATTAAGAAATGATACAAAACTGCCAATATTTTTCCCTACAAATCCGGATCCTTTCCAAGAGGACGCTGCAGTTTTAAAGCCGAATGCAGAGCCTTGCTCCATCTAAAATGATTGTGAGAAAAAATGCAATATAGCTGGAGGAGTCACAAATGGTATTTTTCCGAGATCTTCCAGAAAACTAATACAAGCTTCTACATTAGCAAACAATATAAATGCATTTATATATTACACACCAAATAGAATTTATAAAAGATAGACTTCATTTGCTTAGCTACAGCAACCATAACAAGAATCTTTACTAATATAGGCAATTCCTAGACTTAAGTAGCTATTATTGTACCCTAACAATTTGCATAATAACACATGCTAACAATATAATCATATCCCAACAGAAGCCTAAAAATTGCCCATGAAAACACACACACAAAATATGCAAGCATCTCTTGCAGAAGCATGAAGAGCTGTCCTTTGCTGAACAGAGGGAGGAAGCTTGGGTCCCTCTGCTGTTAGCTAGCTAGGTGAGTCTTGCACCTCTGAACCTGCATCAATGCAAGCCTCTGGAGGAAGTGCAGGTCAGAAGCTCACAGAATTGCTCCAGTTTACAATTTAAGTTTTATATACTTCAATTTAATAACAGAATGAATTCTGCCACCACAAGATGTCTATGGCTGCACTTCACTTTTCTGCAGGATGGAAGAAAACCTTTGACAAATAGTTATCTCATTACAAAATAAACTTGGTAAAGCAGCCATTGCATTTACAAAGAAATTCCAAAATCTGTACAGGTTTGCCATCTCAGACTGCTCTCCAGAAAAAGCTTCAATTAAAGATAAAAATGATATGCTCAGTAATCTTGAAACATCTTTGAAAATACTTACCTCACATCAGGATTCTGCTGCCCTGAAGTAATTCTTAAAAGTGTACTTATATTATATACTTCTCACTGCCATTTATTAAAACCCTTTCACTTGATCCAGCTAGAGATTTATGATTTTTTCTTAATGAATTTTTACTGATTCCTTAAGCACATATGGTATGTTAGAAATCATGGTTACAAAGTACCACAGATCAGCTTTCTATTGGAAGTACCTGAGTGACAAAATCCAGATTTTTACAAGGCAGATTGTTAGAATACCGAAGAAAAATGATGAAAAGTAAAACTTGGGGAAAAAAAAAACTAAATACAAGACTGACATCAAAGGCATGAAAGGCAAGCCGTTGTGAAATGGAATAAGTGGCAGAGGGCCATTCCCATTTACGACACGTCAGGCTGTACAGAGGATGTGACTCTAGATTAACATTCTCCTGGGAAGATACCTCAGCACTGGGAAAGACAGCTGCACAAGCCACATGTGCAGCTTGACACAGTCTAAGAAGTAGACCCATTTAAATATTCCATGCCATGATTGCAAACTCTCACCAAGGATAAAATAATCAATCCAAACCAAAGTATCTTCTGGAAGCTATTACTTGGAATCAATCACTTATTTTACTAATTTTGGAATTTTTGTATTTTGTAAACTGTGTTTACTGATGAGAACTAACAGATTTATAAACACTATATAATTTTCTATATAATATTGTAAGAGATTTAAAGATAAAAAATTGCCTCAAAGACCATTAAGATCACCAAAGGGCTTGGCTCATTATGGCAAATCATACCAAGAGGCAATTGCTCATTGGTGACCACCCTGCCACCCTGCTCCCCCAGCCTGCCACTGTTGGATATGCTTTTGTGAACTCCTGGAAATTTGGAGAGTAAGTTAAATCACATGACAGGAACTAGAAGTAAAATAAAGGTGATAATATTGTGCAATTATCTCAGACTAGGAAGAGGTAAACAAGCTGGGGGTGCGCTGATGATGAACACAAAGAACCCACGAGGAAAGCCAACTCAGCAACTGACAATCAGTGCTGACAATCAGCCCTGAGTGGGTCCAGAAGGAGGAGGCCACGGCCCACTGACTCAAAAGAAGAGGAAGACTGAGCATGGGACTAATCATCATCGGAAGCAAGTGAATAGGAGAATTGTGTACCCAATGAGCATTGATTCCTTTGTTTGCTAAAATGTTTGAGTGCCCTTGAACCCCTACTACTGAGAGGACCAGAAGAGGACCAGTGGGAAAATGTCTGGAACCACGGGTGGTGGTACCTTTTTACTTAATCTGTCTCTCTCACTCTTTTTCAATCCCCTCCTCTTTTTTTCTATTTCTTTCTATCTCTCTACCTCCCATTTATTGTTAAATGAAATTCATGATATTGCCTTCAGCATATGGTCTCGTTTACACCTTAATTTGGGAAGAGGCATCTCTCCAATAATCGGATCTTAACAAATGTAACTAAAATAATGTAGGAATTGGTTAAGCATGTTTTAACAAGAAAAAGGTCTGAAAGTATCTTTCTTTCTTAGCTATCAAAAATTAAAAAATCTGTACAATGTTTTATTCTTGAAAGTAACCTCTAAAGATTAAAGTGTCTGGAGAGACTGTAGGTGACATGATGGTGAAAATGCTCATATACATTGTGCTTGTGCACTACCATTTCCTTTACCAAAACAATGAGATCTGGAATTTTTAAAGTCATTTTAGGGATCTAGACAGCTAAGAATCTTTATAGACTTATAAGGAAACAAGTATTCAATATTAAGACATCCAGACTCTCAGCTTTAGAGATACATTTTACAAGAACAAGTTTTCAAAAGGTCTCAATACCAGTTTAAGTCTTAAAGCAAAACAAAAACCCTTCCCAAAGAAGAAAGAATATATGCATACCATACTGAAAAGACTCATAATATTTCCTGGACCCATTACATTTTCAAGCTAGTTCTCACATATAATTGAGAGAGACACCCTCTAAGTATCTCTCTGAAATCTTGAATTCACAATGACAAACCTACCCAAAGCAGGAATAATTTCTTGAGTAGATACTTCTCTGATCAGTTAGTATGTTTGCTCTTGCTTACCTCAAGAGGAAATTTTTATTGCAGGAAATTTATGATGAGAAATTTTCTTTCAAAGGCATATTTATCATTAGTCATTCTACTAATTTTGAGAGCAAACCAAAACTGTGTTAGTCATTTTATGACTTGCTTTTCTTCCCAGCTTTCCTCCAAAACTTGCAACTGCCTATGGCCTTTAATTCTGTTCTGCTTTAGATGGTTTAAAGAAGGAAACCATTACAGTACAATTGATAAGGATATGTAACACTTTGTGTTAGACTTGCAGACCAAATATTTACCTACTAAAGACTAATATTTTAAATAGCAGTAATCAACTCTTACTCACAGAAAAATATTTGTCTTGCAACAAATAATAAACACATATAAAATATTCTTAACTGTAAAGTTAACTCAAAATGCCATTAGTTTAAATTAGAAAATTCTGACACTGTAGGGTTTCTCATTTAGAAGATTCAAACATTTAGTTTTTCTTTGATCCCACTGATTAAATTTTACTGTGTTTTTTCCCACTTCAAGTTTATTATTACACCACAAAATAACGATGGCCAATGAAAACCCATCATGTTTTGATTTTGCACAGAAAGATAACTTAATACGATGGAATTAGGAAAAAACCTACACGTAGCATGGGGTCATAAATCTTTGCTTGCCTAATACTTGACTCTAGACAGTGCCACATTAAGCCAGTATTTAAAGACAAATTTAAAAAATAAAAGAATTATTTCTAAAAGTAAGTTAAACTTTACCAAGAAAGTAGCATAATTAATTTTAAACACTTACTTGCTTCTGTAGACATTGTTCTTGCCTTCTTTGTTTTCTCCTCAGGCTTTTTGACTTGTTTCTTTCTCTCTTACTCAGCTTTTGGTTGAAGGAAATACTCATAGGCTGCACAAGACCACCAGGTGTGATGTACTGTTCGTCTTCTACAGTCCTTGTAGGCGAGGAAAAGTTCATCACAAATAATGACCCATCAGCAATGACACTCCCAGAAGATTGTCCAGTAACTTCAAAATCACACTCGCTTTCTGTCTCTCTGTGTAGTAATGTGGTAATGGAAGTAACTTGAAATTGGTTTTGTAGTATGTCAGCACTGGAGCTATACAGACCCTGAAAAGAATTACCACCTTTCCTGGTGGACTCTAATTGCAGACTCCCTTGCATGTAAGCAGGTGGATTTTCATTTTGGCCACGGTAAAATGTTCCCGTGCTGCAAGTTTCATGTAACACAGATGACAAAACAAGTCTTTCCCTCATATTTAAATCCAAGCTATGTGACCTTCTGTGAAAAGGTTTGACAATGCTTGCATCTTTTATAAGATTGGAAGCAGGGAGATTTATTTTTTGATTTAATGCCTTTAAGGGAAGTTTTTTACTTTCTATCTCATTTCTGGGAGCTCTTACTTCTAGACAGAGTGCTTCTGTTAATCTTCCAGCACCATTATTACTTCCAGCTGTGTAGGAAAGTCCTTGATTTTTGATTTCTAAAGTTGCAGTTACCACTTCATGGCAGGTATCCTTGTTAAAACCAGACTGAATTTTGAGAAGCAAATGTTTTTCTGATGATTTTGACAATTTAACAGAGAAAGGTAGCTGATGCTCAGTCCTATTTTTGCAGAAATGTCTATTTACTAACTGTCTGCAGGAACATTCTCTGTCGCAAACAAAGTTAAAGCCCCCTAAGCAGGCCTCACAGAATGGACAGTGCAGTTTTCCAACTGTCCACTGTGCCTATTGACAAAAAGAGAAAAAAATAAAACACAATATGTTCACTGAAAATAAACGAGCAAGAAATAATTACTGGAGTTATTTTCTCCTTTGGTAAGAGGACTTTCCTCTTGTTTTCAAATACAATAAAAGACACTTCACAGCAGAAAGCAAATCCACCATAAATAATGTTCTGGTCAAAGCTCTGCTTGCTACAGTGATAATTAATTCTAAGGAAACGAAAACACACATTGTAAAATGTAGGAGGTTTGAAATATGTTTAAAATTTGTCCACAGATAGAAAAATGCTGTAATACTAATAAAAACATTAGATCTTTAAAGCAGTGAAATCAATTTCCCACGTTAATCTGGAATTGGCAGGCACAGCCTCTCAGCTCAGTGTTCTGAGCACTGATACATTTCTTGCATACTAAGTGCAGTGGAAGGAGATTTCTTATGAAAAGAACATAGCTTTTCACTTTGATTACCTCACAAAAGCTTAAAATGGTATTTGTATTTTAGTATATGTAGCATCACAGCATAATCTCTGTGCAGATACCGTAACAAATCCTTATACTCTATATAAGGAGACATTATTTTCATTATTTATTATTCTATGAATTTCTTTTCAAACCTGAAGGCACTTTTTCAAAAGGAAATACATATCAAAGGCATATAAATGCCTACATATTAATACAACTATTAGTCCTCATACATATTTAGACAACTATTAGTATTTTTGGCAAATATATTAATCTGTCAGCAGCACTGTTGAGGACTAAAGTTATATAAGTGTTTGTAGGATCAAAGCTCAGATGAGGAAAACATTACCAGCTCCAGTCACACTCTACTCACTTCAGTGTCTAAAGAACCATGAATACAGAAGCTGCCCAACATTTCTAGTTTAAGCATTGCTTTCAGCTGCAAATGTCCTTCAGAGTGATTTGGAGACATAACTGATGCTTGTCCTATTGAAAGCTACAGAAAATATCAGAAAAACCAATTTGGCAGTGTCAGGAAGAAACAAAGAAACTCCAGCAACTTGTGTGGAAAAAAGATTATTTTTCACACACAGTGCTAGAAGTTCTGGAAACATTTATTTGAGAAACTTACTCCTGCCTTGTGGGTTAACACCTCAGAATTACAGAAAATATCATAGATATGTCTTTCATTGCACCAATGAGAATCTATGCAAATCTGGAAAGGCTTTTAACTTGGAGAAAAATTAATACTTTACATATAACCAAAGACTTTCCCATTCTTGAGAATTCTGTAAACATGCACAGTCCCACTCAGTTTATAAGGCTGACCAGTGTGTACACAGGGCATCCCCAAAGAAGAATTAAGCTTGTTCTGAGATTTAAGAGTAAATCTCCCACACTCCATTTCCCAGATGCCAGAGACTAGATACTAAAATTAAGGGAAAGACGCTTTTTACTGACTTTATTGGGTCTCTCTGGCATGGAATAGCATCCTGAATCTTCAAATGGAGAGGCAGAGTGATTTATGAAAATTAAGAAAGCTGGAAGCCAGGAAAAAATGGACATGCAAGACACAGTACAGAGGAAAAAGGACATCTCTATGTTCCATGTGCACAGAGACTGGGAGATGAGGTGTGGTATCAAGGAGCCTGGGACTGATTTAGCATGAGTTTGGCAATGGAGTGTGGAAGCACTGACTCAGTAAAAGAAGTAACAGCCTACTAGTGGAGGAGGTGGTAAGGGGAAAATCAGCAAGATCTGAAAGGGAGCTTAGAGTACACACATTTAGTGATGGACTGCATAAAGAGGAAAAAATGGAAATGGTTAGAAAAAGAAACCAAAACAAGTGATAAGTGATGGGTAAAAGAAAATCCAGGTCAATAAAGGTCACTAGCAGCACTAGCTACATATTTGTAATTATTGAAGATGATCTATACACTAATATGTACATGAAATCCAAGGAGATTGGCTACGAACAGGGACAGATGGCAAAAAAGAACCGGCTGGGAAGCAGTGGGTTCTACAGCCTGCAAATAGACTTAGCGCTTATGTAAAATGATTTAGCCTTTGATTCAGGAGTCAGGAGAAAACAACACATGATCACAAAATTATTCAGAGCCCTGGAAGATCTGGAGATAAGTCAGAATTGTTTAACACCCCCCTCACACACACACATTTACCCACAAAAACACAGGATCTTTCCAGAGGAGACAAAGTGAATGAGGCAAGAGTTCCAAGAATATTAAGTGACACAATGAACAGTCAAAGGCGTCAAAGGTGTACACAGAGAATTGAATTGTCTGCCTTTTTCACCAGAGGAGAACTGCTCCTCTGCAACCTTAAGCAAATGTGTCAAGCAGTCTATGGGTTTTGCATTTCCTCGGTCCCCAGTTTAATCCTCCATATTTTCAATGCAGAGGCTAAAGGTGCAAAGGATAATTTAAGAGCTAAAGGTGAAAACAATAATATTACTATCAATATTGAATACAATTATACTGAAATCATTTAAGAGGCAAAAAAACCCTGTTACAAATGCTTCCTTATTATTAAAGATTCATGATTAGGTGATATTGTAAAGTGAGGAAATAACTCATGAGCTGTAATTTTCAAACACACCTCCAAGATTAGTGTTTCTGAACATAACTATTCTGTTATTTTCACTGAAGTAGAAGAGATCACTCATTTTAAAAAGTTTAATTAATGTTTAACAAAAAAGCCACATAGAGCAATACAAAGAAGGAAGATGAAGTTTTTTAAATTTTTGAATGCTTAGTTCTAGAGTCATAGAAATTTTTTTTCTTTTTGTGCATAATTTTCAGTATGGGTTTGCTTTGGGCAGAATTACTTAAAATATAGTAAAATTTTACACAAAAGTCTAAGGAGAAAGGAATGCAAATATCATTTACTTATGAAAATCAAAGATTCCTAAAACAAAATCTGTGCAGCAAAAAGCACTGCTTCTGTTATTAGTATCTATGCCACAATATTGACTTCTAGATCTAAAACAATTTGAAGAAAATACCAGCTGAAGCAGTCAGTACAACAGGAAATTTATGAGATGGTTTGTAATTTCAAGTGGGCAGTTAAAACTCAAAGCAGTGACGCTGGCTTATTATCAGACCTTTGAATTTGCAGGAAGGTATCTACTTTCTATTCATATGACATAAGAGCACATTAAGTATAAAAGACTTAAGTATAAAACACATCATATTCCAAAAACTGATCTCTTAAGAAATCTCCAGTCCACTTTTATGGGGAAACATACTTCTTGTTGTCACTGTCAACCTATATGTTAGTACTGCAAGATACGATGATCAAAACAAAAAAAACCCCAAAGCCTAGGTAATAAATATCATATTAAGCATTGACAGACATAGAGAGATGCCCATTACTATTATCTGGACAACCATAAACACATTCATCTGTTAAAGAGCAGGAAACAATTCATCATGTGTAGCACTTCTGCATATATTAAAAACAAAACAAAATTAAACATATAAGAGAGGAAAAAAAAAAAATCTGTAAATGGTAACGATAGAAGTTCCTGAGAAGAATTCCCTCAGTAATAAGGTCTCCATAACCTACATGGACCTTGTCAGAAAAGTGTCTTTCAAATTTGTTCCCCACAATTATTTTACATGTTGAATAATAAAGATGCAAGGAAAAAAAAATAGTAAATCTACCTTTTCAATGACACATTTCACCCACTCTGGAATGGCTTCTAAGCTAACATGCCATACATTGAAAGAATTCTGAGCAGCAGCTGAAGGTTGTGATATCTGTTAACAAAACAATTGTATTGATACTCAAAATTTATGTAAGCTTTTTTCTTTGATTATAAGCAGAGGTCAGTTCCCCAAATCAGTAAACATTAACGAATTATAAACCTCAAATATTATGTGCTTCTTTAGACTAAAAATCAGGTAGATACTGTCAGTAATTCTCTGTTTCTGAATCTAAGAACATTGGGGCCAGCTCCACTGAGGAAATGTAGGCGTCTGGAGGTGGTTTTGTTTTGTTTATAAGAACAGAAAGTATGCAGTTGCAGGTCTTCCAAGAATATCTGGAAATTAATTTTAGAATCACTGTCAGCTGGCATAATTTTTCAGTAAAGACAGAAAAATCTAAGTTACAGTTTTCATGAAGACTGTGATCAGCAATGCACAAATGCAACAAGTGGAATTAATTTTCTAATGATTTTTAGAAACGAACAAAGTAACCAGGTAATCTTAGCAATTTTAGAGTTTTTACTGCAATAACGTGATCAACGGAAGAGAAAAAAATCTAAAAACCTGCAGAATTCCACTAATTGATACTTTAATAAAAGCAATTACCTTACTAAAGTAGAGCTACAGGGATGGCTAAAATTATAAGAAAACTCTGGTGAGAAAGTCCTAAAATCAGTTGTTAAAGTTTATGAATATGGAAAGCTGTGGATGCCTACGTTATTAAAGTCATTGGAATAAAGATTTCATTCTGCTAAAAATTAAAAGTGGGAAGCTTTAAAAAATTCTTCAAGTATTGACAGATTACAGATAGATCCACTTATCATGTCTATGCTGTTTTTTTTGTCCTATCTGTGAAGACCATCTGCACTTCAATATGGATATAATTATTAGTGTTTATACTGTGTCTGTAACTTCAAAATTTTTTTTTAAAATGTACTACCTTTTTTTTTAAATACATAATTCAGCAATATCTTTGTCTGAAGGTCTAAAATTTGTCTGTGAAAACATGCAGAAAACATTACTCTTCACACCACAGCACTGTCTTTGCCTCCCAGCCTCTTAAGATAGAGGGTTAAGTTACACTTTTTATTTGTTATCTACATAACTGGAGAAGAAGCTACTTCAGTCATGTATGCAGTGATGGGTGGATCTCCACTCAGGACTGAAAGCTCCATGGGGAGCTTGAACAAAGATACTGCTTTCTTTTCACGATACTTTTTCCATGGAAGGAGTTGGAATTTCCACATTCCTGCCTAAAAATCACTTCAAATGATGCAAAAAAGAACCATCAAGTATAAAGTGTGAAAATTATTCCAGAATTTCAAGCTCTGTAAGCAGAATGATTAAAATGGGGTTTATTGACAATGCTATCATGATCTTAAAAAGTAACTTTGTTTCTACATCTATTGGCTGTACCCCGCTCTACCGAGGAAAAGAATGTTGTTGCATTACTAACACCTTAATAAAAAACATCACCACCTTCTCTTCTATTTGCTTTTTAACTTTGATTCAAGAGCCTTTTTGGCACGTTTGTGAAGATCTTCGCTTTCATGATTAGTAGCTGCCATTATAAAACAGTAGGAAATATTCTGTCATGGTTTTATTCTGTGTAATTATCCTTCTGTTTATTTTAATAAAGACAATATAAATTACTGAGCAGGGCATAACCCTGCTCAGGGCAGACTAATCTTCTGAACTATTTTTGGCACAGACTATGGCCCATATTTAAAAAATGAAGAGCAAAATTTTCTGATAGAGGGATATTTTACACGCAGTTAACTACATGCAGTGGAAATCAGAGTCAGTCTTTAAAATACACCTTAGACACAAAGACTTGTCCATTAAGAGACATTAAAACAGAAAAATGACTGCTTTAAAGCCATTAAACCAAACCCGATTTTTATATTAGAAATGGTAACACTCTATACAGGCTAGTAGTCAAGCATCCATGAACATCAGCCTGCATGTTGCTGAACATGAAGTTGATCACTGCCTACTTGGCTTCACTAAAATTACTTCCTACCCTACTGTCTACAGAACTGTCTCTACTTTACTACTTACCTCCACAAGATATTAATTACAAAGTGAGGCTAATATTTCTCCCTCATTTGAAATAAGTGGCACCAGAACTTACAAACTCTCTCAGAAGAAACTATACTTACTTTGGATGGTTTTTCCCCATTACATTTTGCAAGAAAACCAGAATTTGCTATACATTTCCTACATCTCCAGCAACGGAGAACACCAGCCTCTTGGTTGTTCATTATGTCAACTTGCAATTTTGCAGCTCTGTATGTTGACCTGTAAAGATCATAAAACATACCATTTGGTCACCTGTTGAAACACCACATTTCTCTTGAGATCTTGAAGTCCATAAATATTCTCACCACTGCAGAGGACATGAACACTTTACTTATAAACATTCTCTGACCATGTATAGCATGCCACCTAGATGTTTTAAATAGTAACATGGAAGAGCTGGTTTTATTTCCAGATTGCACAAAGAACTAGAAAGCAACAGCACCAGAACAACTAAAACCGAAATAAAATATAACAAGACTGACCAACCAACCAAACAAAAAATGTGTCCAATATTTGGAAAAAAAAAAAAAGAGAACTTCAGTTTTTCTGGAGTATGTCCATAGGAATAAATCATCGCTATCCTAAGCAATAAATAAACATACACACATATAATGTCACATAACAATAATGAATGCCAGCATAAAACTACAGATGACAGACTCTTTTCTCAACATGTCCCTGGAAGCTTGCTCCCTTAAATTATTTTGTGTGGAAGGATGATCGCTACTGGTGCAACCATTTTTCATGGATCTGTATGAACCTCGTCGTGAAACAGGACCTAAATCAAGACAACCATAAGGACAAGAAAAATATTCCATTTTCCTCTTCATGTGTTTTGCTGTGTCCTGATTGTCTCTCTGGTCTTCTCTAGCCTGTTCCAAAGTCTTCCCATTTTGTCATGTTTTCTCCAAAGATCCTCCAACTCTTCTTTTGAAGTACTTATGGTTTTAGCCCCTTGTGCTAGCCACATGGGGGAAAAAAAAAAAAAAAAAGGCAATTTTTTAAATCTACATGGCAACTCAAGCTCTACATTAGAGCTAGGCCTACTTAGAGAGCTGAAGTGCAAAGCACTCACTGACGGGCATGCTGTAGTGTAAAACTAAAAATCAATGTCAAACATTTCAGAGTCAAAACATCTGATTTTGCAACTGTTCTAACATTTAAAATTTTTTCATTTTCACTAACTAAAGAAACTTTGAGGTCATCATTACAGGCTGTCTGAAGAGGAGTTTGCCATGTTGAAACATACAGACTTTTGCATTTTCCCCATTTATACTTTTCCTTTTTCTGCCTTGTTTTCTGATTTAATCAAAAACAATGAAACACACAGAGAGGTTATCTTTTATTTACATCTGAGGTCTTCATTCATTCACATTTTTTACTTTTCTACAAAAGTAAAGATCTGAAATAAAGTTTGACAAGGACAAGCAGAAATTTTGTACATACAGCAGACTCTGAGCTCACGTGTACATGCAGTTTTTAACAATCAGATCCACTCTCAGCTTAAAAAATGAAATTAAGGCAAACATTAAATATTTTCTTGCAATATCACAATTAAAATGAATTTTTGTAAAGGGTCCATTAACGAATCTTAAGACAACCAAGCAAAAGATCATGCAAGAGATACATAAAAACTGAGAACTAGTAACTTCTCTTGTTCATGACAAAAATGGAATGATTCAAACACTTTGACTTAAGCAGAACTTCAGTTTTTTACTTAATTTAAACTTAGTTTTTACAAACCCACATGTCAGTGCTGCTACTTCCTGTATCAGACATATTTCAAAAGTGGAGTATGTAAAATAATGAAGCTGTCTATGAATGATTTCTTTTTTAAAAAAGTAAATTCATTCTCTGATAATCTTCGTAAGTACTTTGTATCACTTTGCTGTTATAACATTAGACACCACAGGGTACTAAGAGAATCATTACCAGTTATGAATTTCTTTATATCACTCAAACACTTTAAAGCTGTTCTAATTAATTTATTCTTCACAACTTCACTTCTAGAATGAATATAATTTTACAACAGTTCAGTGAGAGCCTCGAATCTAAGATCAACCAGGATGGACTAAAAGACACATGCAGCTAGCTCAGACATTCTTTCTAGGTACAGCCCCATCCTCATCTACTCAAATACCTTCTTGAAATGAGGTGATATATATCTTGCATCACTTATTATACTCTATTTTTTTTTACCCAAATGATGTATTTAGGTCTCTGTGTACATTCTGTTCCCCTTAGAGAAGAGGATGTCTTACTATCTGTTGGACAGCTGCTTCATTTGAAGCTGAAGACAGGAGCAGGACAAAACCCACTTGGTGACAGACCTCTCAACAATCAGTTAAAAGACTGATGAATAAATGCACTTGCTGTATTTAGAAGACAAGGTTCAAGTCATGTAGACAAAAGCTCTCTAAGGATCACTTGGCATCTGAGCTGATGGAAACATCCTTCTCATCTATATAACATCTTCCAATCTTTACTGCAAATTAAAAGCTCTTTCATTTATTTATTTTGTTTTGTTTGTTATACTCTTTGAAAGGTTCTTCTTAGTTCAGTAGATACCTTTTATTTAAAATTACACTTACGTAAGAGAAATGAGTGCAAAGTATATGTGTAACAACACACATAGCACGGGTTGTATTTTGTGTAATCAAGAGTGCTGAGACTGAACTACGTGGAAATAAACCCAACTCAAGTGGATACTTTTTTTAATATTACAGTACAGCAGGCTGAAGTGTTCTTCTGGCCTGAAGTACTTAAAAAGTAAAATTCCTGGAATTAGGTGTATAAAAATCTGCATGTATGTGTCTTTTGCAGTTCTTACAAAGGACAGAAGAAACTCTAACAAATTGCAGAGGTTTCTACACACATCATGTTTCTCATTTATCACACTGTCATTCACTTTTATTCTGTTTTGCACATAAGTTCAAATAAATGCATACAAACACAGGTTTTTTAAGTTTGGGGTTTTTTTGTTAAATGCACCTTAGTGTTTTGGATATATTTTTCTTTTTCTCATTTGTCTTGGTTTGCATGTAAAACTATTAAAAGGCAACTTCAATTTCAGCAAAAAGTGTCTACACAAAGATAAAAGTTCTTCATTTGGAACTCCAAAAATAATGTCAGACACTGACATCTTTGTACTAGGGCATGTGTGTTGTGGCTGTACTGCTTTCAGGTCAGTTGCTTTGCATGAGCTCATGGCTGGCTCCAAAATAGCATGCAGACAAATCACTGTTCAAACCCCTATATTCTTGCATGTTTGTTGTCTGATGACCTTCAAACCTTTTTCAATTATTTAATCCCAGTAAAACTAGTACCAGAGTCCTAAGATTTCCTCTTCCAAGTCAGTCTCAGTTCCCTTTCTTGGAAATCACTGGTCTAATCTTCTCTTAGAGACCTTTGATGAAGAATTTTACACCCTTCCCAAACTATTTCATTGTTTCCTTGTCTTTTATTATTAACTTTTCCCCTGATACTTAAATGAATTTTCTTGTAATTTCCCTTATTTGCTGTGAATACAGAGAATTGCTCCTTTTCTTCTGTGCAGAACATTTTACAACTTTAAACACTTTATCAGATATTAGCTCCCCTTCAATCTTGCCTTTGAACTAAAAAAATCTTTCTCTTTTTCCTCAGAGATAATGCTTTCTTGATCTCCAGCTGTCACTGCTATTTTGTGAACTCCTTCAAATGGGTCAGCTATTCTTGCTGAATGCAAGTTCTGGACAGAACTCAACTGAAATTTTACCAGGTGAGGAGACTAGACAGATACATATAAATTTCTTATAAAATCCAAATTGTATCATGTATTACATTTTTATTACTCTGTCTTCAAAAAGATTGCTAAAAGAACATGAAGTACAACTCCAATTAAAAATTCTCATATGTTCACAGTGAAAAACTAAACACAATCCCCTAAATTTCTGTTGAAATCATGGTCTAGAATTTCAAATAACTTTCCCTTCATTCACAAATACATAAAAATGAGAAAATGAATGTAGCAGCACAAGCAGTTACCAATGTCTTTTATTAAAGTATCACCTGTGACCCCTTCAGAATATTGCAGCCTTGAAAATTACAGTAATAATTAGGTTGCAGCAAGAAACTAGGGCACTGAAACTTCAGCACTAGTTATTGAGAGTCTTGAAAAAAAAATTACAAGTGTCAGCTTTGTTGGAGGATGACAGAGAAAAGTTAAATGAGCTGTCCTACCCAACAAGAGTCCACACCCCAAGTTCCCGCTCTGAGAAAAGGAGGAACTGATGCTTTACCAGACAGACAAACAACCATGGAAGACATTAGGGTGCACTTAAAAACTTACTGCTAGTTTCTGATCTCCAAAATATTTCTGATTAAACAAACACTTTTAAAAAATTACTTCAACAATGTTTCTCAATAAAATAGCACATAAGATGGAGTAAAGAAAATTTAAAGAACTGTCTCGAGGCTGCCAAAGAAGAGAAGCAGAAAGATGCATCATCTGCTTCTGTGCATAGCAGTTCAGCCATTGTGTGATCAGCGTCTGTATCACAGAAATTAACAACAATTGATGTAAGGGAGTGGCCAGTGTGATACTTTCTTTTGTAGCAGACTAACCCATGTAAGTTTAAAAAAAACCCGTTACTTGTTACTTGCAAGGTATTGCTTGACCCGCTAAATCCCCTACTGCATGCTGCTTAAGCTAACAGGTCTTCCAGGCGCAGCTAGGATGTGGAGCGTTGTAAATGGCTTTAACAGGGAACAGACCTGGCAAGTCGCTGGAAGACCACGGATCTCGAAGGCATGTAACCTCGTTTACCCAAAAGAGATCCCGACATCAGAGCTGCCTGTTTCATGCTCTTACACATACAGGCATCAGCTGTTGCACAAAGACCAAGACCAGCAAGAACAGGGTGCCCTTGTCCCAGCGCAGCGCGGAACACCAGGCTGAGCACTGCCGCAGCCGCTGCCCCCGGACACCCCCGGGCCCGCCCAGGCCCGGCCGGGCGCGCCGGGCGCTGAGGGCCGGCGGCGGCCCCGTCGAGTTTACCCCGGGCAGGAAGGCACGGGGCTGCCTCTCGGGCGGGCGCCGGGCTCACCGGGCTCGGACAGCCCGGCCGCTCCCCCGGCTCCGGGAGGGTGTCCGCACCGCCGCGCTCACCCCGCGCCCCCCTCGCCCCCCGGCCCGGGCCCGCCTCGGCCTCACGGGCGGCTGCGGCGCCTCCCGCCGCCCCGGCCCCGCTCAGCTCACCGGGCCGCGCCGCGCGAGGCTGCGAGGAGGAGGCGACGGCGCTGGAGCGACCGGGCGGGCGGGGAAGGGGTTGCGCAGCAGCAGCTGCTCCCGCGAACGGGAAGAGACGGGAGACAAACGGCGGCGGAAAGCGCTCCGCCAGCGCTGCCCCTGTCCTCAGGAGGCACTCGGGGCAGCCCGGGCGGCACAGGCGGCTGCTGCGGACGGCGGGGACCCTCGGCGGCGGCGGGGCCAGCCCCACTGTCGCGGGAACCAGGGCAATGCCCGCGCCAGGCTGCGCCGCGCCGAGCCCCGAGGCTGGCTCGTCTTCTCGTCTCCTGACTGGCAGAGACGGAGCGGGGTGGGGTCAGCGCCGGCGGCGAGCTGTGGCCAGGGAGAGGTGAAGGAGGGAATCAAGGTTTAGAGGGTGAACGGAAAGTTTCCGATGGGCACTGGGGCAGAAACTACGTTCCCTCAGGCCCGAGGGACAAACCCAAACGCAGAGATCGTACTCCCATAGAGCCGGGCCAAGGACATCGCAGGGACCGACCCGCCGGCCGTCACTTCCGAGGCTGGGAGACCTCAGCAAGCCCCGACTGTCCTAATGTGCAGCCAGGGAAAGCAGTAAGCATTAAATGAAATGGGGCGAGGGGTCGAAATACGCTGGTGAATCGGTGTAGGAAACTGCTGCACATCACGCGGAGCTCCATGGAAAGAAGAGCGGCACGGCGGCCCCTGGCCGGTGAGCGTCTGTGCCACGGCACCCAAGAGAAGCGAGCTGGCCACTTCCATTCATCTGCACCTCAGATGTTGGTTTGGACTCTTGCGGTGACACCGTGACCTGACCAGGAGCTGATATGTGCCCGCAGCTGACAATCTGCTAAAGATGCTCATGACAATCATCAAACACAGGAAGGGAACAATTTTAAAGCTTTGTGACAGTAAGAAAGGCTGGAAGATTGCAGAGGAAAATTAAATTAGAGTCTGTTCACTTCTTTGCCTGTGGAGGTGTTTTAGAGAACTGAAACCTCCATTTCAGGCTTTCTCCTATGTTTATGATAAATAATTTCTGTGATTGTTCTTGTATTTCAGTATATAATCCCTGCAGGTCAAGACAAGGTTATATTATCAGGTAGCTGTTTTGGATAATGTGGGGCTCATGGTAAGATCTGAGCTCTCATGGCGACCAAAGTGCACTGCATGAGACTACAACATAAGATGTGCTAATTTCTACTTTTTCTTTCTTAGTGTAGACCCAGTTAAGAATGTCACAAGTAGGATACTTCCACAATAATTAAGTTCTGTTTTACTCTGCCATATACAGTAGAGTAACTACATGCAGAAGAAACAGACTATTATTTTCAAATAATTTATAGTGTGCTACAGTATGCTCAAATTTAGACTAAAATGACTATTAGAAAAAGCAATATCAGTCATAAAGAACTGCAATTTATAAGGCACATTTTAACTGATAAAACTATAGAGAAACACATGAAATAGATGAACAGAAGAAATAAAATGCAGATTAAAATAATGAGTTTAAGGTATTTCACGCCTTAACTTCTGACATAAAATATTGATATTGTTGAAAGTATTAGGAGAGAGATGTTTTAATTTTTTTTCATCTCATTTGCTTCAGTTTAAGTAGAATGTAGGGTTGGACTGCTTGAATATAATGGAATCCCACAAATAAAGAGAAACAGTCATGATGGTGGCACTGGGGGTAAGAAATGAAAAGGACCATATGGCTCACATCACAGCAAGAGCGAAATGAATGAGGAAGAACGAAACTTTGCTGCTGGCTTAAAGACTATATTCAGAGTCATTCAGCTGGGCTATGTGGTTAACTGTATTGATTATCTTATAGATAATGTTTGTCTACCACAGGGCAGCTGGACTGTGGAAGGCTAGAGAAGATGAATTGTGCTGTGGCTTTGGGACTCATGACAGGCTGATGAGATAGTTAATTCTAAGGCAGGCTGTATATGAATTTCCTTTTGCTGGGATAGCCCCTTAAGTGTATGGTGGGAGTTCAAGGACAGTGCCCAATGAACACAGTAAGTCAGAATCGAGAGCGTGTCTTTGCTGTTCTGAGGCATAGATCATGTCTTGGGAAGACTGCATTGAAGGTCTGTGCAGTGGGTCATTGAACACTGAAGCACCCTGCAGGGCTGTAGTGATTAGTGCGTACACAGTGGGACATTCTGTTTTCATGTCCATGACAATGGAGAGGGTATCCAGCTCACAGGTACTCTATAAGAACCTCTAAGGAGTGGTCATGTATTCCAAAAATCACACCAGCAATGTGTCATTTCAATTCCAACTGTGTTGATATAACTGCCTAAGGGAAAGGATGACCTTATTGTCTTTCTTTCTTTACCAAAATACTTCTTCAATACAAGAAATTACATTTTCTGCAGCTGTTCCATAGTGCACAAATGACTGCTCAAGGCACTAGCCCAGCCTGTGAACCCTGGTTCTTCAACCCATTAGGCTGCTCTGTTATGTGGGGTTACCTCCAAGGCCTGTGTAGCTATTATTTGGTCATGTGTTCTGGAATAAAATATCTTTTAAAATGGCCAGAAAGGGAGCATTAGGAGAAAAAAATGAAGAAATAGAAATTGTTGGGTAGAACTTCTGGGACTTGGTGCTCAGCACAGAAGGAAAATAATCTTTGCCATCACCTGTGGGGTTTTGTTTTGTTTATTTTTAATTTATTTTTGTTGGTTTTATTATGGTTTGTTTGTTTGTTTGTTTGTTTGTCACCCCCCCCCCCTTTTTTTTTTTTTTTTTTTTTTTTTTTTTTTTTTTTTTTTTTTTTTTTTTTAAGCAGCTTGCATATTTGAATGGCATTGTATCAGGAGAAGCCCAATGAGGAACGCTGGCCTCTTTTGCCCCTCACTGTAGGAATAATTGTTGGATAAACTTTGTTAACACTAAGCACTACAGTAGCCTTCAAGCATAACATTTTTACTGTATGGAGATTATATTTTTGTGTATTATTATCCTATTGAGAATACAGCCTGACTTTCAGTTGAGCACACTGTTGAAAATCTTTTCCTATTACAAGGTAAATGGTAAGAAAATTACATTTCATGCCCTTTTACTTGAAGATAATGGTTTACCTTGTAAGCCTTGTCATACTCCTATAAGAAATATAAAGTCCATACAGAATATCCATCAATTAACAAAACATTTGCTTCGCTTTGCTTTTGCTTCTTTTTGAAAAATAATCAAATCCATCTAAAACTGTGATGATAGGCTGGTATATATCTAGGGAAAACATTTTTTAAGTCACGTAGGACTAGATCTAATAAAGTAATTCTTAATATATGTGATATATGTCCTAAAGTTAATTCGTGTTAAAAGATAAAAAATGTAATACCATCCCTATAAGTGTTGTTGTAATCCAATATGCTATAAGTTAACTCAGAAGAAAGCAGCTCAGTTAAAGGTACAGGAATTTCTCTTGCCTGAAAAGACAAAATGGGGGACACGAGACAAAACATGATTAGAATTACCAGGAGGGAGACACAAACATGCCTCTGCTGGGAATCATTAAAAGGAATGTAACATCTGTTCTAAAGTTAATTCATGTTAATAGGATATAAAATGTAATACCAACTGTATAAGTTCTGTATAAACTAGCATGTTGGAAGTTAAGTTTTGTTTAAAATAGCATTTTGTGAGCTAACTCGGGGGGAAGGGGACTTAATAAAATACAAGAATTTCTCTAGCCTGAAAAGGCATGGGAGGGACACGAGGAAAGCTTGATTGGAATTACCAGAAAGGAGGACAGAAGACTGTCACTGCCAGGAATCGTTGAAAAGAAACAAAAGGCAACGGAAAACGGGGATGATAGCCCGGAGGACCCGATGATTGTATCAGATCCGTATCTAGATAGTGTCCTCTGGAACTAACATTTCCATACCACACCTGGAACCGACCATTAATAGCATTGTCCTCCTCCGCTGATCCATTCAGACTCTTAGAACTGAAACCTGCATGTTTAATGAAGATACCCTGGAGGGAGGACTGTCGACATCCCGAGCCTCTCTCCGCGATCCAGTGTATAAAAAGAGGCTGCTGCAGACCCCAGATGTGAACTTGGGGGATAACAGACTGGCAGAGTGTGTTATCATTGTTCACCCGGCGCCGACCCCGGGCTCGACGCTGTCCTTTTAATTGTGGCTGTCCGAGACTGTTATTTTGTCTCTCAATAAAATTCCAAATTTTGATTTATCGAATTTGGTCCTCTCATTTATAACAATATAGTTTTCTTAATTTGTGGTTGCTTATTCCCTGGGATGGAATCCAGAGCTATGTTAAATGTAGCAATCATTTCTGTGCTTCACAATCCTGCTGGTCAAGGAATCCTGTTATCTTGAGAGAGGACTGTCCTGGGTTACAATGTAAAATGTGCCCAAAGTATGTATTCTATCACCATCTACAAGAGCTGTTGAAACTAGGTTGGGCAGTGTTTCCCGTGCCCCCTCCCTCCAGACTATCTTCTGTTAATGGCCCATCAATGCCCTGCTGCATGACTCATAGGTAACTCCCTCCAGGAGCTATCTCTGTTTAATGGACAATCAAGGACCCATTACAAAACTGATAAAATGATATCAGTCCATTGTGAGATGCTCCGCCCAGAGGGAGGAGCCAAGCATTCCCACCTGGATATAATCTGGGATTTGGGACAGCACAAGCAGCCTTACCCACTGGATTCCCAGAGGGCAAGAGCTACCAGACCTTTCTAGAGGATCACTGCTTCAACAAGACCACTTCATCTGGACTGCTGCCACTACGGTGTCAGGTTGTATTCTGACTCTGTCAGTGATCTTTTGTACTATTGCATGTGTTTTATTTTATTTTACCTTTTTTTTCCTCTCCTATTAAATTGTTTCTTCTGACTTGGAATCCCTCGCTGGTTTTGCCTTCAAGCCAGCATGAGGACAAAAGAAAACATAAAAAAATATACTACAAATATAGTAAGTCACTGAACTTTTTTGCTTATGAGCTGTTGAAAGCTAGTTCCTAGAAGGGAAGCTACTTATACAGAAAAGAGATTTATCTCACAATTCCCTTAACCTGGGAGAACATGCTAGTTATCCAGCTGAAAATAAAGCACTGTGTTTTTTTTCTCCATGGTGGCATGGTTTCAAAGAGTTTGTGATCTATGGAAATATACAGGATGGAGAAAAACATGTCTGTGCCCAAAGAATTGTGGAGCTTATATCAGAAAGGAAATGTCAAGGACCATCAAGGAAGAATTTAAGTTTTTTTTTTCTTCACTAAACAGACATAAATTTGCACTAACAATCCTTTGAAGGGGGTTTTGTATTATGTTATATTTAGTTTGTATAAATAATACCATTAAGCCAGTCATTGTAAATTTTGATCAGGGCTTTTGATTTAGTTGATTCAGTTTAGTTTTCAGGGAAAAAAAAAAAAAAAAAAAAAAAAAAAAAGTATGTCTTTAAGTTAAGTATTAATCTTGTAAAGTGAGTTTAGATAAGCTAAAGAAATTCAGCCAATCTGAACTGCTCAGAAATTTGAGGAAGATATCTGAAACTGAAGGTATATTTCTTTAAAAACCCAAGAATTTATATCCAAGCAAGGACAATACTTCCATAAATAATGTTAGAACGAAATGGATAGTTACTTGAAGCAGTATTTTCAACAGACCTTCAAGGAATATAAAAGAACAGAAAGGAATAAAAAAATACTGATCAGCAGATGACATCTTTTTTTAGAATGTGGAATAGCAATTAAAACTGTTTAAATTGAAGCTGGATTAGAACTTGCAAAGTTAATTTTACAACCTTGGCTGTTAGAGAACTGGAAAATGAATGAGATTCAGGTGAATAATATACAAGGTTATGCACTGAGATTGCTGGCAAGAATTTCTGCTGTCAGGTGGTGACCCATCAATTGGAAGCAATGAAGAGGTTAAGTAATGGAGTATAGTAATTGAGCACAGGGTGTCTGTGCATTGACTGTGTGATGTACCTATGAAAAGACTAATTCTGCCCTGGACTGTGGGAATATTTCCAGTACATTCAGGTGAATATCAATGTTCTGGTAATTTTTAATTTGAAATAATATGGACAGTGATAGTAATAATTTTTAAAAAATAAAATACTTTGGGCTAGAGTAGACACAAAGAAAAATACTAAGATGATTAAAAAAATGTTAGAGCTTTCCTTATGGGAAAACAGAAGGGGTTTTGCTTACTCAGTTCAGCAAAACAAATGCTGTGAAAAGCTTTTCTTGATAGGTCATCACTGAGGAAATAAAATATTGTTGCAGCTTTATATAACTTAGCAAATGGATACAACTCTTCCCCCCACTTCCTGCCACAAATTAATTGAACAATAAGAAGTTAATTTAGTTGTTGAAAAGCTGTGGTTGTACTACTGGGGAAATTATTGGAAAAGCATCCTAAGAAAAATATTAGAGAAAAAAACGCCACCAATTAACTTGAAGTACAGCTGTATGATATAAGTTTACTGAAGTTGGTGGTGGCACTTTTATTTTTAGTTTTACACTTTATGTGGAAAGATTATCCTCAGTAATTTGCTACCTCATGACTCTGTCTATATGTTCTTAGTCCTGATTTCCTTTCCCATGAGAGGCACTGCTTTGTAAATGCTTAATATGTATATGAAGATAATACTTCCAAAATAATGTAAAAATATCTTTTATATCCTTCAGAGGCAATATAAAAGAATTCAAGGTTTGGGGATTTTTTCAGTTTTGCTGCCATTCAAATTTTCTGAACAGCTCTGCACAGTAATTTCTATTTGGTAAAGTTTAATCATTCATAACACTCCAGTGTCATCCTCTGTTTTGCCATTATTTAAATTAAGTCTTTGTAAATATATTTTTATTGCAGCATTATATGAAGCTGTTTGAAATACACTTCTTTTCTAGAATTATCAGTTTAACTTTTCCATAGGAATGGGTAGAAGAGAGTGAAAATTTCTTTTAGTCATCAGTGCTAATCGCTACATGTGCCAGGCTTGTTTTTAGGCTGAGATATAAAGAAATCAGCTATAAAATGGTTTGGATTGAAAAGGACCTTAGAGATCATCTGGTTCCAAACCCTCCTGCCATGGGCAGTGACATCTCCCACAAGACAAAGTTGCCCAAAGCCCCATCCATCCTTGGTCTTGGATGGGTGGATGCTCCACCCATGTGTTGGGTGGGGCATCCACAAAGTGTCTGGGCAACCTGTTCCATTGTCTCACATGTCCTCCTCATATTTAATCTAAAACTGCTCTCTTTCAGTTTAAAACTGTTATCCTTGTCCAATTGCTACTTGTTCTTGTAAAAAGTCCATCTCCAGCTCTCTTGTAAGCCTCCCTCTTTAGGCACTGGAAGATACTATAAAGTCTCCCTGGAGTCTTCTCTTCTCCAGACTGAACCGCCCCAGCTGTCTCAGCCTTTTTTCATAGCTGAGGTACTCCAGAATTCTGGTCACCTTGGGTCACAATTCATTCCAACAGAACACCTTTCCTGTGCTGGGGGCCCAGAGCTGATGCAGCTCTGCAGGTGGGGTCTCAGCAGAGCAGAGCAGAGGGGCAGAATCCCCTCCCTGGCCCTGCTGCCCACACTGCTCTGGATGCAGCCCAGGACACATTTGGCTCTCTGGACTGGGAGTGCCCATGGCTGGGTTTTTTCCATCTTCTTGCTTGGTTACTATCCTGTTAAACTGAAAATTGTTTTGAGTTTAGCTTTTAAGTAGTGTTTGTCTTTTATGTATGCCTAATCTATTTAATTTTATTCCTTACAAATACTAAATAGAGAATGAGTAGAGAGAATTATTAATTTCTCTGACTGCTGAAGAAAGCAATGTACTCCATTTTTGATTTTAGAAGACACTCCAGCTTAAAGAATCACATTATCCTTGAGAACAGATCAAAATATTTATTTCATATGACCTGTTTGTGTGGATATATACTGTGAACAAAGTATTTTTGTAGAAATAATGATTTCCATAGATTTTTTGTTGTATTAAATTCTCCTTTTATTTCCTTTTAATGACATTCAGAACTCTCTTTAGTTTCTGAAGTTGCTGGATCTCAGCAGATAAAAATCTTGGTACATAATAAATCAATGGGCAATCTATTAATCTCTAAATTACTCTGGAATTAGCTTGCTCATGTCTGTGTTCCAGTTTCAGTTATATAATTAAAATATTTACATATAAAAAATGTACTTGTCTTACACTCAGAAGAGAATATCCTCATTCAGATACCAATTTCAGTTGAGGACATAAAGAATTTTGAGATAATTTCTAGCTTTACTTTTTTGAAAATTATTTCTGTTTCACAGTTTCTGAGTTGAAAATTGTGGTCTGAAATATTCTATGTGGCACTTGCTATTTGCAATTTGATGGCATAACAAAACCAAAATGGAGATCTTTGAAGCTTTCTAACATGAGATTGTGTTCAGATACTCTTTTGTTGCAGTCAAAAGAAGCTCCTACACTCATCCCTGATTATGCATAATATTTTCATTATTACTGAAACATGATGCCCCTATGAATTCTCCAGACAGATTTCACAGAGATTCAAAATTCTTATCATAGAGTAATCTAAAATATGTAATATAATATGCTGCTACAGTAAATAGTGTTTTCACTTTAGTTATTTGTTTGTTACCAGATTCTTCATAAATTGTTTCCTTATCGCTTTTGCCATGGAAGTCCTTTTCCAGTCCTTGAGTGTAAACTCTGGTTTTACCCTAACAAATGGGCCTGTTAAAGTAACCATTTCAATTGCCAAAACTAAGTACTGATGGGTGAAATGAAGCTCTCTGCTTTACCTATGCTTCTTGCAGAGTCAGTGCAGAGTTAGATTCCTTAAAATGTTCTCTGTTCCAGCACTGAGCAGGATGCTACCAAAGCTCTCAGTAAGAACAACCGACCATGAACTCATACTCTGAACTCTGGGTAGAGGCAGTAATGCCACAAACTAGCATTGCAATTTCATTTATTCACTTTGGCATAATTTAATCACACCCTCGCTTCAGGCTTAAGCCATAGGACAAATGCTTAAGGAAAAAGCTATGCGGCCACAGTCTCTGAGCAAGACTCTAGGCATAAATATTTAAAAATTCTGTAGTTTATATTATGGTCATTATAAACTGCAGACAATTTAGGAGCTGCTTGGCCATAGAAAGCTGGTATTTTGAATCTCTTGGGTTTTTTTTTAATGCAAGGCTTGATTGAGATACCCACACATATGTCTTCAGTGCTACTTAAAGTTGTCACTTGTTTATAATGTTGACAGTTATGACATGGTCCTCTAAAGCAGCACTTAGAGGCCTGGCTTTGTAACTGGGGGCATCTCATATGTCTCTAAGAGTTTATTTATGGCAGCTGAACAGAGTCCTAATATTCCATTGAAGTGTATCTGTGAAGCCTGAAGAGTAACAGTTCTTATTTTCCTAAGTATTTCAGTTTTTAAAGATGATGACTGGGAAAACAAAATCAGAGAATGTCTCTTTTGGGCATCAGTTTCCACCTCTGCAAATCTCTGAAAGTGAGATTTGTGTTTCTGCTGAATCGGGGGCATTTTCTGTGTAAACTGTGCCTTTGTTTCTGAGCTTCCTAACAGGACTTATTAGGCCCCATAGGCAGAATCTGGAGCTGTCTGTATGGGGAGTGCTTGGGAAGTGATTGGGCCGTGGGGAGCTAGATAAATGCCCTTTCTGAGGGACTTGGGCTTTTCTTCCTCCCCTCTGTGGAGCTGTGAGTGAAGATGGTCTCCTCTGTTCTGCAGTGTGTGGCGCTGCTGTCGTGGTGCTGGCAAAGGGGGGCAGCTCCTTGTCCTCAGGTTTCCCTAGCCTGCTGTAACATGTAAACATGGTTGTGGAGACTGAATGGAGCTACCCATCTGCTTCAATGCTCGACAGAATCTTGCTTTTGTTACTCCTTGCTTTACTAGTTCTGTCCGGGATGCATTGTGTGGTAGACAATATGGAAAACAGAGTTTCCCTCTTTTCAGGCAGGCTGTAAGCACCAGCATTTACGCCACAGAGTAATTTTGGCAGAGGGCTCAACAGCACCCTCACGCCCGTCAGTTGCCAACCACCCGAATCACCAGGTGCTTTGGGGCAAGACCCCAGGGTTTACATGGGTGTCTTCCAGCCTGACATGTTAGCAAGCATTTTCTGGGACTGCTCAGAGTTCCTTGTGGCCCTGATGTCCTGAAACAGTTGCTGTATGGGACCACACTGGTGGGACATGTCTTTGTAAATGGCCAAAGAGTAAATCTGTGGTGCTGGGTAAGGAGACCTCGGTTTGGGAGTTGCAGCCCTTTCTACAAAACCAGACAGTCATTTTTGTGCATCAGCTCATCAACATTGCTGGAGGCAAGTGACCCCCAGAGAAGAGGGCCAGCAGCCCTCCAGAAGTCGTACGTCCGGCAACACTAGTGCAGTGAAACCAGGGGCAGGTCAGCAGCTGGGAAATGTTCTGACCCCTAAGAGGACCTGAAGGTATTTATAAAAGAAGAATATAAAACCATAAAAAATGCAGGAAAAGCCTTGGTCTCCCATTAAGAGTGCAGCTGATATCACTGTACCCACTTGCGAAGTTTTCTCCTCTTTCTCCGAGTGCTGTGCACACCTTTCTCCTCATGTGTCTGCAGCAGCCTGAGACTGAGGGGGTCTGTCTGGTGGGATGGGGCACAGCTGTGCAGTGCTTTGCCAGGATGGAGAAGCCTTCAGGTCCAACCTACGCCTCATAGCTCATGAGCCCAGGCCTGGCCTCCTCCATGCCTTACTCTGTGCTGACATCTTGAAGCTCTTCTCCAGCCTTTGCTGCTCACTACGATCATGATATGGCTGCACTTAATACTTCCTTCTGCACAGAAGTACAGCTTTGTACTGGTCTTTATGCAGAGCTGTCACTGTACACTTACGAGGCGAGCAGGACTAAAATAGAAGAACCATGGCTGCCCGATCAGCAGAGAAAGTGTTATGGCAGCTCAGGCTGGTGGCAGCCTATCTCCAGTCTGGCCAGACCACATCCTGGCAGAGCATGCCTGAGAAGTCTGTCTGTCAGAGTCTGTAGCCTGCTGCTGGCTATGGCATGATCCTGTGTTATGAAGCTCACAGATCTCCCTTTCCACCCCAGGAACGTGGAAGGCAGGCAGGGTGAGGCTCAGATCCTGGGAAGAGCAGAGGTACAATCCCATTTGCTTTCATCTCCTGGGCTGAAGATGGGAATTACTTAAACCAAACTGTTCCTCAGGGATGCTCTGGATTTAGCAAAGGTTCTCTTCACTGTAAGTATCTTCTCAACATAATCTGGGTGTGTTGCAAGCAGTCTGGGGGAGTTTGTGTGGAGCTCTGCTGTAGAAGCACTTTGTGGTACATGAAAAGAGAGCTTTTCTAGCCAGAAACCTGGCAAGAGCTTCTGAACATATGGGAACTCACAGCATCTGAAATCAGTCTGTACTGTCTCCTTATCTCCCCAGTCTTTGCAAGTGCTTGTGCGGCCAGGAGAGACCTGCTGTTTCCCTCTTGGTTTTCAAAACCAGTGCTTGCATCCAGAAATACCATGTTTGGGAGCTTGCTCTGACCTGATCATAGAAAAGCCACACAGTTCACAAAAACCCAGGTATCTCATCTGTACCATCCTGTGGTCTGTCCTTTATGTCAGCCACCAAAAGCTGGATGTCTTCCCCGTCTGTCTTTTCATCGGGAGTGAGAACACAGGGACAGTCTCCTCACTGGAGCTATTGACTGTTGCACCAATTTTGAAAGAAGGTGTCAAGAATCCACCTTTAGATCAACAAAGTAAGAAGACTTGCTGTTTTGAAATGTAGGTTGTATGTGGCCAGGTATGTTAGGAGCAATAGGAACTCCTTCCTGGGTTTCTTATACGCAGAGAAAATTCCAGCATTTGCAAAGATCATACAGAACTTCTAATGCAGTTTTGGTATTGCAGGTAATTTCCCTTTTTTGTGTACATATTAAAAAATAGGCCCATTAATTTTATCATGAAACTTATTATGCTGAGACTATGAACTTCTCTTAGCATCAGCATTTTTAACTAGGCACAGAAAAAATATCTGCTGTTAATAGTGGGGGAAAAATCGGCAGATAAAAATGATTCTAGGGAAGATAATGAAAATGTTCTTCTGTAAGAAAATAGTTGTCTGCAGTTAAGTTTTACTTCCATCTGCTTTCACTCCCCTGACTGCTGCTTGCTTTGCCAAACCCAGATTTAAAATAGACTAAGCAACCTGAAGTTAAGCAGCCTCATTAGTCCAGTAGAGTTGGTTGTATGCATCATACATTTCATGCTGTGATAAATATGCTTTCTTGTCATGTCTCAGGACACATATACCGATGAATGAGCGCAAAATACATAATAGTTAGTCACAAAATTTTATATACAAGATTTTCCAAATATGAGAAAAATATCAGAATTTTTAGTGAGCTGATAGGTGATGAGTATTTGACACGTTTCAGCAGAATCTTAAAATATATGAGACAGAAAAGCTATAGCAGACTGAACTTCAAGAAATTTTTTCACATCTTTTCTCATATGTTTGAAACTTGACCTAATTATCATGATTACCATAAAATAAGTAGATTCAAAAATGGAAAGGAGGAAAAAATAGAAAAGAAAGAAAAGGCAAAGGAAAATGAGAAGAAGAAAGGGAAGGAAAAATGAAAAATAAAACCATTCCTAAAATTTCTTTATGTGGTAGCATGTTCTTACATCCTGACATATAAAATACTTTTGTATGTGTTTTGTCGATGAAAAAACAAAAATTGTTAAACTTTGAAATATGGGAGCTGTTCTAAAGAAACTTTGATACAAGATAAACATCCAAATGCTCTAGCATCCTAGCATCCCTAACTAATTACTGTATTTCTCAGGTTTTATTAACAGAAACATGCTTAAAAAAAAAAAAAAAGAAAAAAAAAGTATTGATTTTCAAATCTACGTTTTCTACTGGGAAAAAAAAAAATTAAACTCAGAGCCCTTTTAAAGAAAAATCTGCATATTTAAAAGAGATTTTTATTTTTAGAATAACCATCCAAAGACTCTACTGATTTCTACCGTAGAAAACCAAATCCGTCAGGAAAATATGTGTTAACATATCCAGTAACTGTGGACAAGGAGAAGATTGAGGTACTCAATAGCCTTTTTATCTCAGCCTTCAGTGGCACTCTCTCTTTTCAAATCTCTCAAGTGGATGGAACTCAAGCAACATCTGCAGGAGCCAAGTCACATCTGCTGTAAGAGAAGGTAAAGTTTGAGACCACTTGAAGAAATTGAACATACTTGAGTCTATGGGACAGGATGAGGTGCATCCCAGAGTCTCGGAGGAACTGGCCAGTGTAGTTGCCAAACCTCTGTCTGGTATTTGAGAATCCATGGCAGTCTGGTGATGTCCTGGGTGCATGGGAAAAAAAGGCAAACATCGGACCCATTTTTAAAAAGGATGAAAGGAGCTCCCAACCTGTCCACATCACTTCTTTGTCTGGGAAGACAATAAAACATCCTTCTAGAAGCTCTGCTAAGGCACAAGGACAACACGGATGTGGTCTGAGACAGCCAGCATCGCTTCTCAAGAGCCAAGTCCTGCCTGATCAGCCCTCTGGCTTTCTATGATGGAGTGACTCTATCATGAGACAAAGTATGAGCTACACATGTCATTTATCTGGGCTTCTGTAAAGCCTTTGACAGGGTAGCCCCCAGCATCCTTCTCTCCAAGTTGGATTTGATGGATGGACAGTGGATAAGGAATTAGCTGGATGGTTGCATCCTCAGGATAGTGGTCAAGGGTTCACTGTCTGTACAGAGACCAGTGGTGACTGGTGTCCTCCAGGGGTCCGTACTGGGACCAGAGATGTCTAATATCTTCATCAATTTCATAGACAGAGAGAGCAAGTGCACCCTCAGCAAGTTTGCAGATGACACCAAGATGAGTGGTGTGACTGACACGCCTGAGTGATGGAAAGTCATCCAGAGGCGCCTGGACAAACTTGAGAAGTGGGCCCACAGGAACATATGATTCTATGAGTCTATTATATTAGACAGATAAATGCCCCCAGAAATAACTGATTTCATAAATACCTGCTACAAATAATAGGTGGGAAGCTGAGTCTGTTCACAGAATCAAAAAGCTGCAGAATGGCTGGGGTTCAAGAGACCTCTGGATATTATCTGGTCTGACACCCTGTTAAAACAGTTTCACCTAAAACATGGTACACAGTATTGCATACAGCCAGATTTTGAATATTTCTGGGGAGGGGGCCCCCATGGCCTCTTGAAACAATCTGTTCCACTGTTCTGTCACCCTCACAGTAGAGAGCCACAGAATTACAGAATGGTCTGAGCTGGACAGACCTTAGAGATCATTCAATTCCAGGCATCCTGCTGTGGGATACCTTTCAAGCAGACCCAGAGCACCATCCAAGCCAACCTTAAACACTTCCATGGATGGGTCAGCCACATATTCTCTCAGCAAACTGTTTCAGTGCCTCACCATCCTCACAGTAAATAATTTTTCTTTGTAATATCTAATCTAAACCTACTCTCTTTCAATTTGAAACCACTGATGTGTCAAAGAGTCACATTCCCCATCTTTGTCAAGTTGGCAGTGGAAGTGTATTAGTGTTCATAGTACTCCAGAACAGGGGGAGAAAATCGAGGACTGGAGTTCTCCCTCCTAGATGCCTGCCTGCCCTAAAGGTTTCTCTTTTTGAGTAGTCACTCTGTGTGGGCAGCTCATCTGAAACTGCTCTGGATGCTTGTGAATGATCCTGAGACATAGGCACCTCCTGAAGCAACCCACCTGTGCTGAGGCCTTCAAATAATCTCATCACTGACCAAAAGAGCTGAAGATGCTATTTCTGCATCAGATAGATATTATTGTCTGACTCATGTCCATTACAATGTTCACTCGTCTACTAAGCTGGGAAATCAGACATATGCTTTGGCATATTTTTAACATTACGTTTTGAAATAGAGATGTCAGGAAAATTGAATTTTCAGCTATTCATATTTTTTCCCCAGAAGCTGAATTGTCAATGACTGGACACATTACAGCCTTGATGTAAGCTGATGGTCCTGCACAGTTAAGATCCTGCACTACACAGGATACATGCATTTCTCACCTTGCAAAAAGCACATGCTTGAGGTAGCCACAGAATCACAGAATGGCTTGGGCTGGAAGGGTCCACAATGGTCATCTAGTTCCAATCCCCCTACCATGGATAGGGATACCTCCTACTAGATCAGGTTGATCAGAGACTCATCCAGCCCTGTGCTGAACACTTCCAGGGATGAGAAATTGACAATTTTTCTGGTTCCAGTGCCTCAACACTCTCACAGAAGATAATTTCTTCTTAATATTCTAAATTCTTAAGCCTACTCTCTCTTCACTTTACCCTTTGTCCTATCGCTACTTGCCCCTGTTAAAAGTCCCTCTCCAGCTTTCTTGTAGGCCCCTCTAGGTTCTAGAATTATGCTGTCTTGTGCATTTTGGGAACATTTTTCATGTTTCACCTAACTGCATTTTTTTAGGCACTCCTGACACCTGCTTAGCTTCTATGTGTTTTCTGTAGTACCAGTTTTAAAAAAATTTTCTTTGTTACATTTGCACATATATCTCTCATTTTGGCAATGTGCTAATATCCTTTTTTTCCTGTTTTTTTGCCTACTCTTTTCTTATTTGTGCTGATTTATTTTTTTTTTTTTAAAAATCTGGCAGTGTGTTTTTATTTCACTTCTTTGCAAAGTATCTTCTCTTCCCATTGCACTTCTCTCTCTCTTTTAATTTCTGAGCTGAGCAGAAACATGTAGACCCTATCTTTTGATGATTATAAGAATATATACAAGATGACTACTGGCTGTGGTTTCAGTGGGCCACCAACACTCAGGGAAGTATAAACCCTCGGCTGAGATCCATTTGATAAAGGCTGGATTGAGATTGCAGTAAGAGCGAGATGCTCGAATATCCAGCAGAGGGAGAGATTTCCTCAGACAATATCCCTCAGCTCGGGATGCCGTGACTCCAGCCTCAAGGACAGAGCATCAGTATGACGACAGAGGCATGAGAGTAAAGCTTGTGAGACGTGCAGCGAAAAGAGAGAACTAAAACACACTATGCAAACTACCTGAACAGAAAGACTTATCTTGAAATGGGTGTGATTTTTTCCTAACTACTAAAAAAGTTGGAAGAATTTAGGAGGTAAAATTCAAAAGTCATGATTAGCTGGAATGGCAGTCTAAACCCCAGTGGACAACTGAACATTGCACACCTGCTTGCTCACCCCTCACTCCCTGTTCCCATGGCGGGGAGGAAAATCAGAATAAAAGAAAAGTAAAATCATGTTATGACAAAAGAACAGCTTAATAATTGAAACAAAATAAAATATTATTACACTACAACTGCTACTACAAGTGCTGCTGTTACTACTACTACAGCTACTGCTACTCCTATTACTACTAATCATCATGGTGAAAAGGAGAGAGAGGAATTAAACCTGAGAGAAACAAGTGACGCACAATATGCAAGGTCTCACCAGCTGCTGACCAATGCCCAGCTCACCCCCGAGCAGCAGTCAGCCCCTCCTGGCCAGCTCCCCACAGTTTACATCCTGGACATGATGTTCTGTGGTATGAAACATCCCTGTCCAGGTCAGCTCTCCTGGCCAGGCTGCCTCCCAGCGTCTTGTGCACCTGCTCACTGATGGGGAATGGGACACTGAAAGGTCCTTGGCTCAGCAAGAGCTAAAACATCAGGATGCTACCAACATTACGCTCGTGCTGAACCCAAAACACAGCACTGTACCCGTGACTAAGAAGAAAATTAATTCTATACCAGTCGAACCCCAGTAAACTAGAAGTGTGGGCTATTGTGCAATAAATATTTATAACCAGTGGTGGTGATATTTATCTTCATGATTGCCACAAATCAAAGAGTGATGAAGTGATATTAAGTCTGTAATAGGGAGATTTATTTAATTACCGGAACATGCAATTTATCATATCAGTTCACTAAAGTGTAAACTGAAATGCTACCTCTTTTTGTTGAAATACTTATTGCTTAACAAAACTTTTACTAAGTATGATAATTATGTAAATAAATGACAAAAACAAACAACATATAAAAATTGACTTATGTAATGAGAAATAAATTCACTGGTAGTGCCTGGAACTATTTGAGTCTCAATTTGATCAGTATGTACTGACCAAGTAACAAGGTAAAAATCTCTGAGTGTTTTGCAGAACGTTTTCTATTAATGACTCCAAAGATTTTCCTGAGGTAACTTCCAGGGAATGAATGAAAAAATCAAATTGAGTTATTCATAAGCTGTCAACATTTTGAAAGCAGTCATTGGTCTGTAGGCGTAATTAGCATTAAGAAAGGTGTTGACTATACTGAAGTATTTAGCTATTGCCTTCAGTTTTTACTGGAAGCAGACAAAATAGGGATGGGACACAGACAAAGTGGACCAACCTGAAAAGCAACACAGCAATTAAATTGACCCAAATCAGTTTTTGATTATGTTTGATATCCCTCCTCCCTTCCATAATTTACTGAATAAATTTTCAGTTCTGTAAAAAGTAAGGCTGCTGGGCAACAATCCTTTAGTGCCTCTAGGCTGGAAACAAAACTTGGATTGGAAACTTGGTTATTATGAGCTAAAAAATAATTATTGAATTTGTTTTTGGAGAAGTAAGTGTCAAGATTCAAGAAAGTCAATGTTAGAAACAATACAAACTTTTTAATAATTCAAATAATATTTTATTTTTTGGATTGCCAGTGCCTGTTTCCAGGATGCTATTTTACATGAAAACACAGGATAAAAGAAAATTATAGAACAGTGTGTCATTTTCAAAAGGCATAGTGTAGCAAAGTTTGTTAATAATAGGGAATAGTAAATCACAACCTAAAAATCACCTAGTGGAGTTTGGGGCAAGTAATCCAATCTGTAATATGTGTAGATTGATTGAAACTTGGGCAAAATACGGAGGCTTAGTCTTGTTGATCTTTAGGTCATTCCAAGTGCCAAAGTAATATTTACTTACATTGTTGTCAGTGGGATGGGTAGTAAAAGGATATTTTATTTGGTTGGAGAAAGGATTATATTGTTTTTATAGCATTTTCTCAATTTATCAGAATGATTTTATAAAGTGTGCACAACTGTTACTCATTTAATACTTGGAAATACTTCTAGAATTCGACACAAAACAGATGGAATCCCCCAGCAAATTTATCTGGAAAATGTCAACATTGCCTACTTACTTTTTATGGATTTTTTTTTTTTTTAGCACCTGCCACCACAGAACTCAACAGGGCTTTGGTCATTAGGAGCTACTTTAAGGATATTCGGTATTAAAATTCAAAGGGAGAATAGAGAAGCATCTTGCTCACCATAATTATTTGCAAAATATTGCGGTAATTTCACAATGGCTGCAGCTGAGGGAGGGAGGCAGATTATGCCTCATTCCACATCAAGACAGAATGTTTCCCTTAAAAATCTCATCTGGAACTGTGAACCATCAGTGAGTAATACAGGTATTGTCATCTAATAAAATAGAAACATTATATCAAGTCATGAACACCTGTGACTTATTTTCACAGTCTGTTGCAGTCTGAAAATAAGGCTCAGAATCAGAAGTTTGATAACATTAGTCAAATTTGTATTCTCCTCAGAAAGCAAGGTGATACTAGGTAATGTTGTCCTTAATTTCTTTTCTTGACTAGAATATCTATAATCTAGATCTAAACAGAAAATCAAAATATTGAAAATTACAGGAAACTGAAATTGTTAGCAGTGCAAAACAATGAAACTCAATTACTAACAGATGGGAAAGACTGTATGCACTGGAACTCTCAAAAGGATGCGATGACCATGAAGATTTCTGCTTTGTACCATTGGGTCTGGACAACAGGTAACATTCACTACAGCAAATACTGGCAGAGTGAGAACTGCTGTTTTTGACTCCACCTGCTGTAGTTATTTTTATATGATTCAAGGAAAGCAATTATTGTGGTTTTTTTTCTTAATATAAATACGGTGCTTAAATGATGTACTATGATATTAATATATGAAGGAATGTTTCTGAGAGTATTTGGAAGTGTTTTGGCAGCAGGTGTCATTCTTAGGATATTTTTTAGACTTAGGAGAATTTTTTTTTTTTTTTTTTACAGGGAGAGGGGAAATGGGGGTCTGAGAGAGGGTTTGATAGCTTATCTTGGGCTAATTGATATGATAAGAAAAGAAATTAAACAGTGTTTCAGAAGGCTGCTCCTCTTTAAGAACATATATAAACAGAGGAGAGCATCCCTATACTATGACGTCAATGGCTTAGGTATATGTGAGGACAAGATGAAGACAGAGACTTTATTCAGACATGCATCTATACTTCATCCACAGGGATATTCTGACAAACTGTATGAATTTTCACTGATTTTTGATCCTCAAAAGGCATTTTCTGCAACATCACCAGAAGGTTAATTAATTTTTTGATAATTGCATAATGAAATACTTTTTAAATTGTGAGATCTATCAATGACATTTTAATCATATATGTTAACTCCCCTTGTTGTCTCCCCATCAAACTGTCTCCAAAATATCCTCTGAACTAAAGAGCGCACACAGCATTATGGCATTGTTTATATTCTAGGGATACTTTTTCCAAGGAAAATAGTGTACGTTGGAGAAGCTTGTTTATGAAAATTGACCAGAAAACATATATTCAATTTCTGTATATTCTCAAGGGAAATAAAAATGCATGGTTCATTAAATGATTAACACAGTGCTTTTCCCTCCCCCCTGCCCCACGCCTGGGAATTAATAACATAATATTTATTAAATACTTATGGCAGGCTTCAAGGGATAGCAGAATCTACTGAAAGAAATGGGAAAACCTAGTGTTTATAATTTGATCTTCCCAAGTGCAAGAAGTACTAGTAAAAACTAGTGTTTTCAGAGATGTTATTTCCCTATTAGACCTTTCTGAAGAGCTTTCCTTGCTCCGTCAAGGATTGTTCTAGATGGTTACTAAGTTAAAATTACTGGATTTGGTTAGATTTTCTGTAGTCAACATTTATATCTGGTATAATTATCTGTCAGCTCAATACCAGTAGTATTTACCTTGAGAAAAGCTTGTAGTAGCCTAAAGAGAAGATGGATTTTATTGCTTGCTTTGTATCATGCAGCCATAGAATCATTATTAAGGTTGGAAAAGACATCCAAGGTCATTGAGTCCAACTTTTGACTGACACCCCCATCAAATAAACCATAGCACCGAGTGCTATGTGAGGACTCTGCTGCTGCCCTGAGCAGACCAGTTCAATTAATGACAAACCTTTCTGTGAAGAAATTATTCCTGAAAAGATGCTGACTTTCACATCAATTAAAAAAAAAAATATTTAGTGCCCTTGAGCACACATGAGTATTATATGGTAGCAACATGTTTGCAAAGCACAGTAATTGTGTAGCTTGTAAAAGCTCTAAGGGAGCAATGTTTAGGAAGTTAGGTCCAATAATGAGAAACACTCAAAGAAATGATCAATGTATGGTAAACAAGTATTAGCACACACAGATGTCAGTTACACAAAAAACTTGCATATCAGTGCAAAGAATTGATATGGGTTAGCAATCCTCTTCAAAAAGTTACGTGTGTCCTCTTGTAGATCAGGCAGTATCTTTCAGGAAAGTATACTGTCCTGGTCATTCTGGGCTTCTTTCTGTAGGCTCTTAAAGGTTATAACCTGCTCTTAACTATAGAAATATACCAAATCTGGCCTGAAAAATCAAGAATTGTCCACTGTGGTGGTGCAGAACTGTTTTATTAGATTTTTGTAAGAAGTTTATGTTATGGTTCGTTTCACTGTATCCCCAATTCTGTATCCCTTTTGTGTTGTCTGTATAATAAGGTGTTTTGTGTCAATCATCCCATACCTCACATGACATGTAACATCCCCTCTGCCCCAACCCCCCTCTCTGGGGCAGCTTGTCAATCACTCCCGGGGTCCCTCCCGGATTGTGAAATCTCCGTGAGAGAGCTTCAGGTGATAGGTAGCCTGGGGGAAATTCCTTTGGCTCTGGATTTTAGTGGTCTGAAGCTTGGGGGTGGGCACACCTTGTTACCCCCTGAAACCCCTGATTTGTGGTCTTTTTGTATCCTCCCTGGGACCCTCCCCCGCTTATAGGGGGTAGGAGGGAGGAAGAGGCTCTCTCAGCCGCTGGGTTCTCAGCCTGGAAGCTCTCAGCCACTGGGTTCTCAGCCTGGAAGCTCTCAGCCGCTCGCCTCGGAGCTTGGAGATCTCTGCTAATAAACATCCTTTAACCTGCTAAGCTGAGAGCCAGCCTTTTCTCTTCTGCTGCTGTTGACTGTCACCTTTGGGTCCAGCTGCTAAGCCGAGAAGCCAAAACGAACTGGAAACTTTGTGTCTGTGTTGACCCGAGCTAGCTGGGGGTCAGCTCCCACCCGGAGCGGGGACACAACCGGACACACTCCACTCAAAGCAACATTAAGTTAAGATCCAGTATTTGCCAGGGTAAATACTTTTTCCGCTGGGCTGTGTGACTGTGGCTAGACTGTCAAAGGTTTCCTGGCTAGTTTCTTTGAAGTTGTCGTGATGATTGCTAGCACTGATGCTGAATGGTGATGAGTATGCACACACACGAATACGTGAGGGTTTCCCAAGCACCATTGCAGCAGGCTTTTATTGTGAATTGTGGCTTACATTTCTGTTATTTAAAGTAGTTTAAAAGTTATCTTTATTTATAAGGCGCATTCAGTTTATCTAGAGCATTAAGTGAGGCCCTGTTTTCAACTGTTTCTTGTCAGAATTTACTCTGTGGCATAAAAAAGTGCGTCAGATGTAAGACATCAAAAATATAAAAAACCTTGAAGAATAAACTCATCTTCAGGCACCTCTAAATATCTAGTGTATCTCTTAAAGTACAAACTATAATGCATCTCGGTAAGGGATGCTCCAAATGTGTATTTACTAATTTTACTGGCTCTGACTGGTTTCCTGAGTAAAGTATACATGGATCCAGGTGCATTGTGATTGGCATGTCTGCCATAACTTCAGATTTTACATCACACTAAACAAACAGAGCAAATCAACAGATAATTCTTTGATTATTAGCTCTTCAATACTGTCCAGAAGTCACAGATTTTTCTGTGAATAGAAAAAGACCATGATGATCCCTCAATAGTGTGCAAAGAGCCTCTTTCCTTCCAGGCTGTTGCTGAGTGAAAAAAACTGAAGATGGGTGCCCCTTTTCTTCAACAAAACTAAACCAACCGGCTGCTGGGAGGGATGATGGCTTTTATGGCTCGACTTAAAGCACTTCATAGCACAAAACAAGTAGCACCACAACCACAGTTGTTTTTTAAGGGCCAGATACTGACCATCCTCTTCCTCATTTTGGAGATATGCAGGAGAACACTGAGCCTTAAGTTGTAAAATACAGCCCCTTCTCAAAATTCTAAAATTGATATGAAAATCACAGAGCTTTTATAGGCTGCTTTTTTTGCAAGACTATTTCCAACTTTCAGTGAGATGTTCCAATTCTTTTTCTTATTTTGAAACCAAATGAAGGGCCCTTAGTTCTTCATGAATATAAAGGTATATTTGTCTTCATCTTTGGCTGAATGAGTTTGCCTTTTGGCTGCTCCTCCCCCATGTGTAGAAGTCAACCACCTGAATGAAGAACACCACAGACAAGAAGGGGATGAGGGCATTGAAAAAGAGTAGAAGTAATAATACTGCAGCTTGGAGTGAAATGGCACAGAAGAGATATTTATCCTACAGTGTGCCCAAGAAGGCTTCTTGAAGCTGCCAGCTGTCTTATGGATTTGAGTGTGTAGCTAAATGCTGATATTAATTCTAATTAATGCTAATTTAATGTGAATATTCTTAAAAGCTTATGGTGGCCTTTCCTCACTTCTTTGGAGACTTCAAATCCCAGGGCACAGCATATGGGAGACTAGAAAGCTAAATCAATTTGATAATTTCTTTAATATAATTTTAACTTTTGGTCGGATACCATCTTCATGTTCGGGATGAATGCACTGCTTATTGCTCTTTTGGAACCTGTCTTGGATTCATTACACTGGGACCTAACCCTTCTTGCATTCCAATAGAGTAGTATCAGTAATCAAAACAGAAGGATGGTAAAATTGAAGAAGCACATATGGTAATAAACCCCCTGAAAAGAACACAGGCTATAGTATAATTCTACCATCTGCTCTAAGATTTACAGTCTCCCTTTTTGCTTACTAGATGGGGAACATATTACCCACCCTATTAGCCTATAATGGGAAAATTTTTTCTGCTGTCTTGTTATAAAATTAGGTGGGCTTAAATTTGCCTCCTACCTGGGCTTTGTCAGCTGAACTTCCTCAGTGGATGGAATAAGTTTAATGCGTTAGTTCTAGACAACAGTCTCCCTTCCCACAATGAAAGGTGTTACTCAAAAGTCAATGTAACAGCTAGCAGTTTTTTAAAGCATGGTGAAAGAGAGGGTGGGCAAAAGTATCTATGTATAAGGCAAATCAGCTGTAAACCCACATTTAAAATTTAGAAAGTGTGGGGATGGGAGCACAGTGGTGTCTTGTTCAGGTTATACTTCACCTTGCTGTGGGTGTTTTTTGAAAGTGGGATCACAGCACAGTGGAGTTCTTTTGCTCTAGGTGTTGCTCAGCAACATAATGTGGTTGCTTCTACACACAGGTAACGTTTACCTCTGTGCAAAAAGAGACGCATTCAGCACTTTGTACTTTCCAACCTTCAGTTAAAATTCCTTAATTTTTAGGTAGGTTCAGGCAGCGAAGCAAGACCAGAAGGAAGCTATATTCCACCTTTTCAGAAGTGGTTGCTACTTACTTGCCTTTCACAGAATTCTGCTCCTGACAGAGTAAAACAGAATTGGATGAAGAAGCAGCTCTGCATCTACTTTTGGGAACTGTTCTTGTACCCAGCCCAGGAGGTCTCTGATCTGATCTCTTGAGACAGAGACAGGGTGATTTTTTTTATCATGGACTCTAGCCTATCCCGGCCTTCTTTTTGTTTTTAGGGAAATGGGATTTCCCATTTTTATACCAGATCGACTCTGAAGGAGTATTTAAAAAAGAATTTCTACCTGACTTCACCATCAGCTTCTATCCCTCTGCCTCTGGAGTTCCCATAGTCAACCTGCTGACATTAGTTCCTAGATTTCCTGGATCTGAGCTGATTTTCTTTTCTGTGGGGAATTTTTCTTCTTTTCTTCCCAGCTTTCTGCTGTTTTCTTCCTTCAGAGAGGTCCTGACCTGTCACTAGCCAGTGTTTTTCCTCACACGAGGCACCATTTCCAACAGTTTTGGCTTCTTTTCTTCTCTGCCAGGGTCACGATAAATAATACATGAGGAACGCAGGATCAAGTTTGGGCTTCGAATGTGTATTATGTCTTATCTATTTACAATATTTACAGACTCATGTACTGTGAGCTCCAACTAGCATGCTAGGAATACGAAGTAAAAATGGAGTAATCTAATTCTTTCCAAGGTTATTTAAGTGATAATTATGCAATACCAAGGTGACACCTATATTATTTATGTTTTTGAACCAACAATGACCACCCAAGGCCTGAAATGCAGACCTTTTTCACCCAATTACAGAAAAACACCTAAATCCCTGAAGAAGGAAGAAGGTGAAGAAGAATGAGAAAGACGACACCCCAAATCCTCCATCTTAACTCATATGTATTACTGTGCGCTAAAACCCCAAATTCTAAGTTTCTAGGAGTCCAGCATGTCCCACGTGCGTGAGTTTGCTGCCAGAATTATTGAAAATGTAGAATAATCTCAGAGTCTGCAGAAGAAATTTGAATCAGTATATCCAAAACTTAACTCTTCCATTTCTACCTTCTGTTAACTGTTGTAACTATCCAGAGGACACGAGTCCCTAGCCCTGGGCAAACACACCAGTGTAACATCTCTATTTCCTCCACTTCTGCAGCTGGTTATTGTATTCTTAGTGGGACATAACACCCTCAAGGCCTAATGATTTGTCAACCCCCCCCAAATGTCCTTTCAGATTAATTTTTCTCATCTGAATATAACATAATTAACACTATTAGTATTTCGAATGTCTACATTTGACTCCTAATTTAAGACCTCAGACATAAATGAGCCATTTTAAGTATTTTCTCAGAACTTTTGTTTCTCATCATGATCTGCATTCTCATTTGGCTCACACAGAGTTTTCAAGCCCAGAATCACAGCTGCATATAGAGGAAATAGAATCTGAAAAGTCTGAGCTGCAAGACTGCTAAGCACACAAAATTTAAGGAAGTCCTGATAGAAATCTTTGAAACTCAGAAAACATTGAGAAATTTTTCATCTTCAGTAAAAAAAAAAAAAGACCCAAACCAAACCAAAACCAAACCAACCAACTAAACGCCCCCTCCAACAAACAAACAAAACCAACCAACCAACCAACCAACCAACCAACCAACCAACCAAAACCCCCCCAACAGAAAAGAGGAAGAGAGAAAGTTTAGGTACTAGGTAGAATTTTAAGATACACTAAAAATGCACAGATAGACCACTGATCTGTTTGGTTGAACTGGATTTTCATAAAATTTGACATTTATCTCTCTTACTGTATTTTCTCAGTAAAAACATCATAAGTAAGATTATTTTATTTTTTTTTCTGTCTCATTGAAGGTTTCTGCTGGAAAGCTCATTAGTTGTACTTTTTCCTGGTTTGAGAATTCTTAGGCTCATATGAAAATAGGAGATGGCCTAGAAGGTGGATGGAAATTAAAAAAATCATTCTGAGGATATCCTTTTCATCTTTAAGATACTTTTTCCTTCTAAATGCAGCTTTAGCAGTAATACCCCAAATGCTTTTAACTTTTAGATAAGCAGCAAGAGCATGGATCATAAAGACATACTTAAGTAATTTAAAAGTTGAACTTCTTTAATATCAGCCCTTTTCTTTTGCTTAGAACACCTTTGGGAATTCTGGATGTTTCAGACTATGGTTTTTTTTCCTTTTTTCTTCTGTAAATTTTGAGGAAACCGGAGAACTGTTACTGCATCAGAGACTGCCAAGTTCCCTGGCACTCTGCACAGGTGTGACTAGAAGTGTTGCAAAAAACCCTCTTGATAATGTTTACCATGTAGCTACTAGTATTCTTGCACAGAAATGGTGTGGAATTGCTCATACAAGGGTGCAATTATATCTATCAATTTCTTGTAGAGAAAAACAAAAAAGTAATTCCATCTTTCTTTCAGTGTGGTACCTACCTAACACACCCCTTGTCTTAGTGATTGTTATTGAGCAAAGCAAGTATAGCCATTACTCTTCATGCACAGAGACATTTGCATCACTGTCCAGGTTATGTTAATAATTATATTAACTGAATAAACTACCTCAAACAGTTCCAAGGGGCATAAAAACATCACTGTTTTGAGTTATCTTTTTTTAAACCTTATAGTAAATTGAACTGTGCCAGGGAGCGCTCCTGAGAGCTGAAATTCAATTGTACAAACTGTGAAATTTTTGCTGTGGTTCTGTTGGGATTTAACAGCAGTCAGCAATCAAAACACCACAGAGCCACCTGCTCACTCCCCCACCAGCAGGATCTGGGACAGAATTGGAAGGGTAAAAGCTGGAAAACTCATGGGTTGAGATAAATGCAGCTTAATAAGAAAAGAAAAAGTCATGCACAAAACCAAAGCAAAACGAAGGAATGAATCCACTGCTTCCCCTGGGCAGGCAAGTGTTTAGCATGTCCAGGAGTGTAGGGCTCTATCACATGTAACAGTAACTTGAGAAGACAAACACCATCTCTCCAAATGTCCCCCACCTTCCTCCTTTTTTCCCTCCACTTTATATACTGGGCACAATGTCCCATGGTCTGGAATATCCCTTTGGTCAGCTGGGATCACCTGTCCTGGCTCTGTCTCCTTCCAATATCCCAGCCACCTCAATAAAGACCTCACACCTTCACCTGTGTGGCAATATGAAAATCAGAAAAGGGCTTGGTGCAGTATAAGAACTGTTCAGTGATTAAAAATCTCTATATTCTTAACCATTTATTCAGCACAAATCCAAAACACATTCCCATGGCAGCCACTGTGAAGAAAATTAACTCTATCTTAGCCAAAACCAGCACAAGTCACTGTATATTTTTGTCCCATATGAGATTACACTGTTCCAAATAATTTCCAAGCTCAGTTTGTGATATATCCACCCCTGATCATTCCCACTAGTCAGTTTGCATGTCCCCAAGCCACTTTACAGGCTAAAATTATTTAGAAGCGTGGAAGTAAGCTGTTCTCTCCTAGCTGGTGTCAGCAACCATAACTTATGCACATTGAACAAAACTTAGAGGGTATGAAATGTCTCAAGAGAGACTACTTTTTTTTTTTTTTTTTTTTTTTTTTTTTTTTTTTTTTTTTTAATTGGCGTAATGAAGGGCTAGTGACAGTCTCACTTAGTAAGGCTCACTTATTCCCCCAGAGTAGCCAGCCGGAATAACCTTGTCTCCTTGACATCTGGCTGAGCACCCTAAGACCAACCGATACACCAATCTACTAATCCCCTTCCCTCAAATCTCAAGTAGAAGCGATGATGATCATTTTGAAAACTCTTTACTTACTGAGGCGTGAGAAACCTGTTACCAGCTCTTAGTCATAAGATTTACTAGTGTGAAAACAGTGATCCTGCTTCTTAAATTGCATCCATGAGTGCATTTTCACACTCAAACTGGGCAGAAAACACCAACCTAAAATTGCAAATGTACACTAAAAAACACAGATAATATAGGTTATTGCAGGAGAGTTCATTATGTCTTACAAGAGAGAAATCCCAGGCAAAACCCAGGTAGTGTATAAACTATATTTCTGAATATCATTTTAAAACAGGTTCCTGTCTGTTCTGTGTGTACTCATCCTACTACTTTAGGTCAACTACTAAAGATGCTCAAAGTGCAAACTACTATGATGTAAGGGGCTCTGGAGATAAATTAGATTTACTTAAAAATGGTTGCTAATACAATGATATAGCTGAATGAAAATAATTAACTCAAGTTCTCAAGGTCAATTTCCCACATGCTTAAATATAAAGGAATCAAAGAAACTCTTAAACACATAGAAGGCAAGGGATTTACAAGTTAATCACACCTGTCAAAATTTAATAGATTCTACAAAAGTCTGAGATAAGTAGTCAAACATTTCCTGTTGTTGCCAAGGATAATAACGGAATTCCTTTTTTAAGATGCCAGTGATGTAATTACTAATTCTTAAGGCATTCTTTATCCCTTTTCCTGATGCCTTCTTACATTCTGGAGCAGCCTCGTTCTTCCTTCTGGATAGCACAGTATTCTGCTTGTCATGTACTACATTCGTGGTGTTGCAGATTCTAGCTAAAAATAAATCAAGGCGCCAAATAATGAAGGTACAGAAACAAGAGTGATTGGAACGTTATTGCCATAAATGTGGGAAGATCTGGGACTGTTTCTGAACATCATTTCTTTGTCTTGTCTGGAAAACAGAATACTTTAATAATTTCAAGGATTATTTGTTTGAAGATACCAGTTTCAAAATTTTCTTTCCTTGCCTCTAAAGGCAATTAATGCCTTAAAGTTTAGACAAAATGGGAATGGGGATTGCATATTAGTGTGGTGTATATTCATTGACAACTCTGTACTGGCCGTTAACATGTAAAGTATTTTTTTTTTAAGTTGAATGTATTTCCATCATTCCATCTTATAATTAAAGTCATTTTAAAAATGGGAATAGAGATGAGGTATTAGGAAGATCTGTGAAATACAATTATGTACTTTTGGATTTGACAGAAGGGGAGACAAAAATATTGCAGTTCTTCTGACTGCAATTCATATATTCCCCAAATAATGAACACCTCAGAAAAAGTACACAGCCACTTCTGTTATGCAGCCTCTCCTGCAAGCCCTCCTCCGTTTTATCTTTTCATCATTATCAGGCTAGTGTACCCTGAAGAGAAGCTAAAAGCAAAAGCAGCTGGACCCACAGACAGAAAAGATTTGGAGCATAAGGAGAGCTCTTTTGATCTTTCTCCTCATGTAAAATATGCCATATATCTCTGGAGAGATGAGCAGGAAACTGACTGATCACCAGTAGTTCAAAGCATTAGTAAGAAAGGTTAGAGTCTCCAGATTAGGAACTTTCAGTGTCAACGTAAGGAAAAGATAATGGGTGAGGAAAGGAAATGCAATATATAGTCAGTACACAGTCACAAATGTTATTTTCTTTATATGGCTACATGGCTTATGAATTACAATAAAGTGACTAACAAGTTTGTCTCATTGATGATTTTCAATGACCTTTTGACAGATTTGAGTTTTGTCATTATGGGTTTTTGATTACTGACATCCATGGGAGACAGACTTTATGTATGATCTAAGAAGTCTAATGAATACAAAAGCAAATATCCTTCCTTGCTTTATAAATGGGAAAGCACAACTAATCCTAATAAGAATCCTAATAATTGTTTAGTCCACTTTTAGAGCAGCAACTGTATTCTATTGATGACTCCCTTGAATTTGAGCTATGGCTTTGTATATGAACTTTGATATTTTGATTTTTTTAATTTCTGATTTTTAAAGAGGCCCCTTCAAATAATTAAATCAAAGCACTGCAATAAGGCAACAAAACAAGCTGAGCACTAAAGATCCAGGTAAAACATTCTTATGAGGACACTTTTTGGAACAACAATACGCCAGATTTTGTATTGCAGCCTTGGCTTGGAACTATCTGTCTTGCTTAACAACTCATTTGAAGGACAAATTTTCTAGAGAAACAATAGGTAAAAAAGAAACTCCTCCCACCACTTTGTTTACAGTCACAGTGGCATTGAATTATTCTTTTTGTTGTTACATTTAAGAAATTATCTCTGAGGACCAGAGTTCAAACTTTTCAAATGTTCCATTAATGTTGCTGATTTCTGACAAAATACCTGTGAAGGGCATATAGAAAAGAACAGTAGAATGAAACAAATAATTTGAAGAATGATCTCTAGGTGATGTAACTGGCTAAAAATGGCAACCATCCAAAATAAAATATGGTCTGAGAAGGAGAAATTATGAATAGTTTTCCAGTGTAGAAGAGTAAATTATAAAGCTTCTCTGTATCTATTGCAAATTATTTTCTAATAGGAAAAGCAAGAGAGAGAGTTGCTGCATGGTTGAATATGTTCTGATTTCTCTACTTAGCTTATTACAGGGTGAAAAATCATAGTTTCGGGTTCTTTAGTATGGAAGTGGATGGGAGCAAGATGGAGGATTTTGGGGATTATTCCATGCTTCTTCTTTCTTCTTCATTCATTCCATTTTCTGCAGTGATGATGGCACAAAGTAATTTAAGGAGATTGGGTCAGAGTAGAGGTGACCTGTTTAATACAGGTAGTAGGTATTAGCAAATAACTATAAAGAATACGTAACAATTAGTGTAAGAGGCAGTGACAGCCCAGTGCAGGGGGAGTCGTCAGATGCCCGAGCAGCTGCACAGACCTTGGATGGGCACACAAAGAATTGTAAGATAAGAAATAATAAACAAAGCGCACAACCTTGAGAAATCAGAACCTGAAGACTCCATCTCTTTCTTGCATCTGGCTCAGGGCTTTTCAGAAGGCAAAGGACTCTAAAACCACCTGAATCTCGGGAGAAAAACCCAAGAACACCACTTGTTACCAGAGAGAAGTCAGCACCTGCCCCTCCTCTTCCCCGCATGAGGAAGCTGCAGACTGTGATGAGGCACCCTGTCACTTTGCTCCAGGCTGAACAGAGCAAGCTGTCTTGCTCAAGCTACTCTTCAAACAGGTTCCCCTCAAGTCCCTTCACCATCTTCTTTGCCCTCCTTTGGACAGTCTTCAGTAGCTTTATGTCCTCCTTCTGCTGAGGCACCCAAAACTACAGGTGGCACTCAAGATCAGTCTCCAGTACCAGTGCAGAGGAGATTGTGAAAATCACCTTCCTTATCTCTGCAGCAATGCTATGCTTTATGCACCCTAGTGATTTTCCACGTATGGGAGAGTAAGCAGCAATAGATTTGCCTGGCTAGCTTGTCTATATGCTTGCATACATATTTGAATTTCCTCTTGCGAAATTTGAGTTTCCTCTTGTGCTTACTCCTTCTAACCGTTGCAGTTTGAACCAATTCTTAGCTCAAATTGAAGCAATCTTAATTCTTCCAGTTACAGAAGTCCTTCATTTTGTCCTCTTGTGCTGAACAGCAGGTACCTTTACAAACTGCAGTTGCAGTAGGGCAAACTGAAGCTTATATGGAGCAGTTCAAAGGTCTTAAAAAAGAATGAGGTTATTATAACTTAACTGAATTAACATGAGTCAATAAGTTACTTATGCAAAACAGATGTAAACAAGTATTCAACTTATTAATTTAAATGCCTCTACATTAAGGCTTTCTGATCTTTGGTGACCAGTATGGAAAAATGTGAAAATGCTCATCTTTAGCGGTTCAGAAAATCAAAGCCCAGTAAATATGTTTTGTACTTTGACTTTAGAAATCCAATCTTATTAGGGCTAGTTAGCAGAAGTACACAGGAGCAAAACATTTTCCAAAGAAAAATATTGTCCTTCTTATTCTGCAGTTTAGCTAGAATTAAGATATCTCTGTGCTGATATAATGGACTGGACTCAATAAACCACATAAATCACATATTTTCTTTACACTTACAGACTCTGTTTCCCTGTTGTCCTGGTTTTTGGCCAGGAAAAGTTAATATTTTCCAGTAGCCATGAAGAGGCAGAAACTGGAGTGGTGTGAGCAGGTCTAGGTTGTTTTTCTATAGCAACAACACCTCATGTCAACCTGGGGTCAGAAGAAAGGGATTTTTTGCATAGACACAGAGGGTCCATCCATCATGGTTAACAGTCTCAGGGTGGTGCCACTTTGGATCAGTTGGTGAGGGTTTTTTCTTGTAAGTCACCCTCATTTTGTATACTTTTCAATATTGTTTCTGTTAGGGTTGGTTTGCTTGTCTAGTTGCCGTTTCCAGAAAATTGTTCTTATCTCTGCACAGTATTTCTGCCTTTTGCCCTCTCACTAGAGAAGTGGGGGGGAGTGAACAAGCAGCATCTGGTTTGGGAGAGTTTTGTTTGTGGGTGGGACTCAGCTGGAGAGTGCCATTCCTAAACCACGGCACCTATTGACCTCCATGGACTGCAGAGCCTCAGATGCCTCACCACGCTCTTCCCCACGCTCTTCCCCACGAGCTACAGGGGAATCTCTGCTCCAGGATTACCTCCTTCCCTTCCTTCTGCACTGACCCTGGTGTCTACAGGACTGTTGCTCTCAGATATTCTCACATACTTTTCCTCTGGCTGCAATTGCACAAAGTTTTTTTTCCTCCTTTCTAAAACACATTACCCCAGAGGCACTGCCATGGTCATCAATGGCCCAGCCTTGGCCTGCAGTGGGTACTTCTTGGATCCTGCTGCCCTTGGCTCTGTTGGGCACAGAGGAAGCTTTTTGCATCTCCTCACAGAAGCCGTCTCTGTAGCCCCCCCAGCTAACAAAACCTGGCCGTGCAAACCCAATACACTTCCAATAAAAGCTATCTCTCTGTAAAACAGTTTTATCATGCTAATTTTTCTGTAAGATAGATTTGCCCTTGGAAGATACCACTCTTGATATATTTTTAATAGTTAAATACCTTAGCCAGCAAATTGTGAATGGGACTTTCCAGGATGCAAATGTAAAAAGGAAAGATTTAAGTAGAATAAAATACAGAAATGAAATCTCTGAAAGTTTGGCCAAGGAAAGTGTGATGGTGCTGCTATCATCAGCCTGTCATGGGCTTTGTTCTCAAGTATTCTTGGCCCCGGAGTTTCATCGTCTTTACCTAGCTATTAAGACAAAGATGCTCTAAATACCCCACTATCTGTTCACAAGTCTAAAACTGGCAACTTGTTTTCTAGGACATGTGAAACCTGAAGTATAAAAAATTTAAAATATTACAATAAATTTTTTAATTATTATTTTACAGTGTTCTGGAAGACAGTGATCTTTCTGCTGGGATTTGTTAGTATTCCACTGTTGAGGACTAGTTTCTGTTTTTAAAATTTTTATATCAAGTTAACTTATCCTAATACCAGATACTATACACTTTTTCTGAAATAACATTTATAGGGGGAAATATCAACTGAACTTGGTGGAAAAATGATTGAGTTTCTAATACTCATACAAAAGTGTACCATTATTTGAATAAAAAAAAATTGGAGGGTTGTGTTTCTAGAATAAATCATATCTTGTTTTAGCAATTTCTGCAATCAGATTTTCTAATTTCTTCCTTGTTTTCTTCACTTTTGTATTTCATAGAACTTTCCCAGGGAGTTGCTGTTACTCTAAACAACTTCTGGCATCCTGAATCATAACAGATGTCTCAATATTGAAAAACTGTTCTTTATTATTTGAATCTGTTGGGTCTAGAAGACTGTGCAATTTTACCCAAGTTTAATGCCAAGGTCAGATTTTTGCTTCTTTTTTCCTTAAACCAAAGCAGTGTGTGGTTTTTTTTTTTTTTTTTTTTTTTTTTTTTTTTTTTTTTTTCCTTGAAACATTGTGGACTCTTCATTTTCTAACCAGTTAAAGGACTTGTGCTACATAATATTTGTTAACAAGCTTTATGCCCAAGTAAATATACCAATAGCTTTGAGAGAATATTTTTCCAAAAGATAGTTATCTAAAGGTGACTGGACTTTAAAGGAAAAAAAACTGTGGTAGATGCTTACCCCAGAATCTTCAGGGGAACATTCCTACTGTTGGAGAAAATTTGAAAGACCTTTTTTAAAGGACAACCTAATGTTGCTTTCTAATTTTATGACCATGCCAGTGAACCGCATAGGAGAAATCACTCTGGATAAAATAGAGGTGAAGAAAACATCAATGTGTATCAGCCAGAAATCTTAATCAAATAAAGAACAAATGTGCAGAAACACATTTCTGTTAGTGCATGTGAGAATTCTGTATTAATGCAAAATCTTACTCTGTGGTCTAAAGAGAATAAAATTTTATACTGAAGATACAGATAAAAGTGTAAAGATGTACAATATTTTCATTTCTAGGGCTACAACTAAGTAATATTTTGAGATGAAAGCAATTATTTTCACTGCTGTAAAATGCATACAAAAAAGATGCAACTGCTTATTTTACTAATGTCATTTTAATATTTTGTTTTCTATTTTTTAACTGTCCAACTTTCAGGGACATTTGCTGTGTTTTTTGCTTTTTCAGCCTTTGGGAAAATATTTCCTGCATATATTTCACTTTGATATCTGTCCATCTTCATGTATAACCTTTGCACTGTTATATACTGGTGAAATAAATATATAATTGTAAACAGTTGCTGATGGTACAGAATCCACCTCACCCATAGGCAAACTATCTTGACTAAAGGGAAAATAGACCCTGAAGTTCTCATCAGAAGAGTACATGAAAAATATTACCATGCAGACATTTACTTGCTTCTCATAATACTGAATAATACTGAAAGTTTTATTCCTAGAATATTATGTCACAAATATGCTTGGGTAAGTCACTCTGGAAGAGAAAACTGGCAAGCGTGTTTGGGATTTCAATGTCAGTTACGTTTCTTGAGTTATAACTGTATAAAATTGACCATACAAGTGTGGTGAATGTCAGCATCAAAGACACAGGCAAAAGAACGAGAGAACAGAACACCCCAGGGGAAAAGGGGCAAGCATCTTTCCGTGTATTAAATAACTTTGTTCTAACTGGTATGATTAACCATGGAATTAGCACCTTTGGTAACGGGGTTGGTGTGGTGTTGGTTTTTTTTGTTTGTTTGTTTGCTTGTTTGTTTTTAAAATTTTATTTTATTTTATTTTATTTTATTTTATTTTATTTTATTTTATTTTATTTTATTTATTTTATTTTATTTTTATTTTTATTTTTATTTTATTCTGAAAGGATCAGAACAGCTGTTAAGGAGACGACACACATGTTGGCATCTCCAGGAATTACTTAACCCACCAAAAATCCCCAAAGATGCTCTTGGGTACTGGAAGGGAAGCATAGCTGTTCAGCGGGAGTGTGTATGACATGTAAGATTCATACTTACACTTTCTCATAAAGATGTGCCTGAATTGGCAGATTCCTTCTGAATTTACACCTGGCAAACATTAATAACAAGGGGAGGATTATTCCCTCACATCATTGTATTGCTATTTGGATTACCTGGGGCACATGAGAATAGGCCTTGGGAAAATGCTAATAACACAAGTGGAGACCTGTGTCTCCATGAAATGAAAGAGTCCTGCCAGACATCTGGGTGCAACTCTCACGAGAGAACTGATGACAATCCACCTGTGGCATCAGTGTGGTCTTTGGGATCCTGCTTACAGAAACACAGTGGTTGCTCAGTTTCACAAGGAATGTCACAATGTGTTAACAGATCTACATGCTGAGAAGGAAAGAGGAACAACTTAAAGGGTTTCTCCTTCCCCGTTAATGAGATTGATTTTTAACAAGCATGAGGGTTGCTAATGGAAAGAGAGTTTTACTTTAATGTGTCTAGCTGTGTACTTAACATGTCTCTGGATGTATAAAGTCTGTACAGTTCTGAGAAGTTGTACCTGCCTTATTCTTTCTGGCATCCTGTTCAGCCAGAAAAATACCGAGAAACAATGAGACAAACGCATCGTTGGTGTTGTATCTAGTAGGCTTATTTGACTTACATTTCAGTCTTGACAAATTATTTTAGTGATTTCATGCAGATGCAGTAGAAACTAATTCATCACTAAACATGAGTGCCACTGCAGAGACTATTGTACAATGGCTGAATAAATCTATGTTAAAGAATATACCCTTCCCCCCAAGTGATGCATGGCATGCAGCTGTATATTATTTCTATAATCAGTAAATACTGCAGAGAGATTTCTAAAAGATTAGATGCCTCTGAAAGATATTGCTGACAGCTTTTAAGTTTTGCATAGCAGGAGTGATTCACCACCTTTAGGCAGACAGAAATTACAAACTCTGAGTGTCATTTTTCTGTTCTCATTTACAAAATGTGAAATAGAAACTTCTTTACTGCTACATTTTATATGAAGATTAGGTCCTTGAAAGAGTAAGTCGCTATTATAGTGCATAATATGGTATGCATCAAAGCAGAAAGAACATAAAATACTTCATCTGATATTTGCAGCATTTTAGCATTTGCTACGTATTATTGCAAAGTGGAGAATTTTATAGGTAATAAAGGATAAAATCATCCACAAGAAGAGAAGTAAATTCAGTGTAGTACAGAGTGTACTCAGTGTTTGAGTTATTTAACATTATACACCTTTGTAATATTTGAACACAAGTCCGTCTCTTCTGGCCTGTTACTGGGCATATATGACTTACATAGCATAAAGACAAAGCACTAAGTAATAAAAATTTGTCCTTTTAGCACTAGGAGAACCAAGAAGTACTTAAAGATAGGGAAGCAACATTTAAAGTTTTTGCAAACGGGCCTACCCTGGAGGTGTGGTGAAACTTGGGTGCTGCTAATACTCAAATTAGTCTTGCAGAAGACATGTATGTATGGACTTTTGAACGAATCAGTTGCTGAGCAAATCTAATGGCTCCATACAGCTGAAATAGGTAGTAGTCCTGAGGAACTCACCACCATTTCATCCCTTTAGCAGTTGTGAAATGAGGTCACAGCAAAACCAGACATCCTCCTGCCCTAACCAACCTGCCTAGCTCCTTGACAGTACTGCTGGCTCTAAAGCAAATCCACTTGACAACTCACAAATCAGCTCAGTTTTAATTTAGCCTACAAAATGTGTGAGAATATTGCCTCTGTAAAATACCACACCAGAGCATCTTACCCTCCAATCATGTGAGTGTTCCCCCAATATATAGCATAATACATAAGCAACCCACACACTGCAGGACTATTACCTTTTGACTTGAATCACTTCTGTTTTATTGAGATCAGGGATAACGTAATTTCTCTAATTTCTTTTTATTGCAACACATGATCCTGAATGAATCTGGTGTTGTTCTGAATTTCTGGCTGGAGCCTTTTGTAGGAAAAACAAATAGATAATTAGGAAACAACTAATTGGGAAAGAGCTGTTTGCTAGTAGGAGGTGTTTGCTAATGTGTTATATCAGAGAAACAATTGGAAAAACAATATTAAAGAAAAGAAAATTCCTTAGGGAAGAAGAATTATTATATAGCAAGTAGAAACTGTTTATATTCACATATTTAGTAGTCATAACCATTAATACAGAAGTAAGGATACACTAGAAATTGGGAGTACTATAATATGAGGCAGAATTCAGCTGCTCTTACGTTCCTAAGGACACCTGGATGAATGCAAAGAGCTAGTCAGTGGGCTCTCAACATGATCGTTTAAAGGAATATGTAAGAGAAAGTAAGTATAAAAGAAACTTTATTGAAATCCAGATGACAAACTGACCTGCTATGGAGAAAAAAAAATTAGTAACAAAAAGTGAGAAATATGACTGTATATGCTGTTATTTAACGGATGAGAAAAACCAGATATAACAGGTCAGAATTAAAAGGCTCAACAAGAATAAATGAAACAAAACCCCCCATTGGGAATCACGCATTATTTTGTAAGAGAATGAAAGAGACACTTATTCTGCAAAGGGGAGTGATAATTAAATAATGAAAGGTGAAGAAAAGGAGGAAAAAGCTGTCAATGAGCTATTTATTGCCACTTGGTTAACAAATTTTCTTTACAATGGTAAACAGACCACAAAGAACACAAAGAAAAATGAAATATGCTGATATGCTATATGACTACAGGTTGCAAGGGCTGATGAAGTTCAGTTTTGTTTGCTGAAAAAATCTTAAGCTGCCTTGAAACTGAAGGTCATTACTGATTCAAATGTGGAAAAGATAAAGCATGTGTGGAACATGCCTTGAAATGCAGTGAGAAAGAACTTGAAGAATTTCAAGTTTTTCAGCCTAATGTTAGTATTGGTTAAAGTTCTAGAACAACCACTTTTGTGAATGTCTGTGGGACCAAACACCAATTAACTATGCAAAGTAGATTCCTCAATATCAAGTAGTGGAACCCAATGTAATTCCTCTTTTGGTAGAAAAGACTAGTAAACGTAGGACAAACAGGCTGTGTGAGATACTGGCTTTGGTATGTCATCATCTTGCTTGACATTTTTATTTGCAAACTAAGGAAGGTTGGTCCAGATGAAATAGTCTTCCAGTGGGGAAACACTGTACCCTTAGGGTTGAACTGTAGCTTCCCATCTGGGAAGTCATTCCAGTATTGCATAAGCCGGTCTATAGCATGCTTCTGTTCAAGATTTGAGTTAATGGTCTGGATGGTGGAAAACAGAACATATTGAGAAAGTCCGCAGATATTGCTGGAGTACTGAGGGTTTTAAATGTTTTGGAGGGATGAGAGGAGAAAGGGCATTCAGAGTGTTCTTGTAACAGAGTTGAAACTGCAAATGACATTCCTGTGATTCCTTTTGTGAATCACATTCAGAAAATAAATGCAAATAATATTACCTTTATTTGTAGAGATTATATTGTTAAAGGTTAGTTTTTCTTTAAATTAATGGTGTGAGTATATAGAGACTAGAGAAAAATGTCTTAATCAGCAGTCAGTGATCTTTGGAGAATTGAGTAACCCTGGAATTCACTGCACTAAATTCCACAAGACAGAGATATACATTTTTTGAAGAATACCTGAGTAAGATTCTCATAATTTACTGAGCAACAGACATAAATAGAAGTTTTTTAAAATTTAACCCAGAGAAACAAACCAGGCTAGATAGCTGAAATAAATTATAGTGCCCATTTAGGAACAAGCAATCAAGCATAATCCCATATCATATGACCACACAATATACTGAGTTGGGAGGGATCCATCAGGATCATTGAGGGCAACTCCTAGCCCTGCAGGTATAAGATATGTGGGGGAAAATCACAGAACTGATTACTTTGAGGGGAGATACTAATGGAACCCGATGGGAGGTGAACAGAAGGGATAGAGTCTATTGTTATGGGATGACAGTGAAAAAGCAAATTTTAAAGAATAGCAAATGTCCTATACTGCACAACAGGCCATACGGTAACTGCTAGGGAGAGAATACATGTGGTGGTGTGTGTTTTATTTAATCTGTTTTATGTAATTTTATATGTATTTTCTGTAATGGTTTGTTCCCTGTACCCCCCTGTTCAGTTAATGGTTTCAACTTGTTTACTCCAAGGTGAGCTCTCACCGTTTTATGTCAATCATCCCTTCCCCCTTATCCCAAGTTGTCAATCCTCCTTCTCTCCTCTTGGGCGCCCTGTCTATCACTTTGAGACCCTTTCCTGGCTTTTGGAAAGCTCCAGGGAGGGCGTCGAGTGATAGGCTGGGTGCCTGGAAATCCCCTCCCAGCATTTTGGGATTGGTTCCTGGTTTGGCAGTTACTCCCCTTGTTACACCCCCAAAAGGTTTTGATTCACTGTACCGGAAGAAGCCACACCTATTTTGCTTTCCTTTTTAAGCTCATGCACACCTGCCCTCAGTGCTCTTCTGGGCAGAGGGTCAGAGAGTGCTGAGCCCGTGCTGCCTCTCCCTTCAATAAAGTCCTGTTATACCCAGCCCAGAGGAGTCGCCTTTCTACTAGCTGCCGTGGGTCGTATTTACTAACCGCTGACCGTCGCTGTGTGGGGAATCAAGGCCCCACAGGGAGGAGGTGGCCCGCCTGGCTCGCCACCCCGACCTATTCACGTTGCTGCGGTGCGTCACGCTGAGCTAGCCCGTGGCCACGCTCGACAGTGCGAAAGGACAGCACCGCGACAGATACATGAACATGCCATCAGGCTGTTTAAACTGGTGTGCTGGCTTGAAGGCAAAACCAGCGAGAGACTCCAAGTCAGAAAAAGCAATTTAATAGGAGAGGAAAAAAAAGTAAAATGTCGCAGTGTCCCAAAAGCGCTGACCAGCGCAGCCGCAGGCTAGCTCAGCGGGTTCCCACTGCGGCAACGTGGAATGGTCGGGGTGGCAGGCTGGGCAAGCCACCTCCTCCCAGTGGGGACTTGGATCCCCCACACCAGCGATGGGCACAGTGATGGTACAGCAACCACGGCAACCGAATAAAAGGCTGACTCCTCTGGAGAGGGTACAACTCGGTTTTATTGAGGGGAGAGGGAGCACGGAGCTCTGCGCTCTCAGACCTGCTGCCCAGAAGAGCACTGAGAGCAGGCGTGCAGCAGCTTATAAGGAGGGGTGGAAACAGGGGTGGCTACAACTGGTCAGCGAACCAAAGAACTTGGGGGTGTAACTGGGGGTGTAAACCTTGAAACAGGGGACCAACCACAAAACGCTGGGAGGGGATTTCCACGGCCCCAGCCTATCACTCGACGCCCTCCCTGGAGCTATCCAGAAGCCAGGGAAGGGTCCTGGAGTGATAAACAGGGTGCCCAAGGTGAGAGAGAGGGGATTGACAACTTGGATACAGGGGGAAGGGATGATTGACACAAAACAAACTGCGGGCACTTTGTGATAAACAAGTTGAAACCATTAACGAAATAGGGGGGTACAAGGAACGAACCATTACAAAAAACTGTATAAATTTACATAAAACAAATAAAACAAACTGTGCACCACCACAGTAAAATAAAATAAAATAAAAATCATGCAATGGTACAAAAGATCACTGACAGAGTCAGAATACAACCTGAAACCATGGTGGTAGCAGTACAGATGAAGTGGTCTTGTTGAAGCAGTGTTCCCACAGAAAGGTCTGGTAGCTCTTGTCCTCTGGGAATCCAGTGAGTAAGGCTGCCTGTGCTGTCCCAAATCCCAGATTATATCCAGGTGGGAATGCTTGGCTCCTCCCCCTGAGTGGAGCATCTCACAATGGGCTGATATAATTTTATCAGTTTTGTAATGGGTCCTTGATTGCCTGTTAAACTGAGATAGCTCCTGGAGGGAGTTACCTATGAGTCATGCAGCAGGGCATTGATGGGCCATTAACAGAAGATAGTCTGGAGGGAGGGGACAAGGGAAACAGTGCACAACTTAGTTTCAACATTTCATGGAGATGGTGATAGAATACATACTTTGGGCACATTTTACATTGTAACCTAGGACAACTGGCAATAGGAATTTATACGAATGGAGAATAATTTATCACAGCAAAATAAGCTATTCCTGACATATGTTTTCCCTTTGTGGACTTCCTCTGTGGAAAAGGGCTCCTGAAATGGACTGTGCACTTTTTCCCAACTGCATTTGGTATCGTAAACTCCTTTTGTCTGCAGTGCAGCTGCATTAGTTTTTTTTCATGGAAATGTGTCAGTAGAGAGTCAGTCATGTCTAAGCACTTACCATTTGGCATGAAATGGGAGAATACAGTCTGCAGTGGTGTTCTGTGAGGTGTGACTCCAAAGAACTAGAATAAACAAGGATGGGGAGCTCCCTTTAACATTTCTATTTGTAGGGGTTTTTTGTGTGTTTGTTTTTCTGAGCTGAAGGGGCAAGATATTGGGGGAACCTTATATATTTTCCCAATTGTAAGACATTTGATTAGTAGAATACTTGGTCCACTAGGGGTGCAAAGAGTGATTTGAGACCAGGAAGGCCATGTGGACAAAAATCTTCCTTCATCATTGTGCTAGACTTCTCCTTTGTGAATAATGTGAACAAGCAGTTATTAGAAAGATTCTAGAATTCTTTATGATAGGGTATAAGGAATCTGCTATTTGAATTCATGCTAAGGAAGGATAAAAGAGTGGAACAGAACATTGTCCTGCTTACACAATCCCTAACACAGAGAAAGATTCCTGTTTATTGTACCCAGTCTGTACTTGAGTAGGAAAAGTAGTGGATAATTGAAGTATATATATGTGTATACAGCAAAAAAGGTGGTATTTGAGTTATCCACCTCCCTTCCTTCCTAAACTGTATAATCAGAAATTTTACCCTTTTCCTGGGAATTTATATCAGTTGTCAGAGTTTAAAAAAACAGTGAGATAATTATACCAATGACTTCTGTTTAATGATTGTTGTTTTAAAGTGTATCACTCTGGAATGAGACCATAGTTTCATAGTCATCAATACTAAGAAACCACATTATTGAATCACTCATTTATAAGAAATTGATTCAAATCAAACATGCAGTTTATGTCTGTGTTTATATTGCTTTAGCTAGAGCACACTGTAAAATTCATGACAGCTTTTATGCCAAAAGCCAGATATAGGAGGTCAGATAATACTGGCCTTATGGTACAAAGTCAGCCCATCAAAAGGTGTAAAAATATCTCAAGCTGCCAATATTTTGTGCTGGTTCAGTGCTTTGTGTCATGTGATGGTACTGATTCTGATCTAGTACTGGGAGCTCTCAAATCAGACTCAGTGTGTCATGAAACTGTGGAATAATGCCTTAGCTGCAGTTATTTTCACGAGTACATCCAGTGGAGAGGAAAATAGAAAAGTAAAATTTGTGGGTTGAGATAAGAACATTTTGATAATTGAAGTCAAGAAAAATACCATAATTAATAATATTAATTATAATGATAACAATAGTAATGACTGTTGTGAAAAAGAGAGGGAGAGGGAGACTGAGAGAGAGGAATAAAACCCAAGAGAAACAAGTGACACACAATACAAGATCTTACCCCTTGCTGACCAATTCCCAGCCCTTTCCTCATCCTCCTGACCACCTTCCCTCAATTTACATCCTGGGCGTGATGTGCTATGTTATGGAATATCCCTTTGGCCAGTTTGGGTTGAGTCTCCTGACCATGCTCCCTTCCCAGTGTCTTGTGCACCTGCCTTTGACAGAGAATGTGAAACTGAAAAGTCCTTGCTTTAGGGTAACAACAAATTAGCAACAAGTAAAACATCAGTGTGTCTTCAACATTATTTTCATGCTGAATGCAGCACTGTACCAGTTGACAAGAAGAAAATTAACTCTATTTCATCCAAGATCTGGACAGGATACATGTTCTTGTTTCTACATTGCAGTCTGTCCCTACTCATTTTTGGCACAGCCAGAATGCATGAACTGGGCTGTATCTTGGGGCATGGGAATTAAGTGTACTCCAAAATGTTATTCCTTGTTTACTCCCTTTTAGACTGGGAAATTTCAGTGGGTCAGCAATTAAATCTGCAGATTCCACTAAGCTGTGCAGAACCAAAGGAGGTGTGATGCCCTGTGGCAAGAGATAGAAATGAATGGTCACAGATGTGTGTTGCCCATCAGGCACAATAAAACTAAGAAGCTCTTCTGGCCAAAACAAACCCATATATGTGCAAACCCATATACGACAAGCACTAAAATTAACGGGGAAAGAAAAAGGGAAGGGGCAGTGTAACATGCTACTGACTGCAGCCAAGCCCTTGGCTGTGCTCTGAGTCTACCTGTTTTCAAATTGCCTGAAATAGCCAGTACACTGCAGATGACCCAAAAAACCTCTGCAAAGCAAACAAGTTACTGATCATCACAAGGGTTTTTGTTAATGCTCAGAGAGGAGCTGTGTAGGAAATATGCATTTATCATGTCCAGCTAGTATGAATATAATTTACAAATTATTATATATTTACAGACTGGGAAAGGTTAAAAATGTTAAGGTTTATATATTTATATATTTACAGACTGGGAAAGGTTAAAAATGTTAAGGTTAAAAATGCACTAAATACAGATTTTCCTTGAAAAGAAAGGTGGTTTTGAATGTTTTTATTTTTAACATGTGTGAGTACTTTAATGACCCAACAGTAAACCAGGGGAAGCAGCTGAATGTTTATGAACAGATGTAGAAATACCTCCAAACTTGCTGGTGAATATGACTATGGAGATGTATAGTGAAATAATGTACCACAAAATTTTAAAAGTCTTTTCAAAACTGGGAGAGATGATTATTCTAAAAGTTACTATAATTCTTTAATTTTCCTGCTGTGGAATATTCTACAGCTAAACACTCTCTTCTCTGTCTTAAAAAAAAATAATAATTTAGAAGTGTAATTGATGTAAATTAGAACTTGAAGCTGAAATGAGACTAATTAAAACTGGATGTTGAGCATGGGCTGTAACAAAAAAAGTGTGAAATATTGGAACAAACTATCAGAGTTTTGGGGTTTTTTTTTAATGATCAAATGCCTACAAATCAAAATTATTTGGATAAGTGTTTGGGTAATTGGCAGAAACATAACAGCCTGTGCCATGTAAAAGACCAGGCTAAATGATCAGAAGTCCCTTCAGGATTTAAGTTTATCAATTTCTGGAAAAAGAAAGGTTTTTTTTCACTATTGCTAAACCTGCACTTTCACTAGCTGAGGATCCTGCATAGCCAGCCATTGGACATTTCCTCATTTTATGGCTATTGCTAATTTCAGCAATATCCTATTGCAGCAATCCCATGCCAAGGCTGCAGACTAGTTCAGTGCCAACGTGAAACAAAATGAACAGAAGAAAATCTGGGTGTGGAAGTGAAGTAGATTAACAATATTTAGAACTACATGAATTTCTGTATGTTTAGGTAAAGGAGAAATCCCTCCTCTCCCAGAGTCTGGGCAGTTCATCACAAAAAATTCTTGAAGTGTGTAACTGTAAGTATTCAGATTTGTATACAGGGGTGTGTATATGACACATTGGGCATCAAGTTACAAATGAATTACTGAGCCCTGCTTCCCAGTAGCTAAGCAGTAGCTAAAACGTGCCCAAGTGCTGGAACTACTTTTCCTCAGATGTACTTCTCCTGGGGTGCCTTCATCTCTGGTAGTTTGTGCTTCCAGTCTGCTCCTCTGCCTCCGTGGTGCTACTAAAAGACCTGTTGTATCCACGACCACCTTCTGGGTGCTAAGAGTTTGTCAGCACAGCTGCGGGCCTTTTCACACATCTCATTTGGCGCTCAAGAGCATTCCAATCTAATTGACAGGAATAGTGTGAGCTGCCTGCCTCAGTTTATGCTGAATGTGGTTATGGAACTGGGTGCTGTCAATGCCTGATGATTCCCAAACTGTTTAGATTATTAATAGAAAATAATAAGTGAAGCAGTAATTAAATACAATAGAATGCCTACTTGTTCTGCTACTTTCTTTCCATTAGACAAGTACTTTTCGTTGTACTCAGTGTTAGCCTAACTTTTTCCCCTGATATCCATGAAATTCTCAGCCCATAAATATTCATCATCTCCAAAACTGTGTTTTACTTTACATCAACTGTGACCCCACATCTCAGGATAATAAATAGTGGATACGTGTAGCTAAATGTTGATCACACGCATTTCTGTCCATTTTCTCACCATTTGTCAAAACCACCCTGGCCTCCTGAGGGAAGACAATCCTGGAGAGTACACAAACATGTGAGCTTGCTGTCCCTTGGTCCCAGCACATCGGCAGATTCTACAGTGTTTGACCTCTATGCCAACAGGAATGAGAGACTTGATGAGTGTGAGCAGAAAGGGTTTCTGAAGCAGAGATGGTCTTTCTGTTTTTGACTCACAAGATCCAATATTTGCATATATACCTTACATGCAGCTGTAACCGCTATAACCTAGATAGAGTAATTTCCTTTTATGTTTCCTATTAGGATATTTATCCTATCATTTCCTTTTAAAGGAAGGATTGTTCTTTAAACTATGACTTTCTTTGATGGCAGATTATATTCATTCCAGCCAATAATCTTTGTTGTAATTCTTTCAACTCTAGCTGTAAAATGCATATAGCATAAACTCTTGATCAGAGTATTAAAAGTTCGGGTACCAATAATATAGTGACAAAGTTCTCCCCAACTTAATTCTGTTATGCTCACAGTCTTACTTGCATGAGAGATTAATATCCTACTCACTTTTATTTGTTCATTTTCTTTTAGTATTTCTACTCCATGTATATGAGGAGCATTTGGCAGGTTCCCAGCTAAACAGTGTCTTTTAACAGCTCAAGTCAGCCAGGACACTCCTTTCATTAGAGTGCTGATGAATTGCTTCTTCTACAATGTGAAAATCGTTCTTGCTGTTTCTACTGTCTTTGACAAATTCACTTCCTGAAATCTGCAATCAGTTAGGTTAGGTTCCTCTTTAAATATTTACTTAAGCTGTATTCTCCCAGTCCCATATGCATTAATACCAAATATACTTTTTAATTCATAACAGAAAAATCCCCCTTCCCAGCCCCAAATAAACAAGTTGTCCCAAGAGAATATGATATAAACTGAGGTCATTTGGTATTTAGATCTATTTCAATGTATTTCACTGGTACTGCAGTGCTTGGATCACCTCTGTTAAGACAGAAGCTATTTGTGTAAGTTTCCCCATCTGTTTCAGGGTTTTCAGGTGCACATGAGGGTATTGGCAGAATGTCTGTCAATTCTTTGTACCTCACTGCATCCTGGGCAGCAGATGAGATCTGGTTTAATTTTAGGATTACTAACCTGAACTGAAATGATGACTAAGAGAGAGCAAACTCTATAGGAAGATTATAAAATTCTATTCCTCAAGCTCGAACCTGAGGGGTTTCATTCTGAAACTTCTGAGGATTATGTATAACATATTCCAAGGCTTCTTGCGTTTTTCCTGTTAACTGATTCCTAATCACAGGCCTCTGAAAGAAAATCTAGAGATGCCTGTCTGGAGTATCACAACGTATTGGTTCATCCCAGCCACTGTTTGCACTTAACGTATTTAAAGGTTATCCTCACCTACCTTTGTTTCAAGACTGCATGCTCAGTAACTCCCTATTGTGTCCATATCACCATTTAATGTGTTGATCTGATTTAGAGATTTGACAGATTTATGTGCTTCCCTAAGGCAGAAACACCACTGAATCAGTGAAGAGGACTGATCTGTAACATCAGGCAGAGATGAAGCTATGCAATTTCATTCAGTAGCACTGAAAAATGTAAATGCCTGCCAGTTTTTACACTTTTACAAGTATTTTGCTGAATCAGGAGCTATCTCTAAGCATTCAAACAGTCCCACTCTGGTCCCTGGAATCACTGTATGTTAAAGGATGTGTTTTGCTACTCTAATTATGGGCTTCAAACTCTTCAAAAAAAGGCTTGCCAAAAGCAGAGCATTTACCATTCCACTTCAATCTCCACATTATACCTTTTTGAAGAGAACTGGCATAGCTTTTGCTTCTTCTGTTCTCTTTTTCATAGCTATTAGATGAATTCTAAATGGAATTCTGAAAATTTGGATTGCCTTCCTGCAGCTGAGATACATTTAAAAATTAATTAAACTGGCAGTTTCTGATTGCCAGCTAAAATACATTTAAGAAACTTTTCATTCAATTTCAAAAGATGGAGTTCCTTTCTGACAGCTTGTTACCTAATGCATTCCACCTGACCCGTGTCTTTCCAGCAAATAAAGTATATTTTATGTTTCTGAGGATGTGCATTGATCTAAATTCCAATGTTCCTGTTTGAAATCTTGCCTGTCTTTGACTTAGAGACTGTTGCTCACAATCTGTATTAGATGCCGAATTTTAACCTAGTGGAAGTGTATGAGAACTTTGAATTACAGTGGAACCAGGATTTTATTCAGAAGTTTCATACTCTTTCCTATGAGATTATTTTCAGTCCTTTTCTGGTTTCCTCCTCTGATTTACAGACAGTTTGTGTCATATGTGGTGTCTACAGAGACATGTACATTTTCATATCCAATTGTATGTGGGCAATTTTTTGGCATGATGATGTATGATGTCTTTGCAGGAAAAAAACCAGCTCTGCATTATTTTCCTGGGCAATGAGTAGGACATTTACTCTTAGCCATAGAAACCTTGATGGTAGAGCTGGCAAGCTTTGCTTCTTTATTGTTGTACACTTCAAACTGCTGCATGCTCCACGACATTTAAATCATAATGCAGAAGAACACTGCCATAGATAGTGACTTGTAAATGACACAAGACTTGCCTAGAAAAAGAAACAGTAATGACAGAACTTTAGGGCCATGGTCTTTAGAGTGGTGTGTGCTCCCCAGGGTATGCACAAAAGGTGGAGAATGTTGGAGAATGGAAAGATAATATTTTTTGCACCATTAACAAATAAATACTGTTTTAAATTGTATTTATTTTATTTTTACCTCATCTCTTTTATTTTGTATTTTATATCCATTTTATGCAGCTATGGGCTGCAGCTTGATATTTTTGAAAGATACAAATTCTACTACACTTAGTATCCAGTGAACAGATGAAGAGGTGTTCAAGAAGTATTAGACATTTAGTTCAATTAAGGATACTGTTGTGTAAAAAAGAAGATCTGGCTTGTAGATATCCAAAACTTCCCGTCTCTTACACAAATCATGGTTTACCAGTCTAAAATCACAAACGTAGAGACAAGTGTGCATCCTGGACTTTGAAATCAGGCCATTACCATGACAAATCCAGAGAAAGATATTAAATTACTCTAGCTGATCTTCCAGGAAGAAAATGCTTGTCTGGTTTGGTTTATTCTAAATTTTTGGGAAAACTCCATCCTAGTGCAGAAATGCTGATTGCAATGACTGTGAGATGTGGACCTGTTGGAGCCAGTCCAGAGAAATCCAGTGTTGATCAGAGGGCTGGAACGCTTCCCCAGTGAAGACAATCTGAGATCGCTGGGGTTGTTGTGCCTGAGGAGGAGAAGGCTCTGGGGGGACCTTGTAGCAGCTTCCAGTACTGAAAAGAGAGATGGAAAGGGACATTTTAGAAGGGCAAGGAGTAATAGGAGAAAAGGAGATGACTTTAAGCTAATGGAGAGTATATTTATCTTAGATATTAGGAAGAAATTCATTACTATAACTGTGGTGAGGCAGTGGAACAGGTTGTGTGGGGCTGTGAATGCCCATCTTCCAGAAGAGCTGGAGGCCAAGCTAAAAAAGGCTCTGAGCAACCTGGTCTATGGGAAAGTGATCCTGTTTGTGAATAGCTCTCTGTGTGGACTAATAAGTCTTCATTTATTTACAGAAATTAAAATGCTTTTGATCAAGAGAAAATTAGAGAGAAATTCTGGCTCTGTACTCCTTTTACTATTCTTATCCATTTAAGAAATGAGCAATCAGTTAGTGTCAACCAGCAATGATAAACATGAAAAGAAAATGTTGAAAAAAAGCCAGTTCTCACTGAAGACAATGAAATGATCTTCAGTGCAAAACTGTCTTGCTTTTAAAATTATCAGAACTTAACCTATTGCTTCTGTCTGAATTTTGAATATTTTGGGGAGAGTTGGCTTACCTATATGTATCAGAGGGGCATACCATGCAAGCAGAATTATATGTTTTACAAGTATTATATAAGTGCTTAAAATGCTTTGCAAAACTGGCATACTCAACTCTAGCTGAAATAAATACCAGTTGAGAATAGAAGAAAATAATTGGTTATTTGATGAAGACTCTTATTCCAAGAACTCATTTATTAATTGATTTTTGCTTACTTCAATCTTTATTTTAATGTAGTTCTGTAGAAAAACTGTATTGAGAAGCTGAATACTTGGTAAACATGTTGCCCTTATAGCTGTAGAACCGATATCAAAATCAGCGGTTGTTTTCCTGAAGCACAAGTTGCTTTCAGTTATGACTAACCACATTTCTGCTGTGATCATCTTGTGAGCACCATCCTATGAGGAACTGGAAGACAGACCTCAGGTATGAAGGAAAACAGTCTAATGTAGGAAAAAAAAACCCAAAAAACCCAAAACTATTAAAGATTTGCTTTCAGTGAACCTCAACAGAAGTCAAATAAAAAAATAGAGAAATAAGTTAGAAAAGCAGCATGTACATACCATAACCAGAACTACTTTTGAGGTGGCCTTCATTAAAACAGCAGGCAAACAGATATGGGTCACAACAATTAAAGGGTGAGCATTGGCTGAAACTTCATCAGAATGACATGACAAACATTGCAGTAAAAACTGGCATATGCCCAAAGTCAGGAACGTAGCTCTAACAGAGGTGATCCTGTGGGTGAACAGTGATGAGTTCAGGGTTATGGAGAAATATACCATGACTGTCTCATCGAGCAGCTTGCAGTTATTTTATTGGTCTTGGATATATGCATTTTTGCACTACCGGTGCTTTAAAGGAATGACACATTTGCACTCAGTATCTTACATCTGATGCTTTCCCCTTCATTTGCATCTCATTAAGAAAGGTGGAACATGCTTAATTAGATGAAAAAGATGTGACTATTACTGTGGTAGAGAGTAACCAATAAACAATTCAACAACAATTTTTTCAGCCTACCTTCTTTCTTCCTTTCAACCAACATAAATATGGAATAGTGGATTATTATGTACAGAAGCCAAGATCTTCATCCTGTACTTGATGACCAACTTCACCAGCAATGAGTGTTACATTTTTGTCTGCGTCCGTATGACTGAGGATATTGAATTTTAGCCATCACAGACTCCATGGAATCTCACTATCTTCTCAGGTTTGTTATAATTTGTGGCCATTACATTTTGATTTAACTATCCTGATTTACAGTAGCTAAGAAATCCAAACTCACATCTCTTAATAGTTAGATTTATTCAAACTAAATTCCACTGTTCTTAATCCAAGAACATTTTTTAAACTTTTTGATTTAAATGATGATATTAATTTCCATCTGCCCTCTCAATTAAAAATATGGCCAATGGTACTACTTACTGAAACAGCTTGAAATAAATTTCTCTGCCTAACCACCAGAAAAATGGGTGCAAGAGAAATCAAATATTGTACCAAAATAAAAGTTTGCTCCAAACTATCCGCACTGACTAAGGGAGTTCAAGAAGAGAGAAAAGCTCTTTATAGAACTAGTTATTGATAATGCTCTTTTGAACTTGATACTGGAAATGGTAACTAAATTACTCCCTCAGGTGAAAATTTCACATATATCAAAATGAAACCTCATAGGAAAAAGAACTTTACAGTCTTTTTTCTAATGGGACAATGTTGGAAGAATCACAATAGAGAATATCTTAGAGAGCTTCCCTATGAGGTAGAGGGAATGAAGTAATCCTGTTCAAACAAACTTAATAGAAAGAAATATGAAACAGATAGGGATATAGAAGTTATTTTTAGGCTCTTAATGTACAAATAGAAGGTTTACTATTAGAAATGTTAAAACTCATTTATAATAATTTACAAAATATATAACTGAACTATTCAAACTTTACCAGATGTTAAATAAGGGCCAAGAGCAAAATATCCTTTCTTTTTGAACCGGACATTTTAATGACCATAATTACATTAAGGTAAAAAAAAATATATATATAAAAAGAGATATGAACATATTATGTCTTGTTTTTGAACGTGCATTAAACATTAACTGTGAGGTACTGCGAAATCTCTCAGAATTTCTCTAGTAAGTCTATCATGCATAATTGCCCAGTGGGGGCTTATGTCCCCCTGTTGAACTCCAATTTGTGGAGTCACTGAAACATCATTTGTCTCAAGGAGTGGAACTTCTCCCCACTGCACTAATTTCTATGCAACAAACTTGACTTTCTGCATTCAAGCGTTGGGGAGAGACACAAATGGGATTTGGATCCCAGGAGACTTAAAAGAAAGGTGATAGAAAGGGAGGATAGGCATTTTTCCCTTTTTGAACCTTATGTATGCACTTAACATTTAGTGAATGGCCAGGTAGGATAATGGAAACACAGAACCATCAATGTTGGAAGAGACCTCTAAGATCTATCATGTCCAACTGTCTGCTCAGCACCACCACTGTAACCCCTAAAACACTAAACCATCAGCACTGGATCCAGATGCCTCTTGAACACCTCCAGGGATGGTGACTCTATCCTCTCCCTGGGAAACCTATTCCAATGCCTGACCAGCCTAACAGTGAAAAAATGTTTTCTAATATCTATTCTGAATCTCCTCTGTCTCAGTTTAAGACCGTTTTCTCTAGATCTCTCACTGCAGGCAGTGTAGGAGAGACCAGCCCCCACCTGGCTACACCTTCCTTTCAGGCAGTTGTGGAGAGCAGTGAGGTCCCCCTGAACCTCCTTTTTTGAGACTAAACAAACCTGGCTCCCTCAGCCATTCCTTGTAAGATGTTTTCTCTAGCTGCTTCATGAGCCTTGTTGCCCTTTGCTGGACATGCTCCAATGTCTCAATCTCCTTTTCAAAGAGAAGTGCCCAGAACTGCTCTCAATATTGAAGATCAAGCTTTCAGGGGGATGATCACTTTAGTCCTGCTGGTCACACCATTGCTGATCCAGGCCAGGATACCATTGGCCTTCTTGGCCACCTGGGCACACCCTGGCTCATGTTCAGCCACTGTCAGCCACCACCCCCAAGTCCCTTTCTGCCAAACAACTCTCAAGCCATTCCTCCCAGAGCCTGCGGTGCTGCCTGGGGTTGCTGTGACTCAAGCACAGGACCCTGCCATGGACCTTGTTGAACCTCCTGCAGTTGTGACCTCAACCTGATGGAATCCATCCAGGTCTCTCTGCAGAGCCTTTCTACCCTCGAGCACAGCAACACGCCCACCCAAATTGGTTTCATCTACAAATTTACTGAGGGTGCACTCAATTCCCACTTCTAAGTCATCAATAAAGATGTAAAACAGAACTGGGCCCAAAACTAAGCCCTGGGGAACTCCACTAGAGACCAGCCACCACTAGGATTTAACTCCATTCACCATAATGCTCTGGGCCTGGCCACCCAGCCAGTATTTTACCCATCAGAGTCCACCCATCCAAGCTGTGAGCAGACAGCTTTCCCAGGGGATGCTGTGGGAGATGGTGTCAAATGCTTTAGTGAAGCTTAGATACACTTCATCCACAACCTTGCCCTCATCTACTAAGTAGGTCACTGTGTTATAGAAGGGTGTCAGGTTAGTCAGACAGGACCTTCTTTTCATAAATCCATGTTGACTGGGCCTGATTCCTTGGCTGTCCTGCATGTGCAGTGTAATGGCAGTCAGGATGATCTCTTCCATAACCTTTCCTGGAAATGAGGTTAGGCTTACAGGCCTGTAGTTCCTTGGATCATCCTTCTGACCTTTCTTATTGGTGGGTGTAACATTTGCTAATTTTCAGACAGCTGGAACTTCTCCTGTTGACCAGGACTGCTGGTAGATGATTGAAAGTAGTCTGTGAAACTCTTTCACCAGTTTCCTCATTACTCTGAGGTGGAACATGCAAGGGCCCATAGACTTATACACAGCTAATCGGTGTAGCACGTCACTAACCATCTCCCCCTGGATTGTGAGGGCTTCCCTCACCTCCCCATCACCAACTTCCAGCTCAGTGAGTGGGGGTATCCTGAGGACAACTGGTCTAGATTTGGAGACTGAGGCAAAGAAGGCATGAAGTACCTCTGCCATTCCTCATCCCCTTCACTACAACACCCTCTGCATTCAGCAAATGATGCAGACACACATGAGAGTCCTTGAGTTCCTTTTGCCAACAATGTATTAATAGAAACCATTTTTGCTTTTAAGTGTAGCAGCCAAATCAAGTTGTAGTTGGACTTTGTCCCTTCTAGTCTTTTCCCTACATGACCTTGTGACATCCTTGTAGTTGTCCCAAGCCACCTGATTTTCCTTCTAGAGTCAAGATATTCTCTTTTTCACCCCCCACTAGGTTCCAGGCTAAGGTCTCTGCTTAATCAGGCTCCTCTTTTTCCCTGGTGACTTGTCTTCCTACACCTTGAGACAGTCTGCTCCTGAATATTTCACTTTTCCTTTTAAAAGTACATTAGCCTTCCTGGTCTCCCTTGCCTTCCAGAACTGACCCCCATGGGACTCTGACAACCAATCTCCTAACCAGGCCAAAGTCTACCCACAAAAAGTCCAAGGGGGAGGATGCCCCTCCTTCCTTCAGCCAATATTGTAGCTTCTAACATTTCTGGTGCTCCAGACAGCCACTGAGCAGTACATCACCCACCTGTCCTCTGACCACAAACAACAGGTGCAGCAGAGCACCTCCTCGGGCAGGCTCATTCTGCAGTTGCATAAGGAAGCTGTCTCTCACACACTCCGGTAACCTCCTCAATGCTTCCCCTCTGCTGTGTTGTGTTTCCAGCAGACATCTGGCAAGCTGATGTCCTCCATGAGTACGAGGGCTGGTGATGGTGGGGCTTCTGGCAGCTGCTTGCAGAATGCCCCCAGTGCCCGTTCTCCCCAGCTGGCTGATTTGGAACAGAGTCCCAGCAGACCTGCACCCTACTGACCTTCCCCAGCCTTCACCCAGAGGCTCGCAGCTGTCGTCTTCACCACCAATTTCAATACAATCAAAGCGCTCCCTAACACACAGCGCTATCCCACCACTTCCCTTGCTTCACCTGTCTCTTCTAAAGAGCTTACAGACACCCATTGCAGCACTCCAGTCGTGAGAGACATCTCACTACATTTCCATGATAGGAGTCACCACAGAGAAGGATGCAGCCACAGTTTAAAACGTGAATCTCTAAATGAACATACAAGATTTGCATAAGAGAATGGGTAGTTATTTTTTCCAGAGGTCCTCTGTTTTGTGTTTAGACCCAAATATATTATTAACCTGTATGATATTGCAGACACAAAGAATCATAAATGACGTCTTCCACAGCTGTTGTGTCTCTCATTGTCCTGCAATAAATACAAATAAATACAAGCAAATTTATTCTCAGTATGGCAATATTAATCTGACATTAAGACAAACAAAAGCAATATGTGCATTTATGCAGGAACATTTTTTGTTTGAAAGGCCTTAGCCAGCAGAACTGCTCACTACAGTCTTGAACAAACAGAAATGGAGAATAAGCAAAATGCAACTGGATGCAAGGCGGAAATCATAACATTGCTTTCTTACTAAAATGGAATATAGTGCAGAAGAGGACCGATCGAAAGTGAACTGTAGATGAGTGACTCCAGTGCTAATTTTCTTGGAGTCGTCTTTAGGAAAACCTAAGAATAACTTTGTACAGTTAATGAATATACTACATTTTCTCTTAGTTTACATAATCAGTGTTGAGTGGGGAAAAACAGAATGTCCCACTGGGGAATAAATAAAGAGGCTTTTGCCATATTCTTTTTTTTTTTTTCTAAAGGAGATGGAAACACAGAGACAGATAAAAACCAGCATTTTAGTCTCCCCTCTGGAGAATTGGAAAGATAGAAATTAATTGCTCCTCTCAGGGACATAATTCAGCTCTTCTTTACAGTAATGTAATTGTGATTGCAACAGACTACAGGTTAAAATAAGCTTGTCTAGCCTTTCATGACTAACATAAAATTTGTCTTATCAAGAGAAACTGTGATGAACCTTGAGGGATACATGATGTACTGGATGCATAAAACATATCATGACCCTTTTGTATGAATAGTCATTAAGAGATAATTATTGGAGAGGAAGGGTCTGGTTTATTAAAATTTTCTTAACATCTTTTTTTAGATTCTGTTGTTGTTGTTTGTTTGTTTTTAAAATAGTGGCAAAGATACAGGTGCTACAGTGATGAGTTCTTTAATGTAAGAAGTTGGAGATAGCCTATAACCAAATTAGTAAGCTTCTAGCTTTGTAACTGAGTTCATTGCAATATGTGCCTACGGGCAAGATTTTAATTCTCAAAAAGCCTCCTTGTAAATGAAGATTCCTGAAAGTTTTAGCAGGATACTGCACTACAATTACACAGTTGTAATGTGCCATTCAGAGAGTTTTGAGAGCCTCAAAATCTGGTCTCATCTGCTCAGGTGGGATTAAAACTGATGGACCCTCTAATTAGGTGATCTCAGGCTAAAACAACCCATCAGTTTTTACTTATTTTGAACTTAACTGAGTGACAACAGAAAATGTGAAGAGGGAGTTCAGATGACTCAACTAGAAAAGGAATGTTGAATGTCTGTGGTGGATGTGACAGAGGTGGTCAGAGAGCACAAATTTTGCTTAGAGTTTAGGAATTTATAAAGAGTGATTGATGGGATAGGAGACCTGGGGGCGGGGGGGGGGGGGGGGGGGGGCGGGGGTGTGTGGAACAAAACCACAAAAACATTGGGAAAGAATTAATGTGATCAAAGAACAGTGGCCAAGATATAGCAGATATAGCATGAAACTGTCTGTACTCCTTTGCTAGTGCTAAGACTTGATCAAATTTCACTTCAATGTAGCTTTGTGATCTTTGTTCCATCGTAGCAGACAGGACCTGTATGGCTTATCATGATAGTAAACTCACTCGTTAGGTTATATAACGTGTTACCCTCTGTGTGCTTCCACGTGCCATGATTAGCCAAAACACCTATTTTCCTTCATTGTATGGTTTCCTTTGCTGATCCCCTTTAAGGCCATCGGGTGAATGGACTGGAAATGAGGTTGGGGGACAGTGGCCTGAGCTACTCACTGGTATCCTGGCCTTCTTCACTGTTTGCTTCCCTGGTCAACCTAAGAGACCCCACATTGTTGCTGCGATGAATACTGAGAAATTATTGTTTCCTAGCAACACTGAGGAGACATCTAAGATCCGTCTGGATTCACAGACTGAGCTATGTCCAGCAAGTTTATTTTGAGCTGGCTTAATCCCATACAAACACAACCAAGACAAGGTAGCAGTGCTGCCTTTCATCGTGCTATACCTAAAACCCCAGGATTTTTAAAACTGCTTGAAAATAGACAGCAATTTTCTGAGGTATCTAGATCTGCTGATGGAATTGGGTAGCTGAACTACTTTGGTAAGAGCAGGCTAAGAAACTCTCCTCTCAATATTTGATCATGGAAGGATTAAGAGGCTGCACATTCAAGGCATCAGCTTTTGTGGATCTGTTTTTCGTTTGTTGCTGAACTCCATTTGTTAAATAGGAACACTGGGTGATTAACCTAACCTGAAGCCCATTAGTTAGTAGGGTGTTTAAAAGGTCAATGAGCAGCAGCAATGAATAGGCCTTCATTAACTGGCAGCAGGTAGGGGATGTTGCTGAAGGGGCACTTCTGCCTTATGCTATCCCTGTCTGTACACTCCAGCTGCCTCAAGCACTAGCATTTGTGTATGGCACAGAGGTTGTACCAGGAAAACTCTTAAAGACAGAGAAGGCATTGGCAGCAGAAAAATTCCTCAAGAGCACATTTACCTACAGCAAAAAAACCCCCACAGCTTTTCTTCATGACAAGGGCCCAGATTTTTTTTAATACATGGCGGTTTACTACTATACCAAATAATGCCCTAGGTGAAAGACATTAATAGAACAGCAAAGACAATATCCTCATGGTCTTTGTCAATGTCACTTTAAAAGCAGAGTCTGTGTGGGCCTTTCTAACTCCAAGTGACTCATCTCCGTGTAGATAAAACAAATTGCTTTTCATTTGAAAGGATAAAGTTTGTTTGCAAAGACAAGACATTTATTGTCTGTACATCAGCCCTGCTTTTTCCAAGTTGTATTTTAAAAATAATAGTATTACATTAATTTCAATGTGAGAAAATGGAAATGAAATCATAATAACATATATATATATATTAAGTGACATGGATTAATACACTACTGAACTGCTGGCACTACTGTTGGGCTCCAGCCAGAGCGCGTAAAATTGGAGAGTTTATATCCTTTATAAGCAATAATTTTGAAGCTCTAACTTCTCTCTTTGTTGATAAGAAGACAATGATTCTATGTAATTTACTTTTAATCTAATGTAGCGTTGAAGTTCTGACATGATAAGAGCAGAAGTCATCAGTTGTTATACCAGTTGTTGCTACTCAACTGTAAGATTCACACACCTTAACTTTGTTTTGGAAAATACGGATAAACTCATTTAGATTGGCTTGGTAGTTAAAGATGAGGCCTGTAGAGGTCTAGCTAGAGATGTTTTTTTCATAATGTATTGTTCTTATAGAACAATTTGTTTCTTTGTCTCCTCTGAAGTGAAATACTATACATATATAAAAATGGCAGAAATTTTCCTTGCAATACAATTCTTTAGTGCATAAATCTCCTTAAACTAAAATTTACTGGAGAGTCTTTTAATGTTAATTGTATTAAATTTCTTCTCACTTAGAAGCTAGTCTTTTTTTGGAGGGTAGAAATAACCAAAAAAAGTTGAGTGCATCTGTTAAATAAATAAAGACACTAACGAGAGAAGAACTAGAAATTATTCCAAAGCTTGGAATATATTGGCACCCTTTGTTTAAACAATTACGCAAATATTGCATAAAACCTGTGAAAATTGCCTAAGATCATGAATACTTCTGTAAGTGGGCATGTATTTTCTGCAAATATTTTAAGCTAGTTATGTATTTTGCTATAAGATGAATGTGAATGTTAAATAAATGTGATGAAACATCTTAATTAGCTATAAGAAAAAGCCTGATTTAACTATGTAGTTCCTCAGTGCTAGTCAGCAAGTTTAGAATTGTATATTGGATGTTATTAAGATGATTTATTTTGCAAACGTCGAGAAAATATGAATTGCGAGTGAGTGTTTTTAATTAGATCGCAAATATTAGAACATAGTTTTTAAAAAAAACATTCTGGCAATATTCTGGCTTCTTGGGACTGCATTGCACCACACAGGTGATTCTTAACCGGCTCCTAATGCACCAGCTCTGTGTATTGCTGCCCCCTGTCTCTGACACGGATGTGCTGATAAAAACCTCAGCAGAGTTGGAACATTGCTCTGTTCCCCACAGCATGATTAGAGATGACTAAGTAGATTCTCCCAGAGTTCCTCCCGAGTCAAATTCGTGTTTAGCAGCTTTAGTAGCAAGAGTGTGCACAAATGGTTAAAAGACATTCTCACAGCTCTTCCTTCATCACAGCTGCACTGTGTTGCAGAAGGGGCAACACCGAAAAGGTAGCCTAAATTAAAGTTTTCACAGAATGCCAAAATTCTGAGAAGTTTGCATAAAGTTACAAAAACTTAGGTTCAAACAAATGAAAGTCTCTTTACTTCAAAAAGGGAGAATATGAAAACATATATCTTTTAAAATTGATCTTATACTTCTTTGCATAAAAGCTGCCCCATGATTTAGACAGCAGGCATCACTAGCAACAGTTTCACTTCTGGGATATTGCTTGAATATACATTACACTCATTTTAGATTAAATGTTTACCTACTCTTCTATTATTTCTAAAAGTGTGAGGTGAAATGGATTATCCCCTTTTGTGAGCCCTGCTGAGTTATGCTGTAATTTTACTTACTACTATAAGCTCTTGGCAGAGAAAGGCAAAAGTAGCAAATAAATATGTGTGTATGTTATAAATAACTAGTTTCTGTCTTTAATAAAAATGATGAGCATAAGAATTGCCATAAAGCAGCTGAATGGAATGAGAATAGGACACAGGAACTTGCCATCAGCCCACTGTTTGCTGTCATGACAGTGTCAAGTGGGATATCTGAAGCCATGGAAAACACGGTCAATACCATGGGGAAAAAAGAAATAGACAGGTATTTCAGCATTCTGAGATGGTAGTTATTCCAGCTTCTTACAGACTATTCCTCTGGGTTGACAGGCCCAGATTACTGATCCATTTCTAAGTATGCAATAAAGAGGGAACAGAAATCTGACTGACTTTGGTACAGAGCCAGCAGAAGTTGAAACTGCAGCATGTGAACCCAGCTGTACCATCCTCAAGACATCTCAAAGACATGAAGCTGCTTACACATGTCTGGCATGGAGCTAACAGATCTTTCCAGGCCTGACCTTGGATGCCATTGTTCTGTGTTTGCAGAACTAGGAGTGTTAAGGAGCAGCTTGAGAGATATCTCAGTAATTTGCAGCACCTAACTCAGCACTGAAGCTGTGATGTGCTCATGCAGCAGCCTCTGTTAAACCCCAGATGATTCTTGCAGGACCACAGGAATTTCTCATTGCTGCACATCTTCTACTGGGCCATAGGTTGCCAATTCTTGGCTTGGCTGTGTGGACAATTACCCAGCCCCCTTCCTTGCTCTAAAAGAGGAAAAAATATTAAAATGGAAAAAAAGGTGATTCAGAAGTTGAAAATTTATGCTTCCTTGTTGTATTATTGTACTGGCTTTGTAGTGTATTTACTCTGACTAGACTAACTGTAGGATTAATTCATTTTTTTCCCTGTTCAGAAGTATGATTTTCTATCCAGAAATCCTATCCAGGATTCACAAACTATCTATACCCAGAGATAGGACAGGAACAGTTCTGCTACTGATACCAAAAGTCCCTCAGTTTCCTAGCTGATTCATCCTGTCCACAAAATCAGGACTGAACAGTTTACCAAATCTGGACTAATTTTGATCCAGAATAGTTTGGCTCAGAGCTAGGCAGCCACGACACTAGCTTTGGCCTTGAGATTTTCGGTCACCCTCTAATATCTTTTGGTCTTTAAGGAGAAAGCTTAGATATTTTAAACTACTGTGAAATATTTGGTGCTTTATGAAATGTGGGAACAGAAATCCTGAAGTGGATCTTGCAGCGAAATGCATGTCCTTGTGTGAAGAGGATGTGTTTCCATGATATAGCCACTTCAGACATTAAATTCTTCTTAGCTTTTCTGGATTTTAAAATTACAGCTGTTTCTTGGAAGGTTTTGAACTGTGTGGAGTAGTAAGGATTCCTTTTGACTATACTTCCAAGATGCCTAAATAGAAAATTCAAGAAGGCACTATTCAGTATGTTGCCTCCTGTCACATGTTTCCTTTCTACATTTTGAAGCTTCTCTCTCAGAAACCTGTACACACTCTACCAGTTTCAGTGACCTGAAATAATTAATTTCCTTCCCTCCCTAGTCCTTTAACCCTTTCATTTTGAAAGCATTCCTGGAAAATAATTTCTTGATTATCACAAATACTGTATTTTGTCATAGTGAAAAGCTAAAAGAAAAAAAAAAAAGCCAGAGATTCAAATCCTTTTCAAACCAAAGTGTGATATGCAACCACAGGAAAAAAAAAGTTGTGATCAACTTGTGGAATTTCAGTTTTACATAGACAAATAGATAATAAAGTTATAATCTGAGAGCATCAAGAATATGTAATCTCTCCTTTTCTATTTTTGAAAAGTGTAGAATGAAATTGCTCAGAAAAGAATGTTCTGACACCATTGTTAATGCTTTTTGGTTTTGTACTTACTGAGGACGCCCTTGTTTGCTGCAGCTGTATCTTAACTGAATAATATTAATGTTTTAAAGCTGTATCTTAACTGAATAATATTAATGTTTTAATTTGACTTTTTAAGACTGTGCTTTTTAAGCTTTCATTTACTCTCAAGTCAGGTTGGGCTGTATGAGGATAGGGTTTTCCTTAAGAATTTCCCTAGGTGCCTTACCTAGGTTATCTAAAGACATTAGGACATCATTTAGTTGCTTAAAAGTTTAAGTGGAATTTTGGTGTTTAAATGTTTAATAGGATCAAAGAAACTCTCATATCAATGAATTCAAATGAATTTTCACTTTGTCTACGTCTTGCACCTCCTACTCCCTCCCCTTCATCCATGGTTGCCTAAATTGCTTTTCAATTTAATTCAGAGAGAAGTGACTTTTGGACCCTGGAAAAAAAAAATAAATAAAGCCTATTTAAAATGTTTCTGTTGAAAAAGGACCCTGTCAACGTTTTCTTGTCGGGTTTCTCGCTGAAGAGTGTCTGGGATTAACTTCACTTGGCCGTGTCAGCGCGTATCTGGAGACAGTTTCCCCAACAGCCTGCATCCCTTGTGGCTTTGAAACGCTAATTTCAAAATAATCTAATTAAGCTAATGACTTGTCCACCACCACGCAAGAAAGCTGGATGAAATTTGCGTGCTTCTCAGACCTTTTTTTTTTTTTTTTTTTTTTTTTTTTTTTTTTTTTTTTTTAAATCAGGCTGATGCTAAACAGCAAGAAGCACAGACTTCCATTTCACGGTAGGTAAACACTCTTTAAAGAGGTAGTTACTCAGAAGCCAACCACGCCATGCATTTAAGGAGACATTAAAAAGAAAACAGGTGTTGATAGTGAAGCCGTATTACATACTTATATATCGATTACATTTCGTCTCAACAGCATTAGGTCTTCATTCAGTAGGACACAGATCTTGTAAATTTTACTGCAATTGGTTGAGACAACAGGCACGCAAGGGTGCAGCTCTGATCTACTAATCCAGTTAATCTCTATGCTTTGATCATTTACAGAGGGGACCGAAAGCCTTGGGGCAGAGAAATGCAGTCTCCACCCCTCGTAAAAAGGAACTGGCCGGAATCTGTCCAAGTGTTTTGAAGCTGTAAATTCAACTTGAGTGTTGACTGAAAGAAGATGATGGGAACCCGAGGGTGTGCAAAACTCTGTGAACCTCATCTCAAGTTTGAATAAATTAGAATCACAAAATTTTCCTGTTAAGCAACTACTTGATTGGCTTTTTTTTTTTTTTTTTTGTTTTGTTTTGTTTACTAAGTTTGCATGTCAGAGTAACAGCGCAGAATGAAAGATCTCACATCACTGAGCTGCATGATAGTAGAAAACCTGATATAGACTGTTTTTTTTCTTTTTTTTCAAGTGACAGATTCTTCCTAGGTTTGCGATTGTTAGTTCCGTTTACTGAATGATAACTAATTTGCTTATGATGTGCCAATCTGACACTCTTTTATTTAAGATTGTTCTCAGTAATATGTTTCTCATTTCACCTTCGGACACAGCCTTTTCCCTCCCACCGGACTGAGCTACAACCTACAAGGGCTTTTCTGCTTGTTTTGGGATTTTTTTTCAGTCATTTTTACCACTTCTTTTGGTCGCTGTCGCTGTTGTTACCGTCGCGAGAGGACAGCCATTCCCCGAGGGCGCTGCACTGGCCCGTCGGGAGGGCCGGGGAGCAGCACTGCCGCTCTCCGCGGAGCCGGCGCGCAGTCCCCGCCGGCCGGGCGCTGGGCCGAGAGCGTCAATCATCCCCAGCTGCGCTTTTCATCGCTACAGCACTCATCAGCGGCTGAGCGGGAGCCCCGTCGGGCTGTACAGGGGTCCCTCCCGAGGCACGCACCAGCGCTGCCTCCCGCTCCCCTGCCCCCGCACGGCCGCCGCCGCTCCCTCGGCATCCCCGGGGAGGAGCGGAGGCGCACGGCCAGGGCTGTCCCGCCCCGTCCCGTCCCGGCGGTGCCCGGCCCAGCCCCGCACCCTCGGCCTGCCTGCAGGTGGCGGTCGGCTCCTCCAGCCCGGCCGCGCCAGCCCCGCGCTGCCCGGGTGTGTGTCCCGGCGGTGCCTGCCCACAGACCGCCCGCCGCCTCCCGCCTCGGCCCCCGGCCCGGCGCCGGGCCCGGAGGGGCAGCGCAGAGCCACCGCGGCCGGGCGCGGAGCTGCGGAACGATTTGTGAAGGGACGCGGGGCAGGCGGAAGGGGAGTCGTGGAGAATTTATCTGCCGTGCCTCTCCAAACGGGAGGGGGAGAAGGGGAATGACATCTGCCCCCACCCGACCATGGAGACCCAGCGAGACCTATACGGAAGGTGGGAGGGAGGGAGGGGAGGAGCGAGAGTAAGGAGGGTGGGATGGAGAGAGGGAGGGGAGGGAGAAAGCCAGGGGAGCGCGGCGAGGCAGAGCAGGGGGGAACGGAGCGGGAGAGCGGCAGAGAGAGGAGCAGAATCTCGGCGGCGGCAGGAGGGCCGCCCCCACCGCGCAGGGCTGCGCCGGGCAGAGGCGGCGGGGATGGGCGGGCGCGGGGCGGCTCCGCCAGCCGCCGTCCTCCGAGCTCCGGCCGCCTCCCGCCGCGCTATATAGGGGAGGGAGGGGTGGTGGAGAGGGGGGTGCCCGGCGTGGCCAAACCGCACGGGGCGCCTATGCCTCCTGCCAGGGGAGCGCACAAGTGACCGGCATCTCTTCCCATGTCTGTCTCCTGAAGCGACCCCCCCCACCCCCCGCCCGGCATGGATGTGGCCAACAACACTACCTCCCCAGCGCGCTCCCCCGAGGGGACGAGCGGCCCCGGCCTCGCCGAGGTGAACCTGGGCTACCAGGTGCTCACCTCCCTGCTCCTGGGCACGCTTATCCTGTGCGCCGTGAGTGGCAACGCCTGCGTGATCGCAGCCATCGCCCTGGAGCGCTCCCTGCAAACCGTGGCCAACTATTTGATCGGCTCGCTGGCCGTCACCGACCTCATGGTGTCCGTGCTGGTGCTGCCCATGGCGGCCCTCTACCAGGTGCTGAACAAGTGGACGCTGGGGCAGGTCACCTGCGACATCTTCATCTCGCTGGACGTGCTTTGCTGCACCTCTTCTATCCTGCACCTGTGCGCCATCGCCTTGGACAGGTACTGGGCCATCACGGACCCCATTGACTATGTTAACAAGCGAACTCCCCGGCGGGCGGCCGTGCTCATCAGCCTGACCTGGCTTATCGGCTTCTTGATATCCATCCCGCCCATGCTGGGCTGGAGGACGCCGGAGGACCGCTCGAACCCCGACGCCTGCACCATCAGCAAGGACCACGGGTACACCATCTACTCCACCTTCGGCGCCTTCTACATTCCGCTTCTTCTCATGCTGGTGCTCTACGGTCGCATCTTCAAGGCGGCACGCTTTAGGATCCGAAAGACAGTAAAGAAAGCGGAGAAGAAAAAAATCGCCGACACCTGCCTCACTCTCTCTCCGGCCGCCGTGAAGAAAGGCAACGGGGAGCCCGGCAAGAGCTGGCGGCGGACTGTAGAGCCCAAGCCCGGCGCTTGTGTCAACGGCGCGGTGCGGCAGGGCCAGGACGGGACCGCCCTGGAGATCATCGAGGTCCAGCACTGCAACAGTTCCTCCAAGACTCACCTGCCGCTGCCAAGCGAGGCGTGCGGCTCCTCACCGCCGCCCTCTTTCGAGAGGCGCAACGAGAAGAACACGGAAGCCAAAAGGAGAATGGCTCTGTCCCGGGAGAGGAAGACTGTCAAGACCCTGGGCATCATTATGGGCACCTTTATCCTCTGCTGGCTGCCGTTCTTCATCGTGGCCCTGGTCCTGCCCTTTTGTGACAGTAAGTGCTACATGCCCGAGTGGCTGGGGGCAGTCATCAACTGGCTGGGCTACTCCAACTCCCTTCTCAACCCCATTATCTATGCCTATTTCAACAAAGACTTCCAAAGTGCTTTTAAGAAAATTATCAAGTGCAAATTTTGCCGGCAGTGAAGCACACCACTCCGGGACGGGGCTGATGGGGTCCTGTTACTTCCTCCACCCGCCTGCCCCTAGCCGCAGTGTGCCCCCGCCCAGTCCCCGCGCAGCGCCGTCCGAAGGGCGCGGGTCTCCGGCACCCCCGCTCCGCGCAGCGCGCCCGAGTCGCTCGCTTTACGCCCGCCGGACAAGCCCTGCGGGTCACGGCAGGGCTCTTCGGGGAACGACGGGGGACGCCCGGCCCGGGAGGGCTCCGCCGCCGTTCTCGTCTCTCCCGGCCTCAGCCGCCGGGCGCCGGCGCTCCCGCCTCCCTCCCTCTCTCCATCATTCTGGGTAGACTTAGGGTTTGCAGGTCGTTGCTTGCGTGGTGGCTGTAAACCACAGTGTCTGCCCGAGTAGCATCGATAAAACAAAACCACCCTATGCAGGAAACCGCCGTGTCGGGGATTATTCTTGGATTTACGAGGCGACGGCAGAGGGCTGAGTCCGACCTCGGTCTGGCGGTGTTAGTATGGAGGCTGAAGGCGACTCCTCGAGCGCAGGAAGGAGCTTTGGGCGCGTTGCTTCCCTGTTTGTGGAACCCTCAAGTGGATGTTCTTGAGGGGAAAACCATCCGTGTTTGGCAATCTTGCAAAGTACTTGCAGCAACGTCCCCGTCTGCGTTACGTGTGCCTGACAGCTCTTTGGTATGCTAGGACCTGCCAGTTCACCGGGGTTCCCTTTGTCACAGCACAGGGAAATGATGGGACCTAACGCCCCAACCGCACGCCTCATTATATATGGAGATTTATGGGGATTATTTTTTTAAATGCCTTTGACCGAGTGTTTCCCAGCAAGGAAAAGCTTGGCGCCGTGCGACTGTCCCTGAGTACACCGCGCACGCAACGGCACAGGGAGCTAAAGCAGCCTGCGAAGTAGCGTTTCTTTCTCGCTCTCTCTCTCTCTCTTTTTTTTTCCCTCCCCTTTTGTTCTCTCTCTCTCTCTCTTTTTTTTTTTTTTTTTTTTTTTTTTTTTTTTTTCTCTTCCCTTCTTTTCTCTTCCTTAAGCCGCTTGAAAGTTTCTCCTGAGACGTTGCGGTTGCTTTGGAGGCAGTCAGCTGCGGCGCATTTTGCTAGGGGGAAAAAAAAAATAATAGAGAAAGAAAGAAGAAGAAAAAAACAAAAAACACCCAACAAAACGATCCAAACCGATCAACCAAAACATTGCCATGTGCTCCGTGGCAGTAGGGGAGGGGCCGAGAGCATCAGCCAGCGGCAGTCGCAGGTGGGGAAAACAGCATCTCGTGGCAGACTGGGAAGGGACAGGCTCTCTCCGCCGGGCGAGCACCGGCGGGGGTAAGCGCGACCTTCCCCGCAACCTGAGAGACACGGCCAGAAGCAGGCAGTGTCCCGAGGGTTCTGCTTGCCTGAGCTGGCCGGTCCCCGGGGCGGATCTGCAAGCCTCCGCCTGCAAAGAGTCCCCCCCACCCCCTGTCGCTAGCCCAGCTGCTTTGGCCCCGGGAAACCCGGTGTACTTCCCCTTCCCGGCGCGGCCCGGGGTTGGGGCAGGACTGCGTTGCCCGTCGCAAAGCCCCTGTGCCCGTCCTGCTCCTCCACTGCCGTGCCCGTGCCTCTCCCCCCGGCTGCGGCCGGGACCTGGGGCGGTTTTCGGCCGGGGGAGGAGGGAAAGGCGCCGGGCCGGATACCGGCACTGGGCCGGCTGCAGTTCACCCCTGCGACGGGTTGCCTGGAATGAATGCTTGACCAAATATATATATATATATACATATCTATTTTTCCTGTTTATTTTTGCGTAATCTGTGTTGCTTGTAAGTAAAGGGAATGTGAAATATGTGTGTCATGTGAATGTAAGTGTCCAGTAATTTCTCAACTTCAACTGCTTACATTAAACGAAAACAGTGCTTTTGACAACCTCCGATATGTAGCTGGATTTCTGAAAATCTTATTTGGCCTCATTTTCGCAATTAAAGTGATCTTTGATCTTACCTCTTCTTTGATCACTCCTAACCACACGTGTCCTAGATGTTCTCTAAGTGTCGGAGTGTCAGAGGAGTTAGCCTAGAGCGATTAGGGAGAGGAAACTTCTCCTGAGTGGTCAGGTGCCCGGTGACTTTGGGAGCACCGTGCCCGGCGGCTGGGCCGGGGCAGAGCTGCCGGGCACCCCGGGGCAGCGAGCGGGGACGGGAGGGCCCGTGAGGGCCGGCGGCGTGGGGGGATTGCTGCAGTGCCCAGCACGGGAGGGCTCTGCTCCTCTCAGTGCCTCCTCCCTTCAATCCTGCCGACTCCACGTCGGCTCCCGCACGTTCTCCCTTTTCCCAAATAACTTTTTTTTTTTTTTTTTTTTTTTTTTTTTTTTTTTTTTTTTTTTTCCTTTCCCCTCCTTCTTTCTTTGTAAACCCTCCTGTAAACTCCTCGGCAATGGTCTCAGCTGGGACAGTGTGGCCGCACGCCGGTCGAGCACGACAGACGCGCTGATCCGCGTGGGCTGGCTCCCGGCTTCGGGGTGGGACGGGTCGGCGCCGAGAGCCCCAGGACCGGGAAGCAGGGCCCACACCCCGAGCCCCATGAGACAGGGCGGCCAGAGGGGTGCCCCTTTGCGCTCGCTGTATCCACCTGTCCCGCCCGCTCTGCAGGGCTGCGGATGGCGGGGGTACCGGGGCAGCCCCGAACGCGTGCCGCGGGCGCGCCGGCTCCTGCTTGCGAGTCCCGGAGCCTGGAAGGGCAGCACCCTTGGGCTGGCACCAGCGGGCGAGACGCGCCGTTTCCTGTCCCCCCCTGCCGCCGTGTCCCCGCGCGGTCTCCGAGGGCGGGACGCCGGGGAGCGGCCCCGCAGCCCCGCCACCCTCCCGGGCAGGGCTCCGCCGGGGCGGCGCGGGCATCGCCGCTTCGGCGCCCGCCACCGCCAGCCTCCCACCTCGGCCGCTCTCCGGACCGCGGCACGGCCACATGGGCCGCCGGGGACTCCAACGCCGGGGCGGCAGCCACGGTGCCGTGGGCAGCAGCAGCGCATCCCCTTCCTTCTTCCCGACCTCGCGGCGCTGCGCCAGCCGCGACAGAAGAACCATCCCAGATCTCCGTCGTGGGACTGTTTCTCACTCCTTCTGTTGCTTTCTCCCCACCCCCTTGCAATAAATTCTGTAATGTGGAGGAAAAGACCTGCTTAAAAATAAATAAATAAATAAATAAAAAATCTGTACTGTGATTTTCTGTTTCTGTGCTGTACAAATTCTTAATTTGATTACCACTACAATTTAAGAAAAAAACCCAGCCAAAACAAATTCCTAAAAATCAACCAACCAACCGAGGTTTTTTTTTTTTTTTTTTAAGAGAAATCAATTTTGCATTTAATCAATATTTGCGGTTAGTTGCAGTACTTTATTTGGTCCACTCACAAAGCAACACCATCACTGTTTAGACAGGTTAATTTCAGTATTAAAGGTTCTATGGAAGTTCAAGCAATGAATAAAGAAAAATCCAAAGAGCAAGCAAAAGATTTTTTAAACAGAGTCATAGAAAACTGAGTTTTAACAACTTGAGTCAACTGTTAATATCAAAGGTTATTACAGATATAAAGGCTTTAACCTTATCTTCCTTTTAAAATGCCCCTTTAGACTGCTGTAAGACAAGAAGAGAGTTTCATAACTCTAAATTTTCTCTTCTCTTTGGCTCCAGTTGAGGCTAAATTTGGGACTGAATCACACATCAGACAAGAAGTGCTGGCAGAGCAATTAAAGTATACTTACACTGGCCAACAGTGTTTATGGTTGGGACTAGAGAGGTGAACAACATAGGAATAAGAGAAAGACATGTAGGCGTAAGGTGGTTTTGTCCAAACTGCAAAATAGATTTTGAGACCATAAAATTGCATCTATTTAAATAGAAATTTTCAACATTTCTTGATACTCCCTTCTTTCCCCTCTCAGTCCCGTCCTGACAGCAACGTGTTATATGTCTGGTAAAAACAAAAAACCCCCCTCAAACCAATGTCCCTAAATATCCTCACAGTTAAAAAAAATCTGGTCTCTAGAATCTGCAGTTTCAAACATTTTTCAGGACAGCATAGTGAATCTTGCAGTAAAACACATAGAGTAGTGATTCATCCCCAGAGAGAAGAAACAAAATGATGATGCAAGTGAATTTCTCTTTCATAGCTGCCCAGTTTTAACAGAGATTCAGTTTTAAAAGTAGAGGTGACTATGACTCCTTTATATGTGGCTGGAGAAAACCCAAAATGGCTATAATGTAGCTGCAGACAGTCCTGTTGGTGTTCTGCAAAATCTAGAAAAGATCACGTGCCTCAGAGTTTTGGAAACTGCAGTGTCTTCTGTATTTTTGGATCTCAGTCCAAGTCTCCCTGTTTGGGAATGTGCTGCTATGAGCCTCAGCTCACCTTGCTGCCCACAGCTGAGCTCGTGTTTCTCTGAGTAACCAGTGTGACTTCAGGGGCAATTCTACAGTATGAAATATCTTCTGTTGGACTGGAAGCAGAAGACTTTTGTTAAATAATCCTTTCCACAGCAAGAACGTGCTCTGAACTCTATAACATTATGGGCTGGTAATGGGGTAGTTTCTTGTCTTGGGCAGTGAGTGACAGAAGATTCACTTACCTCTCTTGACTAAAAAATGCCCAAGCACACAGAGCACTCTGCTTACACGTGGCCACAAGTTCCCGCCTCGCCAATGTCTGTGCCAGCTTAGTTTGGCAGACTGTCAGTACTGTCCAGAGGAATGAAGATGTGGGATAGGAAACAGATGGATTTTAAAATGTTTTGAAAATTACTAAATCTGAATACATTTTGGAATGGCACAAAAAAACCCAACCCGGCCCAACTTAACCCAAACCCAGAATCCTATACATACAACCCCCTCCTCCCCCCATGCAAAAATCAGAGGCACATGGCCATCCAGACAGTTTCTGAAATCTTCACAGAACTGTTTAATATAGTGTGCTCTTTCTTAAAAAAACCCAAAACATTCCTTGCAAAAAACCCCAAAAAACAAACAAACAAAAAACCCCCAAAAAACAACCCCAAAAAAGCAAACTGGAAGAAATTGAAAAAGGTGCAAGAGTCGTGTTGAAAATGCTAGCCAGCACAAGCAGAGGTCAGTATTTCCTCTTATTGTAATAATGATTTTCTTTTTTTTCCCCACCAAAAGGCACTTAAAGCATTTTTTGCTACTAAGCAGAGTCAATATAATCCTTTTAAATTGACTTTCACATTTCAGAACTATTTACACCCACTGCTGAGCCATAGCTTATGTACACATGGGAGCAATGAGAATGATGTAAGACAAAGGTATTGTCTGTGGCCTATTTTAACTTGTCCCTTGTTTCTACCTCTTGGCATCCCCACTGAGGTTGGTTTGGTGGGCATAGGTCTAATGGATTTGGTACAGAATGCGCTGAAGTGAGTATATACAGCATAAGCTACACCATTTCAGGCATATCCTCACTGGTGAATGCCATGTGTAATACCGTCTTTAAAGTGAAATCTACTTGGTGAGGCGAAGCTGACTTATACTATAGTCCTTTTTTCAAGTGGCTCAGAGAGAAATTGTCCTTCTTCAGTTTGGTATCAAAATGAATGGCTATGATTTTAAACTATCCAGTGTCAAGGGATACATATATATATACACATATATGTATACAGAATACCTAAAACGGTTGTCTGCTTGAACTGCTTGGTCCAAGCATAAATTTTTAAACTAAAGTGAGTTGTGAAATATATGGAAAGCTATTAAATTTTATATGTAAATATTATGTCTTTGGAGTCAAGATGTCAGAAGATGACTGTTTCTGATTGGCCTTTGGAAGAATGCTTCCAGAGGAAGTGAAGGTGCTTTAGATTTGAAGACACCCAAACCAATCAAAACAGCACCTGGACCACACTGAGAGGAGCTGCCTGTTCTCAGGTTTGGATGGTTGCCTTTAACCAGACCAACCTCAGGCAGAGGTTGTGGCATAGTCACGTCTCACGCAGACAAAATACTTGTCTGGGTCTTGCCTTCAAATTGATGGCATTCAGTTGCCATAATCTTCCAGCCTCTTCGTCTGTCTACCCAGAAGTGGTGAAAACATGGACACAGTGCAGGTAAAAGCCCTGGGGGAGAGCTGCTGGTGATAGTCTTTGAGACATTGCTCTAGATTTTTTTTTTTTTTTTTTTTTAAATTTCAGTGTCCAAAAGGCAAGAAAGAAGTGGTCAGACACTGAAAGCATTCAGGATAAAGAATCAGCTCAGTTTGTTTTCATGGAGGAGGCTTGGAATTGAAACATATTTTCAGAAACTTATGCTCCTGAAATGAAAACAACTGCTCTCTCACATTGGGCAGATGATTATAAACCTCAGGCCAGCAGTGAGCCAAAGAGGGTCTGATCTGGTGAAAGTGTCCATGGAAAGTTGCCCCCAGCACATTTTGCTCTTTGTCTTTTCTGTACCCAGTGCTAAAGAGCCACTGCCAGTTTTGTGCAGGCCAGTAGCTCTTTTCCATCTGCCTTTGGATGCTTATCCATTGTCTATCTCCCAGCCCCAAGAAACAAACAAACAAAAAACCTCAGGAAATTCTTTGAATCAAGCCTTTCCATTGAAAAATAATATTGTCTTCTGAAGAATTGCAGAAGACATGAATTCAGTTTATGATTCCTTGAGCCAGCTGATAAGCTACCTTATTGTGACATAGTTAAGTGCACACGCATTTAATCAAAATACCACAGAGGTCAAAGAGGCAATTTCCTCCACTGTACTTCAATTACAGACAATTTTGTGAAAGTCCTTGAGCTAGTTGCCTGAAAATGTAATTTTGAGTCACCCTCAGGATTTATTTCCCCCTTTTCCCATTCACAAGTCACTCAATTTCTCAAAACTGCTGAGTAAAAGTCTTCTAGATTTTCAAATGACTACCATCAAATTGCTGTGAGATCTGCCTTTGAAGCCCGTTATCATCTGCGGTTCCGTAGAATTTTTTTAAAAATCATATTTTCACAGATTTCTAGCCTAGCTTCACCAAGGAAGAAAGAAGGGATCAATCATTCTTTCTCTCTCTCCTTCTCTCTCTCTCCATCAACCCCCTAATTAAACAGTGGCTTTGTTAGAAGGGATAGGCAAAACAATGCTTCCTGATGGAAATCAAGTAAATGCATGTTTTCGAGCGGGTCACAAATTTTCACAGCATCACAACAGAATGTGATTTGTTGTAAAAGGTTACTGTAGCAATATAAAATTAATATTTGAGTTATTGAAATGAAAGGCAGGTAATGTCTAGTCTTACCTGGATTTAATCTTCTCCTTTGTGAGCCATTCAATGGAGAAAAATATTTCAAGCTCTACAAAGTAGCAGCCGTGTTGGGTGACTTATGACACATACACAGTTTACGTCCTACAAAGCATTGTTAATATTGACATTATGAAATTATGCAAAAATAGCCGCAGAAAACTGCATCACTCCCACTGAAAAAAAGTTGCATATCTGAATATTTAATTTGACAATATTTATGACGAAATATGTGAATAAATAGATAAATTGCATGTGTAATTGAAGTATTTTGTAAATAAAAAAAGTTTTCTATTTTCTTACATTATACAAGTCAGTGTACTGGTGCCCTAGGAAACTTTATTAAGCAGCTGAAGACAAATGTGATAACTTGGTAAGAGAGAAAAGCAGCAGTGGGTTATGAAGTAATCATAAATGCACCTGCATGGCAATAAGCTGAGAACTTCAACAGCCTTCTGATACATCACATAGAGTGTGGCGTTTTTTTTCTCTTATAACTAAAGTTCAAGTCATGAGTCGCTTTCTTGATTTGAAAACATTTTGATTTTAGGCATCTGTATTTTCCTAAAAAAGGAAAAAGCAAAGGATAGTGACATATACCTTGGAAGAAGAAATAATTACATTTTGTTCAAAGAACTTCCTCCAAATTTTGACCAAAAAAAAAGAGAGGAAAAAGGATGTTATTTCATTCATTATTCAATCAATTTTACTGTGGTGTTTCAGCAATTATGGATGGTTACGATAAGCATTCTCCTTGAGTAAAAACTTATTTTTTATGGAGCAATTTAATTTTTTCTTTCATTTTCTAGGTGAATTTTAGGGATTATTGTATGCATAAGATAAGTACCAGTAATAGGAAAGTGAAATAGTGTAACACAGAGTAGATTACAATAGAGAGCAAAATAATTCATACATATAAATTCCAGCAGTCTTTACAGACAGTGTAAAGATTTGCGTATTTTTTCCTTTTGGTTTGTTTGTGTAATGTACTTGTAGAATTTTACCAATTTGGTCTTGTAACATAAAGTAGCATGGAAAAACTACAGTTTTAGAGCCAAATACTATGATTGTTATTCTGAAACGCTACTGGATTTTGGCATCACAACTTCTGAGTAGGGGCAGTAGCAGCTGTAATGAAAATTTGTCATCAGGACTGTAGAGTATATCCATACCACCCACTGCACTTCTGGAAGCCATTCCAAAGGGAAGTGCACATGAAGTGCCAGCCTCTCCAAATGAGGTAATCTTGTCTTTGTTGCATTCAAACCCCAAAGAATTGAGGAGTTTGCATGTGGAAACCAAGCTCATTGGATTCCCCCCAGAGTGTCATGCAGGGAGAGCAACGCATCCTACTCTTGGTCAATACATCCTGATCCAGGCAGTCCTGCCCTTGAGCTTCAGAGATGTCTGTCATCATCCTTCAAGGTATATTCTAAACATAACCAGCAAGTAACAGCTATTCCGGTTAAGATACAGGGATGGCAGCTGAAGTACCCCTGACATGAATACTGCAAAGGTCACTGTTAGGGTCCACTTACTCTTTGCCTTTAAGCTGAAGATGAAGGGAGAAAACAAAATCTTTCTCCTTCCTACTTCATCCTCCTTTTCCTGAGGAAGCAGGCAAAAAAGCGAAAAGGGATCCTGTCTGAGGAAGCATAAATTCAGAATCTAAAAGCAGCTACTTCCATTGTGTATTGAAATTGTAATTTGAAATTAAAAAAAAAAAAAGTATTTAATACAGATTTTTAAAAAAATATATTAATTTTAAAAAAGTTAGTTCTAATTTAACGGGATCTAATCCAGACAAGGTGGTGATTGGTCATTAGTTGGACTGATAGACTTGGAGATTTTTTCTAATCTTAATAATTCTGTAATTGAGATATTACTTTGTGGTAGCACTTTAAACTCCTGTTGGTGAAGGTGATTTGACTGTTCTGTGTGACTGCTTAGAATCTCATCAGGAGACAGTCAGAAGGGCAAGAGATAGGCGGCAGATCCAGTAGGAAATGAATTTTGGCTTGAACTTGACTGAAAGCCTAAAAGACTGATAAAAAGAGTGCTGTTCCCCAAGCTTGAAGATATTCTTGTGATTGGAATCACAAGGCACAGCAAACAAGGCATATTTGAACCTTTGATGTCAGTAATGGTCAGGACATTCTCCTCTCCTTCTATTTCACCACAAAATAAAAATGACAGGAGTCTAAATACTTTTCTTTTTTTCAGTGTGTACAAGAGAGGAATGCAGGAGAATATTACCAATTAATATTTGTCCTCAACCAGACATAAGTTTAATTAAAAAAAAAAAAAAATGTAGTACAGAAGGATGAAATACAAATGTTAAGCAACCCAGGGACATAGTCAGTCTCTGGATGAAGGAATTAATTGCATGCAGCACTAGTGTCAGATGAAGAAAGCATCAGTTAACAGACACATCACTCAAGATGGCATTTAAAAAATACAGATAAAGTTGGATTAAAAAAAAAAAAACCCCACAACATTTTGAGTGTTCTTATGCTATTGGTTTTATATGTTAAGGATATAATTTAATAAAAAAATTTTGAAATTAATAATAGTGTTCATGAAACAGGTCTCAATAGTGATGCCTGAGGCAAAATTGCTGTGTCTCAGGATATACAGTTTTGTATACAAGATTTTTTTGTGATAAATCTCAAGGAGGGGCAGATGGACCATGATACTTTGGAAAAAAGTACAAAATTCTTTTCCCATTGCAAAATTTTTCATCTTAACCTTCATGGCCATCATGAGTGGCAGAAGGTTTATAATACAGGAAGGAAGAGAGGAAGGGAGGAAGGGAAGAAGGAAGAAAGGAAGGAAAGGAGGAAGGAATTCCTTCTAATGCTAAATGTTAGGAAGTGAATAATTCAGACAAAATACTCAGTCCAAGCAAGAAAGAGTCATGCAGTTTAACTAAGTGTTAATTAAAGACCAGGAGCTGGGCTATATGCTGCCCACACTGAACCAGGAGCCAGTGGCTCTTTAGGTTTCTCTCCTTCTATTGACAATCTCATCCTTTGTAAGCTCAGTTTTACACAGCTATTTCTACCAACACACATGGACTATATCTCAATCACCATGTTGGTAAAAAGCAAACATTGTAAAAAAAAGTACGCATTTCACCTTACTTTGTATGGCAATTCTTGGAGTTGTTATGTTTCAGTTTTTCATGACTGTGATATCTTGCAGCTTGGAATATAACCCTTAAGAGATGAGATTTTTATCTGGAGGTGAGTCCAGTAACTATTTTCACAAAATAATAGAATCTCAGAATAGTTTGGATTGGAAGGGGCCTTTAAAGGTCGTATAGTCCTATACCCCTGCCATGGGTAGGGACAGTTTCAACTAGATCACTTTGTTCTGAGCTCCTCTGAACCTGACTTTGAATGAGCTCCAGGAATGGGGCATCTATCACCTCCCTGGACAACTTGCTCCAGTGTTTCAGAATTACAGAATAACAGAATTAACTACGTTGGAAAAGACATTTGAGATAATCAAGTCCAACCTATGACTGAACACCACCTCATCAACAAGACCATGACACTAAAGTGCCACATCCAGTCTATTCTTAACATCTCCAGGGACGGTGACACCACCTCCTCTCTGAGCAGCCCATTCCAATGTCCCATCTCTCTTTCTGTGAAGAACTACTCCCTGATGTCCAACCTAAACCTCCCCTGGAGCCGCTTAACACTCTGTCCTCTTGTCCTGTGCTGGTGGCCTGGGAGAAGAGACCAACCCACACCTGGCTACAGCCTCCTTGCAGGCAGCTGTAGGGACTGATAAAGCCTGAGCCTCCTTTTCTCCAGGACAGACACCCCCAGCTCCCTCAGCTGCTCCTCACAGCACTGGTGCTCCAGACCCTTCACCAGCCCTGCTGCCCTTCTCTGGACAGGCTCCAGCACCCCAACATCCTCCCTATAAACTGAGGGGCCCAGAAATGAACACAGCACTCGAGGTGTGGCCTCACCAGTGCCCAGCACAGGGGGACAATCCCTGCCCTGCTCCTGCTGGCCACACCATTGCTGATCCAGGCCAGGATGCCATTGCCCTTCTTGGCCCCCTGGGCACACCCTGGCTCACGTTCAGCTGCTGTCACCAGCACCCCCAGGTCCTTTCTGCCTGGGCACTGTCCAGCCACTCTGCCCCAGCCTGCAGCACTGCAGCGATTGCTGGGGCCAAAGTGCAGGACCTGGCGCTTGGTCTTGTTAAACCTCACATTGTTGGACTCAGCCCATCGATCCAGCCTGGCCAGGTCCCTCTGCAGAGCCCTCCTAGCCTCCAGCTGACCAACACTCACACCCAACTCGGTGTCATCTGCCAGTTTGCTGCGGCAAACTCAATCCCCTCTTCCAGATCATCAAAGAAGATATTAAACAGGACTGGTTCCACCACCCTCATTATAAAAAAAAATTTCTTCCTTTTACCTAATCTGAATCTGATCACTTTTGTTTAAGAACCATTATCCCTTGTCCTATTGCAAGACACCCTATTAAACTGTCCTAATCTTTCTTATAAGCCCCATCAAGTTCTGAAAACTCCACACAAAAGTCTCCCCAGAGTCTCCTCACCATGCTGAACAACCCCAGCTCTTATCTGTCTTCACAGGAGAAGTACTCTGCCCCTCTGATCATCTTTGTGGTTTTCCTCCAGACTCACATAACAGGTCTGTGTGTTTCCTGTGCTAAGAACTCCAGAGCGGGATGCAGTGCTCCAGCTGGGGTTTCACCAGCACAGAGCAGAGGGGCAGATTCCCCTCTCTCACCTTGCTGCCTGTGCAGCTTTGGATGCAGCCCAGGGCATGTTTGGCTTTCTGGGTAGTAAGTGACTGTCACCAGGTCATGTGTATTTTTTAAACAACCAGCTCCCCCAAGTTCTTCTTGGCAGGGCTGGTCTCAACCCCTCCACCTGCCAGCCTGTAATGATACTGGGGCTTGCTCCAGGACCTTGCACTTGGCCTTGTTCAACCTCATGATGTTCATATATTCTTACTTCTTGGTGGTCCAGGACAACCTCCCTCACTTTGGATGTCATCCTGTTCCTCCAGCTTGTCAACAGCATCAGTCAGCCTGGTGTTGAGACATAAACTTTAGAGAATTAAGGATTTTTAGAGGGGTTAAGATTTTAGTTAGAGATAAGCTTTGCTGAAATTAACTAAAGCAGATAGCTAGGCTTTGCTGAAATTAAAAGTTAGTAATTAACTAAGAGAAACTGGGTTTGGGATCATTCTTCCATATTTGAATAACTGATTAGTTGTCAAATTTATGTTTGGTTAGCTGTGTTTATAATGAAGAATACAGAAACTGATGAATAGCTTTTAGGAACATAAGACAATTGTGAGACATAAACTTTAGAGAATTAAGGATTTTTAGAGGGGTTAAGATTTTAGTTAGAGATAAGCTTTGCTGAAATTAACTAAAGTAGATAGGTAGGCTTTGCTGAAACTAAAAGTTAGTAATTAACTAAGAGAAATTTGGTTTGGGATCACTCTTCCATATTAGAATAACTGATTAGTTGTCAACTTTGGTTAGCTGTGTTTATAATGAAGAATACAGAAACTGATGAATAGCTTTTAGGAACATAAGACAATTGTAGGCCTCCTCTGCCCAGAAACTCATTGAACAGTCAGAAAGACAGGAAATAGGAGTCCTACCAAGGGTTCATTTATCACACTTGCATTGAAAAGGTAGAAAGGTCAGAACGAGGAAGACTTCTTTACTTCCTCATTTTGGGGATCTCTCCCCATGAAAAGGACCACCAACCCATTTCAAATAACAAACTACGCATACTTAATGGCTTTTTAGCTAATTACCAAATGAAGAGGGGAATGGGATGTACCAGGGTTATGAATATGCATTTGTGTTTTGGGTATTCAATACTTTTGTAAATAAAAGGGCTCTGTAATCACCTGTAAACTGTGGTGTGAATTTGGGAGCTATCCCCACACTGCCCTATGCCGTAATAAACACACACTTTGTAACTTCAAACTGTTAGAGGGTTTTTGTCCGTCACAGTTGGGTATCGATACTAGATCAGTACCCATATTTTCTTTAATAAGTCAGTGTCATGTAAAAACTTGAAGAGTGAAGGCTCATGACTGCAAGACTTGGCAGACCAGCAGTCAGACCACGTTAACTCAAATGGGGTTGATATAAGGTTGGCCAAACTGCCTGGCTATCTGTGCGCCAGCAGATGCAGACTCTGATGGGCATGCTTTGCTCTCCAGCTTTGCCGTGTGACATTTTAGCGCAAAATGGTTGTATCCGTAAGTTGCACAACTCAGAAGGTGATTCTAAGGGAGGTATCTGAAAAAGAAAGAACCGAGGGGAAATATTTTTCCACCTAGAATGGCAGCTGAATACAGAGCTCTTTAGGCTGTATTTTATCATTTGTTTGTCTGGCACCACATGCAAATAGCTCATTCATATTGCTCTATCCAGATTTACTCTGATGTCTGTCAGCTGCATAATTCAAAGGTTTGACATTAATTTAAGCCTCCATGTCCCTCTCTTTTAAGTTTAGGTAAGGCTGTCTACAGTTTGTTGAAACTGCTTTGGGTGGGATTTGCAGTGCCATGCAGCAAGGAGTCTTTTGCAGACATTGTCCTATGCAGCTGGTATATGGCCCAACAGCATTTCCTCCAGGAATGCTTTGTCAAATCTGGGCTAGATAAGGGTGTATCAAAAGGGCCCTCCTACACAAACCTAAGAGGGGTCAGCTAAAATGAGCTACTGAAATGAAAGCTCGTTAGAGACCAGATCTCTTCACACTTTACTACAAGCAGATTTGTGGTGAAGAGGTTGTCTCCAGAGTAGGAAGGCCATGGAACATGGACTTTTGCAGTACTTGCTTTCCTTATGCACTCTTATACAGCACTTGAAGTGGAGATGAATGTATTATTGAGAAGCAAAGCTGAAATGGTTAGTATGAACAAATTACTAAGAATTTTTCAGTTCTTTTTGCTCTGTTCAGAACATATTAATGCTTATACTTTATTCTGACTTAACACCCACCTCCCCCTGCTGTTGGAGCATTGCCTTTGGCTTTGGAAATGTCACATTGGGTAGTTTCTTCTATATGTTTGGTATGTGGGTGTTTACAAACTGTGACATTGTCCATCCTCCTTTCTTCACCTATGGGTGCAGCTGCTTGCCAGTGTCACTTACTGGCAATTGCCTATTGTCATAGACACTGCTTCAGCATTAGAATAGATTCTCTTTAACAATAGCAGAGGGGTGGCAGCAGTAGTTTGGCCATTGTGAAAGGTACACATTTTCTCGGAACATTCTTATTAACAAGATCTTATTAGCAATATAAAAAAAAAAAAAGTAAACGAGAAAAGGCAGTAAAACTTTCTCCTACTTTTATTTTTTTCCCATGATACAGTTCAAGTACAGTCTGTGTGTGCCCAACCACTCCACCCCTTTCTGTCGGTGTTGCTGAAGGCTTTCACCAGCCTTTTCAGCCAGCCAAAATAAACTGTGCCATAATGAGGGCAGACCTGTCCAGAGAATGAGTAAATTCAGCAGCTCTATATTTAGCAGTCTGCCATTTAGAGCATGCCTCTCACCCCAACACTGAGCCTCTGCGGCAGGCTAGCAGGTGCAGTGAGGTTTGAACCGAGCGAGCCCCTGAGCACACCCGGTCAGAGTTACTCCTTGTGTGTTCGTACTGCTCACCCTGAGTCTGTGATATCCAATGGAAATCCACAGCTTTTACCAAAGGACTACCTAAGACTCTTTAAAAATCACCTGAGATGCTCTTACTACTTTGAAAAAAATCCACATACTGTTTTTCCACTGGTCACAAAATATAGTTAATTTTCAACCAAATGTAAGCCGTCTCACTTTCAATGTTTGTTACTTTTCATCTTATCTAATTGTATTCCTATTCTATTCACAGGGAGGTTGGTGTGTTTCATAACGTTCTACAGTTGTAGAATTTCATAATTTATGGCCCACTAATGATTCACTCTACACAGACTGATAAATTGTGAGGGTTTTTTTCTGGTTGTGGTTTTTTGGTTGGTATGTGGGGAGATTTTTGTGCGTGTGTGTTTCTTAATTTTTTTAAAAACTTTAAAAAAATTAGTGTTTTGTGGGTTTTTGATTTTTTTTTCTTTTTCTTTTCTTTTCTTTTCTTTTCTTTTCTTTTCTTTTCTTTTCTTTTCTTTTCTTTTCTTTTCTTTTCTTTTCTTTTCTTTTCTTTTCTTTTCTTTTCATGCTCTTATGAATTTATTACTTTGGCTTTCAGAAATATGTGGCCATCAGGGTTAATTATGAAAACGTAATAGGATCTAATCTCTCTGTTGATTTCTGGATACAGAATAGAGAGGTATTTTGATTTGTTTCTCCTAAATGAATTTAACTGCTTTCTGCCATAAGCAGTAGCTGGCAAAATGAAGCAGTTCCTCTTATGTGAAAGAAAGTCTGGAACAAATAGGAAAATCAGTAGCATTCAATATAGGAGAATAAACTCATCTAGGAACACAGTTATAGTCTCTGATGTCACGGGAGATTATTGTTGACTTGAAGACATTAAGTCCTATTTAATGATGCCAGGTTATGTACAGTGTGAAAGGTTGCTCACTTTGCATGGTACAAACAGGACTGGCTATTGTCAGGAAAAAAATCTGACATAACCATTACAAAATATGTAATTCTCACAGTGCAGGTACATGGTGGTGACATAAACAACTGAATTAGTTTCATACACTGCAGCTGATGTAAAATTAGTGACCAAGGTGATTCATGGTTGTTAAAAGAACTGCTGAAGAAAAATAACCTTTTTTCACCTTCTTTTTTACCTCTTTCCATTTCAGAAGAGTTTTGTGCAAAGACAGCAGTGCATGGGCTTGCTGTTTGTGACCCCAGGCATCTGCTGGCTGCCCCCCAGCCACTGGTGGTCCCTGGTGCAGCTGCTTGGGTCAGAGGATGGATTTTTTTTGGAAAGGCAGGAGGCTTTGGGAAGATCAGGGATTTTACCTGGCTTTCAACAGTTTACATTGATATACATTGATATACATTGATATTGCTGTAAGTCAACAAGCATGAGAAGACAATATTAGAAATGTTGCAAACAGATTTAGAGATAGACTCTTGTCTTGGGTTGGGGTGATTTATTCTCATACAGTTTTATATTTAGATAGAAACAAAAATGTGGGCAGATGTTGTCCGGATGAGTTAGACTTCCCTGTAGCTGATTAGAAATGCTCAGGTCATTGCTGTAAGCCACGTTAACCTGCTTGGACCAAAACAGCACTATAAATGGCCATTTACATCCACATCTGTTTTTTAGTCCTGCTAGTATTGTATGTTCAGGTACCTCATACAATATTAAAAAATCAGCAAATCATACATGAATCAGTGGGAGAACCAGGAACTTTTCCTCAGGCTTTGTGGCCTAGAAATTGAAGACATTTGGGGGGGTCTGTACCATAATTTCGCTGGGTATATACTGAAAACATGGCTTATGGAAGTAAAGCAAAGTTCTGCTGTCTACATATCTGACATTTTTAAAAGATAAATAATTAATTTTAAAATCTCCTCTCTCAAATATTTTTGTTTACATCTACTACTGCTTGTCTCCTTCAATATTTTCTATGGAAGAATTAACCTCATGCACTCACTGCTTTGCTTCTCCTTTTTCTCTTGCCCAAATCCATAAGAGGCCTGCTGCTTGGATGCAGGCCAGCAGAAGTTAAACAGAAGTTTTGCAAAGCATTTAACAGGAACTGTCTGACATAACCCCTGAGAAATGCAGGCACACCTTTGTGCTCCAGCCAGCCACTCTTTGCACAGCCCAACACAAATGTAATTTACTGTAGACTCTATTCACAGAATCACAGAATGGCTCAGGTTGGCAGGGACCACAGTGGGTCATCTGGTTCAGCCTCCCTGGCCAAGCAGGGAGCACATGGCAGAAGATTTTGTCCAGGCAGTTCTTGAATATTTCCTGTGAAGGAGATTCAACAACATCTCTGGTCAATCTGTTCCTGTGTGCGGTCACCTGCACAGCAAAGTTCTTCCTCATGCTCAGGTGGAACTTTGTGTGCTCCAGTTTTCGCCCATAGCCCCTCACTGATGATCTCCTAACACTTGTCTTCTCACTTTAACCAGAAACCTGGACTTTGTCAGTTTTAGCAGAAAGACTTTTAAAGCATGCAGTAAATTTTATCTATATTTTGATAGAGGTATCTATGAGGCTGCTAATTATTTTCCTTTCCAGAATCTAAGGTTAGCTTTCTTTCACTCTTCCCAGTGAATCTATAAAAATTATAGATTATACAAAAAGGAATGAAAATTCTTGCTAGGTAAAGAGATATAATGCTATGGCAGCATGTTCTGTGCTAGGTTTTGGCAAGCCAGCTATAAAGCATAACTGTGCCTGCAGGAGTGGGACTAGATAGGAGAAAATTTTAATTTAGGCTAGTGGCTTTCATTTGCTTATCTATAAATAGTAGGATGCGTACATTATTAAATGTATATTATATTAATAACTGACACCTGCAATTTTATATGTCTTAAATACCTATGGATGATTTAGGAAAAAATCTTTGCATGTTTTCATTTAGTAAAAATCTTAGCAATAGATGGATAATGAATCACATAATAGATGTCAATACTTGGGTCATTTTGGTTTTGTTTTGAAAGGCTGAAATCAAGGAGGGAAAGATTCTGCCAAAAGCAAAAAAAAAAAAAAAAAAAAAAAGGAGGTACTTTATGTTTAGTGAAAAGCTTATAAGTATGAGGGCAATTTATGGTTAATAACCAGTGATTCCTAGAAGACTAAGAACATAATACAGTAGCTTTTGAGATAAGACTTAAAAAGTCAAGCAGAATAATGATACATGACCTCATTTTTCCTTTTAAAAATCAGTTTCTTAGCAATCTACACTGTGTTGCAGAAACAGGATACGCAAAACCTTTATTTGCTGATAAAAATAAAGAAACACTTAGAAAATTCAGAGGAGATGGCGCTTTGGTGCCTCTTGAATATTGGATAGTGATCCATGAAGGAAAGTATTTTAAATTAATTGAATGGGGAACAAACCCAATTTTTTTTAGATAGAAATATGTTCAAAAAGAAAAAAAAAAGAAAAAATCAACAGATCTTCTCAGAAATTATTCCATTAAATGAGATCTTTCCAAAAGAAAAGGGGTTGAAGACAGAGAGACATTTGGAAAGTTGTGTCTGCCATAAGGAGTTCACTTTTGATGGATGTGTAAATTTCCAAAGCCTAGGCTCAGTTATAAGCTACTTGAGAGCAAATGGATGGGACATCCTAGGTAATTCAATTCAATTAATTTTAAACCATGACTGAAAAATAAACAAGTATAAATGTTAAAAATGGCTATAATAACTTTTAAACTTTCAAATATATATTTCAATTTTAGATTTAAATAATATAAACAATGTTTGTAAAATATTCCTCCCAAACATTATTACTTCATACAATTTATATGCAGTTTGATATCTATGAAGTAATAAAAATATTTTGCTATTAAAATTAATCAACTTATTCTACAAGGAAAATTGCATATGTCAACTAAGCACTTCCAGTCCACCCATCTTTCAAGATTTTAGATTGGAAAATATACCTCCTTATCATCATGCAGTATAGGAGGAAAGTGTGCTGTATTTTCTTCCCTCAGCTCCTAATAAGTTCTCAATTTCAAATGACCCAGCCCTTGAAATGGAGTTTAAAGCAAAAAAAAAAAATCTGCTTTGAACTTGCAGAACTAGACATTAATGTCCTCAAAAGCTTAGGATTTAGCAGTTCTACAAGCCATGGCTGTAGATCGTTTGCAAGAAAATTCTGTCAGTCTAGTAAGATGGAATTCTTCAAGCCCACTTTGATTATGTTTTTAATTAGATTTAGTAAGATGTAGGTGGTTTATTTCTCATAATATCTGATCAATATTTTTAATTTAATCTATGAATAGAATGCAGGAAGTCACATTTTCAATGTCAATGGGACACTGTTACTGGAATACTCAGTGTCTTAGTCTTACCAAAATACTCAGTGGCTTGTCTGGAATATGACATGAAAACTCTGTAAAAAAAAAAAAAAAAGAATCCTTTCTATATTCAAGGCAAAATAAGATAGTAATGAAAATCCTGCTGTTCTAGTTACGACTGCCCTATCCTTCATTATTGCTTGTGGGATATCCAAACCAAAAGGTCTCCAGGCCTCTCACAGGAGGCTGTGCACCTGAATGGGTGCAGGAAGTAAAGAGGAATTCACAGAAGTGAATACAGTCAGAGGAATGAAGTACAGGCTTCACAGGGACTTCAAAGAAGGTGTGGACATAAATACAAGAAACTAAGCTGTACAAGGGGGCTCTCCACATGTGACTGAGGAAAGGATAAGAAGGCAAGAAGTAGAAGAGGCAGGATCTCTGTGCACCATGGCTTTCTAACCCCAACAAACTGAAAGGGGATCTTAATAGGGTGGTATTTTTCTCAAGCAGCCAAAATGTTTCCTTCCCAAGGTCTGTGTATTTCTGTTTGTGCCTTATTGTGTCTTGTAGATGGCAATGTCTGACTCTTGCTTAGGTTTTACACAAGAGAAAGGCCACATTTTTCTACAAGGATGATTTTTGGGCCGGAGAGAGGTAGGCACACCTCACTGACGGCACCACCCATCTCTGCACCGTCTGTGACTGCCAAAACCCTTTCGAATCTGCACTCAGCTTTGCGCCAACACACAGAGCCACCACCTCTTAGAGAAGAGTAACTCGCTTACTGCGCCTTGGAAGATGGTTGGGGCAAGGTGTCCAGAGCTCCCTGGTCTTGCTAGATGCATCCCACTGAGTCCAAAGGGCCACGGTCAGCTCCATGCACCTGCCCAGGAGAGACCCTGCTCCTTCCACACCACAGCAGTCACCACAGACCGCACTCCCTAAAGACAACTTTGCTTCATGAGCAGGCTGTATATGCTATTTTTAATGTTTATGCTACGAACAATTAAAGGGAAACAATTATGGTTTTAGGTTATTCAAAAGCCAAATATTCTCAGGTGTCTGAGTGGTTCTGGGCTTCTTTCAGACCTATCTGAACCTGCTGAATAAACATTGGTAACTCTAACTGTAAGGTCCATTTTCTAAATCAACACTCACCCAGCTGAAGCCAGATGTGTATTCCTGATCTATCTGCATATGTTTTTGTATTTTAAACCAGTTGTTGCACATATGGCAGTCCTTCAGCTTGGAGAATTAATGATCCCCTACTGCTTTCCAGGCTTATGTTTGCCTGGAATCTTCTTCCCTTATTTACGTCAGATTTTTTTTTTTTTTTTTTTTTTTTCCTCCCAGTGTGCAAAGCAAGAGGAAGGATTTGAAGACTGGTGGAGGGGAAATATAGGAAAGGAAAGGCATAGCCCAAGTGTACAGCAGTGAGTTGGGTAGTCACTGATGTCGACACTCTCCGAGGTATTTGGTCTGCAATACTGTCCTGCAGCTTGTCTGTGACCTGAGCAATCAAACACTAGGACAAATACGTCTGAGCCTGGCACGATTTGGGACCTTTCTAGGACCTTCTCCAACTAAAATTCTCATGGACTGTGAAGGGTGAGGAAGGATGAAAAATACAATCTGCCCTTCCAGAAGTCAAGGGTGCAATTGCCGTGACGATCTGTGGTGAGCGTGACTTTCCCACCACGCATAAATGTGATTTGAAACAGGGCATGCAAAGGTAATATCAGGGAGCTGCTTTTTCAAGGTGCCATGCAGTAAGCAATGGAAGTTCTTCCCCAGCACCATTGCTGAGGGATATTTTAAAGCCTCTTCTATATATTGGCGCATGATTTTTCCCCAGTCAGAAGTGAAAAGCATCCAACTCAAAATTAGTCATGTTTTCGTTTTCTGTCTTTGAGAAGTGATCATTGAAGTATTGCTGCTGCATTGTTACAGCAGCTTTCATTTAACTGCAGCTGCAATCATTATGTTAGCAAACCAGCTCTCTGCTCTCATTGAATTTGCTCTACAGCCCTGTAGTTCAGGGAAGGCTCTACCAAAATACATATAACACTCAGAAGCAAGAAGCCATTTAGAAGAGAAACAGGAATAGAAAAAAATTCACTACAGCCAGCAAAGCTCTGTATTAAATCACCAGTGATAGATCAAAGGACAACTGCACAGCTTTGAGTAATGGAGCTTTGCATCTTTCTCTGACATTCAGACCAAGATTTGATTTAAAAACTGAGGTGTCCAATACCTACTAATGGCACTTTTGAAAAACTGCAGCTGCATTAACTCTACAGTCCAGGGGAATAAAACTCTTCTTTTTCCAATGGAGATCAGCAGTTAGCATGAACATTTACATGGAAAATTCGAAACACTAGGTTTTAGCGTTGCTGAGTATTGCAGAAGGAATGAACCCCCACTTGTTCTTTGCTCTAGCAGTGAAAAATAGAAAACAAACAAAACAAACAAAAACCACAACAAATAACCAAAGGGAAAATTACAATCATCAGATTGTCTCATCTCTCTACCATCCAGCGTGAGAACTTCTGTCCCCTTTCAGATGCAACAACACAAATACTCATGCCATTCAAATGGAGTGGTGTTAAATGGCAGTGATTTATTTTAAAAAGAAAATTCAGAGTACTCCCTGAGTTCCACCTTCTAAACTTCATCTGAACCACATCCATCAGGCCCCTATGTGAGCTTCAATGTGCTAGAAGGACCTGTTCCACTCTTTGTGACCAGACTAAGAGTCAGGAAATCCTTGTGTCAAGACAGTATGGCAGTGGTCTCCCTCTTAGCCTGAGGGAGAAGTAAGGTATATGGAATAGGAGATGTTCCAATTTATGGACTGTGAGTGTATTCTGCACCCAAAAATGAATTCAGTATTTCTAAGAAAGAATTCACTTGTGCAAGCACACCTACAGGTCTTTCAGAAAAAGACATAAAATACAAACTTGGCACAATCCTTTAACTGAAACTTTCTAGTTTTAGTTCCTCATTTTCCCTACATCAATCCCAGAATAGATCCTTCAGCTGGTGGAATTTGGCACATTTTCATTAGTTGCAGTGGAGCTGTGGCAGTTCATGATAGAGGAAGACTTGAGCTCAGGACTGATAAAAGTTTTGTGGCCGTTGCAGGATCTGAATATTGAAACTTCCTCCTGGCCTGTCAGATGCTGAGCACTGGGGAACTTAGAGATGCACCAACATCCTTCCTGAGACCCTGCCATCTGCCTGAGAACTTATAGATAACCCTTGGTATCAAGTACCCTGATTGCTGTGCCCACAAGACTCAGTGGACATGTCAGCTGGGACTTTTTTATTTATATTCTAGTAACTCTCCATTTCTAGAAAAATTGCAGCCATTATGGTCACAAAATTAAAGAATGGTTAACATTCGGAAGGTTGGTATTTTTAGTCATTAGAACTGGTATTTCTCTTGCCCAGAGATGAGACCAGATTCTGAAGTAAACTATGTCACTAGACAAATCCCTTTTTTGAAAGGGTTTGTTTTTTTTCCTCTTGGATACTTGTAAGAAGTGCAGAAAAGAAAGTTTAAAATAATGCTATATTTTAGACAATTTAGGTTTGCAGAATAATACACAGTTAATTATATTTTTCAAGTATGCATTTCATGTGTTATTTACAAAAGGTATTGAAATAGATTTATACAAAACTACCCCCATTTTCTTCTTTCTGCATACACATATTTAAGTAAAGGCCTCATGCATGTGTATACCCATATGAAACATGTCTGAAACATCAGTAAATTGAGTAAATACCATTTCTTTTGGCCTCTACTTCATCACTTAGGTAGGTAGTCCATGACTATGGGATTAAAAAAAAAAGCCACTTATGACTATGGGATTAAGAGAAAAAACCCTCAGTTACTGAGGTCTCTGAATCAAATTCTGTAGCCTTTGGTCTCTTTATGGGATCTGTTCCTGTCAGTTATGAGTACCTCTCTATCACTATAGCATAAAGCAAGGAGTAAAACTTTTGTTAGTGCTGGAAATGTCCCATTAGCAGCCAAAGTATGTGGCTTTTTGATTACTAAGGTAGGCTTTTACTGATGTATGATTAACAGAAAAATATAAAGCTTTTGTGCACCTTGATAATAGAGATTTTGCTATTTTTCCAGTTTTATTTCAAAATAAATAAGGGTATTTATTCCAAGACATAACTTATTCTTAAGTTGTAGGCTTTAAAACTGTTTTAAAAGGGGGAAAAGTAATTTAGTTTATTTGGGAAAGCAAAATATACTTAGAGAAATATTCAACAAAGTTGACAGACATACCATAGTATCTGATTTCACTTACATAATAAGTGTTTTCAGGGGAAAAAAGGTCAAGTTTCATAGTTTTAGCCAAGTCTGGAAAGATTTAGCTTTCAAAATATGACAGATTCATCACAGTCTAAATTGATCTGTCAAGGAAAATAAATTAAGTAAATTTTTAGATAAATGAAAAGAATAATGCTTCAATTCTTGCTTTAAACTTTAAACAAACAAACAAAATATTTCTCAATGACTGGATATTTTGATATTTGTTTCTCATTTTAAGAAACCTTGAATCATAAGAAGAAGCAGACAGATCAGATAGATAAACTGTTCCAGGGGAACTAAATACCAAGTGCTATTTATTAGATATGGAGCGCCGAGGCTCATATGGCTAGATGCAGAGAGTTCCAGTTGTAACCAAACTCATTTCTGATCTGCTCTCTTGCTGATAAACTGTAATTGGGGGCTGATTGAATATGAGGAGACTGTCATTCTTTTCTGCCCAGTCTGACCTAACAGCCCTGGTCATTTCCTGCCAGAGACTGGAATAGGCTTTCTCAATCACCAGCAAAATGCATTTAGCTTGCTGAGAAAAAGCTCTTGAGCAGTATCTTGAAACACTTCTCATTTATTAAGCAAAATGGAATGCAGCACACAAGGGAAGCATTTGAAAGGTGGACCAGCATTTTAAACAGGAATTCAGCATCAGATCATGAGCTAATCAGTGCCATTTATTTGATTATTTTTCCAATCTCTTGTGCAAATGCTATCCCAAAGTCCTCTGACACCACTGGTGGCAGGATCCAACACAACCATGTCTCCCCCTGCCAGGTCATACCAAGCAGCTCTGCAGAGGCTTCTTTTGTCACGCAAATAGGGATGAAGCTAATCAGAAGCAGAAAATGCACTTTTTCTTTAGGTTTGCTCCTGGTCCTTGCACCCATACTGATTTAAGGCTGATGGGGAATTTCAGCTGTGGCTCATCTTGGAGTCCTGCTGGGATTTCAGGGAGGTCTCCGTAGAACATCACAAGTTGCCAGAAGGGTGGTCCTGGACAGGTTACCAGGCATGCCACCAATGTGGCTTGACAGGTATTGGTCAGCTAGAGGAGGAGGGTCACAGTTTGGGACCGGGTGGGTGTAACCACAGTGTGTATTCCACAACCCTCTACTTCATTTCTGATGAGCTACTAATGACGGGCCCTTTGCAGGAGCTGCCCTCTGCCCAACAGACACCTCAGGCTACAGGCTGGATGTGAAATGAGATAAGTAAAAAGAGGCAATCCTGCAAGGCAGGTAGTGTTTCTTTTTCTTCACACCTATGACCGAGCTGTGCTAACTCTCTCTGGGGAAGCACCAGCACAGTTACACCCATTCTGAGGGGCCATCTCTGCTGATGGGCCACAATGGACTCAATGACACCGGCAGAACAGGCAGATGCAAGGACACAGGCTATCAAGGACTTCCAAATATCCCATGACTCAGAGTGTTACACCATTCCATTGTGAATCTCCCCGCCCTAGGGGAGGTACTGAGCATCCCCACCTGAACCTGAGCTATAAACCTGTGGATTTGGGGACTTGGGACAGCACCACTTGACAGATCTGGTGAAGGATCAGAACTCCTGCAGGACTGCTGCTTTTGACAAGACTGTGACCATCACTTCAACAGGACTGCAACCACCACTTGATAGGACTGGGACCATCACTGACCAGCATGGTACCAGGTTTGTTCAAGCCAGTTTTCTGTCTATCATTGCGTTTATTCCAATCTTTCTATTCCATTGTACCTCTGACCTTTTTTAAGGTAACTGAGTGAGGTTCATTTTTTCCAGCTGGTTTACATTCAAACCAGCACATACAGCAGTTCAATTTTTGGCTGTCCTTTTAAAAATATTACTTAATGAAGAGTATCCTTCTTGTTGATTGACCTGACTTGCAGAAAGTCTTTGATATCAGTTTTGTGAAATTATCTCCTCTGCAGAGGGTCCATGTTGAAATAAAGTTTTGATTGTAACAAGGTTGTTATGTCATTATTCCACTGAGGATCAACAAAGGACCTGTCTCTCTATGTAGACAAGGTTGGACGATACAACATCTCCTGCTTCCTCTTCACTCCCCTTTGTTTGCTTTTTAAAGCCCTTCCTAATCATTGGTAAAACCATGACACTTCTTTTTACTTCATATAGCTTTACATTAAACCTTTTATGAGTCTTTAACTGGTTCACTTATGACATTTTTTTGTGGTTGAGACTTACTGCCATGTAAAACAGCCTGCTATTCCACCAAAAATACTCATGAAAATCCATCTATTTCATAAAGATACCCATTTTCATTAAACACAGTGCTTGCTTGTTCTGCCCCATTATTAGAGAGACTGTATTATACAACCTTTATCCTTAAATTGAAGGGAATTGTATTTGACTTCCATTTTCCATCTACTGCAAAGCCTCATGTGTACTTATTATGCCCATAAATAATATGTAATACAGTCTTCTTTGGCAGTGCCTTATAGTGACTTATTGGGAAAGTAATTACGTGAACCTAGTGAGAAGAGGTTGAGCTGTGGCAATTTATTCACATTTTTATGCATAGCAGATAATACTTGAGTTTCCATTAGCTGCAGGAGCACAAAGAATATCAGAAACTCAGTGTTGTGTGTGTTGTTCACTTAGACTTGGAGCTGAGTCATAAAAACATGCATTTTGAAGAGGAGGTATCTGATTAGAGCTCGAGGGATGATCTATATGTTTAATCATCTTGCTTAATTCTAATAAATATCATGTTGTAGTGTACAGTAATGTGCAAATTTTATTCAAAGAAGGAAGCAAACTGAAAGTGATGAATGTAGATTCACTCATTATTTATAGGTGTGGACTTTAGGATTACAAATTCGTTTAGAAACATCAAGAGAATACAGGATAAATATTTACTGATACAGAATAACATATGGTCTGTTTAAAGCTTAAGATCTGTAGCGTGCATGAAGAGAAAGAGTGGGAGAATAAAAAAAAGAGCACTGTGTGCTTTTTCTCCTAATTTGTGTTTTAGAAATCAGACAACTCCAAGTATTCTCTTGAGATGTCTGATAGGAAGAACATTTAGAGTTCAACAACATTCTCTCTCAATGATGATTTTAAAATTTTGTTTTCTTAAAATTGCAAGCTTGTTTTTTGTACTTTCTGAGATGTGCATGTTAAACACATACCATGGCTCAAACATGATCATTAAGTCAAGAATAGAAATATATATCTCTCATTCAAAGGGTTTTTTTGTGTATGCAATATGACTGTTTGGCTTTTCAGGTCTGCCTGATTGTCTCTGTGCTACTCTTCCAATAATTAACACCTGATAATGCTATCTTCTGTATGCTAATTAATTTGATAGGGAAACATGCAAGGGCAGGAAAACCAGAAGCAATTAAAATGCCCACTTTTACTATCAGTAGCTCCATGGGAGATCAAGCTGCAGGTTGACCTCATCACATCAGAGGTTTTTCCTAACTTCAACAGAAAATATGTATACTTACCCACTTTATATTAAAACACACAAAGCTTTATCACACACACAGACAAAATTCAGTACGCAAAAGAAAAAAGTAATAGTCATCATCAGTACTTTGTTTGAACAAAACATGAAATAAAAAAGGGGATAAAAAGTTGCAGCTGTCATATAACTCCAACATACAATGAAAGAAAACTCTGAAAAAAGCAATAAAGAAAAGGTCTATGTGTACTTGGTAACTTCAGAAGGTGGTGGTGCTGAGAATTATGTGCATAAAACTAAGACTACCTCCCAAAGCAGCACAGTTATTGAAGAGAAAACACAACACCAATTAAATGAAATTGTCTGTGCAGGCAACAAAGCAAGATTAAAAGCACAGCTCCTCTCTGGACAGGAAAGTGAATAAATACATATCTCAGAAGACCAGGTGTTTGGATAAAACGTAGTCTCTCCGGAAGACACTCTTCAGATCCACTCAGCTCAAATGTAAGCCTTTTTCTGAGCAGCTCCTCCCTTGTCCTGATGCCCTTTCATTCCAAGAGCGTCCTTTGGTCCCCGAATATATCTTCTAATCCAAAAAGTTGGTTTTATTCATTGTTCTTACTATGAATTATGAGCATTGTGATTTCATACAAAGGATGTGAGGTACCTTGCTGTTTAAGACTTTTATCTGGTTTGGCATTAAGGAATTAATTCCTCTTCTAATCCAGTTGCCTCTTGATGGCTGACTGCCCTTTGCTGTGGTGGAACAATAGATCAAGAGAGACACACACCTACAGCTGAATTTTTTTCATCCAGCGTGTCAGCTTATGAAAAAAATGATACTACTGTTATTTAATGCCTCATGCCCTTTCATATAAAACATACGGTGAAGCTGCCAGAATTGGGTTCTAAAACAGATTAACAACAGCACTTTTCTTATTATGGAAACTTACCTCTGAAGTGAAGATTTTTGGTATGTGGAAAATGCCAGAAAACCAGGCCTTTTTTTAGGTAGGGATTTTCTATTTGGTAAAACTTCAGTGTATAATTTGTTCTATTATTTAATTATTTTTTAACTTCCAACATCTAAATAAAGGAGGCTTTTAGGTACCCATTATCATAGAGAAAGTCACCATTAAAGCTTAGATTACCTAATTGTTGATGACTAGTTATGTTACTACTATACTTAGCTAAAACCAGTAGTTGGCTTGCTTATTTGCTGCTGTTGAATCCGGCTATCAAAGGAGCCTCTGGACCCATCATTCACAGGTCATGCTCATATTTCTGCATAACCAGGAATGTAGTGCAACAAACTACAGGTTATTTCTGAAATATATGTTGGATTTTCCTTGCTATAGCCAGCATAAGCTAGATCCACAAGCCTGGTACTCTCAGACATGTGTGATGCTTTCCCAGACTGCTGGGATGATTCTTCTCTGTCCCACTCACAAGTGGAAGGGAATGACAGGAAATGTTGTAGCATCAAAACTGATATATGTATTAATAAAAGTGTATCATATCAATCTATCTTCACATGTTGAATATGTTTAATAATTTTTTTGCATGCACAGCATGTCTTACTGTACATAAGAATCTCTTTTTGATAGGAGAGTATGATGGAAAACTCTCTGCACATTAACTGTCATTTCAGAATGACTAGAAAGCAATCCCTTAAATCTCCAACAATATCTTTCTGACAGGCTTATAATCTCTGCAAATTGATGGTAAGAGCAGTGAACAAACCTGTCAGTAATTCTGGCTCTCACAGATCTAATTTGAAGGAGCATGTAACATGCTGAAGGTAAGTAGGAAGCTGCAAATAGCTCGTTAAGCACCATCCATAAAACAGGCTGTAGTGATGCACAAGTGTCTGCCAGAGCTTAACACTGCCCGTGACTGAGAAGATTAGAGCATTTTGCTGCTAGGGTTGCCTTGCCATCTTACCAAAATTTAAAGTCACTGCAAAAGGAATGGAGGACCTCTGTAAAAGAACAGTAATTCATGCTGCTGACCTTCGAGCCCTGGCAAATTCTCCTGGTCCTAGAATTTGGAGGGGCAGTGACAGTGTGTTGCCATGGGTAGGGACTGTATTGCTTATGAGAGTTTCTCTGCACCCAAAGCTCTGCTGTGTGCTGTACTCCTTGTCTCCCCAGTGGAAGCACTACACATTAGACCCTCTCCTGCTCTGGCCGTGGCCATGATCACTCACAGGAGGCCAGTGAAGCAAGGGAATGGGAGACGTCTTGAGAAACCCTAGATGGAGGCTACTTCACTGCACTTCATTAAAGGTCTGAGAGATGCAGATGTCCTGACGTGAGACAGAGTATTTGAGACAAAATCAAACACAAAAGATCTGACATGCTCACAGTAATCCGCCTAGCTGTCGTAAGAAATCTATCCATTTAGTACCTCTGTGCAATGCCCAAAATGTAGAGGAATCTTGAATATATTTTCGCCCAATATCAGGGTTCACAAGGCATTTGCCTATAAAAAAATGCATGAGGACAAAACTTAACGTCTTTTTGCAGTTCCATATAAGCATGAAGAAGGGGCAGACTCTATTTAAGTATGTGTGAATAACTCTGAGGGGACCCTTGTCCGAGCCTCTACCATGAACCTGCTCCCTGTACCTGGGTGTGGGAGTCTCCTTTGGGCATGGGCCTGGGAATGCAGTCTGTGCCTGAGCTGGGCTGGGGCTGCCCGTTTTTCCAGCTCTGTCTCCTGTATGGGCCTTAGATGTACTTCTAAATGATGTGTTTCCTGAATGGACCCCAGCCATTACTGTAGCTTGTCTCCAGTCCTGCCTTTGTCCGTGTTGGCAGGATGGACTTTGGACCCATGTTGCAGACTTGCCTCCAGTCATATCTATGGCATCATCTCTTTTGCTCCTGACTGAGCTCCCTGCTGTGTCTGGGGCAGCTGATGGACCTGGCTCCACATGATGTGCACAGCCTCTGTGGGACTCTGCCTCACAGTGTGTGTTGTGCTGGGGTTGCCCTGGGCTCTTGCTTGCCTACAGCAGCCCTTGCTCTACCTCCTTCAAAGCTCTGGGCACAACTTAAGTGGTCCATATGTCAGGGTTTGCACACACATCTAGTCTGATAGCATAGGCAAATTATATTTTGGCTGTCCAAACAGGCAGGTAGAAATGTAAGCTGGCCATTCAGGTGCCCTTGACTAGTCATTGTATGCAACATTCAGTGGTTTGCAGATCTGCTGAGGTCCTTCAAAGCTGAGCAGTGGGGGCTGGGACTGTTGTCGCTGCTGAAAGTGGAAGATGGAATGTGGCGGTGCAAGCATTGTTCTATCAAGTTCTTAAGTAATTTTGTAAGATTTATAAGAAGTTTTATGTTATGGTTCATTCCACTGTGCCCACAGTTTCTGTAACGGTTCCTCCCCTATGAGTTTGCTGTATAGCAAGTTGTTTTATGTCAATCATCCCACCCCCCCCCACCTGTCCTTGTCAATCCCCTCTCCCCCCGGCTCTGGGGCGTCCTATCTGTCACTTCGGGACCCCTCCCAGAATTTCCCAGGAGAGGCGTCGAGTGATAGGCTGGTGCCTGGGAAATCCCCTTTTCCCCCATTGTGAGTGGTCCAATGTTTACAAGTGGACACCCCCTGTGATCACCCCGAATTCTCTGATTTGCTGACCTGTTGTTGCCACCCCTGAATCCACCCCCGTTTATAAGTTCAGGGAGGGAAATTCAAAGGGCTTTTTCTCTGGGCAGTTGGAAGAGTGGCGGAGCTCCCGCCACTCAGACTTTAATAAACCATCATTAAACCTGCCTAGCAGAGAGTCGACCTTTTGTCCACCGCCGCAGTCATGACACAATTAAGGCCAGCCGCCGGTGAGGAGCCGAGTCCCACCGGAAAAAGTTGCCGCCTTGCAACCGAGACCAGGACGCTTTGGCCGCTGTGCAGATCTGAGCCAGCCAGGGGCCAGCGCCTGCCAGGTGTGGAAGGACAGAGCCACAATGGAAAACTTCCTTTCAGCAGTGGTTTTTTTTTTTTTTTTTTTCCCTCCTTGCAGTGTTTCAACCTGTCATTTCTGTGCTGGAACAGTGCAAGCCCTGGTGTACTAGCTGCAGTTCCCACAACACCCCGGCTCTACCCCTTCCTCATGGCAGTACTCCGACATTTGCAATTAGCAGGCGCTGTAACAATCAGCTGGGCTCTTTGAACTAAAAAGCTTCCCATAACCACAGTGAGTTTGTCTGCTGCTTAAGTCAGTCACAGACTCCAGACTGCATCAGGATTTACTCATGCAAATTAAGAGATCACACCACAGTGGGTAGTATACTACATGGGAATAGTCTCCTTAAGTTTTGAAAACCAAAACTGAGGAACGAAAGGCTGTAGATGGACACTATAATAAGACCTATAGGAATAAGACTGTTTTATTTAGCTCTGTAAATGTTTTATCTAATTTCAGGCCAAAGTGACTTCCCCTGCTTCTTCTTGGCACCCTCACATGACTGTGTTTGAGTCTTTGGTATTTCAATAACTGAAAGAGGCCTTTAAAAAATACATTGACTATCTGGAACTTTCTCTGTTTATGCACTTTTGTAACAGAAAATTAAGTTTTTAACATATATTTTCCTTCTGTGAGCCTGTAGTCTGGAATATTTCAGCACCTTCAACTTTCAGAAAGTTTCAACTTTCTATTTTAAAAATATTTCCATTGTCAGAATGTTGCAACACAGCTCAGTTTTGAGAAAATTTTGGTTTAGATCAGACTAGTTTGCTGCAGATGATCCCTCTTTCGGTTTAGCCTGTGACTCCCACTTCCATTGCAGCCTCCCTCTTGGTGCAGCAGGCTTCTGGGCTGCCAAATTTACACAGCCTCTTCTCAGTGGTTCTCATCTTCCTCTGCACCCTAGTCAGTGGAATTCCTCATATTCCCACTGTGACAAGGAAGCTGAAGCTCCATGGACCATCTCCTGGACTGGCTTTGGAGGACAGCCCCACCTTGACTGGGCAAAACTAAATAGTTTAGCTGCCATCCCCTGCCCAGGGGTGATCCTTCGTTGGTTCATGAGATCAGCTCTCTGTGTCCGCGCATCCTTATAAACTTTTCATCCTGGCAAGAGTTGATGGGCAAAAAAATTAATAAATAAATGAAATCTACTTGTTCTGAGTTTGCCTATAATTCACTAATTTCCAGAGACTGAATCCAGCATGTGTTGTTGTCTCCAATATTCCCAGCCCTAACACCACTGAAGAACACTTTTGCTTAGGTATGCAGTGACAGATTGCTATTTTAAGCAATTACAGTTGGAAAATTTGGAGCAAGTGTTAACTCTCTTAATCTTTCTATCCTGGCTCAACTCATCACTGACAGTTGCATTGCAGGCATGAAGAATGAACTGGGAAAATCCGATTTATGAACCCTCAGAGCTTGATTTCAAAGGACTCGTGAAACAAGAATAATCACTACTGATCTGGCACTATAACTTATACATGCTCCTTTGTTCTCCTTCACCAACGATTTCTCTCACCAGACAGACTCCAGTATAGAAGCTAACTCAGAATAGTGCTGAATCAAGTCAACAGGAGGAGGCAAGTATTCTACAGTAATATGTTTCTTTTATAGGGAGAAAATTCCCTTGCCATTGTACATTATTTTTTTTTGTCCACTCCCCTTTCTTCCTTCCCACTTCCCCCTCTTCTTTCCCACTTCCTTTTCAATATTTGGTGGATTTACAAAGCTTACTTTATTAAACATCTGTTTTCCAAGGGGGAGCACCAGGTCAAAATAAAGATGATACCAACTTGTCCTGTTAACTCTTGGAAAGGTACTGCCTGTGTCTAGGCCACTGATTGCAAACCAGTAATTTAGGAAGCCAGTCTTATACGAACACTAGGTCTTCAGTCCTGTAAAACTCTGAGACTAACATTGGTGTCTGCAGAATAATACAGCTGACAAACTGACATGATATGGAAGAAGAGAATCACTAGAAATTTGTTTCTCCTGCAGTTTGTACTTTGGTACTGAAGAGCTATTCCACTACTGCAAATGATGTTTTGAGAGGCAAAATTAATAATTAATTTCCTTAGACCTGAGGTTTTCTTATTTTCCTGAGAAATGTAGCAATCCTTCAGCAGAGGGATTTGCCTAGCTAGCAGTGACTGGCCTGATGTGGTGTTTGTGGTGATGAATGCTTGAGCAGTGATTGACCTGGGTGACCTTCAGAGGTCCTTCCTTAATGTTTCAATGATATTCTGCCATCCTACACTTTTAAAAGGAATTTACAACATCCCTTCAATGGATGCCAATATTCCACTATCCCTCTCAAATTTCATATTATGTGTTTTCACAGAACCACTGAACGAATTTTATCGGAAAGGACCTTGAAAAAATATTTAGTCAAACCACCCCGCGATGAACAAGGACATCTTCAAAATCACAGAATCACAGAATGGGTGAAGTTGGAAGGTATCACAATGGGTTGTCGAGTCCACCCTCCCTGCTCAAGCAGGGTCAGGCTACAGCACAGAGCACAACATCGCGTCAAGATGGTTCTTGAATATCTCCAGGGAAATAGACTCTAAAACCTCTCTTCCAGGGCTTGCTTCCCTCCACAGTAAAAAATTTCTTCCTTATTTTCAGATAGAACCTTCTGTGCTCCAGTTTCTGCCCATTGCCTCTTGTCTTATTTCTTGGCACAAATGAGAAGAGCCTGGCTCCATCCCCTTGACACCCTTCCTTCAGACACTTGTAGATGTAGATTGGGTCTCCTCTCAGGTGTCTCTTCTCAGGGCTGAACAGGCCCAGCTCCCTGTCTCTCCTCATAGGAGAGATGCTCCGGACCTCTCATTGTCTTTGCTGGACCCACTCCATGTCTCTCTCCTTCTGAGGACCTCAGAACTAAGAGCCACGTCCAGTTGTTTCTTAAATGCCTCCAGGGATGGTGATTCCATTGTCCCTGGGCAAACTCTTTCAAAGCTTAATAACTTTTTCCATGAAGGAATTCCTTCTCATGTCCAACATGAACCTCACCTGGTGTAGCTCGAGGCTATGTCCTCTTGTCCTGTCACTAGTTGCCTGGGAGAAGAAGCTGACCCTCATCTGGTTACAGCCTCCTTTCAGGCAATTATAGAGAGCAATGAGGTCACCCCTGAGCCTCCTTTTCTCCAGGATAAGCACCCCCAGCTCCCTCAGCTGCTCCTCACTGGATTTTTACTCCATACCCTTCCCCAAATCTGTTGCTCTTCTCTGGGCACACTCCAGGACTCCAGCGTCCATGTGAGGGGGCCAGCACTGGGGATGAGACTCGAGGTGTGGCCTCACGAGTGCCCAGCACAGGGGGACAATCCCTGCCCTGCTCCTGCTGGCCACACCATTGCTGATCCAGGCCAGGATGCCATTGCCCTTCTTGGCCCCCTGGGCACACCACTACCACCGGGTTATTTTCTACTAGGCACTTTCCAGCCACTCTGCTCCAGCCTGTGGAGATACCTGGGGTTATTGTGACCCAAGGGCAGGACCCAGCACTAGGTCTAGTTGAACCTCACACCATCGGCCTCAGCCCATGATCCAGCCTGTGCAGATCCCTCTGAAGAGCCTTCCTGCACTCCAACAAATCAATAACCCACCCAACATGGAGTGGTCTGCAAACTTTCTGTACACTTCATCCTCTCATCCATATCATCAATCAAGATTATAAACAGGACTGGCCTCAATACTGAGCCCTGAGGAACTCCACTAGTGGCCACAATGGCACACTGCTGGCTCAGGGACCAAGATCTTCAGGTCATTCTCTGTGGAGTTATCAGATTGTTCAGAGCCTGGTCCAGCCTGACCTTGAATGTTTCCAGGCATGAAGTGTCTATCACCTCTCTGAAAAACATCTCTCAAGGTTTCACCACCCTCATAATAAAAGTTTTTTTATTTTTTCTAGTCTGAATCTGTCCTCTTTTAATTTGAAAATATTACCCCTTGTCCTATCACAGCAGACCTTCCTAAAATGTTTATCTTCTCTTATCTGTCTTATAAACCCACTTAAATATTGGAGTAATAGGTCTCCCTGGAGGCTTCTCTTTTCCAGACTGAAGCACACAAAGTGCCTCAGTCTTTCCTCATAGGAGAGGCGTTTCATAGCCCTAATCATTTTTATGGTTGTTGTCTGGACCCACTCCAGCAGGTCCGTATGTTTCCCCTAATGAAGACTCCAGAGCTGGATGAAGCACTCCAAGTGGGGTCTCAACAGAATCATGGTGAGGGACAGAATCCTCTCTCTTCCCCTGCTGGCCGTGTGGCTTTGGATGCAGGCCAGGACAGATCTGTTGTACAGGTTGCACATTGCTGGGTCATGTCCAGTTTCACATCCACCAGTACTTCAAGTCACTCTCAGTAGGGTTTTCCTCAATCCCTTCAACCCTTACCCTATATTGTTACCAAAGGTTGCCCTGATCCAGGTGTAATACCTCGTAGTTGGCCTTGTTTGACCTCCTGAGGTTCACAGTGGTCCACTCCTCTGACTTATCTTGATCCCTCTGAATGGCATTCTGTCCCTCAGCTGTGCTGGCTGCAATGCTCAGCTTGGTGTTTTCTTCAAACTTGCTGAGGTTCCACTTGATCCCACTGCCTATTAAAAAGTCCTGGTCCCAGTATGGACCCCTGAGGGACGCCACTTGTCACTGACCTCCACCTGGGCATTGAACCATTGATGACTGCCCTCTGGATGTTCTATCCAACCAATTTCTCATCCACCAAAGAGTACACCCATGAAATCCAGCTCCTCCTGTTTAGAGAGAAGAAGATCTGGAGGGGCTGTGTTAAAGGGTTTATAAAAGTCCAGATAAATGACACTGGTAATCCTTCCCTTGTGCATTGATGGAGGCACTCCACCACAGAAGGCCACTGGGTTGGTCAGGCAGGATTTTGCCTTGGTGAAGCTGTGTTGGCTGTCTCAAATCACATCCCAGTCCTCCACATGCCTTAGCACGACTTCTTCTAGGAGGATCTGTTATCTTCCCAGGCACAGAGATGACAGAGTAAAGCAGACACACTAGTAGATTCCAGGGTCCTCATTTCTACCTTTTTTTAAATATGGGTACGATATTCCATTTTTTCTAGTCACTGGGAACTTCATCTGATTGCTATCACTTTTTCTGCTGGTATCAAGATGCTTACTTACACACTGCACTAAGTATAACTTTATGACTTCTTGCCTGAGGTAAAACTGTATTTATGCATAGCAGTTTTACCCGTGACCTAATGACAGTTTCATTTTCCTTCTCAAATAGTTCTTGTCTTTCACTTTGGTTAATCAACCTATTGACAGACATCAGTTGCCTTTTTTTTTCTCGTCCTTCAGCACAGCAGATCAAGTGAATCAGACTCATTTAGTTTTATCTGCATCCTGGCAGCCTTTCATAGTACCTTCCATACACCAAATTAATCTTCACAGTCATGACAGTGCTGTAAGTAGAATTCAAGAAGTGATGCAGCTAATATCTGCTACAATGGCACTAATAATTCTGTCACAGAATATTTTCTGTTGTATTCTAGGAAATAGAACAGGCTTTGTTTAGTGGCTGTGTTTCATTAATGGTATTAAAGAGTCTGGCATTAGCTAACGTGCTTTTTAATTTCAAAATGTTCTTCTGAGAGGTTATAAAAGAAGTTCTGAGAATTTCTTAAATTTACTTTATTTTGTACCTTGTATGAATTCATTTAATCAGCCTGAATTTTTTATCCCTTGAGGTCATGTAGCAGTTTCTAAATGATATTTCAATATTTCTTTATTAATAATAACTTCTAATATTATATCATCTATATTTTTCATTAGCAGTTCTATGCCCTGAGATGAGTTCCATAATGACCTTTTATTTTCTAGTTGTTTTCATTCATTTTCTACTGAATGTCTCTTGCAAACACTTTGCTGGACACTTTTTCCACTTCACTTCCAACATGTACCTTTCTCTCTTCTATTTGCAAACAAATTATATTTATGTCCCTCTGGTATTCTATTATGTCCCTAGGTATCCTAATGTGCCCTCCAGGCAATTTCCAGTAAAGGAAATAGTGCTAAGAGAGGAGAAAAGTTGAGAAAAAACCCAGCAGCATTCCCTTCCCAATCCACTGCTCAAGCAACAGCCAAGCAAGAAGTAACTAAAATGTCAGTCAGATTTCTGGTCTCACACTCATGTATGCTTAGAGTACTGCTTGGGAAGGAAAAAGAAAGAATGGCAGAAAATAAAAAATTGTACTGGTGAGTTGCTGTTCTATTTTCCTGCTTATCTGCTCTATCACTGTCCCCCAGCATCAGATTCTAAGCTGCGCAGTTCACAGGTTTTTAAGATATGAACACCTTTTACTGTTAGTGTCTGTTTATGTGTTTATTTAGCATGGTCTTGAGTGTCTTGTGAAGATACCCGCTCATCAATTCTTAAAAAACAAACTGCTTAGAGCAGATTGCAGTAGTTGCAGAGTGCTTAGAGCTGGAAACCTGACTCGGTTCTGGTACCTAGCCTGAAGGCAGCCCTGTCGAGTCAGAATGCCTAAAATATTGTACCAGGTGGTCCTCTGTTCTCTTAAGGCCTAGCTATGGTTAAGTGATCAAGAGATGAACCTAATTTAAGTGTATGGATACTCTAGGGTCCATGTTAAACTATAACAGAGAGTGAATTGTTAATTTTATTTTGTTCAGTGAGAGCAAGGAGACAAGTGAAACAGTAATTAAAAAGAACACCCTCTGCACTCTTATCAAGTTCTTTGGATGTTTGCTTGTTTGTCATAGAAACACTCAGGTTGCAAGGGAAAGTCTGAATGCGAAGGTTGTATTCAGTTATATATCTTGTATGTAAATGAACTTGATAGCATCAAAACATATCTATTGCCTTTTACAAATTGAAATTACCTGATTGACAGAAGCTAGAAACCATTATTTATTTCCCCTGTTATTAGCAAACAGTATCACTGTCAAACACTAGCCGAAATCAGAATCCTTAGACATGTCACTTGGCAATTCATGTACTTATAGGAAATCTTTACTCCTGAAACCCTTGTAATCGTCTGTCTGGGAAAATTTACTTTATGAATTTTAAAAGGCTTAGTCTATTTCCTTAACAGTGAAATATATCATTCTCTCTATTAAGATGGAATCTTTTGTTGCAGGGATACTTGAGACAACTAATGCTAACCTTCATCATTTTGTTTCTATAGAAAGGGAGCATCACTGATTCCAGTGGAGCTGTCATTGAGCTGTAAAAAGGCAATGACATGAAAGTCAGTCCTTCTGTAAGTTTCAAACATGAGCTATCATGTTAAGAAATTCAAAGCAAGAATATGGGTGCTATTGGACTTCTGCAGGCAGTGCCTCTGTGAAACATGTCTATAGCTATTTGAAATGTTGTTGGGGTTACCTCTGCCTGCTGCCCTGAAGGATGGGAGACAGCTGGCTGCTGTCCAGGGCTAGATAGACAAGACTGTCCAGGAACTTTTCTGCTCCTTACAAACCTAGAGTAGTGTCCCTGCACCCTTGCTGAGCATCTGTCACCCTGGAAATACTGCTTACTGCTTCCCCAGCAGCAGGATGGCACAGAAACGTGGCTACCATTCAGCTGTTCCAGCAGCTTGTTCCTGCAGGGAAAAAAGGGTGTTTGCTTCCACAGTGCTGGCCTACGAAAGAAATACACTGCTTTTCCTAAAGACACACATCAGTTCTGTGATCAGTTCTGTGCTAGCAATCATACCTGCAGTGTATTACTCATTGATTGTTGATACAATCCTGGATCTCCAATGACATAGCTGATTTCTCTCCTTTTTTTTTTTTTTTTCCCTTTTCCTAGTTTGTTATATAGACTGAAAGCTGAAGAAATCTACCATGTTTAGCAGTATTTGTCATTTATCAACAGGACTGAATGGACTTTGAGACCATTCAGACCACACAGCTTTGAAGTTATGCAAATTTTGCAAGATTCAACTCTTAAAAATTTGTATAAATTGGGATCTGGTGTGAAGGAGATCAACCAGCCAGAGGATTTGCAGGCAGATGTGGAGGACTATAGTGAATCATAAAAGGGTATAAAACATATGGGGCTCTTAGCTTTCCTAAGGAGTCAAAACTTAGGTGTTCCTTGATTTATGGAAGAGAAGGTCTGACTACTCCTGCCCAAGTAGCTACTGAATAAGTTTTTCCTTAAAAACTAAAGTTTGATGCTTATTGGCAAATGTTCAGGAGCCTGGGCCCTATGGAGATGTCTAACTGGTGGGCTGCAGCATGCCACAACCATTCTTGCTGGAGAATTCTCGAGTATATTCTTCCTTTTCATTACCTCAAGACACAGAAGCGGGTTGTAACTGTTGTGATTTTCTTCAAAGAGTGGGATTGTCCGAAGACGAGAGTAATTACAAGTTTTCCCTCCAGCTACTCATGTGAAGGCAGTTCGGATAAAGCTTTAAAAAATGAGAAAACAGTATAGCACAGAAGGAACAGAGACTGGTTATGCACATAATCACTAAACAGTTCAAATTAAAATTTCAAAGAGGTTAATGCATCTAGTCAAAGTTAATCTTCTACCCTCCATGTTTTCTTCTACTGTTGATGATTGGATCAGAATTTGGGCGAGAAGAAAGTTAGTATACTAACTTTGTAACTAAATATGACTAAATGGATAAAACTGCTTTGAGGAACCAATGCATATTTGGATGGATAATTCATACACTATAAAACTATTCATCTGACTAACAGAATTTACAACTGAAAAGGTTCAGGACCTCATTCTGCTTGTATTAAATCAATTATAAAGCTGTTCTGAACTTCAGTGGGAGCAGAATCAGGGCGTAAGTCATGAATATTGCAAAAGTAAAATGAAAGATTTTTAAAAATAGTAATGAGGCAGGGCAAGGCAGGCAACTGGCAGCCCATACCACGTGGCCTAGGCCATTACATGAGTTGCTCTGCATCATTCCCATCCAAGGGAGCTTTTGTGCTGTGAAACAGGGCTTGCACTATGCCCCATGACCAGACTTTCTGATGGGTAAGATTTCTTCTCTGAAGTGTTAAAGAATCAGTTTATGCCTTCACCTCTCAGGGGCCACTCAGGTTTTAGGAGAAAGGTGAGAGTGGTGAAAAGAGTGTCTTTAGATGACACTGACTTTAGATGCAGAAGTATGTACTTTGTAACGGATTTTTAAAAATTACATGTCTCAGACACAACATTACTGTGTCTTCAGGGTAGAAATTGGCAACCTAGATCCAGTTACAAGAGCTGACAAACATTGCTGCAGAAATACCTCAGCACAACTGTCAGGGATTCAAAGAGGCACACAAGAATGTGGGCTTGTTAGAAATGGGAAGCTTGGACCATGGGTCTCTATGCTCGCTACAAAATGCCTGCAGACTAGTCCACCTGCATGAGGCAAAAACAAGCCTACAAACTGGCTGATGTTTGGTTCTCTTGTTTCAACTGTGAACCATTCCTTAGGGACAGGAGGGAAGAAAAAACTTTTATAAAACTGGAATTTTATTCTCTTGTGTTTAGCAACACTTTCTCTCTCTTTCTCGAATTGTTTTATTTAAAGGTCTCCTTAGATCAAACATGTTTTCAAAAAATGTCAAATTCCCTATCAAAACAATATTTCTCCAATGTTTGGGGCATGTCTGAGCAGGACAATGGAAAAAGCGCCAGCAGAAATAAATGTACAGTCCTGACTTTTGGACAGCTGAAGGCAAAAGAGTCCCCACAGATTTTGTTTAAAAATATTTTCAAAAAATAATGAGAAACAGGAAAAGTGCACTGAAAGATACAGAATGCCAATTAATTTAATAGTTTTTTGCCAGTTTATTTATAGTAACTAGCATTTGCATGCTAAAAACTGCTCAGAGAAATTGGTTACTTTAATGTTAATGTTAATTCTCTCTAAACCCGCTGTGTTTTAGAGGAGTGAATGCTCCAAGAGTTTACGTCTCTCACCAAGGTGGACAGAGAAGAAAAAGGGATGTGATTTTGCTTATAAACAATCTGGGACTAGAGAGACAATTAAAAGAATAAATAGGCACCATTGAAAATGTAATCTAAAAGTTAAACAGCCGTTTTGTGACATGGGTTTTTAAAAACATTTTCACTAGACTAGTGCTAAAGGGAAAAGTCAATTACAACAACAGTTTAGAACAGCAGACTGACAAAAATAAGTTTATAGGAAAGAAGTGACTGGAATTTATATATTTTTCAGTCAGGTCCCATGGACATAATAGCTTAAAGCAAATGAAGCCTCTCTCAGCTGTTGAATTGGGTGGTATTTGAAAGCTCTCTCTCTGTCTCTGAAATCCAGGAAAATATCCTACAGTGGAACAAACTCTCACAGAAACAAATAAACTCCAGAAAAACCCCCACAAGACAAGCCCAGAAGTTCAATGCAATATATTAGGAAAACAAGACAACTTTGTGGCCCTTTTTGGAGAGTTTCCTGGAAGAAAGAAAAAGCTTTCAGAAAGAAAGCTCAATGCTATAATCTGCAAAAGACCCATCTTATTTTAGTCTGTGAGAATCTCTAAAAATGGAAACGTCTCAGACCTTTCCATTTGTATTTTGTTTTGGCACAGAGGTTCCTCATGCCAGGAGGACAAGGTTTGACAGATCAGTACTGTGTCGAAGTTCTCTCTCTTCCATGGCCTGGGCCCAAGGGAAGAGTTCAGCACAAAATGTAGGGATGATGGTACTGTGGATCCTGGTTCTTCATATGCAGGTTTTGTCCTTCATTAAATGCCTTGTTCTACTGTTAATGCTGTAAAATTAAAACAAAATTTAATTCTAAATTCTTACTAAAATGAAAATAGGATAGGCAATGCCATTCAGGAATATAGATGAATAATGTCAATATACATGATTTTGAACTGGCTATTAATCTTCAATCCTCAATTAATCTTAATATCTGACTGCCTCCTAGTCAGATATTAAGAGAATAGTGACACATATTTATTTAAAACCCCACATTTTTGTGTAAGTAACTATTCAATTTTTTCAGTGTGTATAAGTTTCTTAAATACCTTAGGTAAATTAAGTCTCTTAGGTAAATTAATTCATCAGTTGCAGGTCAAGAAGAATAAATCTCCTATATACAAATCAGAAGCCTCAGTCAAGCTCTATAATAGAAATGTTTATAGGTATAAAGTCTAGCATGTTTTCTTCAGCAGTCAGAGAAAATTAAATCCATATGCTACATATTCTATGTCTCTCCAAATGGTTTAACTTATTTGCTAGTTGTATGTGATTTACTTAGTCAGCCCCTGCAATTCTTGTTACTTTACTTGTAGGATAGCAGAATATTACAATCTTTGCTTCTTGGCACTTTAAATGCTTTCTTTATTGCAGAAGCAGCTTTAACATTTGTTATTTCACTTAGAAGGGGCTTAAAAGTCCAGCAGTGATTTTACAAATAGCTTCCAAAACATCAACTGCAGTTATGTTGGCAAGGCTTACAATGTGATTTTCTGTACCTTTACTTAATTTTATTACTTATTTTAACAAAAAATGTCATCAAAATGTAAGATAATTTGTGATCAGCTAAGTAGAACAGGACAAAAAGGCACCAATCACAGTACATATTGACCAAGAAAAAAAGCTGTGAGCCATGACGACAACAAATACTTTATGACAATTATACTATAAAGAAAGGTGTGAAACCTGATTACAGTCTTGCTTCTTCCAGTAGAATAGTAATATCCCTGAGTATGAAAAAAGCATTAAACTAACATAAGATGAAAATCGCATCCAAAGGGCAGTTCAATATACACCGGAAACAAACCAAAACCAAGTCAGAGGAAGAAATATAAAGTGATTATCACTTCAAGCAGAGGATTTCCTTTTTGTTTATTACGCATTTTTTTCTCTGTAAAAAAAAAAGCATCAACCCAAATACATTAATAAAAAAATAATAGACTGTAATTCTACAGAAAGTTCCAATGAAACCCGACATTATTTTGAGCTTATGTATATGGAAACTATTATGCTCCCCACTAAATAAATATTTTACCTCAAGTATGTTCTTTTTCAGGCTGTTATCTTGGGGACCAGAAGAAGAGAAACAAACATATCTAAAATTATGTGAATGGGCTAGAAAGCACTGCTGTTAAATTCCTTATAGAGCCACAACCATCACCATATCCCATATCACCCTGAGATGGCAGATGAGATCTTGGAGGTGTTTTCCTGAAAGTCACATTTACTATGTGGTCACTATGGGCATCCAGCCGCTTTCTTTTGGCTGAGAAAAACCACTCCAAAACGATACCATACGGCCCCAAATTCTCAGAAGTGTGCTCCATAAGCTCCATCAGGAGAGGGAAAGGTGGGTGAAAACATTTTGGAATGGAAGGAAAAGTGGACAGGAGGAAGAGACATTTTATTACCTCAATGTAAATTAGCTCTTAAAAATTTCAGGATGTAATTTTTAGGTCTCAAAGACGATTAAAAATATTTCTACTTATATTTCTTAAGGTAAATTTATGGTCCTCTATATAAAGACTTTTTTTTTTTTTTTTATGAGTTCCTAATTAGTCTGATCTTTGGCACATCATTGCATGACCATTTGCATTGTAATAGTCATACAAAGACTTTTGAAATCGATGAAAAGTTGTCAGTTGGTTCCCTTTTTTTTCTGGATAATCAGTCTAGGAACAAGGCGGTAAATTTGCATATGTATTGAAATTTATGCAAGAAGAATGCCAATCAACAGTCATCAGCGTTCCACCCATGAATACTGCTTGGATGTAATAGGGAACAGGGTGTCTTCCTTAGGAATGAGCAAAAATGATTATTTGTGGGAGAAAGATTCAATGCAGTGGTATCACCCTCTACATTACCAGACTTGTGTAATCTTACAGGAATCCTTGCTCTGCCCCTTCTTTGATTTCCTGTTAAAATATTGTACTGCAGGATGTGCTAATTATATGTTTCTACAGACTAGTTAAAATTTAGTTGTCAAACTCCAATGGCAAGGTTTGATTGTATTTTCAGGAGTTTAGGGAGGGCAGGCTGGCAGGAAGCTGCTCTGTGGTGCCTGACAGTGCTCTCTGTAGGCCAACAACCAAGTGAGATAACAAGCTACATAACACTACAAACATTCCTGAAGAAGTGAGCCTATAAACATGCCCCTGAAAGGGCCAGACAAGCACCTTCTGAATAACAATTGCAGATGAGAAAATTTTTCAGAGTTGAGAGGACCCTTTTTATCATGGAAAACTTCCTTTTGACTCCTAATAAGAAATAAGAAATGCCTTTCTGAGAATTACTGATTTTTAAGAAAGCACTTTTCCTGTAACAAAAAGCTTTGTTACAAGCTACAATGCTTCTCTCTTATTCTTTTACTGCACCTTAGATTTTTGTTTTTAAGTCACCGTGACTGATTTTCTGTAGAAATCAATTCTATTATGAAAAAACAAACCAATAATTTGATGGGGCTTCATACAGTATTAAAGTAAAAACAAAAGCTTTTTTGTGTAAAAAATAAGAAGTTGACTGAAATGAACTGTATCCTGGAGAACAGAACAAGAAAATCACACACAAATGAAAAGAAAACGTGCCTTTACCAGCCGGCTGTTTCAGATTAGCTGTGCCATTTTCTGTGGCAATCAAAGGTGTTTTCCTTGGTTATCTTCTGTGTCCCTCTGTTTGAAGCAGAAGCAAATGTGCACTTGCATCTTATCTCCTCCCTGAATCACAGTCTGATGTTTCAGCTCTGACCCATTTTCATCACAATTTTAAGCTAAGAAAGTAGGCTAGGATACGTTTATACATTTCTTGAGCTGTCCCTGCTTGTGGGAAGTAACCTCTGGTAAAGGTGCCGGCCAAACAGTGGGGGGTGGTAATGTCTTAAACTTTGAGAGAAAACACAGTTGACTTGTCTTTCAGCGTCCCACGGGCAGCAAGACGGCTGAAGAAAGACTAGCACAACGTGCAAAGTGAGTATTCAAAGATTTGTCAAACACTTTTCTATAAAAGGCTGCTGAAAGGACTGCCTTTTGTATTTCTGGTCAGAAACTTACAACTGCACTGCAGAGAATATGGCACTGCTGTGTTATTAAACAACAGGAGAGAAACAATAAAATGTGGAAAGGAAAAAGTGAGGAATATGTTTTCCATATTTCAGATATTATTCATGTTGACTCAAGGGGTGGGGGCAATATTATGGAGAGCCTGTTTTCTGGACTACTTTGGTCAAGATCATGAGGATGGAGACCCTGGGCTCTTGAATAGGATGATTAGAGTATTCTAGGAGATGAAGAAAGGGATGGAGAAAGACTGCTAAGACTGCTCCATTCTGCTCTCTCTTCTTCCTGATACTGAAGTGGAGCCCTGGACCGTGATAGCAATAGGTAATACTATTATTAATTTTCCACTTAAGCTCACTTCCCTACAGGCTATTGGGATTTTTTGCTTAAGAAAACCACAATTGTCCTTGCAAAATAAATAGTATGTCATCACCATTCATGAACTACAGAAATTCAAGTTATTGTTAGGGCTAAGTCAGCTTTTCTGTCTAATTTGCTGGCCAGCCCAAGACAATTTATCTTAGAGAGCACATTGCATTTTTGCTGTTTGAGAAATTCATACACCACTGTAAATAAGCCAATGCTAAGCAGCTTTGGAAGCCAAATTTGTTAAATATTTTCCTATATCACACCTTGGTGAAAATAGAGAGTTATGAAAAAATTATCAAGGAGCAAGATGTAAGATGTTTTGTTGGAAATGAGGTTACAGAATCATAGAATATTAAAGGTTGGAATGGACCTTAAAGAACGTATATTCCCAATCCCTGCTTCTGTGGGCAGGGGCGCCTCTCACTCTACCGTGTCTCTCAAGTCCTTATGGAACGTGGCTTGAACACTCCAAGGGTTGGGGCATCCATGACCTCCCTGGGCAACCTGTTCCACCGTCCCACCACTCACAGAGTAAAGAATTTCTTCATAATATGCAGCCTAAATTTACCCTCTTGCAGTTTGTACCCATCACTCCTTGTCCTATCACTTCCTGATGAAGAGCCCCTCCCTAACTTCCCTGAGGCCCCTTCAGATACTGGAAGATGGTTATGAGGTTTCCACACAACCTTCTCTTTTCCAGGCTGAACAGCCTCTCAGTCCTCTTAACAGCTTCAAGGCCTCCTCTGGACTTGCTCCAGCAGTTCCTTCTTAGCCTTGAAGGAGTATTAGGGAAAGAGAAAGGGAAATGGATTGGTGGAGCTCTACCCTTCCATTCTTGAGGGAGGCCCACCACGAGTCAGAGGACTCCCACGCCTCTGTCAGGCAATAGGAGGACACCTGGTGGAAGAAGGGGAGTGGAATTACCTCCCTGCTTGGGGAGGTAATAATAAAGATTCCTCCCAACCCCCATCACCTACCCAGGTACCACTTCAGAATAGGTATGAGGCCCTGGATTATTTAGAAGGCCCAGATTATTTAGAAGAAAATTATCTGCCCACTGGGGCTCCCAATTATGCTTCATCTGTGGGACGGATCACCACCTCTAACATCAAAAAGAAGAGAAGGGCAGTCATGGGGGGGTGACAGCCTTCTGAGGGAACAGAGGGCCCCATATGTCGACTGGACCGATCCCACAGGGAGGTGTGCTGCCTCCCTGGGGCCTGGGTACAGGATTTCGCAGAAAGACTTCCTGGGCTGATTCAGCCCTATGATTATTACTCACTGCTGATACCCCGGGCTGGCAGTGATGAGATTGAAAAGAGGAGTATCAGGGCAATTAAAAGAGACTTAAGTGTGCTGGGTCAAGTGGTTTATAGGACAGGAGCACAGGTGGTGTTCTCCTCAGTCCCTTTGGTGGTGAGGAAAAATAATGAAAGGAACAGGAGAGCCCACGTTATCAAGTGGCTCAAGGGTTGGTGTAATCAGCAGAATTTTGGGTTCCTTGCTCATGGGGCAGTTGTTTTGGCATCTGGCCTGCTGGAACTGCATGGGCTCCATCTCTCTGTTAAAGGCAGAAGGATTTTAGCTCATGAACTGGCAGAACTCATTGAGAGGGTTTTAAACTAGGTTTGAAAGGGGAAGGGGATGCAGCTGGGCTGTCTGGAAGCAGGCCCAAGGGAGGTAAGCCTGAGTCAGGGGTGAAATCCGCAGCCCAGCTGAGGCTCGTGTGTACCAATGCACGCAGCATGGGTGACAAACAGGAGGAGCTGGAGGCCGTGGTGCCACAGCAGAGCTGTGATGCAGTTGCCATCACTGAAAGGTGGTGGGGTGACTCACACAGCTGGAGCACTGCACTCGATGGCTACAAGCTCTTCAGAAGAGACAGGAAAGGGAGAAGAGCCCTTTATATTAGGGAGGCTTTTGATACCATAGGAATTGAAACCAATGATGATGGAGTGAGTAAGGATTCAGGGGAAGGACAACAAGGACATCCTCCTGGGAGTCTGTTTATAGTTCACCCAGCCAGGAAGAAGAGGTGGACAAATGATTCTATTAACAGCAGGAGAATGTTCCAGGATCCAGGATCATCAGCTCTTCTTCTACCAGACATCTGTTGGGAACTTAATACCGCAGAAAAAGGCAGTCCATGAAGTTCTTAGAGTGCATGGAGAAAAACTTTTTGTCACAGCTGGTGAGTGAGCACACGAGGGGTGGGACTATGTTAGACCAGTTGTTTGTAAATAGAGATGGGCTGGTGGGAGATGTGGTGGCTGGAGGCCTCTTGGGGCAGAGTGATCATGAGATTATAGAGTTTTAGCTATTTGGTGAAATCAGGAGGAACATCAATAAGACTCTTACAGGGCAGACTTTGGCCTATTTAGGAGAGTTATTCAGAGAGTTCCTTGGGAAGCAGCCCTTAAAAACAAAGGAGTCCAGGAAAGGTGGGCATGCTTCAAAACAGATTTTGAGGGCACAGGAACAGACTGTCCCTCTGTACTGAAAGATGAGTCAACGAGGCAAATGTCCAGCCTGGATGGGCAAGGAGGTTTTGGAGGAACTTAGGAATAAAAAGAGGATGTGCCATCTTTGGAAGAAGGGTCAGGTTTCACAGGAAGAATTTCATGGGGCTGCTAGGGCATGTAGGAAAAACAATTGGGGAGGCCAAAGCTCAGTTTGAACTTAATTTGGCAACTTTTGTAAAAGATAATAAAATTTGTTTTTACAAATATATTAATGGTAAAAGGAAGGGTAAGACCAACCTTTGTTCTCTACTGGATGCAGGAGGGAACTTAGTAACTGCAGATGAGGAGAAGGCGGAAGTGCTTAATGCCTCCTTTGCCTCAGTCTTTAGTGGGAAGACAGCTTGTCCTCAGGACACCTGTCCTCCTGGATTGGTAGATGGTGTCATGGAGCAGAATGGTCCCCCTGTTATCCAGGAGGAGGCAGTCAGAGAACTGCTGAGCTGCTTGGACATTCGTAAATCTATGGGCCCAGATGGGATCCATCCCAGGGTGATGAGGGAGCTGGCAGATGAGCAAAGCAGCTCTCCATCATTTACCAACAGTCCTGGCTCACTGGTGAGATTCCAGATGACTGGAAACTGGACAATGTGACACCCATCCACAGAAAGGGTGGGAAGGAGGATCCTGGTAATCACAGGCCTGTTAGCCTGACCTCAGTACCCAGCAAGGTAATGGAGCAGTTATAGAGTGTCAGCACACAGCACTTACAGGATGGCCAGGGTCTCAGACCCAGCCAGCACGGGTTTAGGAGGGGTAGGTCATGTTTGACCAGCCTGATCTCCTTTTATGACCAGGTGACCCACCTGGTGGATGCGGGAAAGGCTTTGGATGTTTTCTATTTGGACTTCAGCAAGGCCTTTGGCACTGTCTCCCACAGCACACTCCTGGAAAAGCTGGCAGCCCACGGCTTGGACAGGAGCACTCTGTGCTGGGTTAGGAACTGGCTGGATGGCCGGGCCCAGAGAGTGGTGGTGAACAGTGCTGCATCCAGCTGGCAGCCAGGCACCAGTGGTGTCCCTCAGAGGTCTGTGCTGGGGCCAGCTCTGCCAATAGTTTTATTGATGACATGGATGAGGGGATTGAGTCTTCCTTTAGTAAATTTGCAGATGACCCTCACCTGGGAGTGTGTGTCGATCAGTTGGAAGTCAGGAGAGCTCTGCAGAGGGACCTGGAATGGTTGGATGGATGGGCAGAGTCTAACAAGATGAAGTATAATAAGCCCAAGTGCTGAGTCCTATATTTTGGCCACAATAACCCTCCTCTGCAACGTTATAGGCTGGGGACGGTGTGGCTGGACAGTGCCCAGGAGGAAAAGGACCTGGGGGTGCTGGTGACAGCAGCGGAACATGAGCCAGGGTGTGCCCAGGTGGCCAAGAAGGCCAATGGCATCCTGGCCTGGAACAGGGATGGTGTGGCCAGCAGGAGCAGGGAGGTCATTCTTCCCCTGTACTCTGCACTGCTCAGGCCACACCTTGAGTGCTGTGTTCAGTTCTGGCCCCTCAGTTTAGGATGGACGTTGAGACTCTTGAGAGAGTCCAGAGGAGGCAACGAGGCTGGTGAGGGGCTTGGAACACAAGCGCTCTGAGGAGTGACTGAGGGAGCTGGGGTTGTTTAGCCTGGAGAAAAGGAGACTCAAAGGTGACCTTATCATTCTCTACAACTTCCTAGAAGGTGGTTGTAGTCAGCTGGGGGTTGGTCTCTTTCTCCAGGCAGCAACTGACAGAAAAAGAGGATACAGTCTCAAGCTGAGCCAAGAGAAATATAGGCTGGATATTAAGAAAAAGTTATTTACAGGAAGGGTAATAAAGTACTGGGAAGATCTGCCTGAGGAGGTGGTGGAGTCACCATTTTTAAACATCATGTGTCTAAAAAGACTGGATGTGGCAATCGGTGCCATGATTTAGTAGAGCTGTTATGGCATGACTAACCCCTCAACTCGATGCATTAGAGGATCTTGAAGGTCTCTTCCAACCAAGTGATTCTGTGATTCTTATGCTGGGGGCACCAGAGCTGGACACAGAACTCTATCTGGGGTCTCATAAGAGCAGAGAGGCAGAATCACCTCCCTTGCCTGCTGGCCACACTCCTTTTGATGCAATCCAGGATTTCCTTGGCTTTCTGAACTGGTTAATGTTGAGTTTTTATCTACCATCACCCCAAAGCTTTCACTGCAGGGCTGCTCCCAGTCACTTCTCTGCCCAAGCTGTTGGTGTGTCTGGGATTGCCATGACCCAGCTGTAGGGCCTTGCACTTTGCTTTGTTCACCCCATGAGGTTTGCACTGGCCCAGCTCTCAGGCCTGTCCAAGTCCCTCTGGATGCCATCCCTTCCCTCCAGCGAGTCGACTGCCCCACACAGCCTGGTGCTGGCAGTGAACTTGCTGAGGGTGCCCTTGGTCCCACTGCCCGTGACCCTGACAAAGATGTTGAGCAGCATCAGCCCCAGCACTGACCCCCGAGGGACACCACTTGTCACTGGTCTCCACATGGACCATGAGCCCTTGACCACAACCCTTTGTGGCTGGCCATCCAGCCACTTCTCTATCTACCCAGTGGTCCATCCCTCAAATCCATGTCTCTCCAATTTAGAGACAAGGTTGTTGTGTGGGACAGCGTCCAACACTTTGCATAAGTCCAGCAGGGGATGTCAGAGGCTCTGCTCCGTCCACCGATGCTGTCACCCCAGACAGAGGGTCACCAGATCTGTAAGACATGATTTGCCATTAGCTGGCTGTTACCCACCACGTTGGCTGTTACCAGTCACCGCTTTGTTTCCATGTGCTGTAGCAGAGTTTCCAGAATAGGCTACATGATCTTGCCTGGTACATCAGTGAAACTGACTGGTCTGTAGTTTCCCAGATCTTAGGAGATTACTAAAATCTAGCAAGACAACACCAAGACACTGCAGCTTTTAACAGTAAATAAATTTAAAGAATTTTAGCGGTTATCTGCAAATGAAAGCTCTGGTCAGGAGCACGATGTGTAGCCTCAGGGCATTCAGTCTAGCTGATTAGACTGTGGCCTTAATATTTTTAGGGTAAGAATTTCCTAGTGGGAATTTCCTCATGTTGTATCATCAGAAGTGCGTAAGATATTTCAAACTGCACAGGAAGCAACACACGGAGAAAAACCAGATATGATCAACGATGGCAACAAATCTTTGGTGCTGCTGGTGGCATTGCTACAATAAAAGGAGAGTAAAAAACCAGTAAGTTGCCAGTTATCATCCATTGTTGCTTTCAAAAGAATCAGGAAATAAATAGCAATACTAGTACCATCACCTTCTCTATAATTTGTGCTGAAAAGAATTAATAGCTTTACATTTCCACTATTTCCAATGTCTCTGGAACAACTAGAACTTCTTTAATTTACATTTTTGTATTAAAAGTTTTATTTTAATCATTCATTTAGTAAACACAGCTGCTTTAATTCTATTATAATGTGGTATTCAGGATTTCTCCCCATGTTTTAAGCAGCTGTTTTGAAGATATTATAAAAGCAAGCTTCACCTAATTTGTGTATTATGATAGGAGAGTTGAGGCTCTGAAAGTCCTCCCACCTGTGTCTTCTGCCTCAATTTTGTCTATCGTTGTGTCAGTTATTTGTCCAGATGTTTGGCTGGAGAATTTTCTTCAGCTATTATGTCTTTCCTACAACCAGTTCCAGTTTTAAAGTAGTAAAATCTCCCTAGTTTCTACCCTCTCTCAGCTTCATCTACAAAGATAACTTACAGCTGAGCTAGCATCTATGACCTTTAGAAAAGCATTTCTGTAACACTATGGAATATTTATTGTTCTGTTACAAATATACTATAACGTGAAGTTAATTTGGCTATCTAATTTACAGGCAATGTGCCCTCCATGCAGTATCCTCGTCTTTGTACTGTTTTTATCTACTCACTGTGGGTTTCGTGGTTAGTCAGTCAGGCAGCTATTTTTTTATTTCCCCCCTCCCTCCCCAGAACTCCTTGTCAGACTGTGGCCTTGCAGCAAGTATTTCCAAAGTGAATGACTGCATTCTACTGGCAAGATATGATTCAGGGTACGAACAAGTACTATTACAACTGCTAGAAGAACATACGTTATTTCAATTCATAACAGCAGGTACAGAGTGAGACCGGTCCCCTGGAATTCTGGATTCCTTGAACCCCCTTACAAATTAGAGATCTCCAGCTTTCTCCTGCAGCCTGGCAGATGTTTATCCAGCTCACAGAAGTGCTCTTCACGTTATGTACCAAAAAGGAGAAGGGATCTAGGATGGGAGTACCAGGCAGATAAACCAGAAGGCAGAAGTCAACTTCCACTGAATGCTCCTCTAAACAAGAACAGCATGAAGTTCTCCCAGCGCTGGCCCTCAGGCATGGTAAAACTTCTCTGCTGGCAGAGAGCCTCCTTATAATCAACTTCTTGACACAGGAGAGGTCAATCGGTGCTCTTAGGCACTAACTCATATGAGCAAGGAAAACATACAGCAAGCAGCTATTCTTCAGGGAGATTTCCCTACTCACCCATGACAGGTGGGCTGTCAGAAATCCTCCATTCTTCTAACCCATCAGCTGCTTCTCATCATTACACCCCTTACATGTGAGAAGGTGTTTCTGTTTATTAGGGGGCTCAGGGGAAGGGAGGGCCTCTCCCTGTTACTAGATTGTATTTTTTTGTTTTGATGATGGATACCATAAAGGGCTCCTGTCATGCTCCACAGTTCTCACCAATGTGAGAGGCAGTAAGTCTGCATTCTAACTCCTTTTTACAAGGAGAGCTATTAACACTTTTTACTCCTTTTAATCACTAATGCTATTGTACTTACTAAGATTTTAGGAAGCTTGTTTCACAATGTGCTTGTTTTCCGTCAATTATTAGGTCTTTTTCAGGCAAATATTAAATACGCCTCACACAATACAAATTTTGATCTTATTTATAAACAAAGAAAAGGACATACTCTCTCTAACAAGTCAGTCTTGTTAGCAAAGTTTTATTTCTGAAAATAATAGTAATTTTTATGTTACAGCTGCAGATATGGCTCTCCCTTATGGAGAAGGAAAGGGTCATCTGTAAGAAAACTGCCGAACCTTTACAGGGTCTTGCATGTAAAAAATAGTTTGGTTTGCTTTCTTTTCTCTGTCTGTGAATCAGTATAGTTGCATTGGTAAATAATGTTCTTAAATATCTCAAACAATGCTCTCTGTAAAGAGTAGTTCCATTGAGTTACATCTGAGTGTATATTAATTTGCTTATCTCTATATATTATCTTATAGCTAGGTCCTTTGCAGCTAGTATAACAAATGTTAAATGGTTGATTATTTAAGCATTTACTTTCACCCCCTCTTTCCCCACTACCATGTTCTTATTTACAATGTAATAAAATAATGGCATAAATATTGAGGAATTATTTTTACTGAGGTTTATTTCTGTTTACTTGATATTTTTAAATGGCTTTCCCACCTGCCTTCAGTTTATACATAGTAATTTTGGCTGATTATTTAATATACTGTACTACATTTAGAAAAACTCTTCTGTAACCATAGTAACTATTTTTGATTAGGTACAGCTGAGTACATGGGTTCATTTTAATATAGATTAAAAAAATAGAAAAAATATCTTGAAAGCTTCTGAAATCATTTGGGCTATTATTGGCTTTCATTTCAGGTTCAACAGAGAAAGAATTGCTCATAGCCTCGCTTTCTTGCTTCTAATGATGTGTGGGGTGTTTTTTTGTTTTGTTTTGTTTTGTTTTTTAAACTTAGTAGATGTGGGCTGTAAAGGATTTATATAAAAGTTTTTGGAGGTTTTCCAAGGGCAGCTTGTCTTCCTGAAGACAAAAATCTATTTTTCATAAGATTTACCTAACCAGGAGCAACACTGCAACATTCTTGTCCTCTCTATTATACCAGGTGGAATGTGACCCTCTATAATCTGATTTCACTTACACGCTGTGATGGCTTGGCCCAAAAGCTTTATAAGCCAGTTTGTATTGGGCTGTAATAATTCAAAGAAGGACAAAAATGGCCAGAGGATGAAGTACGAGTCTCACTCACCTGTCCCTTTAGCTTTATGGAGATTTTGAAGAATATTTCCTGATGCTCAGGTATGCAAAGTGTTTTCTGGAGAGGCATATCAAGAAAGAAGTTCTAAAGGATTTACTTGGCCGATTTTTTTTGTTGTTGATCCTGTGGTACCTCAGTCATGCTGGTGATCAGAGAGAGAATAGAAAATACCCGCTTCTTTCTGAAACTATTGATTCAGCATGCAACCATGAACGGACATAATCTTATTCTGATCCAAAGCACATTAAAAAAAAAAAAAAACCTTTGTGGAGGACAGAGAACTGAATCTCACAGATCTGCATTGCAGAAGAATAAGAGCTGTCTCCTGGTAACATCCTCAGGAGTCTTGTGTGTATGTCCCAGCACTCCTGCACTCATTCAGGACAAAGCCCAGGTCTTTACAGTACAACTCACAATCACATTTCTTTTTTATTTTCTGTGAATCAGAAGTCACAGTGCAAGCTAAAACATATCCAACAAACCAGAGCCTGAAGCTGTGATGGTAACTACAACAACGTAATCTGAAATACTCCTGGCTGGTGGTGAACCCAGTGAGGAGACTGGAAAATATCCCTCGTCAGAGAAAACTTCAGTTCCCATGGGTTTCTCCTTATTAATTATGTCATGCAATGATGGAGAATTACCTTAATTAGTTGGAGAACATTTTTGGAATTTGTCAATATTTCTCATTCACTAATTGACAAAGCACGTGAAATGATGTGACTGCCTCTGCAGATAGTTGTATAACACATCTTAAAACTGTTATGGAGTTTTTTCAATTTTTTTTTTTGTCTGTCAGAGCATTATTTACTCAGTTTTTTCCAGTGTTCAAATGAATCTAGTTATTATTCCAAGAGGCAATAACAGTATCTGTTTCTTCCTGTCTGCTGCAAAGGACGGTGCTCTATATTAACCTCTGCGATGCCTAACATTGAGATTCTTATATAAAAAGAGGTTTTACTATTTAGAAAAATGCACTTCCCTGTATAAAGTGATGTGTGAAGACAACCCAAGGCTATTTTGCCTTATGTTGTGATTAGCAGTGACCAGTCGTGGCCTCTAATCAGTAATCCCTAATTTTTACCATCCCACAGCCTGGGTTGTCTGTAAAGCCCCAGCTGCCTGAAAAAAATCTTCTCTCTGCCTCTTGTCTTTTGTAATACTTCAAATAGTTGCTGTCTTGTAAGGGTTGGGAATAAACCAACAACCCTTCACTCATTGTGACTACTTTTTTTCTGCTGAGTGAAAAGTAATTGATTTGCTTCATTGCCTACTCAAAGGCAGCCACCAATTTTCTATTCATGTTATACAAAAGTAAAAGCAGAGTGAAAAATGTCATGAGAGGCAAATCTTGAGGGTTGATGTTAATGTGCATAGTTCATTGCTGGAACTGACTGCTGCATTAATGAGATGTGGGGTCCTCGATGGACTGTAGGAACTCAGCTATCACACCATGGTGTTCATCATGGGCTGCAGGGGAATCTCAACTCCAGTGCCTGGAGGACCTCTGCCCCCTCCTTCTGCACTATCTGTGGTGTTTAAAGAGTGGTTGCTCTCCTATTTCTCATTCCTTCTGTGTCTGTAATTGCTTCTGCACAATAACTTTAATCTTAATCATGTTATCCCAGAGGTGCTTCCACCATTGCCGATGGGCCCAGCCTTGGCCAGCAGCAGGCCTGTCCTGGAGCCAGCTGGCACTGGCTCTGTTGGTGTGGCAGGGCATTGGCTGCTCTTCTCCCTCCCATGCCACACCGTGATCCGAGAAATGCTCATTAGACCTTGGTCTTGATGTACAGCACCTGGGCTAAGCCCCTCTTGGGTTTATCAGTCACACTGATACCAGGAGTTTGTGCTGTCTAATGAGCTGCTGTTTTTAATGAACAGCCATGGAAGCTTGTTTTTCTTGCCTGAATAGCAACCCAAGTAGAATAATATTTTTGTTATCAAACTTTCAAAGGCAGTTAGCAACCTGAATTGCAGCCAGGATGGAAATTTACCATGGCTTAAGCCCACTCTCTTGTGGCCCTATACAAAGCAGTCCAAAGAGAGACCCTTTGAGCTCTCCTGGAGCAGTGGCTGTGTCCTTCTGAGTGGGGCCTCTCAGAGTCAGTGAGCTCTCGAGTTTGCTGTACTTAGAGGATCACGGAATGATAATGTTGGATCCTGGCCTGATACACCTGACAGCTTGAAGCTCAGCCCTTTGCCCACTGAGAAGATGCAGAGGCATCCAAAGTGAGCATTTCACCAAGTTTGAGGGGAATTTTTGACAGGTATATACCTTGTACAGATTGTGCCTGTGGGCGTGCAACTGTGAATATGCTGAAATGAATGTACTAAGAATATTTTACTAGATTCTTAAGTATTTTAAATTTGTAGTAAGTCAGACCTGTGAGTTACTGTTGAGACGCAGTTAATTCTATATGAATCCTTTTTTAAATTGTTAAACTTATCGATTAAGTGTAGTTAAGTTTAAGCATAATTAAATGCTGTTGGACATTTAGGCATAAACTGTTGGTCAGTTCTGGGCTCAGTTTAGCATGAGGATCTACTCTGAACTTTGGAACTTAGCTTCCCTTTTATCCTTGTGCTTTCCTATTGTTCTCTCTACCTTTCCTGCACCACCCAGTTACTGTTTGTTTGTTTGTTTGTTTGTTTGTTTTTCTCTATATGCTTTAACCATCTAGTTAACTAGCAGAGTGGACTTTGCCAAAGAACTTTGTTGTGCTTTAACTTTGATATTGAAACTGTTTTGGCCAGTACACTTTTTAGTGTTTAAGCAACCTTTAAACAGTCATTTGTAGCAATTTCACATTGGGGAAGCAGCTTCTCAGAAGCTAGCCCTGTATCCCCCCTGGTTTTGTAAACCTGGCCATGCAAACCTCTGTGATTCACATATTTAGGAATTGTCATTAAAATCAACATTCATCACACAATCTTCACAAGATTCCTCCACATTAATAAAACAAACAAAAAAAAAAAAAAAATTCCACACATCAAAATAAAACCACCAATACTGAAAGAGGACAATCGGCCCAGAATCCACCTTCTCTTCCCCACAATTACAAAACCAGAAATTGCCTGTGATCATTTCACTCTTACATGGTTCAGCCCATGTCAGTTACACCTCCCAATTTCTATCCTTATTTAAAATTCCTTAGGCACCATGTTGGATGTCAAAAAAGGTTGACCCTGACTGAGTACTAGGCGTCCACCAACCTGCTCTGTCACTCTCATCTTCAGCAGGATAGGAGCACAAAATAACTTACTAGAGTTTTTTTTCCACCTTAAGATAAAGCTGGGTTACTAAAGCAAAATGTCCTGTGTGTGTAGGCAAAGGAAATACCCAAAAGATGTTATTCTCTACTTCCTGTCAACAAGTACTGTCGAGCCATTTTCTGGGAAACAGGGCTTCAGATTGTGTAGTTGTTGCTACAGAAAACGAATGTTGTAAATAACAAATGCCCCCTCTTCCCACTCCTCCTCTCCTTGCAGAACTTTTATAACGGAGCAGCCACCCCATGAAATGGGGCGGTGTGGGCGGGCTGCCCTGACCACGTCCCCTGCCATGATCTTGCCCACACACAGCCTGTGGGTGCGAGGACTCAGCTGAAGTGCCAGGGCAGATGCTGTGCTAGCTCTGCCCAGCAGTACCAAAACAGGGCATGATATCAATACTTTTCCTGCTAACAATGCAAATACAGCACTGTGGCAGCTTCTGTGGGGAGATTCAGCTCCATCTCAGCCACATCCAGTACAATGACCAAGGAGAGACCAGGTAATGCAACCCACAGGGTTACTGAGCTTTGTCACCAGATATTTATTTTATCAGTGCTGAAATGTGTATTCATGGTCTTTTATCGAAGACTGTAAGGCCATTGTAAGGACCTACATGTTGTTTTATATTAGTCTTTGGATCCGTTCCACTCATTAGCTCAAAAGGACAAGATAATTCTCAATATTCTTGAAAGAAAGGAAGACCCTGTTGAAAATAGAAAGGCATTTTAACAACTTGTTTTCCTTAAAAAGTACAGGATAACGACAAAAACTACATTATATATTGTATGTGTTCCATATTGTGCTTTTAGGAAGGGTTATTTGGCTTATTTTAATGATGGGTGGTGGGGTTTTTTTACTGTTCTGTAACTGAACATTTGAGTAATGTGTTATTAGGAATATAAAAAAGAGCAACTGGAGAGAATTTTTAGCCATCTAGAATTTTTTTCCATCTAAAATGATGGAAGAAAGGCTTTACAGGTTGGAGTACGGATTAATCAGTTCATTATTATAGTTTATCAGAGACTGATACTGGACATAAAACTAACATCAACTTTTGGTACTTATTTGTAATATTCTAGCATTGTCTGGCTCTATAGTGCTGTGTATTTAAAAAAAAAAAAAAAGAGGTTGAAATTGCTAATATGATTCTAAGTGTTAGGATAAAAGCTAAATACAAAAATAAAGCCTAGTATCAGAACTGAAGAAAGCATATTTTTGTATTCTGATAAGAATAAAAATGGACTACAAAAAGTCAGATGCAAACACTGTAAGATTATATTATTTTTGGGAGGGCACTAAAGTATCAGTATACAGTTTCATGGAAATTGGAACTTTCCAAAACAAAACAGTGTAATTTTGCTAGAGATAATTGGATCATTTGTAATTATGTACAGTGAATCAGTTACTGGAATATTTTTAGACTTATCTTAAATTGTTTGTAAACAGAGTGCAACTGGAGAAAGTTTCAAGTGTACTAATTTTAGGCTAAGATTTTTCTTGCGTGATGTTCCTCTAATTTTTAGCACAGTATCTGCATGACCACAGCTGTTGATGGTGCTAGCATTGTAAGCAGGACGTGCTCATCATGCAGAACAACAGACCTTGTGCCAGGGAGTTCAGAGCACAAGCATGCAGTGAGACAAGACGTGCAAACTCTTAATCTTTATCATGTTTGTGATGTTTTCATTCACTGCTGGCGCATTGTTCACTGAACCAGAGAAATAGTCTTCAACATAGAGTTAATGCACCAAAGCAGGCTCACTAAATGAACTGTATTTCTCTGTGATGCTCTTGTGCTTTCTATTCCATAAGCAGAGATACAAGTGTTGTTCCTGTCCCTTCTTGCCTTCACCTCTTCTAAAGTGCCTGTACCCCATGGTGAAGTTGCTCACGCTTTCCTGAAGAGTCTGATGCTGCTGCTGTAATGACCCACAGGTATGTCAGAGGCCATCCCCTACTCAGGAGCAAATTATCAGCACGATTTTTCTGATTTCAGCCCCCTCTTGGGTCTGGCTGGGTTAAGGCCCTGTCACATATTGTAAATAGGGCCACTGACATTCAGGTCTGACTCCCAGATTTTGCCAAGGGTTGAGGGACTGTCCATGATAAGGATCCTTGTATCAGCCAGATTGCTCTGTGGGGCTCTACACAGATTTATGTGTAGCAAAGAAAGAAGCTAAAGAAAGCAAGAGCTTTCTTTAATTGCTGCCGAAAACACTGCTTTTGTCTCCTTGATTTTAGTAGCCTGATATTTTCTGAGCTGGGCTGAGCCAAGGACATGTTATCGAACAGTTCTAAGTATGCTCAAAAGAAGCTGTTCCAGCCCCAACCCCAGCAAAGAGCAGCAGTGAAATGAAAGCATACATTTTATGTGAAGGTCTTACTGAATATCTTCTTGTGTTATTCAGTCATCTCTGTGGGTGGCAAAATGCAAGAGTACAGACTGAGGGTAAGAAGGATGGAAACACAAGCCTACCACTTACAAGTGAGCTTTGTTTCCTGGTTTGGCCATGGACTTCGTAAGTCTCTCTTCCTTCAGAGAAACCTTCAGTTTTTGATTGCTTCTAGTCGTTGGAATATTGTGAGAATAAATACTCTGCAGTATTTTTCAGTGCCTAAACTGGAAAGTAAAATTCACACCATAAATGTTAATGCCTGAAGTACATTACTATTTACTTCTGATTTGATTTTTTAATAATCATCATATTGATATGAGTGTTGCTGTGATTTCTAACAGGGTGTAAAAGAATCCCATAGGAATTCAACAGTAATTTATTAGTAATTGGGACTGCCTTTCAAATGTTAAAATGTAGGTGTCTATGTAGGGTTTTTGGGGGATTTGTCTTGTTTAACTGCAGTGGAAACCACACTTTCAACATTCAGCTGAAAAATTTCTTAATCCAATATAATTCATTCCTTTGCTTACAGCAGTCACTAGCAGGCCTTTGGGAAGAGATGTCAGTATCAACAAGTGCTATTATACAAAACTTTCACTTATCAGACATGAATTTATGAATGTACAGCAGTGATAAATAGCATCAGTACGGATAGCTGGTTGTCTCAGACTGAAAATCAGCACTGGTGGACAAAATGCTGTCTCTTTCTCCTGCTCACGTCAAGTGGGCTGATGGCAGCCCAGGGGATGGTACATCATGAATAACAAACCTGCTGGCATTGTCCTGACTCCTCCACCTGCAAGATCACCTGCTGAGCCACAATGAACATGGCAAATGAAATTAAACTTGTCTGGAATCAGCTGCTAATAACTATTGCTTTTGGCTCTTGTCCTGTTCCTTTTGAAAATTCAGTGGATTTAATCCTGTAGCCCCTAGAGCCCTTAAGAGGAAGCATCCCTGGAGTTAATGTGTCAGGGAAAAACAATTAAAGAAAGAGCCTATTGGCATTGCCTGAGTTCCTGCCACTTCCTAAGTGCTGGCCTCCAGCTGCCAGGAAAATTGTAAGGTTTCCCCACATCAGTAGATGTTAGAAATGCTTTGTAAATCACTGGCAAAGCCCTGTCAGGTCAGAGGGTGCTGTGTCAAGTTCTCTTTCTGATGAACCAGGACAATACTGTTTTGCATCCTACAAAATATCTTCTGAAATAAGAATACGCCCCTGGCTGTGCTCAGAGGCACAATGGGGAACCAGATACCACCTTGTCATGAATTTAAGAGTGTTCCCAGACTTGGAACTGGTTTTGTCCCTTTGATTCTCCTCTGCATGGACATTGCTTTTTGGCTGAGGTAAGACACAAACAAAGCTGTGCATTTAGCCACTCTGCACTAGTGGATTGAATGCCACTTAATTCAGTGAGCTAGTCTTTATTCCAATTTATGCTCTAACAGCTGGGAACATCAAACTACGTTACCGGTGCTGGATGCATTTTATGAATACTTAATAATAAAAGTAATCCCCTTCTTATTAACAAGAATAAGGGAAATAGTGTGTGAACACATATATTTGTTTTTCTTCTTGAGACATAGTTTTTGAGGGCCTATTCAAATTTCACCTACTTTGTGAAGACCTTCTCAAAGGCAGCAGATTCAAGAATTTAACATTATTTATATAAATAAAGTGGATAGTATCTTCATGTAGATTTGGGATTGTTATCCATATAATAACTTAAAAAATCATGGTTTGATATAACTGCAGACTGGATCAGAAGGAATGTAAATTTCAGAAGTTCAGATCATAAGACCTAGAGTATTTGCTTTGATCATGACAGTGCATATTTGTTTCAGAAGTTTTGTGTTCAAAATATGGAGAAGTAGTCATTGGCAATTCCCTTTGGTGTCAGGTTTGAGGTTGGCTCCATAATAAAATTCTCCGGTTTGAAGCTTTGTGTTGGACCTTTTTTCTGAGTGATAAATTTTAGAATTTCCTCCCCAAAATGTTTCTTGTTCCTGCAAACAAAAATATCCAGAAGAGAACTTGCCAAGACTTTGTGTTTCATCATCAGAAAAGATATTGTGCTGTCTCAAATTGGGTTTTGGCTGAATTGTAGTAGAGATATGCTGTAAGTTCAGCAGGGACTGAATAGAGCAGAGCCATGGAAAGAGCAATGCAGCTGGGCTGGGGCAAAGAAAAATGTTGAGGTCTTCCCAGGGAAATATGAGGAATAGGAGGAAGACTATTTTTTTTTGTCTCAGGATTAATTTTTTTTACACTCAAAGGCTAGGACAGATACTTCCAGGTGAAACAACATGTCTCCTTTTCAACATCTTATGCTGACTTTCAGGGAGAACAAAGCCCTCACATTTATTGTATATTGAAAATGCAATATTGCAATGATGAGGCTAGGAAAAGGTAATTTTCCTCTAATTGAGACATGTACATTTGCAGAATTTATATCATACCCTGTTACCTTATATATACTTCAGTTAAATATACTAAACAAGTAGTGATGAACACCTGATTTTAATGTATTTAGAGGGCAGCATGAACTCTAATGCACAGACTTTGGCTGGGTGCTCCATGTGCTTTGGCAGGCCTGCTTTATTACAGTAGATGTGTCAATGAATTATGTTCAGATAAATGGGCGTTGTGGTTTAGGGATGTTATTCTCCCATTTAGTGCTCCCACCGAAGCACTCTGAACTACACGCTGCTTGCTTAGTCTCCCTGCTCCCTGCAGTGAGATGAAGAGGAGAACTGAAGGCTCAAAAGGTAAAGAACATGGATTGTGATCAGAACAGCATACTAGAAAGAGCAGTGAAATAAGAAGTGAAGGGTAGCAGCAGCAAAATGAATGGAAGCAAACAAGAGAGGCAGGCGATTGTCCCAGGTGAGCACTCACCATGCAGAACCCGGCACTGCACCACCCACCTGGCCAGGAGGAACCCCTTGACCCCCCACCCTCTGTGTATGGCATGGGGTGGTAGAGAAGAACCCCTGGGTCCTGGCCATGCTTCTCCTGGCTGCTGCAAAAATTCACCCTCTCCTGGTCTGATGCAGGACAATGGGATATCTCAAACATCTTGCTCAGAAATACTCTATGGATCTAGGAACTTGTAAATTTTGTGTTATATTTACTGAAGTACCTTCATTTCTGAAACAAGTAATCTTCAGTCTTTGCTAAGAATAATCCTATCAAAAATTCCCCTCAGTTATGTGCTTCCACACAAATATGTTTTCTTCTTTTTAAACTTGTCATATCTTATTCTTCCCTATAGGAATTCTGATCAGAGGAAAAAAAAAAAAAAAAAAAAATCTGAGAGACACAATGAAAGAAATACTTCTAGGGTTTTCATGAACTTCTTTACTTCTATATGTTCTTTACTTTTTTTTTTTTCAGTTCTGTGACTGTTCTGAAATTGTCATTATGGTAAGACTCCAAAGGAATGACAGGTAATTTTTTTCTTCTATGTATTTATTTAATCTTGACCCAGGTTTGAAGTAGTATCTTGTACCAAGTTTACTGTAATTTTTTCACAGACCATATAGCAGAAAGAGAATATGTTTTTCTTACAGAAATGTGTATGTCCTAAAATATTATTTATTTTCCTCAGATTAGCCTCAGCAAAAATAAGTTTACAGGAACACTGTCCAAAGCTTTTGCTTAATAAAAAAATCATTAGGGGGGAAAAAAAAATAATCCAGGGAATACAGAAAAATCAGAATTTAAATTGCAGAATTTTTAGGCATTATGTAAAATTTTCCGATTAATATACACAGGGAATTTAAAGTTGTTGCAGATTTTTGTCAGGTGTGATCACACAACCAGTAGCTTGTTGAGCCACTTCTCCAGATTAACTGTAAGATCAGGAATTTAAACTCTCCTCTGAATAGAATCTACTTAGCAATGAGGAAGATAAGTTTTCTGTCATTGCATGTGCTGAAAAGAGGTGAACCTGGTTTGTAATCCCATGATTTAATAGGAAAAACTGAATAGTGAATGAAAATCCTTTCCACCAGGTACTTAACTCAGCTTTGTCTCAGGTTTCCTAAATTCCTGCAAATGAGACCTCACTTTTACTCCAAGCTTCAAGCAAAACTGTCTCAGTTTGTTATGTACTTTTGGACTGGGCCACAGCCAACTCCCAGACAGATTCAGAGTTTAGCTGCACTATGTCTCAGCCCAAAGTGTCTCGATGCACCTGAGGAGCCAAGCCATTTACCTAAATTCAGCCATCTACCCTGGTTGGCTGGATTTAGACCTCGGTGAGTTCTGTACAACTTTTGCAACAGCAATTCTTGCACCTACGTCAGAATTTCCAAACAGCAGGACAACAGTAGCTCCTAAAACATCTGCAAATCTTTGCTTTTCTCAGAAATTCTGCCTCGACTCTCTTGAGAGGGTGAAGAAAGAAGCATTACTTTTCTGAAATATGTTCAGCAGATGTGTTGGGAAATAATGTTAGCCCTATAGTAGGCATTTTGGAGCTACAGGCAGAGAGAACATAAAGCCTCTTTGCTTTTCAACCACCACTCTAAAAGCTCTTTTATAAGATTTTTTTCCCCCAGGACATATTGTGTGCACGATGCAGACCTCAGCCTGTATTTGATGTGTTCTGTCAGAAGAAAAATGATCAACGCCAAAAATGAATAATGACAAGTTCTTCTGTGGAGTTGACTCACAGTAATGTCACACTTATTTTCTGTGAGCCTGGCCCTTTTGAATGTAAATGCTAGGGTTTGGGTGGTTTTTTTTTTGCTCATGTGCATGCATATACACATCCACAAAGAATAGTTTTAGAGTAACCCTTAAATACTAGCAACCACATTTCATATCAGCACTCTTAGAGTGGGAGGCAAAAGTGGCTCATGTGCTAAGGGAAGCAAAATGCTGTGAACTAGGACAGCTGTTTCTGGAAAGCTTGAAAAAGAAGAGTCTGGTACCTGCTCCTCCCCAGACTGATGTGGGATGTTACTACAAAATACCCCTCAAGGTGTGTCGGACAGAGAGTGTTGACTGACTCAGTGGTGGGAGTCCTCTACCTTTTTCCCCCATTTGATATGTGAGGCTCCTTTCTTACATTCAGAAAAAGTGAGAGGCAAGGGACAAAGGAAGAAGCAGCCGTAGCACCCGGCTCAGATGAGCAAACTACTAAAGTGTTGGCAGCTTTGATCCAGTAGCACCAAGAATGAATATGCTGGAGAGGATCTAACTGTGCCCAGGGTAAGTGATGTAGGAGGAAGAAAATAGGTAGGACTAGAGGGAGGAGAGAGCGTGAGCAGAAGAATTCATGTCCTATGGGAGAGTCTGGGGAGGGGAAATGGCAGACAGGAGAGAGAGATGTGTCCTCCCATTTTGGCTTGTTTGTATTCTCCTCCAATATCAGCTACTGGTGATTTTCTGCACCTAAACACCAAAAGATGACTATTTAATCATGGTTTTGGAAAACTATCTCTTTTATCTAATTAATGCTTGGAGTGATTTGTTTGTATTCACTACGTTTTCTGCACTCTCTACCATAGACAGGCTTTAAATAATAATTCTAAGTCCCTAGTGAAATAACAAATAGTACAATGTTCTGAGAACTTTAGTCACAGATGACATTGAAGAAATATTTCTCAATGAATAATTTATCCATCAGACAAATGTAATGTTCCTGGCATGTTCATGAACAGATTTTATTTTATTTTATTTTATTTTATTTTATTTTATTTTATTTTATTTTATTTTATTTTATTTTATTTTATTTTATTTTATTTTATTTTATTTTATTTTATTTTATTTTATTTTTTCCTATTTTTTTTTTCCCAGCAAGAGGTCTGCTACATCTGGTACATTACTGATTTCTACCAATAATTCTGATACATGTTTTTTGATTCAGTCAGAGTTTTGGAAAATACTGACTGCTCTTTTTGATCCCAGATAGCTCGGTGTTTAGTTACTGCCTTGAAACAGGCTGTATTGAGAACCTGTCTAGTGCCAGCTGAGAGGAAGATTAGATGGGTATGTCTACAAAGAGGAAATGAAAGAAAAATTCACAGTACAAATGATGAAAATACTTCCTAACTTGTTAGGAAAACATGATTTTTGAAACAGATTTTATTTTCATAATTCACTATGTAAGAAAAATCTGTATTGCTTGGTCTTTTCAAAATGAGGAATATTTTTGAGCTAGAACATTATTTTTTAAAACAGATTATCTCAGTTTTCAGAAAATTATTTGATAGCCTCAAAGTAATGTTACACATGTCTGGCTTCATAAGGGAAATCTATTCTGAGTTAAAGACTTATTTCAAAATAAATCTCCCAGGAAGACAGTTTGTTTTCTAAGACCAATATTCTATTTCATTGACTACAACAGTAGTAATCTGTTAACCTCTTAGGCAGCACAGCAGTGAGGCCTCATAAATAAAGCTGCAAAAATTGATGAAAACATAAAAAAATAATAAAAGCCTCACAGGCACTGCTAAAGACCTTGTTCAGGAAATGGAAAGCTCTTTTCAAGGTATGTGAAGAGGCAGATAATGAAGTTTGAGGTTTTTGTATAAATGCAGAATAAAACCATGCCTTGAAAAGGAATTGGTGAAAGCTAGAAACCAAAATACCCTAAGTGATGTCTGGGACTATGCTTCAGTAAAACATAGCAGGTTCAGTCTGTCTCAGTCACAGAATCTGTCAGATTACTCAGCGAGAGGAAAGCGTGCACACTTGCAGTGACTTGTCATTATAAGGTTATCTCACCCTCTCATTTGGATAGTGCCATAAGGAGATAAACGTTCCTCCATGTAAGTCCATAGTACTGTCATGCTACTGTACAACTGTTGAAGCTGGTTTTACATTTTAATAACAGCTTCTAAACTTCAAGTGCTAGCTAGCCCACTTTCTTGGCTAGGGTATCTAGATATTGCCCATTTGCTGTAGTTCCCCTGGTTCCACTGCCTGCTAGAGAATGGAGTTTGACCAGGATTAGTGGGGCTCTGCTTCACACCATTGTGGAGGCTAAGCCAAGGAAGTTCTTCTTTCCTAGAAAATTGGAGTCCTCTGTATAGTTCTGTGTCCAGATAAGTTGTACGAAAAAGAGCATCTCTTGAAGCCAGTGTTTCCTACAGAGGATTTGTTCCACATCGCTGGTAGAAACCAAGCCCTCCCAGCTGACGCCAGAAGGAGTCTTGTCTTTCGTTGTCGTGGTGAGAATCTACCAGCTATTTTCCTCTTCTTCAGCTGCTGTGTCCAGCTAGAAACAAGACCTGTGAGCTGAGGAAAATCCCAGTCAAGTGATGAGAGCGTCAACAGATGCATTCATATTCAGAATCGAGAGGACACAGTTTGAAAGGAGAAGCACGTAAGCCTCATGATGGATGATTGTCATGTCTGGCACATGGAGGGCAAATTATTTTCTCAACTAGTTCCTAAGAAAGATTTTAATAAAGTAGATTTAGTCAAGGGCTCTAAATTAGGAGAGTGCTGTAGCCAATTACTGTCTTTTTTAACCACATTACAGGCATGAAAGGTCATAGTTTGAAAACTATTCTGTGGAGAATATCTTCAAAGTAAACCAGTCAATTTTGGTAATGTTTGAATTACAATAATTGAAATTTAATAGGTAAGTGCAATAAAGTTTCTTAGAAATGTGCTTTTAAATGTAGCCCATTTCAAAATAGCTGGGTCTGGGAGGTTGTCTTAGCATGTCTTTTGAAAAAAACTTTTCTTTCCATCCCCAATGTTTCTGATGAAAGCCCTCAAATTCTTATGCAGAAGGTCTGGTCTATCTGCTTCTTTATGCTTTAAAACATGAGTTTGTGGGCTAAATTTATTAGAAACTATTCCAGGGATCATGTTTCTGAGAAATGTGAAGAAACAATGCATAGTAGGCTGGGTCATTAGGTCACAGTTTGTTCTAGGTTACAATGTCAGATGTGCCCAAAGTATGTATTCTATCACCATCTACATGAAATGTTGAAACTAAGTTGTGCACCACTGTTTCCCGTGCCCCCTCCCTCCAGACTATCTTCTGTTAATGGCCCATCAATGCCCAGCTGCATGACTCATAGGTAACTCCCTCCAGGAGCTATCTCTGTTTAATGGGCAATCAAGGACCCATTGCAAGACTGATAAAATGATATCAGCCCATTGTGAGATGCTCCGCCCAGGAGGAGGAGCCAAGCATTCCCATCTGGATATAATATGGGATTTGGGACAGCACAGGCAGCCTTACCCACGGGATTCCCAGAGGACAAGAGCTACCAGACCTTTCTAGAGGATCACTGCTTCAACAAGACCACTTCATCTGGACTGCTACCACCACGGTTTCAGGTTGTATTCTGACTCTGTCAGTGATCTTTTGTACCATTGCATGTGTTTTATTTTATTTTATTTTATTTTACTTTTTTTTCTCTCCTATTAAATTGTTTTTTTTGACTTGGAGTCTCTCGCTGGTTTTGCCTTCAAGCCAGCACACAGTTCAAAACATCCAAATCTGTAAATGTGTCTCATTTTAGGAGGTGATACCCTTAGAAAAGGTAAAAAGAAAAAGAAGTTCCCAAGTGGTTTGAAATTGATTTTAAAGTGAAACTAACAGTGTTGAAGACAAAATGGTCATAAATGGGGTAGAACAGAAATGATAGAGGACAACAAAAGAAAATGGCAGTTGTAATCTGGGGGAATGAAAACAGGTGTTTTCCATCAAGATGTTCAATTAAGACTTCTTCCAAAACTGTTGAACTCTGGTCTGATTGAAAGCCTGGCATGGAACAACCAAAAGCACATTAGGAAGAGGTTGGCATTTCTTCATTGGATGACATGGGACACAATTCTACACAAAACATAGTAACACTATAATCTTTGGCAATTTAGACCTGATTCATGTCTGGTAAATGTGGATTTATTATGACTAATAAAGAGGCAGCAGGTTAAGCTAACCCAGCAAGGTCACAGGGCTTTTCTGAACATGGGTTGACTGCAGCTTTGCTTGAGCCTGGTTAGTTATTGCTGCAATTTTTTTTTAGTATTTGGATTGCTAGTGACTAATTTTTTACTTTTGTTTATACTCATGTGGTATAACCATAGTTTTTAAACAGCGAGTAACAAGAACTATTCTGCGTAGAATGAAATATTTGCCATAGAATCATAGAATAGCTTGTTTTTGAAGAGACCTTTAAAAGTTTTTCCAAAAATATTAATAGTAAAAAGAAGGCCAAGGAAAATCTCTGTCCATTATTGGATGATGGAGCAACACTGTCACCAAGGATAAGAAAAAGGCTGAAATACTCAATGCCTTCTTTAGCTCAGTCTATAACTGTAAGATCAGTGATCCTCAGGGCAATCAGTCCCCTGAGCTGGTAGACAGAGATAGAGAAAAGAAAAAACCCTCTGAAATCCAGGAGGAAGTAGTTATTGACCTGCTGAACCATAAGTTTAGACATTCTTAGGTGTGACCAGATGGGATTCATTCAAGGATACTGAGGGAGGTGGCAGAAGGGCTCGCCAAGCCTCTCTCCATCTTTTGTAATCAGTCCTGGTAAACCAGGAAGGTCACAGGTGACATGAGCCTGGCCAATGGTCACATCTACAAGAAGGGTCACAAGGAGGGTCCAGGGAAGTACAGGCCCGTCAGCCTGACCTTGGTGTCCTGGACTGTTATGGAACAGATAATTTTGAGTGCCTTTGCACTCAAGGCATGTAGGACAACCAAGAGATCAGGCCCAGTCAGAAAAATTTATAGCAGTTGGTCCTGCCTGACCAACCTGATCTTCGTTTATGAGCAGGTGACCTGCTTAGTGGATAATAGAAAATCTGTACATGTTTTCTGCCTGGACTTTGGCAAAGCCTTTGATGCTGTCTCCTACTCTATTCTCCTGAAGAAACTGGCTGGTCCTGGCTTGGATGGATGCACTCTCCACTGTGCTAAAAACTGGCTGAGTCCAGAGAATGGTCCAGTTGGTGGCCAGTCACTGGGATATCCCAGAGTTCAGCGCGGAACCAGTCCTGTTTAATGTTTTTGTTGACGACCTGGATGAGATGATTGAGCGAACACCCAGTAAGCTGGCAGAAAACACCAAGCTGGGCAGGAGTGAAGAAAAGCTCTGCAGAGGCTTTTGGACAATCTGGATTGATAACCTGAAGGCAGTGTGTGTGGTTTGAAGTGATGGAATCATAACCGAGGAAGCATATCAGGGAAGTGTCAAGTCCAGGTTTCTCTTTTATTTCTCTAAAATAATTAATGTATAATAATACTTTAAGTCAGTTATTCAGCTGGTAAGGTTTAAATTATATGAGAAATAAATCTTTTGTTAGTTGTTTTCTCTTTGTGCATGACAATAATTTGAGTGTAGTAAAGTAGCTGTGTCTAAACCTGAGCAGGGCTTAACTGAGCCACAGCATTTAAACCATTTTTAATTGAAATCTTATGGCTCACTTAAATTGCAACCCTAATACTTTCTCAGCAGGGCCAAGTCGAGGCTCATTAGCTCTGCTGCACCACTTTGTTCCTTCCTTGACTGAATTTCAAGGCTGCTAGGACTTGGATATTTTGCAGGGGGGATAGGTTGGGAAGCAGGGGTCAGGAAGGCATGGTGACATGGTGGGATAATGCTAGGCTCCCTGCAGACATGGATGTTGAGGTTTGAACCTTTTCATTTTTTGTCAGCACATGGCTGATTCTAAATTTGAGGGGGGAGGAGGAGGGGGAAGATTCCTTTGAGCCTGTACATCTCCCATGTATTAACAAAAAAAAATATGTAACATTTGGGTCTGCTCCGAACATGTTACATGTTACCAAAAACAGCTTTAAGGAAATGTCTTTATGAAACTGGGATGTAAAGCTTCAGCAATTTCGAATTCTTTATGGCCCATTAGATTTAAATATATTCTTTGGGGGTTTTATTTTTTTTTTTTTCTTTTCATTCCACAGCCACAATTCCAAATGTGCATGGATGTTCCCAGGTAAGTTCCCAACTTTAAAAATTTTGTAATATATCAGCATTTCAATACCAGCTTTATGGCTGGGATCATTGGTGTTGGGCAGTGGCATGTTTGCCTTCCCAAAGAAAAAATACCTATATCTGGGCAGCCATGAACCCTCATCCCATCTTGCTTTTCAACATGCAAGAGACCTTGACTCTTCATCTCTTTTACAGCACGTGAGTTGAACAAGCATTTCTTGACCTCCACAAAAACTCCTGTATGTCCCTGGCTATGAAAACAGATCTTTTACCATCTTTAGGGCATTCAGATAGATGGCAGATTTACCTATCACACATAAACACACTAGCACCCACAGCTATGGAGTGACTTGAATAAACCTCTGCCTTTGAAATATCTTCTCCTCATAAGTAAACCGACAGGTGGAACCTTGGTTTATCAGATGGAATGAGCTTTGCCATCACTTTAAATGCCTGTCAGCTCTATTTTTGGGAGAATCACTGCCTTCCAGTGGCCTCCAAACAGCCATTTATCCCAGGAACACAGGGATATCTTGCTTGGCCTGATCTTATTCTTTTATTTGTGTGGCTCACCACAAAATGAAGGTCCTAGTCAGACTCTTGTAGATTTGGCCAGATAGCATATGTTTGGTCCGAGGATCCTGGAGTTGTGTCTAATCTACATTGCTTACATAGAAAAAAAGCCTTTTCCTCTTTGCCTTCACTGCCACTTTTACCTATGTCAGTGAACATATTCTGGCACAGCAATGTAATGCATGAGAACAGGCAACTTACATTTTCTGGGTGCAAATAACTTTGGGCATGGTGCTGTGTTGCAGGGTTACTACATTTTTTACCCTGAGGCCTCACCCCCAGAGGCAGAAGGAGTTTGATGGAAGAGCAAAGTAAGGAATATGCATGTCCTTTGTGGTGAGCCTAGACCCCATCAGGCAAAGGCAAAGTCTTTATAATGGCCTGATTTTCAGAAGTTAGTTCTCAGGGCTTCATGAAGGCAGCTGTTTTCCAGTGTCTCTGAATGGGCAAGAAAAAAAATAAGGAAAAGCCGCTGCCATAATTTTACCCTGTCATGGTTCAACACGTCTGATCAGGACTATTTCACAATCTCCAGTGTTATGGTTTTATGAGTTACTAGTTTCATTTCCCTGGGCACTGTACAACTGCTTGTAAAGTGATGATAGGAGTGGATTTGTTTCTATGGCTTCCATTTCTACATCTGGACTGTGGACTAATTGACAGCACTAAAAACCCTGCAGGAGAACAAATTGTGAGAAATTAGGAATGGGGCTGTGGCCAAGCCTCATCCCTAATGGAGTGCAGCTGTGTAAGACAGGTGACCAACACTGAAAGAAAAAGAAGCACGGAATGCTGAGGTGCACTGACCAATCACAAAGGAGTGAGAGACCACACAGGTGTTATGCATGTGAGAAGCAGGGTATAAAAGGTTGTACTGGGGAATAATAGAGTGTTGAGGCTTGTAACCATCCTCAGTGTCGGTTATGTGTCTTCCATCAAAATGCCTGTGGCTTTATAACATTTACATGTGAGTAGGAGTCTCGGTTGCAGGCAGAATCAGGTCTGGACTCCTGGACAGCGCCGGTTTCCTCAGAATGGGCACTGCTTCTCACCTTGACCACGCATTCAGCTTTACTGAATTTTTGATATTTATTCTATTTTGGTAAAGTTTTTGAACAACTCTTCTGGAATAAGATTTTTTTTTTTTTTTTAATGTTATGCAAACAAAGGAGGCAATTCTGATTCTATTGCTCCCCAAAAATTTGAAAAAGTACTTGAGATGACAGATGGAGGCCAGATAGTTGTGGGTGAACAAGAAACAGTGTAGGAATCATAATAAACAGCCTAACCATTATCGGGAGGTTGTGTGGCAATAATGGAAAAAGGTGTACGTGTGTGAAGAAGATTAAGGAGTTAATTTTGACATGTGTTTATAGTAGCTTCTTCTATGTATGTGCAGCAGTGCTGGAGAAAATACAAAGGACTCCTGAAAGCATGGAATAAACACACAAAAGTGCCAGGTAGGGGCCTGTATTTTTGACCCTTGAGTAGAAATAAGCAGAAAGCTGACCTTGTGTTATCAAAGAGGAGATAGCTAGGGTATTAAATAACAAAGAAAGGACTTGAACATAGAGCAGAAATGTAATTCATTTGGGAGGAAAAAAAAAAAGGGATTGGGGAGATGAAAAGACAGGAAAGACACAGTCAAGGCAACTGACCCTCACAACAGTGTTCAGAGTAAACATGAGCAAAGCAAAAGTGCTTCTGTCTAGGTTACAGAAAAGTTCCTGCACTACTGAAAAGGCAATTAGTATCAGTTGTTAGCTTGCACCAGTTATATATTTATGTGTGGGTATGAAAGACTTTTGCAGAAATAAGGCACAAGGCTTCCAGATACCTGGGAAATGAGAGAGACATGGAGGGAGGTGTGAGTCAAGGAAAACACAGCACATGGACCTGAAGACAAGCAGCACTGCAGTGTTGTCCTGAAGCATCAGTGTGGATTGAAAAGATATTAAAGGCTGTCCCTTGGCCACATGCTGTTTAAACTGGCAGGCAGGTATCCATGAAAAGTGTCAGAGAGATCAGGACCTGCCCTCCAGGGAATGGGTAAGGAGAATAGAGGTAGATCTGTGGACTCTCTTCTTCTAGAGATGAGAGTGTTTCTGAGATAAGCAGAGGGTAGAGGAAGGTGGTAGGTACAGAGCTCTCATAGGAAACTGAAAAGAGTTGAAGAAGGTGTTCTGAATAACCCGTCACAGGGATAACTGTGGAGATGAGAGTAAAACAAGAAGAGGACACAGTTTTGGGTGCTAAGAAAAAATGGGAGCTTGGAAGAGCTTGGTTGCTATTGATGCAAGCAGATGATAACTGAAGATCAATGAAGACAGAGAAAGATTTCACTACAGTGAAAGATTTTGCTCTTCTGTAACACATTAACCTGAATACAGAGAAAGAGTGTTGACTTTGCAGCAGGTCAGGAGCTATTTCATTTACATTTCTCAATGTGTTAATTTTAACACTGAGACCAGGTGCTTTACAGGTGTATCACAAATTTTTGAGTAATTAAGGAGTAGTAACTCCTTAAAACCTACTACTTTTGAAGTAGAAAATAATTTACTGACTTCCTTACAAATAATAGTTTCCATCTCTGTGTTTGTAGGATGCATCCCAACTTTATGAAGCATTTTATATTTGATTATAACTTTTGTTTCTGACTCTACAATGATCGAATACATTCCCTATTCACCAGAGAAGAGTAATTTAATTGAATGATCTCTCCTGAAAATTTATATAACTACTTTTTAAATACTCAGAACTTAATTAAGAAAATTAGGGGATTAAAGGATTAAAATGAAGTTTTATGGGGTGGCTGAAGGGTAAAATTCTAAGAGTAAAATAATATTAAGCTTTTATAGAATTAAGACCAGAAGGAAAACAAACAGGGTGATAAAAATGAAGAAGGAAAACTAACTAAAACTAAAATGGCAGGTAACATAGAAATTACACCTATTTATTAAACTTCTAATTTGTGTTATTTATTGGCAGATTTACAGCTGCTTGCTTAGGGCATAGCTAAGTAGTGAGAATAGTATTTTCAATGAGCTGCATCCATGTGATTTGTACTAGAAATCAGTTCAGATAGTGCTAGCTGAACTACCTTAACACTGAAAAAGTTTTTATAAACTTTTGCTGTTAGAAATCATGGTTATATTATGATTAGATAGTGAGGTATGGGGGAAAGGCTGTGTAGGAAGAGCAGTCTATGGCTTTTGTTTAGCATGTTATTCAAGATGAGTCTGTGGCTCTAATACATCCATGGCAAATCTGACAGTAATTCACGAGGGACAAGAATTCATCCTCCAAAGATATTATTTGAAATGTTTAGCTGCATGTGTATGATAAGTGCCTGTAACTGCTTAGCATACAATTTTCTACTGCTGCTTTAAAAAAGTAACCCCTAGGGTTTAGCCCATCATTTGGCACTCTGTAATTATTTCTTAAAATTCCTGGAAATATGTATTGGAGAAGCAGAGACTTCACTGAAAAGGTCAGTCAAGGAAGCATGTGGAGCAATATGTTTTTTTATTGACACCTGCTGGAACACCAGAAAGTTTGCTTCAACAAATGGAACTTATCCAGAAACCTACTGTTGCTATCAATTGCTACCACTGCCCCTGCTGATCACAGGCTGACCTGCTCAGCTCTAGAAAGATGCAACTTTAGTTATCACCATCTCTCAATTGGAAAACAATCATTCTTCAATCCCTCATGAGACCACCACACTGTATTTTACACTCTAATGAGCCAGCAGTAGGTTAACCTCTATTTCATTTTCTTTGCATCTTTAAAAGAAATGAGATTTCAAAGTGCTGCTTCCTTGTACTAAAGAAACCCCAAATGCTGTATTATTTTCCATAGAAATTTTCTCAAATACTATTTTTCAGTGGAATCAGTGCCAAGGCTCTTAAAGAAACTGACACAATGCTTTTGAAGACATGGTGTGTGATTTTATGTACTGCTGCACCTCTACAGCAATTACATCTATTTTGCCTAAGCTGCCTCTTACCCCAGTGAAAATTCCACACATCAGGACTCAAGTGATATGATTGAAATAGCTCACACGATTAAATGACAGTGAAGTTTACAGATAAACAAGGTACAGTTGGCAGCAGGTTCTAGTTTTGGTGGGGTTTTTTTTGTTTTTTTTGGGTTTTTTTTGCAACACAGCTCTATGTGAGTCCAAAGGCAATTTTTAGAGCTTATAACCCATACTGTCAGATAAAAGCTGAGCAGTTTTCATATATTCACACCAGTGCTCCCAGAAGGATTTTGAGATTGGGAACTCATTGTGAACTGCTTTATTGAAAGCTGGTGGAAAAATAGCAGCAAACAAAAAAACAGCAGGGCTGTTGGAGCAAGATGTGTTCCACAGAACCCTCAGCTGTACATCCATGGTTGCCTGCTCCTGTTCCTGCTGGGCCTGAGAAAAGTTCTAATTGCTAAAGCAGTAATATGGTTTGAATACATAACATGTAAACTTGAAGTAGCTCATATGTCTTATTGGAGATAACAGAGGCTCCTTAAGGTAGGTAAACATTTTCAAGTAATAAAACTTTTTGTGCTTTCACTGTTTTTGTGAGACCTATTGGGAATGTTGGAAATTCAAGCCTGGAATGTTCATCTAGTTGAAAATATTTCTGAGGTTTGGTTTTAAAAGCTAGATTAAAATTGGTTTGTTTATATTGTATTTACAGTTTTTCAAAGTCAAAGGCTTCCTTTAGACTTAGAAGGTATAAGCATGTTTTAGCTATGGTATACGGCACTTGAAACAGGGGCTCTATTTTTTTCTCATCATTGCAGGCATATAATTTCCATTAGTTTCAATTAGATTGATGTGTTTCTATCAAAGAAAATAGTTTCTTTGTAGTGTTGCCTTAAATAATGTGGAAACTAAGATTAGAAGCGATATCTGATGGCTCCTTAGAAATCCGTGTCCAGCCTCAATAAATTTCTAAGAAAGCTTGCTGAGCATGAAGCAGAATGTGAATGGACTCTCTAACATCTAGGGTAAACACTGTAATTCTGGAAAAGAACTAATTATTTTTGAGTGGATTGTTCATGCAGACCCTGGTTCCTTGAGTCCTGACTCAATTTTTTTTTTTTTTTTAAAGACACAGTTTATGTGTTGTCTGGGTTCAAAAAAGTGTTTTCTTGTTTGTACAAGAGATGCAATCTAATTTTGTATCAAATGAAGCAGACTACATTTCATGTAACACTGGAAAGTCTGAATTAGATGTCATGACCACCTTTCTCTTGTTCTGCTGAGCAACTTCAACCACTCTGTCATATGCTGGAAAAAAACCTGGTCAGCTGTATCCAGGAGACTCCTGGAATGCAGGGAGGACAACTCCTTCGGCCAGGTGATAGTCAGACCTACTAACCAGAGGGACTGTGGCATTAGATTTGATGGTCACTTGTGTAAGTGAGTTAATCAGGGAAGGCAAGATTGGAAGCAGCCTGTGCTGCAGTGATCACTCACTGGTGGAGTCTGCAGTCTGGAAGAACACAGGTTAGGTAGGGAGTAACACCAGTGTTCTGAAGTTTAAGAAGGCAGACTTCCAGCTTTTTAGGGAGATAGTCCGTGGGATGCTGTGGGAGACTGCCCATGGGGACAAGGTAGCAGGACAGAGCTGGCAGGTCTTTAAGGAAGTCTTGCACAGAGCACAAGAGCTAGAGATTCCCAGAAGAAGGACAGAGGGAAAGGAAAGCATGAGGCCAGCATGTCTGACTAGGAAACTGCTGGTCAAACTAAGGGAAAAGAAGCAAATGCACAAGCAGTAGAAACTAAGACAGCTAACAGGAAGAGCATAGAGAAGAAGTATGGTTTGTGTAGGAAGGGGGTGAGGAAGGCCAAGGCAAAGTTGGAACTGAAATCTGGTGAGGGACAAAAAGAATAACAGGAAGGGCGTCTACAGGTATGTTAACTGGAAAAGGAAGATCAAAAAATTGTACCCTCTACAACAAACAAGACTCGTGAACAGATAGCAACAGACAAGACTGAGCTACAGTTTTTTGCTTCAGTCTTCACAGGCAGCCTCTCTCTCCACACTCTCAAGTGGATGAACAGCAGGATGGAGACTGGGAGAACAAAGTCCCTCCTGTTGTAAGAGAAGAGCAGGTTCATGACTACCTGAGAAACCTAAATGTGCTTAAGGCTGGAGCACCTGACAAGATGCATCCCAAAATCCTGAGGGATTTGGCTGATGTAGTTCCCAAGCCACTCTCTGTAATACTTGAAAATCCATGGCACACAGGAGAACTCCCAGATGACTGGATAAGGGGAAATATTGCACCCATCTTTGAACAGGGCAGAAAGCAGTACCCTGGGAACTACTGACCTGTCAGGCTTCCCTCTGTACCTGGAAGATGATGAAACAGATCCTTTTAGAAGCTGTGCTAAGGCATATGGAGGGCAGGGAGATGATTTGAGACAGTCAGCACAGCTTCACCAAGGGCAACTCCTGCCTGAGTGATCCAGTGCCTTTCTGTGGCTGGGCGGCTCCATCAGTGGGCAAGGGAAGTGCTACAGGTGTCATTTGTCTGGACTCTCTAAAGTCTTTGACAACAACATAGTTGCCCACAACATCCTTCTCTCTGGAGAGTGATGGGTTTAATAGGAGTAGGTTAGCCTACTGTTAGGTGGCTGACGAATTGGTTGGATGGCTGCATCCGGAGGGTGATCAATTGCTCCTAGTTCTGATGGACATCGCTGACTAGGGGGTCTGTACTGGGACCAGAGTTATTTAATATCCTCATTAATGACATAGACAAAGGGATTGAGTGCACCCTCAGCACATTTGTAGATGACCCCAAGCTGAGAGGGGCGTTTGACACACCAGAAGGGTGGGATGTCATCCAGAGGGACCTGGAGAAGCTGGAGAAGTGTTTCATGAGAACCTTACACAGTTTAACAAGACCAAGTGCTGCTGCTGCCCCTGGGTCAGAGCAAACCCTGGTATCAATCCAGGCTGGGGGTGAACAGACCTGGAGCAGCCCTGCCCAGGAGGCCCTGGGGGTGCTGCAGGGTGAGAGCTGAACATGACCCAGCCATGGGCACTCCCAGCCCAGAGAGCCAAACGTGTCCTGGGCTGCGTCCAGAGCAGTGTGGGCAGCAGGGCCAGGGAGGGGATTCTGCCCCTCTGCTCTGCTCTGCTCTGCTCTGCTCTGCTCTGCTCTGCTCTGCTGAGACCCCACCTGCAGAGCTGCATCAGCTCTGGGGTCATGGCACATGGAAGGACATGCTCAGGCAAGTATAAAGGAGGCCACCAAGATGATTAGAAGGATGGAGGATCTGTCCTAAAAGGAAAGACTGAGAGAATTGGGATTGTTCAGCCTGGAAATGAGGTGTCGGGTGATCTAACTGGGGCCTTTCAGTACTTGAGGGGAACTTACAAAAAAGATGGGACAAGATTATTCACAAGAGCATGTAGTGACAGGACGAGGGGCAATAGCTCCCAAATGACAGTAGGTTTAAATGAGATAGTATGACAAACTGTGTTACTGTGAGGGTAGTTAGAATAAGTTGCTAAGAGAATTTGTGGATGCCCCATCCCTGGTAGAGTTCAGGGCCAGGTTGGATGAGGCTCTGAGCATCATGGCCCGGTGGAAGTTGTCTCTGCCCATGGCAGGTGGGTTGGAACTAGATGATCTTCAGGATCCCCACCAACCCAAGTCATCCTGTGATTCTCTCCCACCCACATGACCAAGATTAAAGACTCATTTCTCCTTCCACATCCTTTCAATGCATTCCATTTTGGGGTTTAATTGAAAGTTACTGTGATATTTATTTGTGAAGCTGGGAAGCTTGTTGGCATCTCTGGCTCCTTAGAATCCTTCAGTATGACATCAGAAGAGTATTTTTCCAGAACACACACAAAAAAAAGCAGAATGCAAACTGTAATGGATGCTTGACCAGACATTTTTTCTTTTTGTACCTAGTGAAAATTCTTGGACTCTAGGGATTTCTGCACTTAAGAACATTACAGTGGACTTCCTGAAAAATTGTCTACAGAAGGACTCAGCTGAGGCTGGAGGCACTGGCACAGTGTCTGCTGTGCTGTATGCAGGGGTTGTGAATCTGATTTAAGTGTTGGGTTTCTAGATTCACCATTCTAAAGAAAAAAGGAATTTTTTACATGCTATATGATGCGTATTTGGAAATTGTCCCTCTGAAATTTTATTTTGGGTGTGGTGATTTCTGAGTTTAGTTTATGTTGGAGGCTTTTGCATCATGGGAATGAAAAAGTCTGTTCAGATAATAACAAAATGCCGAGGGAAACCAGACCCTGAGTGTTTCATAGAGTCAGTATGTCATATACATAATTAATAATATTTTGCAGGGCTGTGATTGCTTATGAACCTTGCTCATGATTTGACCTGGAAACAGCATTGGGGCTGCATTTATGCTGATGTTAACTTCTTTTAAATCAGAGCTTAGATTTGACATAACCATTTTTCTCATGGTAAATTAATATTACAAGCTAAAGACTTGTAATTTATTTAAATGTTTTCAGATCAGAATTATTTTGATGGAATTATTTGTGTATTTCGTTAAAAAGCTGACACAAGGGAGGCAAGGGAAAGATAGTAAATTGCATCACAAAGTACCTCTTTAGTAAATTTTGTCTGCTTTTGAAACTTAGAAAAGTGTGCATAATTTTGGTTAATACGTCAAAATTCCTTGTTTGAGGTAATGAAAACTACCTTCAAATTTTAGAAAACATTTAGGATATTCTTGCAAATAACTTTTGTATTAAGCAAGAATATTCACCAAAATAAATTTAATCTCATTAAAATTTAAAGGGAAAGAAAGAGAAACCTGAGCATTTTTCAAAGTTGTGAAACTTGGTGAGTTTGCAATCTTTCATTAGAACACTAGACGGTGTCTTCTGATTTACATGTAGGTAATAAGAAAATAAGTTTATACCCCAAAGTGCTGGAGCCCCAAATTCTGAGGGTTTCCTGTAAGGGTCATCAAACACTGTCTGGTCAAAGGCTTTACACCAACATGGTTCAAGCAAAGCACAGGAGTCAACAAAGGCAAATGGAGGGTTCTTCTCCTGTGGAGGAACAAAATCCCAGGCACCAGCACAGCCTTGGGCTGACCTGCTGGGGAGCAGCTCTGCAGAGAAGGACCTGGGGATCCTGGTGGACAGCGAGCTGTCCATGAGCCAGCAGTGTGTCCTGGTGGCCAAGAAATCCAATGGGATCCTGGGGGACATTAGGAAGAGCATTGCCAGCAGGTGGAGGGAGGTGATCCTGTCCCCTTACTAGGTTTGGCTGTAGGCACAAACTGAAACATAGAGTTCCACCTGAAAATGAGGAAGAGCTTTACTGTGGGAGTGACAGAGCACTGGAAGGGGTAGTCCAGAGAGGTTATGGAGCCCATTTCCCCCGAGATATTAAAAAGCCATGTGGACTTCCTGAGTACTCCCCTGTAGGGGACCCTGCTTGAGCAGTCAGGTTGGACGGGATGACTTCCAGTGATCCTTTCCAACCTCACCAATGTGTGATTCTGGTTTTGAGCCATCCTGGTGCACAAAGTGCTATATCTTCTGGTGGGGACTCACAGAGTGGCACCAGCTTCAGCCAACACCTCTTGGGAAAGGTCCTATTTTTAAGCTAAATCATGATATGAGACAACTAACTTTGTTCCCCATTAAAATATTTTCTCTGTTTTATTGTTTTTGCATAAGTGCTGTTTAATTCTGCTATGTTTAGTTATGCAAACCCTTAATGGAGGGCTTGAGAATTAAAACCTAGAGCTTCTGTGGGTTTCACTGGGATTACAATATTGCACAATAATCATAACAATTGTCAAAAAAATTTGTTTAGCTCAAAGTAAAATTACTCCTGATTGCCATCTAGTGAACCAGACTAGTATACTCTTTTTTATTACCACTGATTACTTCCTGTCTGTAAGAACTGAAAGGGATAACACGTGTCTCCCCCTCTCCATGCAACCAACAAAATCCAAGAATATGAATCTCAGACTCCTCTTCAGGGGGTGAAGAAAAAAGGGGAGAAGAATCAGGGCCATGACCATCTGCACTATTTATGAAATAAACCACAGGGAAGGATAAACATCCGCGAGCACCTAATTCTGTTGGTATTTGTGGTGTGAAACATGTTTCCCCTTTGTTCACAACTATATTTAAGTAGAATTGGCTGATTCTTTTTCATTGTACGTGAATGCTATTGGCTTTTAATTAATAACTGCCTTTTTACAGTTGAAAGCTCTCTGCGACATCTAACAGTTCCTTTTGCAGAAAATCAGTTTACTTTTCTTTTTGAATATCTCCCTAAGGGAAGCAGATTTTTTCATAGAAATGTTCAGGTCAGTCTTACGTCCTCACAGCTCCTTCGCTGATCTTGCAAACAGTCAATCATTTCCTTTCACCACGGGTTTAAGACACTGCACAGTCTAGGAAAGATTATTCCCTTTAATGCATCCATCTCCAGGGTTTCTAATTCATTCTTTGAATCATACTGTGAGCTCAGAATAATGAAGATTTAAATGCTTTTTTAAAGTCTTTTTAATGTGTGATGTGGATTCCAGCCTATCATTATTGGATAGATGGGGTCACATTAGTTGCAGACAAAGAGTACAAACAGCTTTTTATAAAGTTATGATTCTTAGTTTCCAAAGGAGCTGAAATCCACGTTCTGTGACTTATGTTACCAGGTTTTCCTGAAGTACTGTACTCCAAGGTAAATCATGAGAATTAACAGGTGGTATTTTACATTCTGAATAAATTTATAGTATTTTCTTTTTTACTTCTTCAAAGAGATTAAACAATATACAAAATCTGCTTGACACCAAAATTAAATCACCTAAATGTCTTGAAGAGAGTGTAAAGGGCGAGTGGGTAGAAACTGAGATGCAGAATAATTAGGAGTAGAGTAACAAAAACATTGTAAAACTTGAAAATAAGAACAAAAAAAAAAAAAAAAAAAACCAAACCAAAACCAAACCCACAAAAACAACAACAACAACAAAAACCCCAAAACCACACACACACACAAAAAACCCCCAAACACACACACAAAGAAACCAACACCAAAAAAAAACAACAACAAAAAAAAAACCCAAAAACCCAAACAACAACAACAACAACAAGGTGGATGTTGTTCTGCCAAGTAATAATAGTATGACCTGTGTCCTAGCCAGAGACCCTTATGGATGCTTGTATTTGAGGAGGACAGCTTTGCCAGTGCTCTGGATAGACACATGGTGATTCTATTAAGCTCCTTCCAAAGACAGCTGAGTCCTTTGTAGAGCAAGGACTTAATTTGAATGGGTGTGATCCATCCTGATTACAGATGAGACTGAAACTTTTGGGTAGATTTCAGGACAGAAATAAGAAAAAACAGACACCTGACAAATCCCTAAAAATAAATAAAAAATACCTTAAGCTCTGGTTAGAGGCAGGCTTAGAGAGGTGAAGTGGAATTAGTTCTAACAGCTTGTGCTGGAGGCTAGCAAAAAGCACATGTAACTAGCAAATGCCTTTGGGATGAGGCTGTCACTGAAATTACTGATGAACACTTCCAGAGACTGATTCAGATTATCTTCTGGCCAAAGATTTCAGACCTGCCAGGGTTATTCAGATTTGTACTGTGTTTCATCCTCATGTACATGCCTCTGGGTGTGAACTGAGCAATTTGTGGTTGCATTCTCATCAGAGGGAAAAAGAGGCTTGGACAAAGGCACCTTGAGCAGAGGTCACTGTTGTGCCTCAGCTCAAGCACAGTAGGTTTAAATATCTTTATGGGGAAGGTGGGGATCAGATGGGCAAAGTAATGCCTATCTTAACCATTTACAGAGTCACAAACATAATGGCTGTTATTTGTGCCACTTGGGTTTTCAACTACTAGCAGCCATTTTATAGCACCCATTTGCTGTGCAGAGGGGGGAAAAAAAAAGAGTTGGTTACTCTGTTTTTGAATGCAGCTTCACAGCCCAAGGACAAAAAAAAACCCCGACTGTGCCTTCCAGCAGAACAGGAGAAAAGGGCTCTCAAAAATGCAAACCAGCAGTAAGCTAAGGGTGCACAAGGGAAAGCTGACAGAAAGGATCTGACTGTTGTTCAGCTTCTTCAGTTTGAAGCCTGGTGAAAGAAGCAGAGCTGCCCAGCAGGTATAAGCAGCATTTTCCTGTTCTCCTCAGGGAAGGTAGAGCCATTTTTCACAATCTCAAAGTGAAAATATGTTTGTGCTTTTTATCCTTGGCTGGTGTTTCACTTGCAGTCAGGCCAACTTTGATGTAGTTCGCACTTGCTTTCCCTCACAGTACAAGGAAAATGCCTCCTCTGGCCTTGATTCATTCATACCCACTACTGAGAGGAGTCCTGGTTTCTGCTGTAAATTAATAATGTGTATGTGTGTGCCAGATTCTACTGGGGTATAAGATGAAATGATTTTACTTGATTAAATAAAAACAATTTGCAAAGTCTTTGAACTGATTCATGTCAGAGTGGTTTGGGTAATATTCCTGCTTCTCCACGTTATTGTAAGTGCCTTTGGTTTATAATATAAATAGAACAACTTTATGGTAAAAATTAAAGCATTTCCTTTTCTGAAGAGAGTGCTGCAGCTTATGTGAATTAAACATCGATGCTTGTATTGTAGATGTGCTTTTGGAAAGTTTTAATGCAATTATGAGTCTTACAGTCATAACAAAGCTATGACCTGTAGCTTAAAAGCAGTTGCTTACTCTAAATGAAGTGTTGAATCACAGAAATGACTCTTGGAAATGAAACAAAGTCAGATTCTCCTTCCAAGATTCATTCAACTGACAGATGAGGCACTCAGGACCTTTCAGGATTAAATGCTTTGTCATGACAGACTGGATAATTTCTCTTTTCATGCAAATGAAGCTACTGGAAATCATAGAAAATCATGCAAATCAATTCAATCAATGAGCATTTGGCCAGAACGAAACTTTTCCCCCTAGATCTTTGCTTTTTCCGCCAATTTCCCTCTTCCAAGGATGCCAGCTCTCCTCATATCGCCTCCAGCTTTTCTGTTTCAGCTCTCCTTTGTTCTCTCTGCATCCCTAACTTCCTTTCTTGTTCCGTACCTTGAAGGGTCCCTTTCCTTCCCATAGATCACCAACCTTCACAAATTTTGAGTGAGCATAATGTCTTGGAGACTTCACCTCTCTCTCTCAAATTTGATTTAAATTGGCCAGCAGATTAAAAAGCTGTTGGGGAGAACTGGCAAATAATTTTATAAGCCTCATTTTCTTAGGACACCAAACTAGAAGGCAGCAATATATTAAAGACAGATAATTAATGTATAAGGACATAACAAATTATTATTAATATTGCAGATAAATCAACAGAAAGTTATACTTCTAAAGAACTTGTGCCACTAGATGGAAACAAAATTTTATATAGCCAAATACATTTGAAGGAAAATCAAAGTAGAATCAGATGGTAACAATTAATGGGAGAGAAAGTGATTTGTAATGTATATCATTGAATGTCATCTACAATATTGTGGTTAGGGTTTTTCCTAATTGAAGTGTTCTCAGATTAATATTAGATATATATTAGGTAGATTAGATTAGATAAGATATTTAAGGATATCTCTTGTGAAAGAAGGCTAAGCACATAGAAGTTGGGCATGTAACTTTTCTAGAATGAAAAATACTCTCAGCAATCTAACTAAGCATGAAAATGGAACTATAATGCATGAAATAATGTATAAATAACAGTAATATTTTATACAGCAGTTCTGCTCCTTTTGAACCATATCCCCATAAAATGATATAGTCAGAAAACACAGTCTAAAATGCAAATTTTGAAAGGACTATGGTCAATGTCTTCTGAATGGCTGCATAATGCTTTCTTAAGTTACAAAATTTTACTCAGTAATTCCTGTAGAGAATTTTATTATTTTCCATGCTGCACATTTGAAAACTATCAAATTTGATAATTTGTGGTTGAGTTATAGCATATCTTTCAGAAGGACATTCAATTTAAAGCTCATGACTAATAAACCAATTTCTTTGTATTCCAGTTACTTGTTACAGTCATCATTAAAGAGTTGGACTATATTTGCAATTTTTTAAATTTAAAAATTAATTTTTAGTATTTTCTTATTTGTCTGCCATTTTAAAATGCAGTCTAAAGTTGGGCATTTGTGCAGTTACTTGAAAACTGTTCAAATTTTCTTCTGATTTATAGGCTCTGGGTTCATCAAGAAGATGGTTTTGTAGTCCAGGTGTTTTGAGCTGTGGTTAACTGAAAATAGAGAAGATTAAACCAATAAAGACATTTTTCTTCTTAGAGTTCCATAGAGTCAAATTCTGCAGCTTTCCTTACATGTTATGTTGTGTATGTGAAAAAAAAAAAGTCCAGCTTGAAATTCAAATTGAACTCGGAGTTTTTTAGATAGAGATTACAGTTTTCATATGAAGGCCTACCTTAGTATAGAAACATACAATGGCATGTTCATCAATAATATCTTATTCTTATAGAATTACTAACAAATGGGAAATTTCCTAGCAGCATTGCACTTTGCACTTGAATAGAATTGTAAAGCTAAACTGATACTAGGAAGAACTTTCTATGTATACTCAAGACTGATCTTTTAAAATTCTTCTACTATAGTAAATCTCACATGTTCTGCTTCTGAGGGAACTGGAATACTCAAGAAGTGCATAAAAATACTGGAAAAATGTGTGATGTTTAAACAATATTTTCTGGAAGAAGATGTTAGCAAGAACATTGCAATATGAAGTTCTAGATTCAGGAGGTACTGTTTAATGACAAAACTTGTTTAGGCAATGCCGTTTAAAAAGAAGAGTGTATTTGTGTGGCAATAACTAAACAAAAGATAGGCTACCCATTGCTTTTTCATTTTTTAATACACTGTAGCTAGGTGTTTTACCTGTAGCTAAATTTAAAATGGAGATTGGGATTCCAAGAATCAGAATTGCTAGGGAGCTGGAGTAAAGCCCATCCGTTTGGGTCTTGTTCTTGTGGAGCTAAGGATGGCATCACATTGTGCAAAGAAAGAAGAAGTGTAATTAAAGTAGATCAAATTTAGATATTTTATCCTACCTCTGATTTTAAAAGTCAAAGAGTTACTTTTTCTGTGACATATGGGGGTGTTTTTTTGCCAATCAGCCACAGGAAACTTAAGTGCTTTTAAAAGCCATAAACAAAAATATTAACACTGAGTTTTGTTTTTCCAACATACAAGCAAATAGCCATTAGGTTGATCAAAATACTATTTTCTGAGATTCAATACATCCTGACCTAGTTAGATTTCACACAGTTAATCAAAATACCTCTTTCATGCAGTGAAATATATTAATTGAGAAGGTAAAAAAAAAAATCGAACTGGGAGAATAAAGCAGCAAATCTGTATAGTTCTTATTGATGTAGAAAGTATGATAAAGCCAGTGAACTTCAAATCTTACAGTTTATTTTATGAGAGTGTATCTGCAGGACATATCTTAGTTGTGGTGTTTTTTTAGAGAAAATGTTGTGACATAGATATTTTAAAAAGTGGAAGTATAATGTCTTTTGCAAAAAATACAGTTGTACAGCAAACTGTTCTTTGTAGACAAAACATACTCTTCTGTCAATTGCTCTGTGATTTAGAGAAAAACTCTACAGACTAAAGTAACAGGTTCCTCCTACTACTAAGATGTTGACTGTAATACTAAACTCTTTTTCTTTCAAACATTTTCCACTTAGGGGTGAGAGCCATAAAATGACAAACTAAAACAAAACAAACCCTCCCCCCGCCCCCCCCCCCCCCCATTCAACTAACCAAAAAACCCAAAACAATAATGAAAAATGCAGTAAATATACTAAACTGACAATAAACCAAGAAAAAACTATAGGCCAGTCAGTCTCACCTCTATGCTTGGAAAGATCATAGGGCAGATTCTCCTGGAAATTCTGCTAAGGTACATGGACAACATGGAGGTGATTTGTGAGAGGCAACAAGTCTTCACTAAAAGCGAATCACACCTGACAAATCTGGTGGCCTTGCATTGCAGAATTACATCTGGGTGGATAAGGAAAGAGTGACTGACATCAGCAGCCTAGACTTGTGCAAAGCCTTGGACACTTCCCTGCATGACAGCCTTGTCTCCAAATTCAAGAAACATGAATCTGATGGATGGGCCACTTGGCAAATAAGGAATTGGCTGAATGGTTGCACTCAAAATTTTCTATGAAATGTAAATGCTGTTACATTTTTTGGCATTATTTCAGATTTACTTGTATTGCTGATATCACCTAGGAAGATATTGTTGTGAATGCAACAAAACTATTAAGTGCTTCCAAGATATATGTTAAAAAAAAAAAAAAAAAAAAAAATAGGAAGAAAAAATAAAGAAAAAATAAAGAAAAAATAAAGACAATTTCTGCATCAAAAATTCATGGCTTTAAATTTGATTTCTGTTTAAAGCATACTGATATAATTGACTTAATTCAATGTTGAAGTGCAGACATTGACAGTTAAAAGTAATATTCTTTTTAAGACAAATACTGTTGCTTCTCTGTTTTGTGTAATCCTAAAACCAAAACCAAAAAAGTCATTGAAACAGTTTTCTGCTGCAGAATTTGCTGCAAAAAAATGACTGTCAATAATTGTAGTTAAAGGATGATATTTTCCATACTGAAAGAGTTTGTTTGATTTTATTTTTATTAAGAAGAAAAGAGCAGAGCCTAGTTCCTTAAATGTACATTCCATTTTCCTTACAGTTTTTTCCCCAGTACCAGACTCCCATCACAGCTGTGATCTCTTGGCCAGGAAAAGCCAGAACTTGCTGAAGTTTGTGTGGGGATGATGCAGGAAGGTGTTCTGATGAGTCAGGCAGTACTTATTAGTTGAGTGGCCATCAGCAACTGCTAGCTGCATGCCACTGCTTGTACTACAACTCTTTCCACCTCGAAATACAGATTTGGATTTTTCTTTTTTGTGTAGGTACCCTTTTTCACAGAATAAATGTGAAGTCAGTAATTTCAGGAATCTTTCTTTATTCTCAAGTTAACTTGAAATGGTCAATTACTGCAGAAAAGAGCAAAGAGAGAGTCAGATAAAGCCATGAAAGAAGTGTGATTACACAAACTGAATTCATTTAAAAAGCCAGATTGAAAGCTACCATATGCTAATGGCATAATTATTATCTTTGTATATACTTTCTTTTTTTCCCCAGCTTTGATATCTGTATCTTAGTTGATACACAATGAGAAATTAACTTTTAGATAATTTTAATCAACTAGCCTTTATTTTTTGTACTGTAAACTACTACTATTACTTTTTAGATCTTCATCAGTTTTGAGCTTATAATGAAATTTTCCATTGCTGTTGCAGTATTCAGGGCTGAATGCTGGAGGTTAAGATTAAACCGCAGGTATACACATTTTCTTTTTAATTCCAGGAAAGTAATATAATGTTTGAACTGAGTCTTTCCAGGAATTTGGTTCAAAAAGTCAAGGTTAAATATATGGTAGGTAGAAACAACAGCTGTGATTCAAACTTTTTTTGGTTAAGCTCATTTTTAATTTTGGAAGCACCGATTATCCAATTGTACCTGAGAAAGCATATGAAAACAAAGCTGTAAGTACCAGTAAATTGAGCTTTATTATACAGCATTGTATTTTAAAGGCTACTCTGACTCATGGAGATTTTCAGCAAATGTATTACTAATTCAGGGCAGTGAAATGGCATGAAGTTTTGAGAAAGGATTGCCCTTAACCCTAGTACAGCAACCCAAAGATCATAGCAGTGTTAAAAGCAGAATTGAACACTTTTTTACTGTATTTGAAAGAGCAGTTCTCTTCTGTCTGTGCAACACAGAAAGACAGGCCCCATGGCTACAATAGAAAACAAGGCGGGAGTTTTTAAATGAAAGAAAACTTTGGAAAACCTTCCTAGTTAGTTGTGTGCATAAGAAAGCCATTGAGGATGAGCTTTTCTGGGTTTACTTTTACTTTTTTTTTCAAATGCTCTGTTGTTCTGCATTTCTTTGTGAAATGACTCATCTGCTGTTCTCAATTTGCTGAATCAGGTGGGCTATGTATCAAGAGTGAGGTGACAGCATGACTGGGATGACATAGTCAGCCACTATCAGGGTGTAATTCTGCGTTGATTTTCTGAGTTCTGCTTTCTCCATTGCCAGTAGTGCTGTATTTCTTCCTTGGTTTGATGCTGAGATCTGAATCCTCATCGGGGATTGAGTTTGGGAGCCAATGGCAATGAATATATTAAACTCAAACATTTGGGAGTAATATCTACAGACATGCTGGTGTGTTTACAGATGTGTAGATGTGTCTGTAGGGGAGTAGCTATTTCTGCAGGAAGGTGGGTGAATTTTATGTAGAAGGAAACAAGGTAAGTTTGGATCCTCTGGGTAAAGAACAGGGAAATGAAACGGTTTGCTTTTGTTTGGAAGTAGTTCATCTACTTTGTTCCTATGAGTAGTTTGCCAACAAGCATGAGACTTGACAAATCTAAATGCATTTAGTCCCTCTTTAGCCTTGGATACCTTTTGAAAGCTTGGACTTCTTTGTTTCCCTGTACTTTGCAGCTAACTCTCAATGAATAACTGAGCCCTGAGGTGCTAAAATAATGGATGAGTGGATAAGACTGGCCCTCCTAAATTAAATTTATTTCTGTAGGGTGGGATTATATGTGGATGAGATTTTGCAGCAGAGCTGCCACTTTCAGCAAGGTACCTTATTAATCAACTCTTCACTGCAAGCAGCTTTGAGCATTGCTGCCAAACCAGCCTCTTACCCTCAGGGAAGACTTGACATGAGCAAGCCAGAACCCTGCCAAGATGCTGTGACAGATATGCTGAATCTGCCACATGCAAACACCATCTTTTCTGGTTTCAATCTCACTAAGAATAAATGGATCATGCAGTAGTGGTAGTCATTGCTTAAAACCCGCTTGCTGATGTTCTGCATGGCTGGCTGTAAACTTTGAGGCAGGAGCTACTCACACTTGGATGGTTGTTATTCAAAAACTGCAAAATGTCAAATTGAACCTGTTGAGACACTGCACAGGGATCAGTTGTTTGCTACAGCTTTGATCTTGTATCAGCTGGTAGAGGTTTGGCATGCCCACGGTAGCTAAGTATAGGGAAGTAATCCATTAAGTTAAAAGTTGTGATACTTAGCTGCCCATGCAGTTTTGTAATTCATTGAAGAATCCTTCAGCTATCATTCTAATGGTTTGTCCCTTTTCTAATGAAGTGTCCTTTGCTGCCATGCTTTTGGTCTGAAGATCATCCACACTTTGGTACCATACCCTGACTGGTGTGGCTAGAGCTCCAAGGCACTTAGTCCCTGGCAGTCAATCACCTGCCCAACCCAAAGCCACACCATGAAGCAAAGATGCTATTTCATGCTAAGCTGCCAGGAAAGAGCCAGTGTGAACAGTCACGATATAGGTCAGGTGACTAAATGAAAGGATCAGTGCTTTCCTTTTTGCCCTTCCTTTCCTCTGGTTTGGTTCCAAATTTCAACTGCTATTCATTTTCTTGTAGCTTTCAATGTCCCCACACTTTCCTCAGCACAGTAACCCTTCAGCCATGTGTATGAGAGTTACTCCTCCTTTTGGGCAGAGTCACCAACTGAGCCAAACCTGTTGTGTGAGTGGGTGCACAACAGGTGCATGGGTTGGGGTGGGGGAAATTTGTCACCTGCCATTTCCAATGGAGGTTTCGAGATACTGCCTTCCAATTCCAGTGTGGGATTAAAAAAGACATTGCAGTAGAAAACCTTCAGTTGTCAAAAGCAACTTTATTAAAACCAAAATTCTTTTCTGAAAAAAATCCAACCAACAAAATGGAATGAAAAAAAAAATTCCCTATGAAGGTGGAAGAGACCGTAAAAAACGCATGGTCATTAAGAATATTCAGCCCAGTCAGTCTGGGATACTGCAGTGTTAATTTATTAACTGCAACACATTTAATTGGTTTTATTTCAGGGTACACACTGAACTAAAGACAATCATTGCTTTTTCAGATTTCTCAAAAAACCAGTTACAGCTTAATTTATTCCTTAATTGATTATTGATATAGATGGAAGAAAATAGCTTTGAATGAAAATGTGAAAGGCTCTCTGGGGTGAGGTCAGATTTGTTCTCCTGCCACCCTTCCACTTTTGCAGAGATTTGCCCAGAGGCTGGCTTACTCTCCATGCTTTTGTGAGTTACCATTTAACACTGACGAGGTGCATCTCTTGTTATTTTCTGGATTGTTTGTTCTTTTGGGTTTGGGCTGTTTTAGCATGAAAAAGGAAAATGTTTTTGATTTGAGCTATCTGAATCAAAGCACTAATGCTCCAAGCCCAGTGTAAGCCAATCAGTCAGAATACGGTAAACAACTACAGATGACTGTAGAACATAACTTTGAGTCATTACAAAAGGAGGTGAGGAGGTGACTGATTGGTCACTCTTGCCTCCCGAGGCAGTAGCAATGAACCAAATGCTGTACAGAGGCATGAAGTACAGATGTCAGTGAATAAATAAAATGTGCGTTCCTTCAAGGCTTCTTGTTTTCCTTCTAATGCTGTCTAGACATCACCATGTGTGAGATGACTGAAGTCAGGAAAAAAAAATCTCTAGACTTCTAGACTAATGGTGTCTCTTATAATGTTGTTTTCAACGATCCTTTTCAGAAAGATGCTCTAGCCTGATTCTGCTTGTGCAGATGGCTCCCAGCAATTCTGTTAAAAGTATCTATGATCTGACCCTTCTGGGCAAGCCTCTCCTTGTCAAAAGCATCAGCTGACATAATCACTTCCAGAAACTTATTTGTCGCTCTTTTGATCTTTCTTTTAGCCTTTCCTCCAAGGCTTTCCACACATCAGACTGGAAAGTTTATATAAATGCTTTCCATCAAATCCTGGTTGCATTCCAACAGTAAAACACACTTCAGTGGAAGCAGTATCACAGCCGTTGTATGGAAGTAATTTGTGATTCAGATTTCATAGTTGTACTAGGAAATGCTCTGGATCTTCATGTGCTTTATCTTTTTAAGAGTCAGCTTCAAAGATGTTCTTGAATCAGGGACTTTTTTATGAGTAAATATCTGGTGGGAGTTAAAGATAAGTTCATTTAAAAACATTTTATTTCTGCTACAGTACTGTGGGAATAGAGTTCCTGTGTTGGCATTAACCTCATCAGGAAGACTGAGAACCAATCTAATCCTTGGCATTTCTTAGGCACATTTGAGTGATCAAAAGGGATTTGCAGAGATTATGGTTTCTTTGTGCCATGCAAATCATGTAAATTAAATGAATTAGGAAACAGAGCAACTCAAGTAAGACTAGGAATGAGTCTGTGAACTTAAGATCCATATATTTAGAAGGCCATCAGGAGAGGTGCCTGCAACAAAACCAGTGCTATTATGAGGAGGAGCAAGTTCCTGATCATTGGTTCAGACTACTCTGGGCTAGAGTGCATAACTGTACACCTGTAAGTCAGGACAAACTAAATATTAGTAACTGTTTGCAGCCACAAGAAGATATTGTTCTATCTCCAGGGAGGGCCCAAGATAATCTCCCAACTCTGTGAGCACTGTGTCCTTTCAAGATGTTTAGCTGCAACCACTGCGGTATGGAATGCTGCATAATAATTTAATTTCTAATGCCTATATAGCTGAAAAAGCCCCAGCAATCCATGCGTTATTGGCCTTTGATTTGCCATAGAAATTAATGAGCTGAGTAATTAATTTAGTTTTGGATCCAAAACTCCTTGAGAATTCTGACCTTTTGATCAGTCTTGATCCTGCTCTTAGCACCACCATTTGCAGCGGCCTTGTAATTAATCTATGACCAATTTATTTCTTTACATTATACTTAATCACAACTTACAGATAGTATTTGAATAATAAAAATTAAAGTAATTAACTTCAATTTCAAAGCTTCATGTCTCAGAAGATACAAGACTCAAGGTGCAGGGCTGTATTACAGTTAAAAGATCTGCTGGACTGTAGATTACAGGCCTTGCCACAACAGACATGACTCTGTATGGTCCTTTACATACCTTGTTTTGTAGGAATATCATGACACCATTCAGATCTCTCACCTAGACTACTCACATGTCCTGATTTTGGCTAGGATAGAGTTAATTATCTTCCTAGCAGGTGGTACAGTGCTGCATTTTGAACCTAGAATGAGAATATTGATAACACACTGATGGTTTATTTGTTCTAATTAGAACTTACCCTAAATGAAGGACTTTTCAATTTGTCATTATGTCAGTGAACAGGACCACAAGATTTTGGGAAGGAGCATAGCATAGTAGTGCTGACCAAAACTGACTAAAGGGATATTATATATCAGAGAGTGTTATGCCTAGAACATGTACTGGGGACACCAGGCTGGGAGCTACTGCTTGCCCTGGGGTTTGGGCTGGTCATCTCTCAGCAGGTGGTGAGCAACTGTACTGTACATCACATATTTCTTATGGGTGTTATTCCTCTCTCCTTCTCCTTCTTTCTCAATGTTATTATTAATTTATTATTGTATATTATTGGCCTATTAGGAACATTGGTTAAGACAGTTCCCTGGAAAACAGTCCTTAATAACAAAGTGGCCCAGGAAGTCTGGACATACTTTAAGAAGGCAACCTTAAAGTTTCAGGAGCAGGACGTTCCTATATGCCAAAAGACAAGCTATCAGGGAACAAGATCAGCCTAGCAGAATATAATTTACATGAACTCAGAAAAAAACCCAAAGGTTTATAACATTAGAAGAAGTGGCAGGCAACCCTGGAAGTGTACAAGGTTGTCTTTAAGTCATGTAGAGAGAAAATTAGAATAGTGATCTCTCAGTGAGAACTCAACCTGGTCACTGCTGTGAATGATAATAAAATATATATACTTTATAAAGTATAAATACTTCAGCACAAAAGAAGAGACAGAGAAAATCTTTGTCCATTATTGGATGCAGGAGGAACACAAGGCTGAGGAAAAGGCTGAGGTACTCACTGCCTTCTTTACCCCTCCCTATAACCAGTGATCCTCAGGGCAACCAGTCTCCTGAACTGGTAGAGAGGAACAAGGTCAGGAAGTAGTTGAGCCATTTAAAAACTGAGCCATTTGGAAACTCATGTCTAAATGGGATTCAGATGCAATTTATCCAAGGATACTGAGGGAGGTGGCAGAAGAGCTTGCCAAGACTCTCTCCATTTTTTGTAATCAGTCCTGGTAAACCAGGGAAGTTCCCGGTGACTGGAGCCTGGCCAATGGTCACATCTACAAGAAGGGTCAGAAGCAGGATCCAGGCGAGTGCAGGTCTGTCAGCCCGACCTTGCTGCTAGAGAAGGTTATGGAACAAATCATCTTGAGTGCAATGACATGGTAGATTACAGGAGAACCAGGGGATCAGGCCCAGTCAGCATGGATTTGTGAATAGTCCTGCCTATCAACCTGATCTCCATTTATGATCAGTCAACCTGCTTAGTTGATGATGGAAAGGGTGTGGAGATATTTTCATGGACCTTGGCAAAGCTTTTGAAACTGTCTTTCATTGTGTTCTCCTAAACAGACTGGCTGGTCATGGCTTGGAGAGGGGAACTCTTCACTGCCATAAAAAGTGGCAGAATGGCCAGATCCTTGAGTTCTTTTAAAAATAGATGATCTGGAATGAAATTAAGCCAAACGAGGCAAGCATTGTATCTGACAACTGTTTATTGGTAACAAAAAAACCTCTACAGCCCTAAATAATAAGGTGTTACCCTACTGAAGAGGACTAGAAAGGGAAAGAAAAATGGAGGGGGGAGAGAGAGAGAGAGAGAGGAGACAGAGGGAAAAGAGGGCCTTAGCATGGGAGGCCGGGGAGTGCTGTCCCCGTGCAGGCCGCGGGGGCTGCGCACGCTGCCGGCCTGCGCGCCACGGGCGACCGCACACGAGGGCCGGGGATCGGGCAGGAGGAGCAGGAGCCTGGACAGGGTCACAACGAGGATCACAGCAGGGGGCTGGCTCGGGGGTAGGCAGGGTTGGTCTCTGGTGGCACAGGCAGGGACACAGGAATGCAGAAGATGCACAAAGGCGAGCAAGAGCCAGCGAGGGCAGGAGAGAGAAAAGGTAGGCCGCGGCCAGGGCAAAACCACAAGACTCAAAAAGCCTCAAATCAAAAACAAGTTTAGAAAAACAAGTCTGAAAAAGTGAGTCTCAAAAAGCCCTTGAATCACCAAGCAAAAGCACAGCCCCAAGCCAAAAGCCCACACTGAAAAAGCAAGTTTCAAAAAGCCCCCAAGGTCTGTGAGGCAGTTTCTTTGTATGCCCCTGGCTCCTGCCCAAGGCCGCCTGCTGACAGGACACCGCTGGCTCATCCCAGTGTCCCGGTGCAGTCCATTGCCGGAGAGCTTTCTGGTCTCCACGTGGCTGAAAAGTGTCTCTGGGGTACGGTGCCTTCGGTGCTCCCCTGCTGGCTGTCCGTCCCGTGCGACCCATGGAATGGTGGCCAGCGAGGTCTCCCCAGAGACAAGGCTTTCCTCCATCTCCTCCCAGCTGCCTCCTGGACGTGGCACATGCACAGCCCCTCCCCACAGGCCTTTAACAGCCCTTGTTGAGGCACTACAGAACTAAATTGGCTTCTCACAGCGTGAAAAACACCTATCACTTGTTTTAAAATTTTAAAAGTTTAATAGTAATAAAATGGTTATAAAAATAGTTGGACAATTAGGGTTAGGACAATATGAAACAATAAAAACAAAGTTACAGAGGTCTGGGTGCTTTTTTGGGCAAATAAGCTCCGAAAAAAGGACGTCAGATAGCAGAGGATTAACTCTTAAAAGCAATAGCTTGTTGAATATTCATACATCTCATACATGGTGCATAAATTCTATTCAAACAAAGAATTCTCTCTGGTCAGTGTCACTTTCTTCCTCTTAATCCCTATGATGTCTTCAGGGCTGAGCAAGGCAGAAGAAGTTGGTCTCTTCTGATAAGGGAGTAATAAATTCTTTTTCTATGAAGGATTTATGTCTCCTGTGGCTGCTATCTCTTTGCAAGTATCCCCTTCCTCTCGTTAAAAAAATATCCCACATACATAGTTCCTATTTTATGTATAAAAGCTACATTTTAACTACAAAACTACATTTACCATACTATCAAAATATTAATACAGCACTACTAATCAATACAACATTATATATATATATATATATTAAATATATTGCATAGAGCCATATAATATGCACTTTTCACACACAGTATCCTATGAAGCACCATGCATACTAACACATCTTTTTCCTTTAGACATTAAGGGTGTAATTAAACTGAACATATACAATACAGCCATTCATCCCCCATCACCAGTAGCAGAAAAATGAGTACTTTTCCATATAATTTATTGCATTTTGAAGGAACATCTACTCTAAGATAAAAAATGTGGTGATGATCTAGACTAGTAGCTCAAATGTAAATACTTATATTGGAAAAGGCCATTTGTTTCATTTGCACCTCAAGTGTTTGTACTCTGAAGACATAGAGAATAATTTTAAGGATTACAATACTTACTGATGCCTTAGTGTTACAGCTTGTATTATTTTGATGGAGTCATATATCCGACAACATCTGGTGTCTGGGAAACAAACCATAGAAAATTGTTGCAAGTTAGAAGAATCCTACACATTTTGTCATCTCAAATATTTCAGTATGTTTGAGATGTTGAGAAGGAAATACAACATAGCTAGGCATAAGATAATGGATTGCATATAAGATTGTTCTGAAGAAAGTTACAGTAATATTAAATTTAAATTAAATAGTCAAAAAAGAAAGAGAAAGATAGAAAAGAAATGAAAGGATATAGCAGGACATCAGAAAGCAAGTATGTTAAATAAGTAGTTATAACGCGCCCATGAGACACTAAAATGGAAATAAGCATTTGAGTTTAGTTGGGTGACATTTAATATGCCAGCATAGTAGTTATCCAAAGTAGTAGCTCAACTTTCTTAACAGTAAAAGCTCTGAGAACTCTTGAGACACACAACTTTTTGATCTTGGCTGGAAAACAGCATTTTAAAAATAAACACATGAACATATTGTTTCAAAATACAGTGTTTAAAATGTATGTCACAAAACCTTTGACCTTGTAAGAGAATGTAAGCCACTTGTCAATCAGTTTAGGATATTGGAAAACCTGTAAAAAATCAATTATAAAAAGTTCAGATATTTTTGTTCTTACCAATACCTTCTGAAAAATCTTTCCTAATCAACTGTACAAAGCAGTTTCAAATGAAAGTGAAGGAATTACTTTTGTGATATGAATACATATTGAACAAAATGACTAACAACTATCATACATATGGGAGTTAGGAGACAGCTTATAAGGACACATATAACAATTTTTATGTATTTAACATCAGTTCCTTTGATGAAAATTTGATTAAATTTTTGAATGGAAATGCTAGATCTGCTGGAGACTCCTAAAGGAGAATGACAGAAATGAGTAAAAGAAGCCTTCCCTTCCCTTCCCTTCCCTTCCCTTCCCTTCCCTTCCCTTCCCTTCCCTTCCCTTCCCTTCCCTTCCCTTCCCTTCCCTTCCCTTCCCTTCCCTTCCCTTCCCTTCCCTTCCCTTCCCTTCCCTTCCCTTCCCTTCCCTTCCCTTCCCTTCCCTTCCTTCCCTTCCCTTCCCTTCCCTTCCCTTCCCTTCCCTTCCTTCCCTTCCCTTCCCTTCCCTTCCCTTCCCTTCCCTTCCCTTCCCTTCCCTTCCCTTCCCTTCCCTTCCCTTCCCTTCCCTTCCCTTCCCTTCCCTTCCCTTCCCTTCCCTTCCCTTCCCTTCCCATTTCATTCCTCTGTCTCTCACACAGTAAATATTTTCCTGATGTTCAGGTTGAACTCCCCCATGTTTGAGTTGGAGCCTGGTCAGTCCTCCTGGGGATATCCTTCCTTCAGATACTTGTGAACACTGATGAGCTCCCTTCTCAGCCTCTTCTCCAGGCTGAACAGGCCCAGCTCTCTTAGCCTTTCCTTCTAAGAGAGATACTCCAGTTTCCTGGTCATTTTCACAGTCCTCTGCTGGATAGACTTGTAAAGACTCAAAGAGAGCAATGAACTGTCAAAATAGTCTCAAAGAAAAAGTTCCTGTATGATAAGCACAGATGTCAAACAGGAACTGATTAATTGCAAGATTAAATGGAGGTTTGTTTAACAGTAACATTTACTGTTAAACAAAATCCATACTCTTGACTTTGGCGCATGGTCTCATTTCTACGCCCTTTTGGGCTGAGGCATCTTAATAATTGGATCCTAACATTGCTCCAGGAGCTCCATGTCTCTCTTGTCCTGAGGAGCCCAGAACTGGACACAACAGTCCAGAGCTGAGTACAGGGAGAGGATCACCTTTCTCCACCTGCTGGCATGCTCTTCCCAATGCCCCCCAGGATACCATTTTCATTCTTGGCTCTATGGCCACACTGGTGGCTTAAGGATGTCAATTTTGTCAATTTTATAGGCAAAGGAAGTATATTCTTTTTCCTGCTGCGATTACCTAATTTACCTTTTGATGCAGAGCTGGAAATACGCATCAGTTATCTCTAGCCACCCAATCTTTGGACTTCATATTAATATTGGTGCCAAAGTTGCCAATTAATGTGGCCAGCAAGAAAATATCTAGTAGCCAACAGATACTCTGAGATCATATCTGCTCTGATTGAAAAGAGAAAACAATAATTTTAAAATCTAGGTATAAAAGGTTTCAGGTCCTATCAGCAATCCTTTTTAACAAATTTTCATTCTGATTTGGGACAGATATATTTCATAAGAGGTATTGAGTGTGTATGGTTAATGTGGAAGTGCTGGGCATCTTCATCAGCAAACCATGTAGCCTGTATTTACTCTTCTTCATGACCTTCTATATCTTGGTTGCTATGTTAGGCCCTGAAATTTGGGAAGTCTGAGACTGGATTCTTTTCTTTGGGAGAAATAGCTCGTGCCATTCCACAAAGCTCATTCTAGGACATAAATAGCTTTGCTGTTGCTAGTACAGACTGCATGTACTGTTCATCTAAACAGCATCATAGGAGATAAAAGTGTTCAGAGGTATAAAGAGGCAGAAATCTACATCAGTCAGCAGTTTGCCCTTTCCCTTCTTTTTCTTTTTGTTTTGAATAAACTAGGTTATTAATAATCTTCGTTTCCTTTCCTCCTTATTATGCAAGTTTCTCCTTTTCGCTTTGTTCCATTTCCTTTCACCTGCCATGCATTTCTCTGTATAGACACTACGCCTTTTTTTATATTTACCTGTCTTATGCAGAGAAGCCTGAATGCTGACTTGATGCAATATCAAGTTTTTATTTCCACTCTTTCCAGTAGCATTCAGAGGATGTAATTCTTGGTGCCCCAGGATTCATTTGGCCTTTCAAAGGCGTGCACCTTTACTGAAAGCATTCTACCCACTGGCTGCATAGCAGGAATGGGAACGAACATGCTACAGTATCCTTTGACAGAAAAAGGCCCGAATAAATTAATAGCTCAAGCAGGCCTTTGGCAGTTTCTGCAGAATTTCCAGCCCCATGGGACAAGGTAGTTCATCTAAAGCCCTATGTGTCTGACATTCTGTTTTCCTCAGATATATGGCCAAGCAATGATGCTGATATGTTTTTCCTGTTTGCAAGCATAGTTAAATTGGGTGGTAGTTGTAGCTAGCAGTTGAAGCATAAGCTCTGCAGCCATGCAGACAGGTAGCATCATAGAAAGAGCAAACCATGCTCTTATTTGGGGCTTGCTTGCATAAAGGCGTAGGATTTTGAAATAATCACAAAAACTCTTCACTGTCACACTCAAGCTGCTATTGGAGGTTCCTGACATATGAAAGAGACATTCTTTTCCTTTAAGATAGCTGGGATATCTCAGTTCTAAGGATTAGATATTGTGAAGAACTAGTACTATTTGGTCCGGACAGAGTATTGAAATATTAGAAGCTGCTTATAGGAAAAATCTTGGTGGATGCGTTTACACTTGGTTGTTTAAAAAAAAACCTAACATTTCTGCAGCACCTAGAGATTTAAAGTTTCTTAGAAAGAACAGCTAATGAAGGGAGTTCAATACTTAGTTATTGGTGTAAAGTACTTCAGATTAATTTTCATGTTTTCTGCTGAAAAATGCGTGGTGCAGCCGTAGGGTAAGGTTTTATGGCCAGGCATTGTTGGTCACAATGGTCATGGTCTATTCTTCTCAAGGCAGGAAAGGCAGAGCTGGGTGAGTGCCATTCATGGATTGTGTAGCCAGCAGAGACCAGTGTTCCTTGTGTCTCCTCTGTCCTTTTTTCTGCCATAGCAAGGGCAGATCTTCAGCGTCTGTGACGGGTGTTAATGTACAGCTCACAAGTTGCTCCAAGAAGACCCTTGGCAGACTAACACAATTTTTGACATCCCTTATCCTTTGCCAACAACTCTAGGTGCTGAGTCAAGAAAGTGCCCTAGAAAATGAAATGAGATCCAGCTTACAATTTCAATTCTGTACAGTTTTACACATGTGAATCATCCAATGTACATGGAAGTAGTTACATAATTTTGAAATTATGGGTTTTTCCAAATAATTTGGTTATTTTAAGTGCATGGGAGAATGTCTGTTTCTCTTTTCCTTCTGCCTTTTTTCTTTTTTTCCCTAGTGAAAAGCATTTTCTCCTTGAATATCATGGACTGTAAGAATAAGAGACAATATTTTTCAAGATTCCAATAAAATTTGTTTTATGGACATGAAAGACTAGTGAGACTTTTAGAAAGTGAAAAAGTGTTTTCTTCACCTTTAAGGACTTGCATACTTTCTTGGCATGCTGATTTTAGCTGGGGTAGAGTTAAAGTTCTTCACAGTGGTTGGTGTGGGGCTGTGTTTTGGATCTGTGCTGAGCAAAGAGTTGAGAATATGATGTTTTTGTTATTGCTGAACAGGGCTCACACAGAGCCAAGGTCTTTTCTGCTTTTCTGCCACACTGGCATGGGAGATGGGAGTGCCTGGGAGGCTGGGAGGAGACACAGACAGGACAGGTGACCCCAACTGACCAAAGGGATATTCCGAACCATGTGACATCATGCTCACTATATAAAGTGGGGGGAAGAAGGAAAGGGGGACATTTGGAGAGATGGAGTTTGTCTTCCCAAGTCACCATTATGTGTGATGGGGCCTTGCTCTCCTGAAGATGGCTGAACACCTGCCTGCCCATGGGAAGCTGTGAATTAATCCCTTGTTTTGCTTGTTTTATATGTGTGGCTTTTGTTTTCCTTATTAAACTGTGTATCTCAGCCGAGGGATTTTCCAGATTTTACCCTTCTGATTCTCGCCCTATTCTGTTGTTGTGGGAATGACCAAGCAGCTGCTTAGAGGTTGGTAGCTGTGGTTAACCCATGACACTTGGATATGAAATTTTGTTAGGTATTGTAACAGAGAAAGCTAATTTTAATTTGGAAAACAACAACAATGCTTGAAGGAGAGACTCACACAATTTTTTTGCACTTAGTTTCAGTTCACAGAAAGAGTAAAGGCATAAAGAAGGAAAATACACAACAAAATATGACACCTGAGAGATTTCAAGCATGTAAGAACACCAGATAGGCGTTACAGGCACTGGTGAGGAAAGAATACCATTGAAACACAAGAAATCAGATTTTAGAACTACATTGGAATAGGATGGAATTGATATAGCTGTCACAATCCAGTAAATTTCTTTTTTTTTTCTTTTTCTTCCCTTTACTTACTAACTCTGTTTGCCTTGAGTAACAAGTTTTTCTCACTTTTGCCCTTCTGAATTTCTGTCTCTGTCTTAAACCCTGGAAAATGCAAAAGTGAAAATGAAGTACACAGACATTAGTAAATGGAAGTAAATAAATTATATTGGGTCCCAACAGATTGCAGAACTCTAACATGTGTTTATAGTACAATGGGCAGCGGGCTAAGGGTAAGACCACTACTCTCAGACTAAGTAATTGATAATTGAACAGATAATTGTATTGCTGGAAGTTGTGGACAGTGATCCTCATGTAACTTTTTTCCAGAAGTTCCTATGGCTTCTGCTGGAATGTGTGGCAGGAGAGAATCAATGTGTGCACTCTTTCTTGAGTCATTCTATTAGCAAATCACTACATGTCTAAAAGGATATGTGCACTGACTTGTAATGGTCAATTTTCATGTACTTACACTTAGTACAGACATATGTGTTCAACAATATAAAGAAAGGGAGTACCAGAAAGGACCAAATAGAGCTTCTGGTAAGTAAGAAACAGTATCAGTATGACCAGAACTCAGGGAGAGCTGCAGTGTTCAGGAGAGAGAGAAGTAAGTTTAAAAGGGATATTACACATTGATCACATTCTATCTCTTTAAAATGGGGATGGCACGAACCGATCTTAGTGCTTTGAAATGGCTGATGGATATCTACAGAGCTCATACTGTCTCTTTGGATATTTTGGAAGAGATGACAACTGACAGGACTTTTTCCCCTCTTGCCCTGTGGGACTGGGTTTCTCATACAGATATATTACTTAGAGAGGCAAATGTAACCATGTTTTTTACTTCCCAGGTAAAGATTAGTAAAAAGGCACTGTGAACAAGGATAATTTAATCTTAAATTAACTAGACAGAACCAGGCAAAAGATTTTTAATTTCAAAGGAAAACTGAGAAACTTAGAATATTTAGAACTAAAAATGTAAATGTTTTGTGGAATTTTTATGGAATCTATGAAGAAAAGAGTCCTAATTTTACATAAAAGACCACCACATATTAATATAAGGATATTAATATAAGGATAGTAAAATAAGCAGATTGCCCAAAAGGAATGCATTAATGGATTAGACAGTAAGAAAACACATAGCAGAAATTATGGCAGTAGAATGAGAATTTCATAATCCATCTCTGTTTAAATCATGTGCTGTCAGCTACCTAGAGACCTAGGGAAGAAAAATCTGCCCAATTTTTTTTAAAATATTGACCTATGAGTAATTTATTTTTATTCATGATCATCTACCATTCAAAGCTTTCATATTAATTTCACTTTTCTTTTATTTCTTTCTTTGTTGGCTTTAATATTCTATTTTTTCACCACAATATTTCAGGTTTTTGTTGCATTCTTCTTTGTTTCTCCTATGTGGAGTTCACTGAAAAGAAAGAGTCTCTCTATAGGAGCTCCAGAAATAGGTATTACAAAGACAAACTGTGCAATGCATCAAGATATATTTCTCAGAACCATATCGCATTTGGACATTTGGTGTATTGGTATAGAGATAATTTTATCTAAGGCAATAACATAACTGACATAACAACAAAATATCTCACATTGTTTACATGATTTTGGAGAACTAACCCATTTTCAAAGGAAAATGTATTTTGTTGTCTAACAACGCCAAATTTTGGGCATAATTTCTTGTGTTTCAACCTTAACATGAAATGGTGAAGAAGATATGGATTAAGCTATGCATATTACTAAATTATAGATGACCCCCCCAAAAAAGAAGGATAAAAATGGAGTGATATCTGTGTTTTGGATGTGTCCTGGTTCTGGCCAGGACAGAGTTAACTTTTTTCAGTAGCATGGCTAAATTGGCGTGGCAAGGAGGTTATTCTGTACCACTGCACATCTTTGTCGGGGCTGGGATAAGGAACTCTCCCAGGCATCTCAGAAGGAGGGCAGGTGGCCTTTGCTGTTGAGCAAATGTGGGGGAAGAGGGAAAGTCAATGTTCATTGTTGCTCTGTGTCTCGGGTGAGCATTTCTGCATGTAAACCACACTCTCTCTTTTGTATGCTTTTGTTACTAACATTGTTGCCATTACTATTCACTTTCTTATCTCATTGCTGTTTCCAGTAAATTGTTTTTATCTCAACTAATGGTCTTCACATTTTGTGCGTCCAATTCTCAACTTCATCCCACTTCAGTGAGAAGAGGAGAGGAAGGGGAGGTAAGACAGAAGCACCTGGTTTGCAAGAGTCTTGGTGGAGGCACCACTGGATTGGAGAGTACCATTCCTATAACATGACAGGATGTCATTAACAGAGCTTTTATAAAGGGTATTTGCTTTGACAAGTAACAGACACAATTAGCAGCAAACTAAAGGGAAAATTGAGCTCTGAGCCACAGGAGCTATACTAATGTTTGTGAAAGGCCTTATTTGACATATAGGTAAAGCCTATGTGTCTGCAGAGCCTGTATATTTTAACATCAGTGTTCAAAGCAAAGGTGTTGTGCCCCTCTGAGTAGGACTCAAGGGCAGAGCCAGGACTGCAGTTGATTGACACTATAAAATGTCCATCTCGATGCTGCAGAAAACTACAGGGCAATGGACATAGATTGGAACTGATACAGCAGCCAAATAATAGATGTCTGATATAAAAGATAACTAAATCAGATCATTTTTGTTGTGCCACAAATGCAGCCACTGGCATCATAAGTAGTGACTAATCAGAATGACAGAGATGTAATTAGAGATAAATTGATTGTGGCAAATCTTTCTGCAGATGAATAATGTGGGAAAGGTAAAAAAATATCTCCCCTTATAAGCTACTCTTCATCTTCCAAGGAGTCAATGGAAGAAAACTCCTCAGAATAAAAGTTCCTGTGGATGTTTCCTGTGGGAAAAAGCTCTTCAAAAAGCAAAGGCAGGAGGCAAAACAAAGTTGTACATCATGATCATGACTGATGCAGATTCTGGACTGAGCCTCAGTCTTTGCAAACTAAGAGACTAACTTATGCAAAGAGAGTGGCATTGGCACGGGGAGCATTTGAAAGGACGAGACAGGCAACTCCACTCTGTAGATGTGGCAGGTTTGAAAGCCGTGCTTGTGGTAGGGAGTTTCATGTCTTCAGAACTGCCGACACAACCTTTAGCCTTTGATTGGTACTGTGGTGAGAGGTTGCAGGAGCACTGGGGCTGATTTTGAAAGGATATGTACTTTTCATGGGACTGTAGGAAGTGTACAATGCTGTGAACTGTTGCTGCCTGTAGAGATGAGGTTGCTAATGCAGCTGCAGTGCTAAATGCAGTAGGCGTATGTCCTGGTTTAGGGCAAATTTGGGAGAGAACCCCTGAATAGGATCCCTCTGGGGAACAAACCCAAACGGCCCCTCCCCCCAACTGGTCCCATAAAGAACTTCCTCAGAGAAAAGTGGAAAAAACCTATTTTACTTAACAAACAAAGTTGCCACAAGTACAAAGGATGAATAATATGAAACAATAAAACCTCTCGTTCTGGAGTGAGATGGCAAATTGAGAAAGTTCTTGCTGTGGGTGTAGCTCGGCTCTCTCTCAGTCTCTCCTCAGTCCCAGTCCCTCCGGTGCTGCTGGAAAATGCCGAGGCCCAGGCCCCGGTGGGCTGCAGGTGCAGCCCCCAGTGCTCCCCTGGGTTTTTTCAGTCCAGAGCAGGTTTAAACAGTTCCAAGAAAACAAAACAAAACAAGACAAAACACAAAACAAAACAAAAAACAAACAAAACAAAAAACAAACAAAACCAACCAACAAACAAAAAACCCCACAAAAAACAAAATACAAAAAACACCCCCCCAAAAACAAACAAACAAAAAACCTCAAAACCAAAACAAAACCCCCCCAAAACAAACAAAAAAACCCCAACAAAACAGAACAAAAAAACCCCAAAACAACAAAAAACCCCCAAAACAACAAAAAAACCACCACCACCACCACCAAAAAACCCCAACAAAACAGTCCAGGGAACTTCTCTGCCCTAGCTTGCTAAAACTAACTAAAAGCAAAAAGACCTCTGTCCTGCAGTCTCTCCAAGCCTCTGCTGAACACCTCCTCCGGAGAAGAATGTGGAGGAATGAGGCAGTTTTCTCAAAACAAACTCTGCACTTCTCCTTGCTCCCCATTTGCTCCCAGAACCAGTCTTAAAGGCACAGAACTCAATACACAGCACAAACAGAACAGACAGTCGGGGATACAAGCATCATAAAGTCGCCCTAGGACAGCATACAAGCCACACTCTGACAGTCACCCCTCCATCTTATATTCAGGGCAATAAACAACAGCAGCAATAATACACAGCTGAAGATACACTCAATGTTGCAGGGTTTTTTAATTGAAGTGTGTACATTTTCTAGTTTTATGTGTAAATTTGGAACTTTGTTTAGGTTAGGGAAGGTCAGTATCTACTTGGTTCCAGAAATCCTACCAGTTCAGCTCCTGAATGATTTTAGACACAGGAGTTTCAAAACTCACTGTGGATGCCACTCTCTGAATTCAGAGATCCTGCTGTGCTTTTGAGCTCTACTCACTTTGTAATAAAACCTAAAGGGCTGTCTCTACTATAGCAAGTAATAGAGAAGGTTTTTTGCAGCCTTCAACTGTAGTCTAATTCAACTGCTCTGACACGCAAGTCAACAGACATGCATCTCTCCAGTTTCACGAAATGCAGTGGATCTGTTGCAACAACTCTTCTTAAGTTTTGATATTGCGGATATTGCCAGGATGCTTTGAAGTATTTTTGATATTTTACCATACTTGGGTATTTTACCAATACTTGGTGGCCAGTATGCACTTGGATGTTAGTACTTCATGGGTGACTGCTTTTCAGCACTTCAAATTGCCTCTTGATGGGTAGTTTTAAGTTGTATTTGATCTTTATTGTGGTGATGGTCTTCTGACACCTTCTGTCCTCATGAATGTGTACTACTCTGTCTCACTGTTTCTATTAAGTGGCCCTTTGGCTTTGAAAAACTTCTAAAACTTGAGCCTCAGTGTGCAATGCCTATCTAGAAAGTTCATGAACCCCAAGCTGTACTATCATGCAATATTTTTAGAAGTATCTTTTCTTTCATTATTAATAATTACTATTTCTGAAGCTCTTGGAGACTTGAAGTGAAAATGTCCTGAATGAAATACCACCAGTAGAGGATTGTAGGGGAAGGTATTTTCATTAATATGTGTTTAAACTTTAGGCAATTTTGATTTATCAGTCTTCCTCCTATTTCATGCTTGTTACCCATTAAAATATGAAGTGAATAAATGACATGCATGACAACAGATTCATATAAAACCATCTTCTTGGAAAGCAAATTTTTGGCTCTTGCAAGTCAGCATTCATGACCAAAAGGAGGAGAGAAACCTGGATGGGACAGTTACAATCTATGCCACATCTAGCAAGTATGATCTGAATTTCAAATGACCTCATGTATGTAATAAACTTTAATTTATCTTCATCATTAGAGAACACAGAACAGTCACAAGATCTATACAAAGGAATTTAGTAAAGTTTTTTTATAGGCTAGGACTTGCTTAATAATGCTTCCACTTGGAAACAAACTTTTATAAGTGTACATTATAAAAACTAGAAGCAAATTAATTATTATAGAACTAGGAGTTAAATAAGTTCAATAAATAAGTTCAAATATGAAAGCTTTCTTAGCAGTACGTGTTTTCTGCTATCTTCCTAGGTTTTTTTAAAGATGTACAAGTAGGAAACTATCCCCTTTAAGCTGAACATAATAACATGTATATATATATAAAGAATATAAAGCAATTTGGCAAAGGGCTGCAAAACTTCACTATTAAGACTTCCAGCATGGCTGATATCAACAGTAGGTAAATGCTACTCCTTTTAGCTTTTATTTCATGGTTATGAAATTTCCTCATTTGTCCTTGTGTCACAGTGACGTTGAGCTCGAAACTTGCTGTACAGCAATGACACAAGAGCAGGGAAAGCAGGCAGAACTTCCCCTCATGCGGGGCGGGGTTGGGAAGGCACCTGCTAAGTGAGAGAGCAGCTTGCAGAACACAGAAGCCTTCCTGGTGCAGCTGGATTTAATTTGGAAGAAATGGCAGCTGGACTGCCTCTGTCACTGACTCTTTATTCCCTTCTACACTGGCTGACCCTGTCCTGACCTTTGGTAGGCTTTTACGGATACTCAGTTCATCTTGTAGCGTCCTATCTGCAGAACACCTGATGATACCTAAACATAACTGAAATTGAAATTTAATTTCAGAGCTGTGCTTTCCATACATAATGATTAGCAGAATGTAGAACTCATCCAAAAAATAGTCCCAGATATCCACAGTTAGTATTCTTTAAATTAGTGAAATGTTTTGACCTTAATATGTCCCTTTCCGGTTTTCATCTGTAAAAGGAAGGAAGCAATATCACTTAGTCTAGGTACTTCATGAAATGCTAAAATGACATAAAAATCATCCTAGAAAACATGTGATTATTATTCTGAATAAAATTGGGTCCTAGATTCTTATTACAATTGGTAATGGAGACTAAATTCTATTAGTATTGTTCTGTTGGGAACAGTGGATGACTTAGAGATCTTATAGGAGAAATTTCTATGGTTATACAATACATAATAATAATAATAATAATAATAATAATAATAAACAATAAGAGACAAAAATGTTATAACTTATGGAATGTATTGTTATCAATGTTGAAGAATTTAAAAATAATTCTTTGATCTGTATGAATACACTGAGTGTTGGAACAGATCTACTTTCAATCGTTGGAGGTATGTGTTTTGTGTATGTGCACGCTCCTTGAGCTGTACTCAGATTGCACAATATTAACTTCTCAATTTTTTTTACCATTGCAAGAATTCTTCAGCTAGAGCAAGCAGAACTTATTTCAGTAGCATACATCTGCTACTGAAATAAGGCAAACCAAGGATAATTGTACTGCTTTTAATAAAAATAGAATATTTTGTAATTCATAATAACATTATAGCTATGTTTCTAGTATGCTGACATAGCCAGTTATAGAAACATGTATTTAAGCTGATATTTAGATGACATCAGTATTGTGCAACCTTTAGCAGATATTAATAAATGGCTAATACTAATGGAAGAGTAAAATCCATGCGCAATGCTAAATTTCTTCTTGCTGCAAGACTTAAAACTAATGTTTTCACTTAATTAGAAATCTTTTTATTGTGAGAAAATATCAACTTCTATTTGATTTTCTTCTCCTAGGTAGGGAAAATATTAGATATTAATTTTGATTTGCATCTCAAACTATCTGAAATTCCCACATTTATCCTTAATTTATTTGAAGAATATAATGTCTGAATTAAAGATAAGGCTCATAGAGTTAATGACCTCCAAGTCCTCTGAAATCCTGAATGTTTATATTGGAGTTTTCCTTTTAGACACAAATAAAACTCTGTTGTTTGCTAGATATTCTTATGGCAAAAAAAAAAAAAAAAAAAAAAAAAAAAGATTCTCAGCATTTACTTTCAGATGTGTAATCAGTTTTACTCAGAGTTAGAAAACATGAGTGAACTGGTTTTCTATAGATAAACTGTAAACAATATAAGTGTGTGATTAACTTAGCAAGACAAGGCTCCTAAATATTCAAAATCACACTTGGTACTTTTGAAAGGCCTTCAAACCCCAAGACATTTCCTTGCCATATCTCTAATTGTAAGTACAGGCTGTTACTTCAGCTTCAGTGGGGTTGAGTTCAAAATCCCAAGTAACAGAAACATTGAATGTTAAGAAGTTGATTGAACCTTAAAGATCATTTAGTACGAGCACCCCTGCCATGGGGAGGGGCACCTCCCACTAGATCAGGCTGCTCAAAGCCCCATCCATCCCGGGTATGAACACTCCCAGGGCTGGGGCATCCACAGCCTCCCTGGGCAACATCTTCCAGTGTCTCACCAGCCTCACGGTGAAGAATTTCTTCCTAATATATAAATAAAATTTTCCTTGTTTCAGTTTGTACCCATTACTCCTTGTCCTATCAATAGAGTTCCTACAGAAGAGTTGCTCCAGCGTCCCTGTAGGCCCTTTTGGATACTGCATGGTTGCTATGAGGTCCCCATATAACCTTCTCTTCTCCAGCCTCAACAACCACAACTTTCTCAGCGTGTCTTCACAGGGGAGGTCTTTTATTCCCCTTATCAGCTTCACGGCCTTCTCTGTCTCACTCCACCCGTTCCTTGTCATTCCTTTCTTGGGGACTCCAGGCCTGGATGCACCACTTCAGCTGGGATCTCATCAGAGCAGTGTCGAGGGGCAGAATCCCCTTCTTCAACCTGCTGGCTGCGTTGCGTTGGGTGCAGCACAGGACACAACTGGCTTTCTGGGCTGTGAGCACACGCTGCTGGCTAATGTTCAATCTTACATGAACATTCACCCCAAATCTTTCACTGCAGGGCTGCTCCCAAACACTTCTCTGCCCAAGCGGTTGGTGTGTCTGGGATTGCCATGACCCAGCTGTAGGGCCTTGCACTTTGCTTTGTTCACCCCATGAGGTTTGCACTGGCCCAGCTCTCAGACCTGTCCAGGTCCCTCTGGATGCCATCCCTTCCCTCCAGTGAGTCGACTGCCCCACACAGCCTGGTGTTATAAACAAACTTGCTGAGTCAATATACGACATCTTGATATTTAGAATTGCTTTCAGCTGGTCATAAATTTATTCTAAAATTGCATTTCTTGTTATAATTCAAACTGCCAAATCCTTAAAAAATATTATTTTGTGAGACAGTTTTGTTAACATGAACATCTCCAGACAAATATTAAGCCCTGAAAATAAGGCTTCAGCTGACAAAAGAATCTCATTTTATATTCTCTCTTTAGTGGCTGATTATTTTCCTGCACATAATAAAGAAGCCATTAATGTATAATGAAAGAGACAGCTTCATTATTTTCTCTTTGAAAATTTTTCTCTTTTAAAAATACATACTTAACCATATGGGGCCTTTTGTACACAAGGATTTTTTCTTGCTAACAAGTTTGGTGCCAATGGTATGCTTACTTAGCTGTCATATTACTTACAGTTGAGAAATACCCTCTTGAATAGCTATAAGAAGGTCAAAATCAAAGTGGCTTTTTTGTCTCCTTCAACATCACACATCCCATGAAAACTCTGCTCCTGTCAGCAAGTGGCCATATAGGCTGTGTGTGTCACTAAAAAAGCTCTTTTGTTTATGGCATGAAGCAGACTCACTGAAGTTCAAGTCTTACTTGAAGTTATGCTCAGCTAGGGCAGAATTCTCTCCAGGTAACAGCTGAAAAATATGTCTTCACATATATCCTAGCTGGCAAATGCATCTGGAAGGAAGTGCATTGCTTCTCTGAATTGCTTGTAAACGTTCCAGCTGCTGCACTCAAAGCTACAGCTGATGCTGAGTCAAAGACAGGAACGGAAAAGCAACTTTTTTTAGAGAAATTCTTTGTGCTGACAGTCTCGCCTCATGAGAAAAACACGACTCCTGTAATTTTTCATTGTATTATGCAGCTAAGTTCCCCCACTATATTAACATGTCTGTCACATCTCATGTCTTCTGTGTGGTGACGCAGGTAAATCCACAGGTTACCTTGCGGTGTGTAGCCTCTCTCTTGAGCAGGGGGATGCTTCTCCCAATAGCAGAGACTGATTCGCACTGGTGGAGCGTGGGACATTTCCTCTCTAGCTTGCTCAAGTCATTTCAATCTGTCATGTATTGAGAGCACTATCAGTCAGAAAACCAGTATGTGTGTCTGTGCTTTGGAAATCTGACCTTTAGGCTGCTGATCACACATTTCTTACCAAACTCAAAGCCTTGCAAAATCAAAATGAAAGACAAGGATATAGTCTTTTCACTTGTTCAGGGGAAAGGTGTCTTGTAGTTTTCCCCATGAGACTAGACGGCCGCCGATGGCAAAAGTAAAAGAATCTGCTCCCTGGCACCAGGTTGGGTATCACAGCTTTTATTCTCAAATCCAGCTCTGCCTGCTGGAGAACTTTCCTGATGACTTCCTGATGCCAGAGAGAGCTGGCCCCTCCCCCGTCATGGCTTTTTCCCCCAGGGGGCAGGGCCCAGAGGCAGGGCCCAGTAAGGGAGAAGTGGGAGGGGTACAGGGTTAGGTTACATTTCAGTGTGGGAGATGGGCACAGCTGGGCAAGGACAGATACGCAGAAAAAAACATTACAAATCTGATGAAATATAAACCCAATTAATGCATTACAACATTTCCTTTCCTTATTAAATTAAGAAGGAGGAAGGCTCAGTTTGTGGGAGATGCTCAGAGTTCAGACCTTGAGTACCTTTAAAGCTGCAAAAGAAAAATGACCTTTAGTGCAAACTGTTTAGAAAGACACTGTCAAGGAATAATGATAATTAGAAGGAGAAGGTTTGGCGCTTTCTCCTCCTCCAGGCAGCACTGGCCACTTGTGGGCCCTCTGAAAGTGGTTTTAGGGATGAAAGTTTTAGGGAGTTTTAGGGAGTTTTAGGGAGTTTTAGGCAGTTTTAGGCAGTTTTAGGGATGAAAGGTTTCACCCACTCAGCTGGTACCCACTTGAGACCTGGGGGCGTGGACACATAGGCGTACCCACGACCCCAGGTGACCTGATCATGAGGACTTTTTGTTTCTCTGGTCACTGGATGCTTTACTATCATATCCAGTGACTTTTGCTGAAAGGCAAAACTGGTTAAAGCAGGTTTATTTAGTTTAACACTTACATTTTCTATTTTTTTTAAAAAAATTCCCTTTGAACCTTTGAGACCTCCCACCCCCATTGTCCCAAAAGTCCAGAAACTGCTTCTTTAAAGGGCATTGAGATGCCCAATGTCCAGCCTGATCACACAGGAGACACGTTCTTCTCTTGGGTGGTGGCCGTGGCACTGGTACAGGAAGCACGGTGTCTGCAGTAGCAGCTTTCTGTGGCAGCTTGACTCTGGAACTGTGGTTTTGATGAGCCTTTTTGAAGGGAATCTTCCTGGCACACACCTGGAGCATGTCATGTAAAGTTGGAGCCGGTTCTATAGACAGGCTGAGGATAGCTGCCTTGCACTGTTTGTCTACATCGGCCAGAGCCATCTCCTCCAGGACCTGTTCCTGGGCTCCCTCATTCTTAACCTGTAACTCAATAGCTCGGGTTAATCATTCCAAAAATGTTACTAAAGGTTCTGATGGGAGCTGCTTCATTTTACTGCAAGGTTGGAAAGACTTATCGGGCTGGGTTGCTAATTGAATTGGCAGATTCTTATTATCAACAGCCGTTTCAGGATTTTGCCAAAGCTCCAAAAGCAAATCTTTTTGGAGGTCTAAGGGAACTGTAGTATTTCTTACTAAATTTTCTTTTAAACGGTTGCAAAAGTATTCTCTTTCATGTCCCAATTTGGCCTGAGCTTTGCACAAATCCTGAATTGCTTGTTGGAGGAAGGGGTCCCAATTACTGTGGACAGCACCCCCTCTTTTTGATTGTTGATATGTGAAAGGGGTGGCAGAAAATCAGGATCGCTTCCTGCTTCCGGGTTCCCAGCTCCCCCCGCTCCCTCCGGGGCATGGGAACCAGGACTGTGGGAACCAGGGCAGGGAAATAGTGGGAACCAGGGGCAGGGAGGGGCTGGAGGCTTGAGTCACACGGGGAGCAGTTGGAGGGCAGAGGTTTGAGGGTAGGGGGCAGAGTCAGAGGAGAGGGCAGTGCCAGGGACGGCACCGAAGGCAAGGGGGGGATCTGGGGAGAAGAAGGAATTGCAGGAAGGAGGGACAGACAAAGGAAGAGACTCCTCGTGGCTCGGGAGCACATGGCTTCGGCCATTTTGGACAAAGGAATCCCCTCCATCTTGTGACCCCCCACCTGGGGACTACTGAGATGGGAGGTTTGAGCGCTCAGACTGCCTGCAAAGGTACAAGCTGGGGAAAATTCACCAAGAACTGGCTTTTTTCCTTTTTATTTTGCTTTTGCAATGCAAACTTAATTTTTAAGCTATAAAAAGCAAAATTTGCATCTTCTTTATTGTTAGAGGAATCAGATTCAACTATTTTTTTGTTATAGCCTCCCAAAATTCTGGGAGCTTATTTGCTCTAATGATAAGTGTGGAAACTCAGAAAACAACCACAGAGTTAATTTTTTCAGCTGTTTTTTTGAATAATGGGTCTCGTCAATATTCAAGGTATATAAAATGTAATAATAGACCCTTTTGTGAGCAACGGACAGCCTAGCACCCATTTTTGGCTCAGATTTTGAGTTTCTGTGTCCTCTTTATTGTGACTGAGAAACTGAAAGGAAAAAAAAAAAACTCGCTGGAGAGAAAAAAAGGCCAAAAGGGGAAACAGTTTCCTTTTCCACTCCCCCAGGCTGCAAAAGAAGTGTGCTATTAAAGCACTTTGAAGGTTTCCTCTGAAAGCAAAACCTTCCATGAAAAAGCAAAAAAAACCCCTTTTACCTGAGGAACATTGTGCCTGAAAAGGATTTTCCCTTAAAAAAACAAAAGTGGTACTCACCAAAATTCCAGCATTCCTTTCCTTTCTTTCCCAACCACTCCTTTTGCCTGAGACTGACCCTTTTTGGTGCAAAAAGAGCTTCTAGTTTTGGTCTCCAGGATTAGTTTTCCACGAACACTTGGTCACAGTCCGGAGCAGCTTGGCGGTCATTAGGGCTTCTTTGCAGCACTCCGATGGGATTTTTGAGTGCAAGGGAGAAAAATGCAGCCCTGGCCTGTAGAGCCTTGTGTTTCGTAGACTCCACAGCGAATGCCAAGCCTGACAGGTCTGTCTGCGTGGGATTCCTTGGCCACATGCTCCCCGAGTGGTTCTTCCAGCTTTTTGGGAACCTTTTGTGACTTCGAGCCGCACGTTGCACGCCAGTTGTAGAATTCCCCATGAGACTAGACGGCCGCTGATGGCAAAAGTAAAAGAATTTGCTCTCTGGCACCGGGTTGGGTATTACAGCTTTTATTCTCAAGTCCTGCTCTGCTTGCTGGAGACCTTTCCCGATGGCTCACCAATGCCAGAGAGCATTGGCTCCTCCGCTGTTGTGGCTTTTTCCCCCAGGGGGCAGGGCCCAGAGGCAGGGCCCAGAGGCAGCGCCCAGTAAGGGAGAAGCGGGAGGGGAACAGAGTTAGGTTACATTTCAGTGTGGGGGGTGGGCACTGCTGGGCAAGGACAGATCACATGATACATAGAAAAAAATGTTACAAATCCGATGAAATATAAACTAAATTAATGCATTACAGCAGTGTCTTACATGGATGTATTCAGTTCATCCCACTGTTACTCCTTTTCCCCTCACAATCCCTCTCCATACTGTTTGCTTAGGCATTCTTTTTTGAGCAGCAAGTTGTCATTTATTATTTTCCAGGTTCTGGGCAGTTCAGGGTTAATTTTTTGCAGTAGCTGGGAGATGCCTTGATACAGAGGTTATTCTATACACCTCATGTCATTGCTGTGGCTGGGATAAATGGACATTCTTACACACAGAAGGGGTTCCTCCTGGTTGAAAAAACATTGCATAGAAAGCTGTCTGGTATTGTCTATTTTTGGGGTTTTTGTTTTGTTTTGTTTTGTTTTTCTGTGTGAATTGCCTCTTTTCTTATACCTTCTGTCATTAGTATTGTTGTTGTAACTGTTTAGTTTCTTACCTAAATGCTGATTCCAGTAAAGTGTCCTTATCTCAATCTATGATACCTCTTTAGTGGCTCCAATTCTCTCCAGCCTGCTTCAGCAGTGGGGAGGGAGAGGGAAAATCAGTGGAGTGAGAGAAAGGGGCCATGTGGCTTGAAGAGTCTTGGAGAGGACTGAATTGGGGAATATTTTTCCTAGACCATGACAACTATATATGTGAATGCTAATGATAATGTATGGGCTTTACAAAAAATATAGCCAAAGGAGCATTTATTTAAAATATACCATTGCCACCATGCAGGCTCACTTTCTAACTTCTATGTGCTCCTTTTTCTTTGAAATCTTACATATACTATACATTTTGCAAGATGTTTTACTGCTGAATACAGTCTATATTTAAATTGGTTTGTTATATTTTTTATTATATTTTCATTTGAAATGCAACAAGGCTGAGTGCTGGGTCCTGTACTTTGGTCACAGCAACCTCAGGCAGGGCTAAAGGCTTGGGAAAGGGATTGGAAAATGGCCCAGTAGAAAATTATCAGACAGTGAGTGCCCACTGTTGTGGGTTGACCCAGGTCAGATGCCAGGCTCGAACAAAAGCCCCTCACTCGGTCCCTTCTGCAACTGGAGAGAGAGGAGAAAATTTAACAAAGGGTTCACGGGTTGAGATAAGGACTGGGACAGATTTCTTACTAAACACAGGTTTGTCCTTTTTACCAAGGAAAAAACAGGTTCAAACTTAAAGATATGAAGTGAACTCACCGCTAACAAAATCAGAGCAGGATAATGCCTCCCACGGGAGACAGTTCTCCACGATCTTCTCCAGTGTGATTCCATCTCATGAGCAACAGCTGCCTGAGAACTGCTGCAATGTAAGTCCATCCCACAGACAGCAGTCTTCCCCAAACTACGGCAGCATGGGTCACCCTTTCTGTGGGGTGCAGCCTTTCAAGGGTAAGCTGCTCCAGCATGGGAGCCTCTCTCCACAGGTCTCCTACAGGCTGACAGCCTCCTCTCAGGCATCCACCTATTCTAGCATGGGAGTCCTCCACAGGGTGCAGGTGGATCTCTACAGCTGGAGCTGTGCTCCATGGGCTGCAGGGGCACAGCTGCCTCACCATGGTCTGCACCACGAGCTGCAGGGCAATCTCAGCTCCAGTGCCTGGAGCATCTCTTCCCCTCCTTCTCCACAGAACGTGGTGTCTGCAGAGTCATTCTTCTCACATGTCCTCACTCTGCTCTTCTTTGGCTGGAATTAAAACCACACCACAAGCTTTGCTCAGATTTCTTCTTAAATCTGTTATCACGGGGGCATTACCACCATTTCTAATTGGTCCAGCCTTGGCCAGTGGCACATCCACCTTTGGAGCCACCAGGGACTATTGGCTTTGCCTGACATGGTGGAACCTTCCATCAGCTTCTCACAGAAGCCACCTCTGTGGCCCCACTGCTACCAAAACCAAGGCCATGCAAAAACAGTACAGCCCATGTGGCCAAGAAGGGCAATGGCATCCTGGCCTGGATCAGCAGTGGTGTGGCCAGCAGGAGCAGGGCAGGGATTGTCCCCCTGTACTTGGCACTGGTGAGGCCACAGCTCACATCCTGTGTTCAGTTGTGTGCACTGCAAGAAAGACACTGAGGTGCTGGAGAAGGTCAAGTGAACAAAGCTGGGGAAGGGTCTGAAGCACAAATCCTATGAGGCAAGCAACTGAGGGAGCTGGGGATGTTTATCCTAGAGAAAAGTAGGCTCATAAGGGCTTCTTAGTCCCTACAACTGCCTGAAAGGAGGCTGCAACCAAGTGGGAGTCAGCCTCTTCTCCCAGGCAACCTGTGAGGGGGTGAGAGGACACAGCCTCAAAGCTGTATCAGGGGACACTTAGTTGGGGCATCAGGAAAGATTTCTATATGTAAAGGGCTATTGAGCATTGGAACAGGCTTCCCAGGGAGAGTGTGGAATCATCATCCCTGGAGGTGTTCAAGAAATTACATAGTGCCACAATGTAATTGACAGGATGATGATTGGTCAAAGGTTGTTCTCATCATCTTGGAGGTTTTTTCCAAACTAAATTATTCTGAGATTCTGTTTATAACATCTTTTTCAGCTATCTTTTATTTCTTGGTTTGGGGCAGTGAAGTCTAATCCTATTCTAATCCTATTCCTGTAAATTACAAATATTTATGTAAAACAATCTTACTTTATTCTACAACATAGCAATTAGCAACAAATCACTGAGATTGCATGTGGCATGTGGAAATGATTTTATTTATAATTCAAAACATTCTGCAAAGATCATTTAGGAAAGACTAAGTCTTATTTTTTCTTTCAATACCTTTAATTTAATTTTATTTTTTTTTTCATTTACAAAATGGTAGGAGTGTGTTCTGTCTTCTAAAGAGATGAGCCAATAGCACAAGTACCTAAATATCGCTCCTTGGGAAAGAAAGCTTCAAAAAGAATCATTGGTCTAGTTTTTAATTGACTTTGTTCTGAAATTAAAACATCACATGTCATATGTAATTTCCATAAATTTTCAGAAAATAGAAAGCTTAAAATACTTCAAAAAATTTTTTTTGAGATCATTTGGTAGAGCATTTTTAAGGTTGTGATTGTTCTCATGTAATTCTGAAAAGCAATGAAATCTTAAGTCTCAAATCATCTTTAACGGGTACAGATTTTTCTTAAGCTATCTGTAGGAGAAGCCATCAAGAATTTTGGTTCTGTGCTAATTCTTATATTGGCTTTAATACCATCTTTTTTAATTGGTTGTTTTCTCAGATTGTATGATTTGAAATTGTATATTGTAAAAGCGTTTGTTCACTTAACAGAGTTTTCTTCTTGTTGTTTAATTGATTGGCATAAATTTAGATCTGGATGTCTGGTAATGGAATTTCCCTCATTCTAGCCAAATACAAATGACTATCTATCAAACACTGATGTCAAAGCTCACAGGACAGAACCTCCCTTCGAATGACATGTTGGATTGATTCTTTTTTAGATGAGGAATATTCAACTCTTTTTCGCTGTTATGCGGTGAAAGATTACAGCCTTCTCTTTTTGCTTCAAGTATTGTTGTGGTACTGTGATTTTGTCATTTTAAGACTCTGAAACCCTGAGGTCATCAAGCTCCAGAATTCCAACAGAATACCTATGGCTTTGCTATATCAATAATTACTTTAATTAGCAATTCTAAATTATAATTCTTACTGGTTTTTATCCTCTGGGTATTGCTGCTTGTTTTAAGGTGACTTTATGATGTTTGTGTTTCTAATTGTTTGTTTTGTTTATGTTGGATATTAAGTTTTGTACTTTTAAGACTTGTCTTAAGAGTGGAATGTGAGAGAGGGAGAAGAAGCATGGTGATTGTTTTTAAAAACTGCACTTACTTTTCTGTATTTTTTTTCACGGACTGTGTTGCTTGTAGAATGGATAGTGGGAGAGATTACTTCTCTCCTTAAGTAAACTGAAAAAAAAAATCTTAAAAAATGGCAAACTAGCTAAAAGTCCCATATTTTGTCTCCCTGTGCTGTTGGAAAGAAAGAAAAAAGGCAAGGGTGGAGGGAAAGGTCTTCTAAAACTTCTCATTCTACTTCTTTAATTCTGTAACTTTTTTTTTCTTTTATGCCTTTTAAGCCTGTTTTTCCCTTAAAGTTTTTTCTCCTAATCCTTATCTCATCCCAGGTATTTTTTTCCCCCCTCTTCGGCTTAACTATAGCAGAAAAGAATGAATAAATTATTTTCACAGGTACGCTAGCATTTGGCCAAGGTCAAGCTGTCACACTTTGAGTGGATGTTTAAATAATTTGTCTTTTTAATTCTGTGTGTAATTATGCCTTAAATTTAGTGTAAAATTTTTTTTCCTTTTATTTAATTTAATAATTTTTGTAACCATGTTGCTTCAATTCATAATGTCTCTCTAAGAGAAAGCCTTCATATACCTCTGGGCCCTAAGCTTTTTTTAAAATTCTAATATCTTTCTAGTCCCTAGACTTATTTTCTTATTATCTGAAAATAGTTCCAATATTGTCCCTAACACATAGCTTCCACAGAAGAAAGGAACAGATTAAAATAGCTATTCTGCTGAGCATGCTGATAATAATTTATAAAGAGATTACAAGGTACTAGTGTTTGTTCAAAATACGTATAGTTTATAGTTTTTTCATCCTACCCTGCATCCCAGTTCCAGCAACATATTTTCAGGGTTTATTAGTAATTGCACCCAATTTATTAAAAGAAAAAGCAGACATGAGGCTTTTCAACCTTTCCTTTCCTTCTTTTCCTTTAAATCTGTTACATCACTTTTTGAGAATGTTCAATTTCCCCTAAATATTAAGAAGACCAGTTTCCTAATATTTTATCTGATGAGCTTCCTCTATAAGGTCTTCAGTGTGTCTAGAGTGAGGGCTAGTATGTCCAAAAAAGCTAATAAAACTCCTGACCCAAAAGTAAACCCAAACATAAAAACCCCTAAATAATATATATAAAAAAGAAAAATTAGCTGAACCCTAAAAGAATTTTCTGATCTCCACAACTAAAAATATTCACATAAGTAAATTCAGAGCCCAAAGTAAAAAAAAACAAAAAACAAACCAACAAAACCCAACATTGAATATAACCTACCATGATAATTCCAATGAAAAAAAGCTCATTGCAATAAGCAGAGCCCTGGCATATGCTTATTGCATGCTGCTAAGTACTGTAAAACAGCAAATAAAGGCTGGGGGGCAGAGAAATGAATCAGTAATTACCCCAGTCACTCAGGCTGCAGCCGACCCTGCAGCTACTCACACTGTAACTAAACTAGACAATAAACTTAAGCCAAAAACTAAATGAAACAATAAACCTAAGCCAACAGCTAGACGAAACAGTAAGCTTAAACCACTGGTAGTCACTGCTGCTGCAAAACAAACAAACAAACAACCAACCACAAAACCAAACCCGATCAACAGATAGACAATAATAATCTGGGGGAAGGACTCTCAAAGTCAGCTCCAACAACTGACACAAAACCAGAAATCACTATTGAGTCCTTTTCCCTAAAAACCTTCATAACCTAAAAAAAAAAAAATTGCACTCAACAACCTGATAAATCTATAATCAGTTCATTAGTCCATCTTTAAGACGCTGCAAGCGAAGCTACAATTCTAAACAGTACTGAAGGAAAGCATTTGAAACCCCTGACACATAATCTGATTATCAACCAAAAAATGATAAAGAAAGCTAACCCTCCCAATCTCTGGGCGTGAATCTTAAAAAGTGTGGAACAAAGATATCTGTGTGCAAACGACCTCTATATGCAACAAACCCAGCAGAAGACTATAGGAAAAGAATTCAACACTTGAGAAAAATAACCGCTGCAAAAATTAACTTCTCAAATAACCAACAACTAAATATCCAAATTTAGTACCATATACATCCACAATGTAGTGAAAACTTGTACGACTTAAGCCACAAAAATACACTTCTTCTTTAGCAATGATGAAGTGAAAAGACAGAGAAAAGTCCGCGCTTGATATGGTGAAGAAGCTCTGAGCATATGGAGATGCCATGCATGGCCTAACACATGCAAGAATCACAGCTCTGGAAACACATCCACAGAAATTAGAAGGTAAGATAGAGGAGAATCACAAGACACACACACACACAAAAAAAAGGCCTTCTCCAAATCTCAGAAATACTAATTGAAAATTCTAATACCAAATGCAAACATCCCCTAAATAAAAAAGAAATTACACCCCATGAAACAAGCTGTAATTCTTTCTGCATAATCATGAGATATACATGAAAAAGTAATATAAAAAATTGTGCTGCTCTAGCACAATGGGTGCAGAAATTAAAACAAGACTCAGAAAATAAGTTCCACCAAAAAAATTCCATCTCCAACTGCCTGTAGCCAAACTGCCAAATACAATAATGACGACATCTGATCCCTTAAAAAAAACCCTCTAGAAAAGTATACCCAAACAAAAAAATAACCAAACTTAAAAGAGCCCTGCCTCCAGCCAAGTAGAGGCTAGAGAAAACCATGTTTCTTAGACTGTGTAAATTCATTAGCCTGGCACATCAAAACAAAAAAATATAAAGCCTTAGTCAACACTAGTGCACAGTACACATTAATCCCATCAAAACATATGAAAGCAAAATCTATTTCTATTGCTAATGTAATGAAAATATCACAAAATTTAACTTTACTAGAAACTAATATAAACCTAACTAAAAATGAATAAAAGAAACACCCTATTGTAACTAGTGCAAAAGCCCCTGTTGAGGGTTAAGTTTCCTGTAGAATCTTTTCCCCCCCATAAGTTGCTAGGAGACTAAATACTGGTAGTTAAAGGGTGCTTGACCCGGACAAAAGGGAGTTGATCACTTAGTTTTGGGGGAGGAAAAAAAACTCCCAGAGAGCTGAGGGTGGGGGTGCTCGCTGCTCTCGGCTTCTGGGGAGCACGGTCGGGCGACTGAGAGCTGCGTGGAGTCCACGGATAACGGAGGAGTCTGGTCCTGAGAATTCTATCATCTGTTGGAGCGGCCAGGAATTCGGAGTTTCTTCACTGCCCTGCTGGATTTTGGGTCAGCCCGGGTCCAGCCGCTGCGGGTTCTCCGGCACTGCTCACTCTGCCTGCCAGGGCAACCCTCTGCCTGCCGAGGACAATCCACCGCTTCCAGCCATCAGCGCCGGAGCTTCCACCGTTTGCTCCTCGGGGTTCTTGGTTCTGTTTTACTATTATTATAATTGCTGTTGTTGTTTGTCTGTCCTGTTATAGTTACTAGTAAAGGACTGTTATTCCTTTCCTCATAGCTCTGACTGAAAAGTTTTTTTTAATCTTCCAAATTATAATAACACGGAGGGAAAGATTCAAATTCATCATTCCTAGAGAGGCCTGCCTCTCCTTAGCAGACACCTGTCTTTTCAAACCAAGACAGTCCCCTACATTTTGAACATCAGCTTCCTCCAAAGTGAATATTTTGAAAACCCAAAAATACTCAAATGAGCATTTAAGGTAACGACTATAGAGACAAAAAGCTTTAAACAATTAAACACCTTACCTAAATTATTAAAAAACCCATCTGCAATAAAACTTCTAAGAAAAGAAGCAATGAATACCAATTGTCATTTCAACAGTACACCACTAACAATACAAACCAGCTTGAAATGCTGTGGTTCCCATCCCTAAAATAATCTGTAAACTAAAGAACCAGAAAGTGATCAGCAAAACCCACTCACTCTTCAACCGTCCCATTTAACCTACACGCAAATCTGAAAAAAAATAGAAAGTGTTTTAAACTATTGTACCTTAAATAAAATAACTCCACCACTAAGCGCTGCTGTACCGAACATATTAAAACTCCAATAAAAGCTAAAGTCCAAAACACCAAATAATATGCTGCTATTAGCATTGCCGATACATTTTTCTTCATTCCTTTAACAACAAAATACAAACCCCAATTTACCTTCATCTAAAAAGAGTGCAATACACCTAAAACTTACTGCTTTCTTTCTAGAATGAAATTATATTATATGTTGAGATTGTAACTCTCTTTACTTTGTTATTTGTGCCAAGGGATCATTCCCTCAGACCTAGGAGGCTTGTCCTACTGGATTGTTATTAGTATATTTGGGTTGTTTTCATGAGTCACATTTACTGGACTTTATTTAAAATACATCAGGTTGCTAGTTTGGTAATTTTATGGCAGCCAAATTCTGTTCTGAGTGAAAAAAAGCCCCAACCTTAACATTATCCAGCAATTTTATAATCTTGTTTCACTGTAAGGAGCATTTATGGATACTAGTTTTAATGAAGCTTCTGCCAACTTTGCAATTGCACGCTCTCTTTTCTCCTGTTCTGAAGCATCCCATAATGAAGATAGTTGTTATTACTCATTCCAAGCAGCAGTGGGAAATATTTTCCAAAATACTTGATACAGTTTAACCGTTTGCAATAGAAGACAATGAGGGAGGTAGCATTCGTACAAGCTGTTTCAAGGTGTGCTGGTTTTGGCTGGGGTAGAGTTAATGCTCTTCATGGTGGCTGCTGTGGGGCTGTGTTTTGGATTTGTGCTGAACACCGAGTTAATGATATAAAGATTTTTTGTTATTGCTGAGTAGAACTTGCACAGAGCCAAGGTCTTTTCTGCTTTTCATACTGCCACACTGGCATGGGAGATGGGAGTGCCTGGGAGACTGGGAGGAGACACAGCCAGGACAGGTGACCCCAACTGACCAAAGGGATATTCCAAACCATGTGGCATCATGCTCATTATATAAAATCAACATGCTCACTAAATAAAGTGGAGAAAAAAGGAAGAAGGGGGGAACACCTGAGTGATGGAGTTTGTCTTCCCAAGTCACAATTACATGTGATGGGCCATGCTGTCCTGGAGATGGCTGAACACCTGCCTGCCCATGGGAAGCAGTGAATCAATTCCTTGTTTTTCTAGTGTGTGGGGCTTTTGCTTTCACTATTAAACTGTGTGTATCTCAACCTGCAAGTTTTCCAGGTTTTACCCTTCTGATTCTCTCCCAGATTCTACTGGTGAGGCAGTGAGTGAGCAGCTGTGTGGGACTTGGTGGCTGGCTGGAGTTAAACACTACACAAGGCCTTAAGGTAACATATATATATATATATGTACAGTGCAACCACAAATTTTCATAAAAATGCTCTGAAAGTGGCAGGAATTTGAGCTATCTTGGATCTGTGAGAATTTTGGCAGCATCAGATTTCAGCAGCTGAGGGGATTTTACCAGGTTGGTCTCAAATCAGTGGCAAGTGTTTATATCTGTGTCATAAAGAAGAACTTGCCGGGAACTGAGCCACAATGGTGCTCAATATTACTGCTGTTTCCTCTTTTTATTTTAAATAAGACAAACCCCACATGCAAGAGTTATTTGAGCACAGACACCACCCATCCTGTGCTTTAAAAAGCTAAATGGAAGATGCTATTATTAAAGATCCCAGAAGCTGACAGTATGTGTAGGGATGGCTGTGCCCTGGAGAAGCCCTAGTGATAAATTACTCCCTGAATGTATCTTGTGCAGTTCCAAAGCACTTTGGGATCCTTTATGATAAGTGTTATTACATAAGGGTGAATATACCTCTGCAGTTTATGTCAGAATTCCTGGCAGTGCACCAACTTATGGTGCTGCTGGCAGGCATCATCTCAATGCTCTTCTGCTGACAACAGGAAAATCCAGCCACTAAAAGCATGTCAGTCTCAAAAAGCTTTTTGCTAATTTATGTTCCCTACAGTAGCTAGGTAGAGGAGGAAAGTTAATGGCCAAGTCTCTTCTACACAGATGTGATGCCTGCAGAGTTGACTTCTTTTTACCTGCCTCATACAGAGCTTCTGAGTCAACTGAGGCAAAGGCCAGAAGACAGTCTGGTTCTCACACCATTGAGAGCCAACAGAATAAACAAAATTGGTAAGAAAACTGGAGCACTTTCTATATGAAGACAGACTGAGAAAGTAGGGACTGTTCAGCCTAGAGAAGAGAAGGTTGTGTGGGGATCTCATAGGAACTTTCCAGTTGCAAATGACCTGCAGGGAAACCAGAGAGGGACTGTGAGGTACAAATTGGAAAATTTAGGTATAGGTATTAGGAAGAAATTTTTTACTGTGAAGGTGATGAGACACTGGTTGCCCAGGGAGGTTGTGTGTGCACAAATCCTGGCAGTGTTCAAAGCCAGGTTGGATAGGGTTTTGAGCAAACTGATCTAGTGGAAAGTGCACCTGCCCATGGCAGGGAGGGGTAAGGATAGATGATCTTTAAGGTCACTCTATGATTCTATGACTCTTATTATTCTCTTTGTCTTGTCCATAAGAAAATTGGAACCCCTCCTTGCAGACCAAGTAAAGCATCAAATGTTTTATACTCGGTATGGAAGTAACTGTGGTGTCTTTTATCTGGGAACACTGAGAAAGCAGTTGTGGCTTGCTATTAAAACTGGTGAGAAGATGCTCCTAGGGATTTGCTTCCTAGAAAACCTGACCAGAGTTTTTTGGCCTTTGTCACAGAAACTGGCAGCAAGAGCCTTGGTGTTTTCAAGGGCTCTGAAAGCAGTGTAATCAATTGATTTGCATTGAAAAACCATATAAACTGAAGAGGATTTATCTGAAAAACCTGTGTAATTTTGTGGTGCTTCAGGCATCAAATTGAATGTAGTGAAATCCAGGACTGCAGATGAAGTGACTGCTGTTTCAGTTTGTATGTTTCCTTATAATGTTACTGAACTATAATTATTAAAAATTCTAAAATTCTTTATAAATGTATCCATTGTATTTTATTGTACACCCATTTCTAGGAATAAGAAAAAAGAAAAAATTGGAACAAAAGGTGCTAAAAATAGTTATTATGTCAGGATATCAGGATAGCCGCTGCTGTTCTGGGGTTAAACTCCTAGGCTAGTTTTCTTTTTAAATTAATTGCATAAGTTTTCAGTCCAATTAACTAATCCGTAAGAGAGCCACCAAGTTCAGGACTGCTTTCCTTAACCCCAACACACTTGAGGACGACCTCAACAGGAAACAGGACTTATTACAGCAAAAAGCAGGAATGAAGATGCTTACCTCCAATGGCACTGAAAAAGATATACTCTCAGTATCTTGGAGTGAGTTACAATGATAGTCTTTCCACTGATCTTCCTCTTTATACCCCCAAATAGTATTGCATCTTAAAGGTATGTGACTGGGAAAGCTTTGGACTCTGTGGCCGGCTTTTCTCAAAGCCTCACTCCTCAGGTATCCACAGTGATTTTGCTTGGTTAGCTTGGATTTGTTGACCCAGGCAAAAGGTTTATCCCTTCCCTGGTCTGGGAGAAGTTGTAGCACCAATCCTTCAGCAGCTTTTTGAGGTGAACTGGACAGTTCATCAGTCCAAGACCAGAGAAATGGGACCTGTGGGAGAGGGGTTGCTCCGTTCTGGCCCCACACCTTGGGACGTTTAACTGGGGAGACAAAGCACACCCAGAGGCTCCAGATGAGTTACTTCCTCTGCTCTGGAGTGGCAGCTGACTCTGGAGAGTCACCAGATTACCATCTGCTGCCTGAACTGCTGTGTGAAGCTCCTGTTTGTTTGGTTTGTTTTGCCTGAGAGAGATGCTGACACCATCTTTACCATGTGTTGTTCATGAGCAGGTATTTTCCTGGCATTTGGGGTTTTGTTCCATTGGGGGGGGGGGGGGGGATGGAGGGGGGCTGAGGGAAGGGGATAAGGTCTGACAGTTTAATATCTCTCAGTTATTTACTTATTTACTTTTCTTTTTCCTCTTGCCTGGTGGACATTCTCATTGTAGAGTGTCTTCTCCTAAATTTATCTCAAAACTGAGACACTTAGGTAGTCCCTGTCGTAAATATGAGATTCAAAGCAGCTACATTGAGCATGAAGACAGGTTTGTACTTGCTAGATTACTTTGTGTAGGACTGGTGTTCAGAAGGGAAAAGCCAGCTTAAACATTCTGCAGAAGGAGAATGTGGAGCAAACATTGTGCTTGAGTCACTCATTAAATGTGAAAGAGGCAGAACTTAGAAAAAATTCTCCCATTTATCTGATGGTGTAATTACTGGATCACCCTTCCTCTCTCAACATGTTATGTGTACATCTTTATTCTCCTTTGAAGGAAACTAATTTTGGCAAAATGTATGCAAATATGTTTATAGTTTGCTGAAAAAGAAATCCTCATGTATTATTTAAAAATCCACATTTAGATATTTTGGGTTTGGTTTCTTTCCTAAACTCCTGTAGTGGTCTGATACGGGGCTCTGACTTTGTGTTAATACGTTGCAAGCAACTCAAAAATCAGTCATAAGATACCTCAGCCGTCAGTCACTAGAGTCTTCAGATATGTGCTACATAAATGCTATATAAGATAGATAAAATTCCTCTGTAACACTGTGGAATTATGTTATGAATATATTAGCTATATATTTAGTGGATTAATGCTAGTGATACATAGTAGAGTATCGCTTTTAACCAATGCGAGCTGCTCTACAGCCACTAGCAGCATGGGAGTTTCTATGTGTTTGGGTTCCCTCTCAGTGAAAATGTTGAAGCATATGTGCACTAACCTCTGCTGTTCACTTCCATCAGTGAAGAAAAACCCTCCTCTCCTTCAAAAGTCTGGGCTTTTAATATCCCCGAGGCCAGGGAGGACTGAGATTCAGCCAGTGCCTGTGGAGGCCTTTGAACTTGAGAAATCTTCACATCCTGAGTCCCTTCCTCAGCTTTCCCTGCAGTGACAGTGATGGGGGGCTCAGAGGGCACTCCCCAGCCAGTGGAGCCCCTCATCCTCCATGCATCCATGCATTAAGCTGGACTTCCCACAACCATGCTAAGGGAAGCTAACACACTTCCCACAACACGTCAGTGTCACGTCTACCAAGAGAGAAATCTACAAGGGCAGAACAAGCAGTACCCGTTGCATTAGTCAAAGACCAGATATTGAAACGATTACATAAATTAATGATAAGGGAGCACTGAATTTACAGAAGCCCTTCATAAGTCAGAACAAAATATTTTCTCTAGTAATTGTAAAATTTTCATTTATTAAAGAAAAAGAGATCTATCTAATGGCTGTTCACAAATCGAATTCTGGTGTGTTAAAAAGGGTCACCCATAAGGCATTGTCGCAGCAGTGCATTCATGTTCACAGATAAAAATGAAACAGCTGGCTGCATGTGGAACTGCTGAACTAATACCATGACCTCTCACAATATTGGGTAGATGTGTGAATTCAGTGTTCAGGCAAGGCAGATCAGGCCTTTATGCTTTGAAAAACTTCCTCTTCAAGTTAATTAAAATACGAAGTCTATGTTAACCACTGAATTATGTATGGTAGCTAATGCAAGAAGTTACATTGCCTCCAGTTAATTGAGATAAAAAAGATGCTTCACAATCTCATTGAAAATCTTCCGTAAATGTCAAACATTGCCTTATTGCTAGGGATAATTATTTGTTTATCCACAAGTATAATATGCAGGTATACAATAGACATTTTAATCGTTCTTCAAATTGCCTTGTCTCTCTTCAACTCTTTCTTCAGTACTGAATTATTAGTTCAAACATCATAAAATGCTTTTGCTAACTAACTGTTTAAAGGCTCCTGATTGCATTAACCAAAAATGGAGTGCCATAAAAATCTTAGATGAGTATCAGGAAGATTAAAACCCTGTCACATTTGCCAATCACAATTAATAGATCTATTAAGCATGAACTATGTGTTTCAGGGTTTCACCTGCATGGATTTCTCAGACAATTCTATTTAAAGTAAAGAAAGAAGAACATCTATACACGTGTTTATTCTGAATGACTGGAAATACTGAAAGTTAAGCATAAGGAGAAAATGTTGGACCAAATACATTTTCTATGGCATTAGTAGGTTTATGTTACCTAATACCTTAAAGCAGTTTATACCATGTTTAGGCGCAGTGACCTGCTGCTTCAGGGAACAAGTGAATCACAGAAAGTGATGGATGTCCCAGCTCCAGTCCTCTAAAAATTCCCCCTTACCTGGTAGTTCCAATTTAGCAGTGAGTCACTGGTAGTTCTGGATTTCCCTTGCATGTCTCCAGAGACATTACGGAGCTAAGAGGAACTGCTGTGATCTGCATGTGTGTATGTTACAGAAAGCAAAGAGCTTAGAAGTGGGGGCTACCTGACTAAAAGAAATCTGCACTCTCAAAAATGTGTTTTCTCTCTGAAAATGTCACCTTCTCGCTATTTAGTCCCTGGTGGATCCATTTATTATACTCCAATCCAGTTCATTAGTATTGATATTGAAGGCAGAAGAGTTTGAAAAGCATGAATGACACCAGTACCAAGAAGGACGGAAAAGTGATTTGGTCATTGACTGTCAGCAAAAGGAGAAAATAATTTCTGAATGCTTTGCACATTAAAACAAGAAGCGGATCTTAAAATTTCAGCTAGACCCCTACAACATTGTTCAGAGAAAATATATTTTCATGTCAGAACAACATTCCTCATTTTGCCCTCTGTTATTATATGACTAACAATAAAACCTTTAACTGCTACGCCTTCCGTAATTATGTCCATGGGACATATTCCCCATTTCTTCAGGCTGTGCTAAACAGCAGTGGGCACATTTCTGGGAAATCAAAAGAAAAAAAAAAAATAAAGAAGAAAGCGAGCAAGAAAGCAAGAAATTGTTTCCATTGTGTTCTTTCTAGAAATCGGGGGGGGGGGGGGGGGGGGGGAAAAAAAAAAAAAAGGTATAGGAGATCCTTGGAGAGATTAATCTTTTAAAGGAGCAGGAAACAATTTCATACTATGCAAATAGACCCATTTCATTTGCCTAGCCCTGCTACAGTTCTATTCACAGAAAGTCTATTTACACTTACTTAGGGCAGCCTGAAGGTAGATATAATCCTCAAGTGGCTGACCATGTGTATTTTATAGGGAACTGGGGCAGACATTCTCTCTTATTTTGGCAATCCCTTTTGCCTGCTGTGCTACCATGGGAGAGTGCTTATATGGCCTCCTGTCATCGAGATGCCCTTTTTCTTGGCATGAGGTTATCAGGGCTGCCTTTTGGGGAAGAATCGCCATGTATCCACAAGAGCTGTGATGGAAAATTCAGCCCACAAATCAATTTTGCACCCCTGCTCTCTAAGTAAAGCCATCTCATCTACAGACCATGTTCAGTTTGCTTTATATGAACCCTGCTTCTTTTACTATAGATTTTGTCTTGCTGGAAAATCTGTCAAAAAATTCCTTTGTGCAGTAACAATTTTATTTTAATTAAGTAGGTGTCATTCTGAAATACAGCTGAATTCAGTGCAGGTCACCCGGATTTACACCACTCTAACAAATGTAACAGTTTGATCCACTGTTAGAAATAGCTACACAAAACCTTACCCTATTTGTTGATTTGCATGGTAAAGTGTGAACAAAATATGGTAATGGCATATCATATAATTCAAAACTATCATAAAATACAAAACATTCAACCTGGCATTATTCATCTATGCAATTAAATCACTGTCCCCCATCTTCATTCTTTGAAAGCACATTCATAAACAACATAGACAGTACGGGGGAATGAGTCAAGGTTGTTCCTTTTGTTTTAGACAATAAATATTCACATGTACTTAAGAAGTTGAAATGTCTTAATGGCTTTGAACCTATGGAAATAAGGTGATATAATCTTAAGAGAGATTTTTCTAGAGTTTTCATATTTTTACTTTTGAAACCTGAATTTTAATTGCTCTTGTTATCCTCATATTTCTCATTATGAAGGCTGATTGGTGATAATCTCTGGAGCATCCAACATATGTTAATCATTTTGCATATGAGGGTAAATGTAATTAGGCACAGTCAGTCACATGCTCTGTCACCTCTTCTATGATATTTTTCCACATTGGTGATAGAATCATAGAGTCAGGACTGTACAATCATAGAACAGTGTTGGGTTGGAAGGGACCTTTAAAGGTCATCTAGCTCAACCTTCCTGACATGTAGAGGGCCATCTTCAGCTACATCAGGTTTCTCAGTCCTGTCCTCACCTTGAGTGTTTTCAGGGTTGTGCATTTATCACCTTTCTGGGCAATATGTTCCAGTGTTTCATCACACTCGTCATATAAACTCTCTTCCTTATACCTAGTTTTCAATCAGTCTTCCTTTGTCCACGCATGGAGTTGCAGCACTGCAGAAGACCACTAGATTGGTCAGGCAGGGCTTGCCCTTGGTGAAGCTGTGTTGGCTGTCTCAAACCACATCCTTGTTCTCCATGTACCTTAGCACAACTTCTAGGAGGATCTCTTCCATCATCTTCCCAGGCGCGGAGCTGAGGCTGATGGGTTAGTAATTTCCAAGGTCATCCTTTCATAGTTTTAAAAAGCAGTTCTATGTTTCTGCTTTTCTAAACATCAGGGACTTCTGGCTGTCGTGTCTTTTCAAATATCATCCAGAGTGGCTTGGCAACTACATCAGCCAAGTCCCTCGGGACTGGGGGATGAATCTTGCCAGTTTCCATAGGCTTACCTCAGGGGGTCACAAACCTAAATATTTCTTACAGTGGGAGGGACTTTGCTTCCTTATTCCTTCTCTTGTGGTCTATCCAGTTGAGAGGCATGGAAAGCTGCTGCAAGAGAAGATTAAGACAAAAGGTTGTTGAGTACCTCAGCTTGCTCCTCCACTCTTATTGGTTTTCCAGTTATGCTCATGAGGGGGAATTCATTGTTTTTAACATTCCTTTTCTGGATGACACACCTGTAGAAGTCCTTCTTATTCTTTCTGTCCCTTGCCAGCTTCATCTGCAGCCATACCTTGGACTACCTGACTGTTGGGGGTTAGGTATATTCCTTTTTGCCTTAAAGAATTTTCCCCCCTAAGTTGCTAAGAGATAAAGTGCTGGTGCTTAGATGGTGTTTGAACCGTACAAAAGACTGGTAGGGGGAAGATCACATGAAGTTTTGGGGGAGGGAAAAGAACAGGGCTAGGGGAGCTGAGGGTTCTTCCTGCCTTCGGCATCAGAGAGGACGGTCTGCTTGCTGCAGGTGGAGTCCACTGTCAACAGAAAGTCCTGTCCTGGGAATTCTACCATCATCTGCTCGGGTGCCCAGGAATTCAGAGCTCCCTTCGCCTGCCCTGCTGGAGCTGGGCCAGCCCAGTCCAGCCATTGTGGCTTCTTCAGCACTGCTCACTTTGCCAGGACACCCTCCTGCCTGCTGGGGACATCCTGCTGTCCCAGCCACCAGCCCCAGAGTTTTCCTCTGTTCTAGCTTGGTGCTCTTGGAGTCCCAAGGGATCAGACTGCCCTGGGCCTTGTGAAACAAAGCCCCTCAAGGTTCTGGTTCTGTTTATTATTAATGCTGCAGTTGTTGTTGTTGTTGTTTTTGCCTTGTTATACTTACTAGTAAAGAACTGTTATTCCTTTCCCCATAGCTCTGCCTGAAAAGCCTCTTTAATTTTCTAAATTATAATAGCTTGGAGGGAAGGGATTGGATTTCCCCATTCCTAGAGAGGCCCCACCCCTCCCTAGCAGATACCTGTCTTTCAAACCAAGACACTGACCCCATTCCTACAGAGACAGGTAGCATCCATATACTCTTCCCAGGATATATGCTTCCACTGCCTGTGTTACTCAAAACAGATAATAGAAACATTAGTTATGTCTCCTCAGGAGAAGACAGTAAAGTCCTTGACAATTCCCTTGGCATTCACTGATTTATAAACGCTGCACAGTCCACTACTCTATGCAAAAATATTGCTGATAGGGCCCTTTCTAAAAAGGCTTTATGATGATCATTCTTAAATCTACTGTTTCTTAAACTGAATTTATAAATGAATGCAAATCCCTTTTTCTTTATGTGATTCAGTGGGATGAAAATATACCAGAGAAGGCTAAGCTGTGTTAAAAGGTAACTGTCCTGCAACAATTTCCAGTAAAGAGTCACTTTGTAATTTATCAAGAATCATTTATGAACATGCTTTAGGGACCATACAGAGATACACACTAAATAAAAGGGATTACACAACAAATGTATACAAGAATAAATAGAGTGACAAAACACAGGGTGTTTTCCATGTCTCATGGGCAAAATGTGCAGTTTTTAACTGTGTAAGAGAAAAAAATTAGAAGTTAAAAATAACTGAATCATAGAATCGTTTGGGTTGGAAAAAACCCTTAAGATCCTTGAGTAATGCTCTAAACCTAATACTGCCAATTCCACTACTTAATCGTGTCCCTGGCTGCCATGTCTACATATCTTTTAAATAACTCCAGGGATGTTGACGGTAGCACTTCCCTGGGCAGCCTGTTACAATGCTTGACAATTTTTTGAGTGAAGAAATTTTTCCTAATATTTAATCTAAACCTCCCCTGGCACAACTGGAGGCTATTTCCTCTTGTCTTACTACTTGTTACCTGGGAAAAGAAACCAACCTCACCTGAATTCTGCAACCTTCTTTCAGTAGTTGTAGAGAATGATAAGGTCTCCCCTTTCTCCAGTCCAGGCAGTCCCAGCTCCCTCAGCTGCTCCCCATGATTCACTCTCTAGACCCTTCACCACCTCCTTTGCTCTTTTCTGGATGCTCTCCAGCACCCCAATGTCTTTCTTGTACTATCGAAGGTTCAGTGCCATTCATGATTAATTCCTCATGGGGTTAACAGTAAAAAAGGTACAAAAGTCACGTAAGTCAGGGTCAGGGACTCTTAGCATGCTTCTTGGCATGGAGAGGAAGGCATTAATGAAACAGCGTAAAGTATCAAGCTCTTCTGTCTGGGGAACTATTAAAAGGCTCCAATTTCTGGTTTACTCTGGTGTATGATAGAAGACCATTCCATAACACTAGGGTTTCAAGATGTCCTGCAGAGCCAGCAAGATGTTTCATTTATCACGCATTCCAGGTACTTGGTGTTTGTACTGCTGTTTGGCCTATATCCAGTTTCTTTTGTAGAGCAAAATTCACCGCTTTCATTTCTATGCTCGTAGAATCAACCAGCTCATACTGTGTTACTGTGGATATAGAAAACCAGTTCATACTGTGTTACTGTGGATATAGATAAGTGCTACACTGTATAGGATGGCAACCTATTTTCCTTGAGGCAGAAAATTTTACGTCTTATGAAAATCCTCCTTTTGCTTGTATTGACCTTGGTAGACCCCAAAACACAAGCCTCTGGAGTAATCTGCGAGCATGTTGCTTAAAAGGCTGGCTGGGATCTCTCATTGCCTTTAAATGGGTGTGCTTTATTACTGTTCTTTATTATTGAGCTCTCTGTTGTCATTATGTGCGCAAGTGCTGTAACTTGATTTAGCGGGCTGCCTCTTGAGCTGCAGGTGAGTTTCCACCTATTTTGTGAACACCAAGATTTACACAGGTGAAAGGTACACAGTTGCTTAGTTGAAGCAGTTCTGCATATGTCCAGAAGATGCAACCATGCGTAAGAACAGAATAGTAATTACCCTTTGTTTTCTAGAATGATGTAGAAACATCAAGAGGTTTGAGTTAGGTCACTCAGCATTAAATCCATATCTACTGCACCAGACATTCAGCTACTGTTTGTATTTAATTGCCACTGGACAGTTGTCAAATGCTTCACAGAATGCCAAGAAACCACTTGTTTCATAATTTGAGAACAATTAATGAATTCCATATTTGGTCCATGCTCTGGAGAGCTATGATTTCATTTCATATGTTAATCCAGTTCTGTTTGATTCACTTACAATTTTTATGAATGCCACTATGTGAGGAGTGAGAAACTTGTGGCCATAGTATACATGTTATGTTAGACCAAAGATATCTACTTTAACCACCGAATCCAGTCACTGGTAAGTAAGATGTCTGAAGGATGAGTTCTTTATCTTCCATGTAGCATTAGACATGTTGGGAGTCTACAGTATTTTTTATAACTATGAATGTTGGCCTTTCTTTGGGTCTGAGTTGGCTTATACTATTTGACACCTGAACTTAAATTAGGAGAGAAAATTTTCAAAACTACATTTCTAGTGACCATATGCATCTTGGTAAATTCAATATATTTTACTTCTATTTGTATAAGACCAGTATGTATGCACCATTGGTCTGATGGACACTCTTTTATGATGTAACCATAACACTAAGATGATTGCCGAGAGCTTGACTTTTTTTCAGTCTGTGAGGGTAAATGATTTTCTGAATTTTTACTGTGGCTACCAACAAGCTGCACAATTTAGCTTCTTTAAATTTGTACTCTAGGTGTTTTTTGCCTTGATTTCCTAGAGAAATCAAGGGTTGAGCTGAATACTGGACACCTATTTCCCTATTGTGTTGATATGGCAGACCTACCTGTATTTTCTTATTGCAGGGCCTTCATTCAGAGATCTCTGGCTAGAGTACTGATTAGAGCAGTTCCAAACCAGCATCTTTAAGCCAAAACATAATTTATTTCTTTTCCCAACTAAAAGCTGGCCATGTGGTTCAAAAAAGTATTATCTGAGTCTTTAATTCGTCTTTCACAGAAAGAAGAGGTGAAAGTAAAATTTTGGTAATGGTTAGTAGTGGCCAGTTGCACCAAGCCTATTATTTCCTTTGCCATCAAAGGCACATGATGTCTCTAAAGTTTGTGCATCAACATACCAATTATTCAGGGACAGAAAAAAAAGATGTAATCTAGTTTGCATATTTTCCCACATGCTACATAATGCTTCTCCATGGTGATGCTGTGCCTTAAAGTATGTACATAAAAAACTGTCATCCCAAAACAAAACAAAACAAAACAAGAAGAAAAAAAAAAGAAATCTCTTATTGTACTATGTAAGCTGAAAGAAAATAACCAGAACTGAAGTTGTCATGGTTTAACTGAAGACTTTTTTTCCCCAATACCCTGATTAACAAAAAAATTTTGAAAGTATCTCTTTTTACTGAAAACACCAGTTTACAGGAGGTGGCATGGTTTGGCCTACCTCCCCTTGCTTCCAAATCATGGTGTTAATATTCAATTATTGAAATTACTAGAGAGATGCCTCTGCCTGAATTAAGGTGCAAATGAAACCATATGCTGAGGTCAATAGTACAGATTATTATTTACAGTAAATGTGATGTAGAGAGAGAGAGAGAGAGAAATAGGGAAAAGAAAGAGAAGGAATAAGAGTAGAAAGGTATATAGTCACCACCCATTGGATCATGTCACAAGATTTCCTCTTTCATCGTTGCAATTCCAGTGTCTGTTGGTTGAAGTGGTAGTCACTGTCTAGATCCATCAGTGATGGGGGAAACCAATAAGCACCAGTGTTTCACGGGTTATAGATGCTCAGGTTCAGGTGGGAAGGCCCAGGTATCTCTCCTTCAGTGGGGAATTTGAACATGAATGATGTAATGCTGTAGATCCTGGACACTTCTGGAGTATGTGAGGACACCTTTCAAGATGCTGCGGTCGGGGCAGGTTAGTCAGCTATGGACCATCAGAAGGGGTGAACACGTTGAGGCCATGTGTGAATATCTCCATACATTACTGGAGGAGAGTTTTCACACCTGAGCCATTTCATAAAGAGAGGGCATTGGTATTGGCATTGTAAAAAAGCACTATCCCACCTCGTATGATTTACTTCTCATCATCCTCTTCTCTTACAGGTCAAGCAGTCGATTGTTTGAGTCATCAGCCATTCCAGTCCCTCACACATGGTCAGGTGGCATTATTTTTCTTGAGCTAAGACTACCATTGTTGTGAACCAAAAAGGTTTTTACATAGAAGTATATGGCTATGTTTGCTCTTGAAAGATTGAATCTATGATTGCATTTACTTCCATCTACTGGATCACCATTGAAATGGACAGAAATTTTCAGTCTCATCATTTAAATCAAAAACAGAGAATAGTCTGCTCATTTGTAATCCATGCTTTCAATTAGATAACAGGTGAAATACCATTAAAAGATAAATTATCATATTTCAGTTTGAGAATTCAAACTGGAGATCACAAAATTATGAGATACAATGGGAAATTTAGACTATTTTTCTTTTTATTTTTGAATGTTGTAATTTGCATTCTAATTCTATTTTTTATCCTGTATGAAAAGACAAAGGAAAAAGCTGAGGATTACTTTTAATCCAGTTGGTTTAAGCTGCCTCTTCAGTTCCCTTGGCACTGGGCCTAGATGATACCAGTCTGGGCAGCTGGATTGTTAAATTCCAATTTATGTGCTTCAACCACTGAGCTTTTCAAAATAAATTTGAATATGTTGTTATGATGAATTAATTTGTTGAGTTCAGACCTCAGCTCCATGGAAAATGTGGGGCCAAAATGCTTTGGAAAATATGAAAATCAGGAAATTATAGGCTCTCTTTGGATCTGTTCCTTCCTATGGCAGCCACTGTGACACAGATGCCCAGAGAGGCTACTAATATCCAGCAGGGCTTATTTATTTGGGAACTGGGATTTCTGTGTTGACTGTGAGTTGTGTTTGCAAAGCCAGCTCAAGTTAAGTGGTTCTGTGCTTCTAGCAAGACAATTGAGATCAGGAGTGCACCAGGGGTACTCACAATGTTGTTAGACGCCACAAGAGCCCTGAGAACAAGGGAGCGTGACCAAGAGCTGAAAACGTCTATGCAGAATCACTCAGGCAAGTGCAGGTTCACAAGTTTTTGGGCTGGCTGAATGTCTCTATTTGCCTCAGCTAATCATCTCCCTGGTGCCTGAACTGGCTTTGCTCCCAGGTGTGGTGTCATTGCTGCACCCTAGCTCTCAGTGGTTGCAAACCAAGTGCTCTGCATAGAAAAAAAAAAGGAGAATTAACTGCATTTAGACAATTCAGATAAATTACTTCAAAGGCATCTGTGAGAGAAGTGACATCTTGATGTGTTTCACCTCTGATGTTCTTTATCAGTAAGGAGGTTAGAAACCCAAATCCCGTGTTGATACAATTACAAACCCAGACTAAATCAATGTTCTGAACACCTTAACACAATACAGACTTTTCTCTGTAACACTCATGTCCTTTTGATTGCTGGCAAAATTAAGTTTCCTTTACTGGTTTTACTGTCTTGGTTGCAAGATGACCTGCTAAATACTTTCTATTTTCTGCAGCTTTCTTAGAAGATGAATCATATGATTACTGGTCAAAACCTAAAATAATACATAAATAGAGAGACCTTGAGGGCATTAAAACACTGGTGGATTTAGGACAAGTGGTTTGCACTTTGTCTTCATGAAGATAAGTCAGTCTTTCCCTTGTTCCTGGGCCCTTGTTCTTCCTGCTCTTTATAGAGTAGAAGAGTGGGAGCATATAATTTTATGATCTCTGATTCTTTTAAAAAAGCACCTTGGTACTTTGGTTAAGGTTTTGAGATTGAAATGTCCACAAGTCGTGGGTACCCCTTTGATCATAGCACCTCTTTCTGTCCAGCTCACATGGGAAAGTTCCGGAGGCTGTAACTGTAGCTGATGATAAACTAGAAGTGAAAGCTGACTCAGACTCTGCACCGTTTTTGCTTTGGGGTGAACATGTTTCAGGTGACTTTTGTCACAAGGATTTGTCATGGCTATCCACACAGAAAAGGGGTGTCCCCAGAAGGCTTTTGCTACATTCAGTAAATCCATTTTCAGCTGCCTTACTTCTCCTTTCCAATGGAGATGACCTGCATGTATTTTCAGGAAAAAGAAATAGGAGTTGAATGTACGGAAGTACTCTCTGAGATACAGGGGCATAATTTACCTATCCAGAGTCCCACTCAGTCGCTGGACAAAGTGTGAGCCTGGCTTTATTGAAGCAAAGTGAATGGAATTCTGGGAACTGGTTCTACAATATAGCTCAGATATTAGAAAATAATAGCTTATTCAAACTATTTCAAGCAATCTATGGCACAAATTTCTGTGAGGGCTCCTGGTAGAAACATTTGATAAGATTATGTTAGTGCGCATAGAAATGAGTATGACTGTAATGTTAAGTCTAAGGGACTATATTTCTTTAGCAGTGAAAGAACAAAATAAGTTTCCAGTGTTGATGATGCCACAATACCAAATACTGTTCTAAAGAGCCTTTCCTTCTGTATTTAGATCATTCTTGTCTTCTCTGCTGGGTGCAATTTTCAAAGCATAGTATGTGAATGGACAGATTTCCTCTTAAATTACTGGCAAAACTCCCCCATACTTCAGTGGAAAGAAGATAAGATACTATTTTTAAGATGATGACTTTTTCCTATTACACGTATCCCTTGTGATGTTCTGCCAATCATTGCAATACAGATACACAGAGCTTTTGAATAGATAATGAGTCAAACATATCAAACCAAACCAGAAGAACACAAAGAATTTATATAATCGCTTTTATTATAGTTCTTGAAGTCTTTTGTAAGCATAGGTTAGTTTATTCTGTCTCTTTCACAAAATGTGGTCCATAGTTAAATAACCAAAATAAATATTAAAATCATATCAGGAACTGACACGAAGTAGTATTAAGGCTGAGTTCTTAGCTGCCGCACTACCATGTGTTTCACCAGGTATGAAGACATTATTCTGTGTTATCCACAGTTGGGCATTAACTATGTCTCGATGCTTTCTCTTCCATTTAAATTCAGTTAGTAAATAGAAAGAGAAGAACCAGATTGTCTCTGTGTTTTTCAATGTATTTCAAACCCAATATATTCAGGCCACTTGCTGAACATAAGCAAAAATTTTTAAAGTAATGAACCAGTTGGACTTTTGCCTATATACAGAGCATGAGATGGTCCCAATCTGTGAATACTTCCACTAGGTTTGCATTAACTTTTCAGTAGGAATTAATTTGACAAAATATTTTTTTATAACCGAAGTAATCAGAACAAAAAAAGAAGTTCTGCAAGTGCTCCCCTCTGTGCTCACTCACTTGAATAAAAACCCCTGTTGTCATAAAAAGAACACCAAGGATACAGAAATACTTTTTAATGAACTAGTTCTTGTGGCAGCATGAAATCTGGGATTAAATATACAGTGCTATTAGACTCATTTGTGTCTATCTAGTCAGTCTTGTGTTACTTTTATCTAAATTTCATAAATGTTTAAGCTGGTAATATAAATGATTCCTTTTGTCTCCTGTAGTGCTCTGAGAAGTGACAACCCCCCCAAATTTAAAATGAAACAGTGATTTGCAATCAAGCTCCACCATTTCAAATTGCATCATGTGATTCTGCCTAATGGTGATAAAGAGCTCCAGGAATTGGATAATGTAGAGGATTATTGGTCACAGTGATCAGCTGTTGGGAAATGCTCAAAATAGTTACAGATGTGTTGGTGTGATTTACTAGAGAAGGCACCAATTTTCTACCATGTGTTTCCGGTGTCCTATGTTTTGCCTAGTCTTGTTTTTTTTTTTTGCATTATATTCACATGAGCAAAGCTCAGAATGGTGTTTTGAAAATCAAAAGGTGAAAAGAGCCTGTACAGGGGCAGATCAGCTCCTTGGTTACAGTAATTCTCACCCCAAAACTTAGTGTTGCACACAACACTGCTAACTGAATGTATGATCTTAGACTTAGATTTTTTTTTTTTTTTTTTTTTTTTTTTTTGGGTGGGGTTTGGAGTACTATGTTGTTTTTAGAATTAAGCAGTACAAAGAAGGGGTTTACAGAACCAATATTATTCCTCACAAGTTGTGCACAGACTTAGAGTAATGCTCATGGAAGCCCTTGGGCTTCATCCAGATTCAGTTTTGTAAGACAATTTTGGCCTGATTTTGTGAGTATAATTTAATTTCTAGCTGCTGTCTTTTTTTTTTTTTTTTTTTTCCCCAGTCCAAATTAACATGCAGAACTAATGCTACCTGCTTATATTTGAAGCTTTCATCACTAAGTCCCTAGAATATTTGGTTTTAAAAAATAATAATAATAAAAAAAAATCAGTATTTCCTTAATGTTCTTTAAAGAATTAATGTGTTTGCTGACCAGAAACCATTACACTGCCTGCTATGTTAAATATTTGTTCTCAAATTTCCCTAGCACTTAGGCTATTGAGGACCAGGAGTTGTTATGATGCATTTTTTTCGGGATCCCTGTAGGATCATGTTGTGTCATTAATGAGGAAGAATAGTTCAGCTGTCTTTGATCCATGGCAAATGTAGAACAAGCAGCAATATTTTTGATAAAATCTGAAAAATCCTCTAAGAACACAAACTGATATTTTCTGATAGTACTGTTATAGGATTTCTTACATCCTGATTTTGATCTGAGCAATATAATTTGGAAGTATATTTTCCTGATTGCGAGTTTTCCAAACATTCCTTAAGCAGAGGTATAGAACATAATTACCACTGCTGTTCTGTCTTTCACAAAGCTGCGCTAGTGATGTTTCCTCATGGATTTTGAATCAGGTGCTTCCTCAGTCAAATACAAGATTACATTATTCCCTCTGGAGTCTTTTTTTCCCAGGCCAACTGCCTGGCAGACTTTCATCTGGAAATTCTTGTCACCATTTTCCTAAATCCTGCCTCTGACTACAAAGATTTAAGGTACTGTCTCATCAGTATGCAGATGTACTTCACTGGTTCTGTTTGGGTATTTTCTAACCACTGACTAATTAATTTCCTCTTTAAGACACACCTGATCAGAATGTGCAACTAAAATCTGAAAAATGTGTTTGCTGCAAATGTCTTGCTTTCCAAGAAAACAGAAGTGATATATTTTGTAACCATTTCTGTTTTCCATTTCACCTTTGCATCTGATATTCCAGATGTCACTTTCAAATTTAGCACTTTTTGTAGCCACAAGCCAGCTGTCCTGCACATTTTACATGGGACTGTGTGATGGGGCCAGTGAGGGAGGGAGGCACATTGACTTGTTGTCTGCTTCTTTTGTTCTGGTCTCTAGAACTCCTGCTCCTATTGGAATTTCTCCAACAGACCTCCCATGCATGGTAAGATCACCATGTCATTCCACAGTTACTTTTCATAGAGATTAAAGAACAAAAAAAAGTAATTTTTTAACATGAGTGAGGATAGAATCTGTCACAACACAAGATGTGTCTTCTTTTTTATATGAATTCTAGATTCCCAGCACAAATGAAAACAAACTAATAATCTTCTGAAAAGTCATTCTTGGATTTTTCGTGACCTCCCTGAATTGCTATTTTGCATTTAAATTTTTTATTTACTTTCTAAATTTTGAGGTGAACTTGCTACTAAGGGCAGGAATTTTCTCTCATGTAGAGAGTGTTTCTTTTTAAAAAATCTGAATGGTGTCAATACAGTGTGTATAGAAGAAATACAAAATTTTTGAAGCCAAAGAAATCAAGAAAAGTGAAATAAAGCTGAAAGAGGAAAGAACCAACTTCAGAAATGTCAGACTCCTCAAATTTGATGAGAGGTGTTACCTTTCCATGAGTCCTGTAAGGCTTCTTTCCAAGGCAGAGCACTGTGAATTGCAATGTATCTGTAGACTAACAGCTATATAGACCCAGCACCCATTAGCTCTTGCAAGTGTTTTTGGCTATGTTTGACAGCCAACATTTCCTCATTAATAATATTATAGAATTCAAGGATTCTTTCCAAGTAAGATATTACCACAGAATGTGAGCTGGGCGCTGATGAATAATCTGTGAAGGATTTCTCATACTATGCTCTCCGGAGCCCTCATAGGTCTGAGCAGTGTGAGTGCCATGAGGAAGTGTGAAGGAAAGTATCCTAGAGCCCTTTTCTTCATGCTAAGATAGTTATAGCTATCTTGTTAGTTACCACCTGGAAGCCAGCATATTTTGCCATACTAGGAAAGGCAGGACTGGGTACAAGAAGACATATTAAGAGGCATACAAACTCCACACCATATGGCCTTAGTTTTCTCATGCTCAACATGTCCTACATCATACCATTTCAAAGAACTACACAACTATATCTTGGTACCTAAAAATACATCTTCTATACCAGTCACTGCCTCCATATGCAGTCTCTTTCCTTTTCTCCACCCCAAAACAAGGGCCTTAGGAAGAAGAAAAAAAAAAAAAAAAAAAAGCAGAAAACAACTGAAACATTGCTGACTTACCTTGATGTCACCTTCATCATAAGAGGGTTATGTCTCAGACATCTCCACCTTTTCTAACCCTCAGCATTTAGTGGGAAAAGGTAATGGCTTGTTTACAATGTTGTGCAGTGGAAACATCTTGACTAAAATCCTTTCAACCGTTCTTCCTGTGTCTCATTCACTCATTGTGAGGCAGAGTTACCATAAAGGACCATGACCAATCACTCAAAAAGCTGTTGAAAGATGTAAGAAAATCCATGTGGGCCCTGGGCTACTCTGTGTTGGTAAAAAATGAGTTGGTGTATAAGGACAACTCAGCCTCTGTATCATCTTCATATTTATAGCTTGATTGAAAGAAACAGACAAACAAGGATTTCAGCACAATACCAGAATTGCCCTGCTATAATATTCTTAGTCTTTCTCTGCAAAAGAGAGATTTGATACAGGATGATAACTGACAAGCCTTGTCAAACACTGGAAGGAATTCTGAAATACTTTAAAAGACTTTATATCATGTGTTTTTTATGTGGTTTCATTTGCAAGCATGGGAATTTTCATGGCTATCATTGTTCACACAGCGTAGCTGAAAATTACATGCAGACTATGACTGCTCAGTATGATTCGTTATGTGAGTGAGGAAGGTAGAATTTGGTCCTTCCAATGCATACATATCTAGTCATAGGATTTGCTTCAAATATACCATGGGGTGAGGAGAGGAAGAGCAGCACACATTTCTGGAAACAGCTGTAAAATTCTGGTTCTAGTACATTTGTCAGGTCTTGCATGAACCTCACTATTCCTGCTGTTCAATAATGCCAGCAACACTAATAAACTGTCAAAAGACTTTACTGGATTTTTGTTGCTTGAATAATTCATATCTGCATGAATCATGATTTTAAAGAGTTAATATTTTAGCTAAGGGTTAGAAGCAATTTGTATTGATCAAGATGTAAGTTTGATTAGTAAGTGGTAGGTTAATGATTATTAGATGCCCAAGCTAGAGCTAATTGTTATATTTTGAGTATGTTTATAGAAGAAAGTGGAGTAAATGAACCGTTATAAGAACAGACTGAAACCACTAAGAAAAATGGCCAGCACCTGGACTTGGTATGAATCAATCACAAAGCAGGGGACCTTGGATCATGCCAGAGGGTCACAGAGACCTGATGAAGACTCTCCTGACTTCATCCTTTGAGACCACTGACCCAATTCGAGACCACTGACCCAATTCAAGAGAAGAACTGCGCACGCGTGAAGGACTGATAGCCTCATTTTAATGGAGAGCGGGGATGGGAGGTGCTGGGGTTATGCATATGTATTGTAGGTAAGATCTTGGAAAATAAATAGAGAGCAAAGAGCCTTGTTCGGGGCGGCCATGCCTTTCGGAGATTACTCCCGTGCCGCCCGCCGGTGAATAAACACACCACTTTCGAACTTAAAGGGTTAGAGGGTCTTTGTCTGTGATTATATCAGTTTTTAACAATTCATGCAGTTAGTCCAAATTTTAGTCAAAACATTTTGTACTAAAATGTTACCGAGACACGCAAAGCAAACACACGTAGATGAGAAATTCGCAGGGCAGAGAGGTTCCTCCGTGCCAGCTCAAGGCTGATTCAGGGCGGAGAGAGACCTCCTTGTTTATTTCTTACTTCTTATACATTTGTGGGTCTGGCTGAAGATTGGCTTCTGGGGTTAAACACCCCTCAGCCTCAGTGGCTAGACCAACTCTCAGTTACAATTGTTTTCAGGTTAGAAATATGCAAAGGACAGAGAATGAAAAACAAAGGATTTGTTTATGTTACATATGTGGGAAAAAGGTAGAAACTGCTTATAATTTTGTACAATAACTAAAGATCTAATTTCATTTTATGAAAATTCAAAAAGCTCTAAAAAACTCAGAAAAACCAAAGTAACACTAAAATATTTCATTAATTGAAATCTACATTGTTTTTTTTTTTAAGAACAGTCCAGTTCTTCTAAAATAAGTGATTGGAATGTTTTTATGTCCACATACCCACGTAACTTCTTTCTTAATGATATTAGTAGTGTAGTATAGGCTGATATTTTTACAGATGTATTGTTTGAGGGATGAGATATTCAGTCCATTCATTTCCCACATTCTATCCCCAGTAACATCATCATCATCATCATCATCATCATCAATCATCCTCATCATCACTATCATCATCATCTTAATAATAATGTTCCTTTTAAAAAAGTATGTCTACTTAATAATATCACACCACTAATTTATAGCATATATATTCAGTCATGTGGGGTTTTTTGATCAGTCTATACAATAACAAGCCTGCTGATAATGATCGGGGTCCACCTGTCTGAAAGGGGAAAATGGATGTTAGTTGAGGAGTCAGACCTTGTTGAGAGACCTTTAAACAAAATTTGAGATAGGATAGGAACATAGCCAGGCTCAAAGAGATGAAGTATGGGAAAGGGAGACCACCCCAATAGCAAAAGGAGTCTTAAGAGGAAATATTTCAATCAAGCACAAGTAGCCAAAGATGTAATACAGCAGGATGATGGGGAATACCTTTGCAATCGTACTACTGACATAGTCAAACGTAAACCAACACGTGCAGTATGGGGAGCAAACAGGAGGAGCCATAGATCTGTGTGCAGTCACTGGGTTTTGATCCCAGTGCCGTTACAGAGACGTGGTGGGATGGCCCACATGACTGGAATATTGTGAAGAAGGACTACATGCTACTTAGGAAAGACAGACCAGGAAGGCACTGTGATGGAGTTGACCTCTCTGTGAGACAACATTCAGATTGCATTGAGGTCTCTGGTGGTGAGGATGATGAGCAAGCTGAGACCTAATGTGCTGGGATGAAAGGACAGACTAATAAGGATGACACTACTGCGGGTGTTTGCTGCAGGACACATGACCTGGAGGAGGAAGTGGATGTGGTCTTAAACAGGCAGTTGGAGGCAGCCTCACAGTCACAGGGTATGGTTCTTCTGGGGATCTTTATCTACCCAGATGACCGCTGGAGAAGCAACATGGCAAAGCACAAAAAGTCCTGGAGGTTCCTGGAAAGGATTGGTGGCAACTTCCTGTCACAGGTAGTGGAGAATCCTGCAAGGCATAGGGTTCTGATTGTCCTTGTACTGACAAACAAGGAAGACTGTTGGAAATGTAGAAGTTGGATGCAGCATTGGCTGCAGTGACCACGAAATTCTGGAGTTCAGTGTCAAACGTGGAGGAAGTAGGGCAGCAAATAAGATTGCCACCACAGACTCAAGGAGAGCTAACTTTAGCCTCTTTAGGGATCCTCTTGAAATAATCCCATGGGAACATCCCTGCAGAAAAGATGGGTCCAAGAGACTAGGCTGGTATTCCAGGATCACTTCCTCTAGGCTCAAGAACAGTGCATCCTGAAGAACAAGAAATCTGGCAAAAAGGGCAAGAAACATACATGGACAAATAAAGAGCTCCCATCATTACTCAGGTGTAGTCAGGAATTACACAGAAGATGGAACCAGGGTCAGGTCACTGGGAAAAGATTGTCAGAGCAAATAGAAATAAGACAAGAAAGACCAAGACCCATCTGGAATTAAATCTTGCCAAAGATTCCAAGGACACCAAGAAGTGTTCTTTCAAATACATTGATAGCCAAAGGAAAACAAAGGGGGGCCATTAGGATATGAAAAGAGGACTCTGCTAAGAGAGGAAGCAGAGAAGGCAGACTGATGCCTTTGCATCAGTCTGCAATAAGAAGACCAGGCTTCACGGATACCAGAGCCAGGAGACCAGGGTAAAGAAATGTTGAAAGGAACACTCTCCCTTGGTCGAGGAGGATTGGGCCTGAAAATACCTGAACAAACTTGACATCCTCAAGTCCATGAGCCCTGATGGGAGTGAGTCCTCAGTGAGTCCTGAGCCCACAGCGCTGAGAGAGCTGGTACACACCGTAATGAGGCTGCTTGTGACCACCTTTGAAAGATCATGAAGATCAGGAGAGGTACTGAGGACTGAAAGAAAGGAAATGTCACCCCAGTTTTCAAAATGGGTGAGAAATAGAACCCAGGGAACTATGGGCCAGTCAGCCTCATCTTGATCCCTGGGAAGGTGATGGAGCACCTCCTTCTGGAGGCCATCTCTGTCCAAATAGAAGAGAAGAAGTTGATCAGGAGCAGTCAGCATGGGTTCATTAAAGGTGATCAGGTGTTTGGCTAACCTGATTGCCTTCTACAATAAAAGAGATAACCTGATTGCCTTCTACAATAAAAGAGCTCCCTGGATGTATGAGGGGACAGCAGTGGGTATTTTCTTCCTCAACTTCAGCAAGGCTTTGGACACTGTCTGTCACAACATCCTCATAGACAAACACAGGAAACGTGGAACTGTCTGAATGACGGATCCCAGAGGCTTATAATCACGGGCACAGGGTCTAGCTGGGGGCCTCACTCACTAACAGCATCCCTCAAGGTTCATTACTAGGCCCAGTATTGCTTAACTTACTTGCTGAGGATACAAAGTTAGGAACAGGGTCCTATACCCTGAGTGCTGTGTAGCCCTTCAGAAGGACCTCAACAGGCTGCAGAGATGGGCAGAGAGGTACTGTCTGAAACTCAACAAAGGCAAGTGCAGAGTCCTACACCTGGGAGGGAATAACCCAACGCACCTGTACAGGTGGGGCTGTGGGCTGACTCACACATTCTCCTTTACAAAATGCTATGCCTGCCCTATGGTAGCTTTAAGTTGCCGTAGGATAATGCAGATGGATATGAAATCTTTGTATGGAAAACATAAGTGAAATTTTTCTTCTTTCCCACATCAGGAAGCCAGCACAGTACTTTCCTGATGAATTATTTATTTCCATTTGAGGAAGATTTCCTAGTATAGAAAAAACTGCTTTAATCCAATTGAATGACTGGAAGATTATAATAAACTCCTTCATTGTTTAACTGTTGTCAACAAAAGGTTTCCTAAATCTGATTTTGCTGGAAATCAACTAAAAGGAACTTAAATCACAGAAGAAATGCAAAGATGTGACAGAACGTGTTGACTTACCCATAGAGGTCTTTCACTGAGCAGTGAAATGACATGTTTGGAAATATTTGCAGATCTGTACATGTATAAGGTAGTAGTCAACTTCCAGAAAAACTTTGGCTCCAATTTCTTATTAAAGATAACCAGCAAAAAACACCAGACTGTGGTCAAAGAAACCCTATAAAGTAAGCCACAGCTAACTAACTGGTTCTCCACAATGCAAGTGCTCTCCGAGTCACGGGATCATTAACAACTCTAGGACATTGTCTGGACTGTTAAGAGAGACTGGGATGATTGACAGACACTATATATACTTAGTTTGCAAGTCCACGGCAATCTTTCTAAAAATTATGAAATGACTTTTTGAGTGTTTAATGTTTATTTAGCACTGGAACTGTAAAGATATATTTCAAAACTACAGCTAAAAAAGTATGTAACTTGAGGTAAGAGTCTCATGTTCCTTAACAGCTAAACTCCAAGTGACCTCAGTGTCCTTCTCTCTGAATTTATGTCTACATCACATACTTAAGAGCTCCTTGAAATGTTTTAAATCCTTAATAGTCTTTTCTGCTTGAAAAAGTTGTCACCAAGATAGGGATTTTATTAAGTAAAACTTAGTCACAGAAAGGATTTTTATTTGGTATGGAAAGACAATTTGTATGCAATTCATGTTGGTTTTTGTTAGCGTCTTCCCTGTCCTGCTTTTTTACCTTTCTGGCACTGGAAAAAAAAAAAAAAAAAAGTCCTGCAGTAGCTTCTGAATACAGAAGTCCATAGTAATCTTCCTACATAGTTATGAAATGAAGAAAACTGCTCATTACCGAGTTAGATTGTAGTCTTCAAAAGTGCTTTCTGAAGTCTCTACCAGGGAAATGTCATTAAAAATTCAGTATACAACTCACTCATCTCATTTGTCCCCAAGTGTGCTGTGCATCTGCTGCTCTGGATAAATTAAAGTATTTCAATTCTTCAAAAAATGAACTTTGAAAAACACAGAACCTGTTGGTCAAAACCAGAAATAATGCTTTAGTTTAAAGAGATTAAGGGGTAAAAAACTGATTTTTCTTTAAGTAGATTAGCTTCAAATGATGTTGAGACTCTGCAGGGTGCATGCAAATATAAGAGGATAGTAAAACTACCATCAGGAAAATTATGTTTCTTTTCATATGCAGATTCCTATCCTTAACGTGGCCTTTTAATTAGCTTGATTATAGTGGTGCTTACTTGTTAGTGCCTCAGTGCTTTAATTTAAGAAACTGACTGTGTGTTCATTATAAATTCCTATTTTCAAAGATTTATAAATAAAACTGAGCAGCAGCAACCACATCAGAAATGAAAGATAAATTTTCTTGAAAATATGATGAGAAAAATATCACTTGGGGTTATTTCCAAACACTCTTAGCTCAAACTTGACTTCAGTTTGGCACAGTTAAGAATTCTGTATGTTACAGTTGAATTCTTCTAGTTTTAAAGTGTAGGGTTTTATAGCATTTCAGTTGTTCAGAATATGAAGCTAAATTAAGACATAACACCAATATATAGAAACAATGTAATTGACGTGAGTAAAAAGGTTTGAGAACCAAAGCCTGATTGTTGAGAGAGTTGGAGAAGAACTGGTGTACTGATTTGGAAGTAAACTGGCGGGAGAAATTAATCCCATTCATTTACCTTAAGAGATTTTTCAGGTCAGGGTTACAATTGAATAGAAAGATTACAATAAATGCAATGACACACAGAGAACTGGCTTAAACCCACAGAGTACAACAGGGATGCTGTTGGTCAGTGGTGGTCACAGTCCTGTCAAGTGGTGGTTGCAGTCCTGTTGAAGTGATGGTCACAGTCTTGTCAAAAGCAGCAGTCCTGCAGGAGTTCTGATCCTTCACCAGTTCTGTCAAGGGGTGCTGCCCCAAGTCCCCAAATCCACAGGTTTATAGCTCAGGTTCAGGTGGGGATGCTCAGTTCCTCCCCTAGGGCGGGGAGATTCACAATGGAATGGTGTAATACTCTGAGTCATGGGATATTTGGAAGTCCTTGATAGCCTGTGTCCTTGCATCTGCCTGTTCTGCCGGTGTCATTGAGTCCATTGTGGCCCATCAGCAGAGATGGCCCCTCAGAATGGGTGTAACTGTGCTGGTGCTTCCCCAGAGAGAGTTACCACAGCTCGGTCATAGGTGTGAAGAAAAAGAAACACTACCTGCCTTGCAGGATTGCCTCTTTTTACTTATCTCATTTCACATCCAGCCTGTAGCCTGAGGTGTCTGTTGGGCAGAGGGCAGCTCCTGCAAAGGGCCCATCATTAGCAATTCATCAAAAATGAAGTAGAGGGTTGTGGAATACACACTGTGGTTACACCCACACAGTCCTAAACTGGGACCCTCCTCCTGTAACCAGGACAACTGGTAAATACAGTATAATTGCTGTATTTAGGAAAATACTGCTTTGTATTTGAGGATATGTTACTCATGCAGAAATTATTGTCAGAAGAGTATGTTAACAAATTCACATACCATAATCTTTCTGACACCCAGGAATCTATATATATACAGTTAATACAGGTGAAGAAAATATCGGGGTTGACTCAGTGGCAGAACTCAGTTTTGCAGTGATGGCAGAAGAGATTTGAGTGGGAAAAGTGTTTGAAGGCAGGATTGGAAAGAGTGTTCAGGAGTCTCAGAAGATAAAAATGACTAAGAAAGGCTGGCGGAGATAAGTAGGTTTTCAGGTTGTCATTGTTTAACACCACTTGACAACAGAGCCCTTCAGAGATGTTCACTCACCCCAGTGGGATAGGGGAAAGAATCAAATAGTAAAAGTGAGAGAACCTGCGTGTGGAGATGAAGATAATTTAACAGGTTAAAGCTGTGCTTGCAAGCTGAAGACGCAAGAAAATCAAACCAAGGCATTCATTCATCAGTTCCACTGGGCAGGCAGACACTCAGCCATCTCCAGGAAAGCAGGGCTCCCTTACACAAGGGAGCAAATTGGGAAAACAAATGCCAGAAATCTTTCGTCCACCTTTCCTTCTCCTGCTCACATATGTTTAGCTCCTGAGAGGAGCCGTGCCACTTTCCAAACAGCCCCCTCTCATCTTGAGACTCTTCTCTGGGAAAGGAGAGGAAGCAGGAATAGTACCCAAGCACATTGCCATAGGGAGAGGGGAGAATCAGAGAGAGGAGAGTGCCTCAATGACTGGAGCTTCTTCCTCCTCTAGTTGTCAGGACAGGAGTTGGTCCTTTGGCTCCTACACCTCCTCTCAGTAACAGCCAATGGCTTGGTAGAGGTAGAGATGAGGTGTTAGGTCAGATCAGCCAAACCTTGCTGGCTCCAGCCCTCTACCCTCTGCCTATGGTCCTGAGCCAGCTCTACAGAGCTGAGTGAAGGAGTGAAGAGCCATCTCTGTTGAATGACTGCATAACTGCAGCTTTAGATATGCAAGTTCAGTAGCTACTTGGTTTCCTGTAAAGCTCATTTTGCAAGACTTCATGGAGAGAGAAGAATCAGACCATGAAATTTAACGGACCATTCAAGTCACCAGAAAGCTGCCACAGATTGGACAGCTGTGTTGATCTGTACCAGAGGCACAGTGGTTTGCCTCATCACATCATATTCATGTAGCTTTCTAAAACCTTTTTTTTAATTATTTCAGGCAAATGTATTATTTAAACAGAGAAACACTACTGAATAAAAGTCACCCAAAGAGAAAACAAGGTTGTTATGCTGATGAAAGAAGCTTAATTTACTTCTTAAGATAAGGGTGATTCTCCAAGTGCTGTGACTTTGCAGAGGTACAATTCAATAACTATTCTGTGTTCATCAACAAATTTCAGAGTTTTTAAGATCAGTTGATGAAGTCCATCTGTCAGTGAGGATGCTCCTCCATGATATTTTTAGGTAGACTCCAGAGAGAAGGCTTATTTCACTTACACAGAAAGGAGTACAGGCGTTTTCACTTACCACCAGCAATAACCCCAAATTCCTGAATTTGACTTTTGCAACTGTGCAGAACTTGGATCCGCCGCTGAGTATGATACTTTGTATTTTGATAGTGGTGTCCTGATTTTCCCTTTTTGGAGAAGTTTTAGTGGAGACCTTCAAACTTATTTCAAACCTTGGAAGAACTGGCTACAACTTCTGATTCTAAAGATAAATAAAGAAAGAAGTCTTGGAGCCTAATGGACATTGGCTTGGACATGATGAGGGAGGGCTTGAAAACAGAAGACAGTATTAGTAGAATGGCTGTTAGCTGCAGATATCAGCTGCAGTCACCAAAGGGCACATTCTTGTCCCTGCATAAAACAGAGTGGAAAATAGATGAGTAGCCTTTGAGAGCCAATTTGTGTTTTAAAGGTATTGTGTATTTCCAGGTGAACTAACATAACATAGTGAATGTAGCTAACATAAGCTTTTGAAGTGCACACCTACTGAATATTTCATACTAGCCATTCTTCCAAGGTGTGTGCAAGTGATTACCAAGCTGGTTTTTGACAGGAAGGGCAAAATCCCTGTGTCATGAGCAGTAATCACAAGAAGGCCTCCTACAGTGTGAGATCCCACTGCTTTCCCAACCACTCTTTTCCTATTTTCTCTCCAGATTTTATCAGCAGTGTGACAGACAAACAGGCTGCTAATAATTTGTTCTTCCACCCCCTCCTCCTCCTCTCAACTGCTTTTAAATGGAGTGTGTAATTTCACAGTATTGGATGCTTAATATTATCTGTGCACAACATGAATTGCATCTTCTTCCTACTTGCTGGAAGACATTAATTTAACTGGCAGCTGTTGTAAGAATGAAAAGAAACAAGGGCAGAGGAAAGAAACAATTGAAGTTATGTACCACAAAGGAAGAAAATAAATTAACATTTGATTGATGGACAGAAATATGCTGATTATATGACAGAAATTAAATATTTCCTTCCCCTAATATTCTGCTACATCCCTTCTCTGTATTTAAAATTCAGTACAGATATAAGGATATAACCACAAAGCATCCACAAAACCCACTTTCTGGGTCAAGATGGAACTAATAAATATTTTGAATGGAAAATCTGGAGAAGGCATGGGAAACTGATACCTCCTGAAAGCTAATAGAAGGTTTTTAAGAGAAGTTTCATGGTGATGTCCACTACTAATGCATGGACAAACATAAAACTGCTGTGCCAGTGTGGGCACAAGCAAGAAGCAGAGTATGAGAGTCCCAGGACAGAGCACTGTTCTAACCTTGATGTATCTGTAGAGTGAAATAAGTCCACTTTGTCCTGTGTGATTAAGAAGCACATGGGAAAGGCCAAATACTCAGCTGCTAGATCAGGCATTTGCTGACATGAATTCCAGGTTTTTTGGGTGCAAAAAGATGAAGTTACTGTTGTAACCTGCACCTATATATTGGGAGCAAGTATAAGAGGGTGGCAACATGGGGTGCTTAAATGTGTTCTCTGTATATACAAACAAAAGGCGAAGCTGAATATTTAGAAAGTCTTTGGAAAACCTAAAATACTCTTGAAATTACTAAACATGCACAGCAGCAGAATCTGAAGTTGTACAAAAAGCCACTAATGAGGACAATAAATTCTAAATTATTTCCAGCATAAGAACAGAAGCTGAGCAAGAAAAGCTTTATAATAAGGGTCTTTAAGTTACACAGGGTTGTTTAAAAGGTCTCAGCTGCAAGAAAAAACACTATGACAAAATGTTACTGCTGAGTTTGCTATAAAGAGATAAACTTTCCAAATATTTGTAAAGAAAAAGAATAATATCCACTTTTTTTTTTTTTTTTTTTTTTTTTTTTTTTTTTTTTTTTTTTTTTTTTTAATATAAAGCCAGGTTTAGTTTTCATTTGGAAAAAAACCCACAGACTAGACTGACAAACTTGATTTACCTAGTGGCTTTTAAGAGCTGTGCATGCTGAGTCATGAAGATAAGAAGCTGCAAGAGCCTTTGGCAATGCCAAGTGGAGAGCTCAGCAATGAGCTAGCGGAGGCCTCAGAAGGTGGCTGTCTCAGGGTCCAGGGTGCTGCCTTTCTGATAGCAGTTCCAAAGACAAAGTTGGATTACAGAAGCAAAGCTTGATGCATAGGTTTACACTGAGATTTTTTTCCTGTAGCTGATGGTTGTCTAGCAAAGTATGAAGAAAGAAAGACTGAGACAGCTCTTCCCCAGGTTCCCCAGAAGGAAACAGGCTACTGGAGACTGTGAGGAGATGGTTTGTGAGATGGAACATTGTACTGATTTTGCATGGCCTTGGTTTTGGTAGCAGTGGGGCCACAGAGGTGGCTTCTGTGAGAAGCTGATGGAAGGTTCCACCATGTCAGGCAAAGCCAATAGTCCCTGGTGGCTCCAAAGGTGGATGTGCCACTGGCCAAGGCTGGACCAATTAGAAATGGTGGTAATGCCCCCGTGATAACAGATTTAAGAAGAAATCTGAGCAAAGCTTGTGGTGTGGTTTTAATTCCAGCCAAAGAAGAGCAGAGTGAGGACATGTGAGAAGAATGACTCTGCAGACACCACGTTCTGTGGAGAAGGAGGGGAAGAGATGCTCCAGGCACTGGAGCTGAGATTGCCCTGCAGCTCGTGGTGCAGACCATGGTGAGGCAGCTGTGCCCCTGCAGCCCATGGAGCACAGCTCCAGCTGTAGAGATCCACCTGCACCCTCTGGAGGACTCCCATGCCAGAATAGGTGGATGCCTGAGAGGAGGCTGTCAGCCTGTAGGAGACCTGTGGAGAGAGGCTCCCATGCTGGAGCAGCTTACCCTTGAAAGGCTGCACCCCACAGAAAGAGTGACCCATGCTGCCGTAGTTTGGGGAAGACTGATGTCTGTGGGATGAACTTACATTGCAGCAGTTCTCGGGCAGCTGTTGCTCATGAGATGGAATCACACTGGAGAAGATCGTGGAGAACTGTCTCCCATGGGAGGCATTGTCCTGCTCTGATTTTGTTAGCAGTGAGTTCACTTCATATCTTTAAGTTTGAACCTGTTTTGTCCTTGGTAAAAAGGACAAACCTGTGTTTAGTAAGAAATCTGTCCCAGTCCTTATCTCAACCCGTGAACCCTTTGTTAAATTTTCTCCTCTCTCTCCAGTTGCAGAAGGGACCAAGTGAGTGGCTTTTGTGTCTGCCTGGCATCCAGCCCTGTGGGAGCTGGTTAGACAGGGAGTGGCAGTGAGATGGCCCTGGCTGACCACAGAGAAGGCATCAACTTAAGGCCTTGACAAACAGAGTGCTGAGAAGGAGAATATCTACATAAGTTATGCTGAGAAGCATGGAATTATGGGTTTAGTTATGTTAATATGGGTTATATCATAGTTTCTGTACAAGGTTATGTGTTAATAATTGGTCAGTTTCTTTTCCATATATGGTTATGTTGTTGTTCATTGTTGTAGTGCACTAAATAGTTAGTCCATTTTTAAAATTATATTGCACTGGGTGATTTATCATATTTGCACACAAAAAATAGTTTTATTATATTTTACACATGGTATGTTCTGTACCCCCTCTAAGTTCTAGTGTTGGTATCCTCTGGTCCGTCCCTTCCTATGTCCGCCCCCCTAAGTTGTTTCCCATTGGTTGTGGTTCCACTCCCTGCCTCTTTCCACCCAACCTCGGGTTTAAAAATACCCGTGAAAAAAAATCTCCTCCTCTTTCTGTTCCTCCTGGGCTGTGAGTTCTACAATAAACCACCTATGGGACTGTGGTCCCGGGGAAGAAAAAGAGCACCTCTGTCTTTTACCTTGAGTCCATTATGGGGGTAATGCATTGGGGTCTGGAGCTAGCCAAGATTTTACCCCAAGAGTGAGGAATCTCGATAGGTCATGGGTTCTTTGTTCTGTTACCTGGGTTGTATAATATGCTGTTCCTTGTAATACTGGTCTTCTGTAGGCTGCCCACCCAGCACTTCATCCCTTGGGGTTACTGTGTATGGCTTCTGGTTTTTGTTAACCACCTTAATAAGTTGCTTTTTGGGCAAGCCCAGTCATACCCACTCCTTTTGCTTCACTGGTAGCCGTGGCAGACCCCTGGCGATGGTTGTCTTGGTCAAGCTGGTGACCCAGCTTTATCACTGGATTGAGATAAAGCTGCTGACCCTTAATCAGGGTGAATCCTGCTCCTCAAGCTGGATTATGACATGGCCTGGGTCAACCCACACTACAGTGTTGCTGTGTGTTATCTGGTTTCATATTGTAATTAATTTCAATATTGGGTTTTATAATGGTTTGTTCTGTACCCCCCTGTTCTCCCGGAAAATGTAACATCCTGAAGTTTGTCCCTGACCTTCCCCCATCCCATCTCCCACATTCCTCTCAGTCTCCTTCACTGAATGTAATCCAACCCTGTTCCATTCCCACCTTATCCCTGGTTGGGTATTGGCTTGTCCCTGCCTTTAGCCCCTTCCCTGGATATAAGTCCAAGACCATGCGGCTGGGCTCTCTCTTGATTCAGGGTCTCGGTTTGGGGCTCCTGACTCAGTCTGGGGCAGGACCACAGAAGAAAGACTGAAAAAAGCCCTGGTTTCACCCTTGGATCAAGTGTAGACCTTCCTTTGCCATCAATGGGGACTCACTCTCTCTGCTATGGGAAAGGTTCCGGGCCACTTCTGGCTTTTGGGACCCTGAGGAAACTCCTTCCTACTGCAGTTTGTCTCTCGAGCCAGCCGGGGCGAGAACGGAGCCGGGAGCTCCGTGAGGGAGACAAGCCACACTACACCTGCAAGATCATTCTTTCAGTCTGAATTTTGGCTAGTGCTGGTAATCCAGAGCCAGGACTCAAAGGAATGCTAAGTTTGCTGACTATACTAAATTGAGAGGAGCTGTCAAAGCCTGTGAGGGCAGAGAGGCCCTGCAGAGAGATCTAGGCAAATTAGAAAGCTGAGCAATCACCGAGTGTATGAAGTTTAATGACGGCAAATGCTATTTTCTGCACCAGGGATACGGCAACTCCTTGTATGGAATGGGGAAAAAGAGGCCGGAAGGTAGTGCCATGGAATGGGATCTGGGTGTCTTGGTAGATGGCAAGCTGAACGTGAGTCAGCAGTGTCCTGGAAGCCCGGACAGATGTCTGTGTCCTGGGGGGCATCAGGGACAGCATGGCCAGCTGGGCAAGGGAGTGCCAGCTGGGCACCTTGAGTGGTGGGGGCAGTTTTGGGTGCCACAATATAAAACAGATACTAAGCTATTGGAGAGCATTCAAAGAAGGGCCATGAGGATGGTGAAGGGTCTGGAGGGAAACCATATGAGGAGAGGCTGAGGTCACTTGGTTTTTCAGCTTGGAGGAGACTGAGGGGAAACCTATTGCAGTTACAAATTCCTTGTGAGGAGATGTGGAGAGGTAAGTTACCAGTCACAGCACTCGAGGAAATGGCGTGAGAACAACTTGGGTGAAGTTTAAATTGGATATCAGGAAAATATTTTTCACCCAGAGGGTGGTTGACCAGTGGAACAGGCTCCCTGGGGAAGTGGTCACAGCACCAAGCCTGACAAAATTCAAGCATTTGGACAGTGATCTCAGGCACATGATGTGACTCCTAGGGTGTCCTGCACAAGACCAGGAATTGGACTTGATGGTCTGAATAGGTGCCTTCCAACTCAGCATATTCTACAATTCTGTGACGTGGATGCTGAATGTGAGAGAGGCAGCAGGAGCACAATGTTTGTGAAACTAAGTCATATAACTTTCTCACACTGGCCTGAGAACCATGGCCTGAGAAATTGTGAGGAGGAATCCAAACAGTCCTTGGAGACAGAAAACATCTTTTGCAGGTGTTGTTCGTCTCCTTGTTGTTTCCTTGTAAGAAACGGTCGAGGGGTGTTGTTGCTATCTGTCCAATGATGGTAATGTGTTGGTTTGTTACCCAATGAAATTTTATTCTCTTGTACCTGTCTATAAAAGAGATCTTCGAAGAGTAAAGATCTCTCTCTCTTGCTTCTAAGCTGGAGAGTCTCATGTCGCTATTATCACCACCCTTAATACAAGAGCGACACTATGATTCTAGGATTCTATGATTCTATGACTCAATTACATTTGGAGGCACCTTAATTTTGGACGGCAAGGCACTTGCTGCTGATGTTTATAGCTAGATCATGATCATGAACTTCAATACTGATATGTGATTTAAATACTGATATACAATTGAGAAGAAGTGAAGCAGTGATATTTTACTTACACTTTACCCTGGCAAAAGCTGTCTGCTTATATGAAAATATGTTTTTATTACTATCTCCTCATACTGTTTCCATTAAATTAAACATCCAGAAATAAAAATAAACATTGAAGATACGGTTAGTATGTGATGCATAGGAGTAAGATTAAAAAAAAAAATCTACGTATTAAACCAGCTGTGAGACCTAACAATTCACAAGAGTTAAGCCAGAAGTTAAATTATTGCATATATTGGTCCAAAGCAGTAAATCAATATTTTTACAGCCTCTATCCATGAGCCATAGATTGTTATCCAGTGAAATGATGAAGTTTTTCCAAAACATCTATTTTTCTTACAGTAGAAAGGAATAACTTAAATGCAGTGCTTTTAAATAAACGTCCATTATATACAAAGCTTGATATGTGGAAAAATATAGCATTTGATTTATAAAATACACAGTGCTCCAAACTCAAACCACACAAAATGGAAATGTCCGAATGAGTGAATGAGTAATGACTGAAGTTAGGAGGATTAACTTCTGATGATGTGTGTGTAATGTGGGAAGGCAAACAGTGGACTTTGTTCGCGTAACACAGTACATGAATCCCAGAAATGTTGCACTCTTTCTCCTAGCTGCAGACTATCAGACCACAGCAGACCATCTGCCAATTTATACAGCCACAAGAAGTCAAATTTCTGTGGGTGAGGGTATTATATGAGGGAGAGTTGATAGATGTTTGCGTAGTCTGGACCTTTGTGTCAGGTTTGTGGGAGCGTAAAGATTTAAGCTCATAAGCCTATTTAGGAGTGGTGGGCTGCTAGAAGAGAGGATGAAGGGAGATTTCAATTTGCCTATTTTTAAATAACATGTGGGACACATACACCAGTAAATGTTGTAATTGTCAGTGCTTGATTCATTTGCCTGCAAGGGCTGTTGATAATATATTGAAAGAATTAAAAGACAGGTAGGTTTATTGTGCTACCTTCCCAAGCTGAGGCTTAATTTCCCCTGTATTGATACAGTTTGTGCTGGTAAATGTAGAGCTTTCAAGATGTCTTTTAGACTCATCGTTTGTAAATTGAGATGGGAATAAAACTCCAGTTTCCCCAGGGCTTTCTTCAAGTTTTTATGGCATTTTTCCCTCAGTAGCTGAGGAGCCAGAACAGGTCATTGAAGCAGTTGTAAGACTGAACCAGGAAAACAGATTCATCCAAGAGCAGCACTAGAGTGATCACAAGAGCTGCCAAGTGGATTTAGGTCCACAGGTGTATGTGAAGCTCCGTGAAGAAGTCTGGTAAAGTGAGCAGTGACTGAAGCTTCACAAGACAGGATGTGAATAGTGACAGACTTGGCAGTGGGGTACTGCAATTCCCATCTAGGTATTATCTTCACTTCAGATATTCTGTGTGAGTGATAGAGAAATTGAATAACTTAATATATAATAAATGTAATTGAATAACTTTCACAGGCAGGGAATGCATAAAAATAAATCTACAGGAAAAAAAAAAAAAAAAAAAAAAGCAGGGTTAGAAAACTTGAAAAGACCAATCTGCATTGCTGATAATTTGTTATTGGTTTGGTTTTCAAGCTAAACTTTGACCTCTTAGAAAGAAAACTTAAAAAGAAAATACAGCTAATGAGGACATAGTAGGACACAAGAATACAAAATCCAGCACTATGCTACCCTTTGAGACAGACTGCATGGAGATAAATTTGATAGTTCAACCAAGTTATTTACCATATTCAAATAAAAATACTGTGTGCAGTTAAGTGACAAGAAATAATCAAAGATCCAGAAAGCACTCCTCTGGGAAACTGAGAGGATTAGATTTGTTTGCCTTGCAGAGGAGATTAATTACTGTTACTGAACATAATAAATGCAAAAGAGGAAGCAGATGAGAAAAGTATGTTTGCCAACTCTTACAGCAAAATAGTAAAATGACATCCAGTAAAAAATTAAAGGCAAGAAGACTAATTGCAGGACTTTTTAAATGATAACGTAAAATTAGCTTCTTGAATTGATTGCTACAATATGTGAGCCCAGTAAGGTTTGGAAAGGGAAATGTATATGGATAATGAGGCTCTTGCAGTCACAATAGTGCGAACTGAGAATAACTGGAGCTATAAATCAAGGACATCATGGATAGCCAGAATATTATGTATATAGTCAACCATGACTAGCATTTCTGTTGTCTTCCTGAATGCCAGACTGTGCTTCCAGTTCTTCAAGCAGGCAGTAAAGTGTAAATCACAGTGCTGTGTTCTGTAAGAAGGGGCAGTCTCTGTCCTGGAGCCCATATAAAAGATATACAAACACAGGTGCCCTGGAGAGACCAAGGCACTTTGAAAGCTAAAGGAAGTTTTGCTAGTGAATGCTAGATGTCAGGCAACTTTCACAGATTAAGTTTGCACCCCTAGACTAAAACAGTGACAGCAAGCAATGTTTGTCAGGTGGCTTTATCTCAACATTTCTTCTTGTCTGTTACTCACTTGAAAGGCAGAGACTCCCCTGTGTTATCCAGACAGCTGGTGTTGACAAGACGTAAATCAGACACGTACTAAAACCTCTCTTACTGAGGAATGAACACTCTGGGATCAGTCATATGTGCAAAATGTAAGAATAGTAATGAAATTGCATCTAGTTTTTGAGAAACAGACAAAACAAACAATCCCCCAAACTTTTTAACTATAAGCTATAACTTTGTTTAAAAACCTTCTCTCTTAGGATTTCAATTCTCTTTGACAAAAAGTCAGATTTTGAATTCAGTCAGAAACACATGCAAAACACCTCAGCTGAGAAAACACAAAGTTCATAGATGATTTTTTTAATGTATTTTATATCAAATTGTTTAAGAGGGTAGAATAAAAGATGAAAATGTTATTTTATTACACAAAAACCAAACAGCAGGTGCTCTCTAGTTTCCATTATTGTGGTGTGCAAAAACCTCACAATTCATTAATAATTGTTCCTCATGACAATTGACACAGTAGAAGTAAGAGAGTGAATTGAAATTCAATACCTGCTTTTAAGGACAGAATTTATTGAAGAGTGTAATATGACCATTACTTGACATTATTGATAGCAATGGGTCAAATTCAGTGCTATTGGAAACACAAAAAAAGTCTGAAATTTGCCAATTTATCTGTCTCAAAATCTTTTCTGAGTATTTCTGAGATGTCTGATAGCGTTCTCCAAATTCTGTCGAAATGATTGAGAATCATTTGTGTGCATTTTATGTGCTCTTTTACTTGTGAATCGAATGCACCCAAATGCCTGGGGTCGATGAGAGCAGGTCAATGACATTTCCTAGCAGCAGGGCAATAAGTTAAAAAGGAAATATTACAGAGTTTTGAAAATTATTACAATGTTTTCTGGAAGCCCTGTGAAAATGACTAGTGGTTTTGTGGAGGCTGACTTCTCTAGATTACATATGATAGTCACCTGTGAAATTCATGCTATTCAGCATATTCATGTCAGATTTGCATTGGATTTGGTGTGCATATGTCTGCACTTCAATTCAAACTTTATCAAAACAATGGGAACACCAACATAAGAGAAAAATTATTTTTTATGGTTGAGCACATTGAATTACTATAACAGCTCTCAGGGGTTTTTGTTTACTAGTTTGTTTGGTGGTTTTTTTATAAATACAGAAAATTTTACATGACAAGAGCCAAGGCAGAACAAAGATTATTGTTGAGATAGTAAAAAAAATAATCTTGCTTTGCTCCATTTAAGAAAATGTTCACAAAGAGAGTCAAATTAAGGCATTGTATGTTTCCGTAACTCCCTGTTAAAATGTTTAATCTAACACTGCATTTTTTCACTTTAAAGAATATTCATTTTTTTCCTCGCCTGCCATATGAAGGATCTATACATGAATAGTAGACATGCTCCCAAAAATACATATCCACAAAGTCTGGCATGTGGTATAAAACAAATAAACTAAAAAAAAGAAGACTTTAAAAAAGAAATAATTAATCTTTAATAATTTTCTAGCACAGGTAGATAAAATAGGTCTCTTTCTGCGTATTAGCACAAAAATTTGCATGAAAATTAAATAAATCACCATCTATAACATACAAAGAAGATTTTTTTTTTTTTTTGGGAAAACATGGCAATGAATTATTTTTTCTAAAATGTAAAATTTTTTTGGCAGAAATTAGTGACCTATTCCATAGTATTAAGAAAAAGACTACCTGTTATAAGCAAAACATAGTAAGAAAAGGCTCTCAGACATAGACACAATGGTATTTTTTGAAATAGGTAACTAAATAGGAACTTTTTAGAAGTGTCGTTCACACTACTGTTCACACTATAGATGTGTCCTTATTCCACTTGACCAGGGTGGTTTTGCACTTGCAGTATTGGGGGAAAATGTCTTAGATCACATGGGAGTGTCTTTTCTGGTTAGTTTAGGAGATGGAGAGAATCTCGGCTGTTCTTAGCTTGGTATATGAGAGCACCTCTTATCTCTTGCCTTCTGCCTCAAAAGGCTCAACTGCAACACCGTGATACAGATACATGGTATCAGCTCAGATACAACACCAGGTTCTAAACCTCAAAGAATTATGTACTATTAACAGTTGAATTTGATATTGCAAACAACATTCCCAAAGATGACCTGCTTCCCAACAAAGTGGAAAGATTATTCTAGTTCCTTAGTTTTCAGTGTAAGGTGTTGGGATGGTTCTGGCCCCCGTTACTTCAACTGCTAGCCATTAAGGACAGAAGAAATGACTGGTACATGCCTCACAGACGTCAGGTTTTTCCAGCACATAATGCTGTAGTTGTCCTCTTTGGAAAATCAGGGACTCTGAGGCTGTCCATGTGAAACAAGTATGAAGCACATATGACAACAGACATGGAAAACAGCTTCAGTTTCAGAAGTAAAAATGGACTTCTCTTGTATGTACCAAACATCAGAAACGTCCAGTAGACAGATGTCTATCACCAGTCCTGGCATGGGATATCTCTCTGATTGTGTTCCCTTTGCAGCATATGGCCATCACTGGCACGATTAGGTAAGATCTAACATACAGTGGGATGAAACATCTTCAGACTTTTTCAGAGGTTTATCAAGCATTTTTGATAAAGAGGTGCTGGAGACATAATATATGACAAAAACCAAATCCAGAATGCCTGCAACAAATTATCCAGGGACCAAGCTGTGTGTATACTTGGCCATTAGACTCAGAAAAGTCAAAATCCATCAAATGGTATGAAGAGCTGCTTGAAGTCTAGTTGTGTGAAGTCCTTCACAAAAGGGAAGGGAAACCACTTCATCTGAGAAGCAGCAACCATCACAAAGTCCTTCTGAAGAGCCTGAAGGCCATGCAGTGCCTGAATAAGAAGGCTTTTTACAGATAATGATCAGGCTTGTAATGAACTAGGGTTATTGCTTATGTAATGGCTGAATCAACAAGGCAAAAATAAACATCTTGAAATCTGAGTCTACTGACTTATTAAAGAAAATATGGGTACTGATCTAGTATCGATACCCAACTGTGGCGGACAAAAACCCTCTAACAGTTTGAAGTTACAAAGTGTGTGTTTATTACAGCATAGGGCAGTGTGGGGATAGCTCCCAAATTCACACTGCAGTTTACAGGTGATCACAGAGCCCTTTTATTTACCAAAGTATTGAATACCCAAAACACAAATGGATATTCATAACCCTGGTACATCCCATTCCCTGCTTCATATGCTAATTAGCTAAAAGGCTATTAAGTATGCGTAGTTTGTTCTTTGAAATGGGTCAGTGGTTCTTTTCATGGGGAGAGATCCCCAAAATGAGGAAGTAAAGAAGTCTTCCTCGTTCTGACCTTTCTACCTTTTCAATGCAAGTGTGATAAATGAACCCTTGGTAGGACTCCTATTTCCTGTCTTTCTGACTGTTCAATGAGTTTCTGGGCAGAGGAGGCTTACAATTGTCTTATGTTCCTAAAAGCTATTAATCAGTTTCTGTATTCCTCATTATAAACACAGTTAACCAAAGTTGAAAACTAATCAGTTATTCTAATATGGAAGAGTGATCCCAAACCAAATTTCTCTTAGTTAATTACTAACTTTTAATTTCAGCAAAGCCTACCTATCTACTTTAGTTAATTTCAGCAAAGCTTATCTCTAACTAAAATCTTAACCCCTCTAAAAATCCTTAATTCTCTAAAGTTTATGTCTCACTACCAGTGTTGTTTTCAGAAGCAATGCTATGATTTCAGAAATGGTCATGGCTCTGAACATAAAAAGGCACCGTTTGTGGGACCAAGATGAGTCTGGAATGAGAATTTTCCTGAAAAACATTTTAGAAACAAATAAATGTACCTGGGTAAAGTCCATATTTCTTGGCATGCTCTCAGTGACAGGATTTAAGGAGGAGAGCAATGAGCAGCATTTGGTCCCTTGCAGCGTCCTTCAAAGTGGAAGTATCGTTAAACAAGGCTGATTTTTAATATGGAGGATGAGGATCTCAGTGCAGAGGTGAAGCATCTGAATGCAGGTTTCCTCTAACTGAATCTGCAAGGCTCTGCAAAGTGCTCTCAGATGAGATAGAGTGCTTCATTTGAATTTTTTACCAGAAGCTCTGTGCTCCTCAAAAGACAGACCTTCCACTGCACCAGGTAAGACTTTGGGCTGCTACTTCCCTCTACTCCAAGTCTGAAATGTCCCTCACCTAGACTGACCGAGTTTGTACACGCCATAGGAATATGGATAGGGAAGAGACAAAATTTGTGGTCCCCCTCTCAGTTTGCTTCTCATGAGATGAGCCTATACCTTTGTGTATCATAGAGGTGCCATCTAATTCTGAGTGATTTTAAACTATTCATTAAACTTTACAGTTTACTTTTCCCTTCAGTTTCCAAAAACAACAGGAAAATATGATTTTTTATGAACCTAACCTCTGTATGGTGTTTTCTTTTGTTAGCTTTTCGAGGGAATAATTGAGTTCAAGCTAGAACTCATTCTGTCATCTCTTGAAAACAAAACCAGAAACTACTATAAATATTTTGCCAGAGTCATGCATTTGTATAGCAAGACATTGTCAGCGAGATAAAACTGATTTTAAAGTAAATGTCATGATTCAAAGGTCTCCCTAGGAATAAACTTATTACTAAGTTGTGAAATTAGAAAGAAGCAATGTCTTAGGTAAGAGTCTGATTAATAAGACACTTGATAATTGATGATATTGATGACAAACATTCTATGGCACCAATAATACTTTTACTAAAACTGATTCCAGCAATAATTCCAGCATTACTAACACTGCCAGATTTCTTCTTCTGTACAAAATTTATTAAAAAGGCTCCGAAGCCTCATGGCTGGAAAGATATCCATAGGAATTTCATCTGCTGTTGGTATACATAGCAGAACTTTATCCCCAGAAACTGCTGTGATTTAGCTGTGGTGTGGTGTAGTCACACAGGAGGCAAAATTGTGTTGCTTGGAGCCATATTTAATGTGTCTCACAAGTCTTCAGTGTTTGGCTACGCAACCAAAATGGTGTTTTAAGAAGTGTTTGGTATGTTTGACAATACATATGGGCATGTGCGTACATACGTGAGTAAATTATTTTAAAATCTGGTTTAAAAGATTTTAAAATAAAAAGGATGTCATTAAAATTTTGGATGTCAGTGCTTGAGCATTGGAATATGCCAGTAAGTTTGTAAATTGTTTTGTAATTTATCTTGTAAACAGAATATATCCTCTAATTTCATAATTGCTCTGGTTTAGGACAAATTTTGGGAGGAAGCTTCTGAAGTGGTCTTTTTCTGAAAGCAAATTCAAGTGATCTCTCCACCAGCCAGTTTGGGAGGTAAACCTTCTTTGAGAAAAGTGGAAAAAACCTGTTTATTCGAAAAGCAAAGTATTCACAAACATGAGAAAATGAATAATATTAAACAATAGAACCTCTTGTTGTTCTGAAGAGATGGCAAATTCAGAGAGAGTCCTTGTCGTGGGGTGTAGTTCGGCTCACTCAGTCTCTTACCAGTCCCTCCGGCGCTGGAAAATGCCACGCCCCGGCCCTGGTGGGCCACAGGTGTGAGCTCCTGGTGTTCTTCTGGGTTTTCAGTCCAGAGCAGGGCAGAACAACTCCAGGAAAAAAGACACAGTCTTGGGAAAACTTTCCTTGCCACAGCTAATGAGGAAAACCAGCAAAAATGTAAAGGAAAATACTCCTTCTCTCTCGCTGTCTGTGCTGCAGACAACACTGTAAGAGAGAGAGCTGAATCGCTTATCTCTGTGTTTTTGAACACAGCCATGAAAGAATTCCACCTCTTCTCCTCCACCCCCACTTCACTCTCAGATCTGGTTTTAAAAGTGCAGAACTTATTTTTGGGCTAAATAGACAAATGAGGATACAATTCAGCATCATAAAGTCACCCCAGGACAATAATGAGATGTGTGATTCTTGGTGCCTGCTGGCCTGTATTCTCTTATCTCCCCACAAATTCCTTGTGAAATTTCCCTCCTCTCCTGAACATTTATTCTTATCAGATAACCATATGTTGCCAAGTAAATGCCAGTTCCAGTGTGGGCTTTTGAAATGTTGAGACAAGAGGAGCAGATTTCATTTGGAGAATTCAGAAAGCATAAACTAAACATTAGCTCATAGAGTCTGAGACTTTATTTAATCTAACAGCAGGAACAGTGGGAGAAGGCCCACAAGCCTGCTCTCTGTATACATGATACACCTCTGAATACTACATTTTCTCCTTGGCAAGGTAGCCCAGGTTTTTTCCATAGCATAAAGTTCTTAGCAAATAAAATTCCTTTGCAAATACTTCTGCTAGTTTATTTGTCTTATAGACTAATTATCCTGCATTGTCAGGAAAATATTCATATGGGTAGAAGGCTGTAAGCATCTCAATTGGCACCTTTTTGAAGTTAGAAAAGCTTAGAAGAGAAAAAATGTAAGTCTAATCCTGTCCCACTTGAAAGCTCAAGAAAACTTAAGAAGGCTGTGTGCTTACTTGCTCCCTCCTGGGAGTTTCTGTTTATTCTTATTTATTTTGATATGAAAATTAGGTTGGATGAGAGATTTTTACAAGTGTTTAACCAAGATACAGTTCCTTTAAAAATCCCACCAAAATCAGGGACAAAACGGACACTGCACTTGAATGTTAAATTTTGTGGTTCAGATTGCAAGTGTTGAATTTTATGTCTCAGACATAGGTAAAATGAGCAGGATGGGATACAAATGAATCAATTCATGATGTATTTGAGTACCTCAAGAAAAACTTATAGCAGCATAAAGGAGCAGGGCACAGGGAAAAGCAAACGAGACAGTTTGTAACGATGGCTTGCATTTACATGAATGAGGTATAGTCATATTGACTGTAAAGTCTTCCTCATCTTATAAAAATGCCACAGAGTCTGTATTGGAAAAAGCCTAATCTCAGATAACTTGATCTAAGCAGCTTGGATCTGATTAACAACAAAGCCAGGACAGCATGGGCATCTGTCACTTGTATACCACAGCAGCTTGATGATGCCATGATTTCATGATCATTCAGCCCGTATTTCTGTTGGTACTTGAGATAAATAAACTAGTTTTTATGAACTACAAGTCCTCCCTTCTCAGTTACAATATGGTCATTTTAAACTCCGTAAGTAGAGTGATCTCTGTTCTTCACCTCAGTCAAAAACTAGCTCCAGTACTTCAGTACCTGTTCCCTTATCTTCAGAAGCACAATGATGGGGCAGTCATTTATATCAGTGCAGAGGGAAAAATGCCACCTGCCAAGTTCTGCTAAGGCTTTTTTCAGCAATCTTGAGGTTTCCACTGACATCTCCGTTTCAATTGTGAGCACGTATTATTCTACAGATTCTTGAAAACTGGGGAAAGCACAAACCTCAGCAAAATGTTTGCTATTCCCCCCAGCTGGACCTTGAATTTAAATAAGATGAGAAGCAAGCTATAAACTTTGCAGAGGTTGATTTACAGCAAAGGACAACAATGAATCATGAATCAGAGACTGTTTTAATTGATTTTGCATACATCATAAACTACAGAAAAGCTGATTAAATGGTTTGTAGAAATCTTTATGAGTGATTTCCTTTCCACAGTTCTTCAAGTCCTTGTTCAGGGGCACAAAAATATACAGAAATTCATGGGAGATTGTTTTTTAAATTAAAAGATAAAAACAGTATGGGAGGTCTTAGAGACAGCAGGAATCTTAAATATCATCCTGGGTGCAATATAAGGAAACGTGAAAACTAGAGAAGCCCATTAATTCTGGTAAAGAGAATTCTGGCAGAGGGAATCTCAGATAGTATTGAAATGAATTTCAGCTGCTTATTAAGATATCCAATCACACTTGAATATGCCATTCTTATGACTTTCTCCTTAATTTTTTTGATTTCTCCTGGCCATTTCCTGTTTCATCTCTCCCCTGATCTCAGGACAGGTGTATGAGACCAGAGCAGTTAAACGGAAAAGATACATATCTGAACTCAGCTGAGGCTTTAATAGCAGCTGGCAGTTAGTGGCAGCTGATTCCTCTGCCACTTACAGGGTGCAACAAAGCCAAACCCTAGTCTGATTCAAGGGAAAATTAAAGTTTCACGCAATAGTACAAAATATTCTTTGAAATGGATGCTCTGCTGGATCTTTATCTTCCTAGTAACAAGTGCAGAGTTTCTGCCTCATCCCCAGCTGAAGGTCTGGATCCATGGGTTCATCAGTTGTAAGTACATCTTCTCCTTGTAATTACTATTTAATTTTGTGAGAGAATGATCCTTTGCTTTAGCTGTATTTTAATTGTGTTTTATGACACTGTTTAAAGACATGTTAAATCACAGAGCAAATATCACAAGATTATGAAACTAGAAGCAATATCTTGAGATACCACAGTCTATTTTCTGCCACAATATGCAAAGCTTACTATCTAGAAATGTAATCAAGCTATATCTTAAAAACATATTTCTTAGCCTGTACAATTTGTGTCAGAAGAATACTTTCAAATCACAACCTGAAAATTTTCAAACTCTCTTGTACTTCCCAGTCTGAAATATAGTCTTGATTATTTTATTTCCAAAAGTTGTTGTAACATTATAATTTTTTTTTTTTTTTTAAAGGATGATGGAGACTGTGCAGCTGGGCTTTGTGTTTGGAATTGCTGGAGTCTTTCAAGAAAGTGTGATGGTGGGCAGGGGACTGTCTCAGAGACAGCAGACACCTCAGTGTTCTGTAAAAAGGTAAACTTGCAGAGGTGAGAGGGTCCTGCCACCACAGCAGGACAGAGGAAGGTCAGCCCCTTTCCACTGTGTTTGGTAGAAGCCTGTCAGCTCATGTTCATTAACCCCAAGATGCTGCTTTTTGTCCACGTGCCAGCAAGAAGGTATATAAAACATGTACACGGAACTGCAAGGTAATAGTGGGAGAGGTGGGCCATGGGAAGGAAAAGAATGGATGAGAAGGCAGGAGAAGGTATTTTCCTGGCTTTTATCCCTCTAGGCTCAATACAGAAGGCCCTTTTCTTATTTAATAATTGTCTTTTGGCAATTATAAGGCTTTCTTATTTATGGTACACTTCCATATGTTTTATGGTGCAGCAGTGGAGGTGGTGAATTGCTCTCCTTTGGAGGGAGCATTATACTGGTATTGTGCTGGGAAGGACAGCAGCCTTAAATCAAGCAGAGATATCTCAATAGCAGGGATATATTTGAGATACATAGTTGACACACAAAAAAAGAGGCAAAATTGTGTGTAACAAGGAATGTGTGTGTATCTAGGGAAAATTTTGTGTAACAAGGGAAAATTGTGTGTAACCCGTTATCTCCTTAAATTTTTTTAGTGTGTGCACACAACAAAGTACCTGCAGCAGAATTCTCATGCTCAGATGAGGTACCTGTGTCCTGGATACGTCCAAAAGTTCCCTTGCAGACCACTTCTTTGAGGTCTAATTAGCATTCCTGTTTTCTGCTATGGAGTAGAGCCTTTCCCCCTTCTTCCTCATGTTTCCCGTCATCCCAAAAGAGCTCCTTAGCTGCTCAGGCTGGAATTTCTTATGAGAAATTACCAGAGGACCCACCAAAAACCAAAACATGTTCTTGTTCCAACAATCTTGATCTACTTGAAGTGGTATCCTCAATAGTATAGTTTTGCCTAAAACTGTAATTACTTTTCCAATATTATGTATTTAATTCTTATTCTAGGCATTGGATTTTATTCAGGGTTATAGCAGCTTTTTACAGTAAGACCTTATAGTAAATATTCAGCACCAAGCAGGTGAAAGTGCCTCAGCTGAATCTAATTGTTTATAGAAATTTCAGGTGATTCCTCCCAATTGATGGGTGAAAGTCATATTTATTGTAGCTGAAATGAAAACTACTACAGATAAAAGTGGGTTCCTTTAAAGTTTTTTTTCCCCACAGTGAAAGAGGTTAGCATTGGTACTCATTAATTTGAAATCATCATCAAATATCTTTTCCTATAAAGATGACATAATCAAAGCTAACATCGAATCTCATTCTTCATTGAATGAAACAGTGTTTTAAGGGCTAAGTTTGTGTTGAAATATATTAAGTTAAAAAAAAAAACAACCCCTAACAAAAACAATCAATCAAACAAAAAAACCTCAAAAACCAACCAACCAAACAAAAAAATACCCCCAAACCCAAACCGTGCCTAGCAAAAAGAGTAGGAAACAATGAAGTCAGCCTTGGAAAAAGTTAACACAAATAGTTAATCTGCTCTAGCCATTTGAAATTCACTCATTAGCTTTGCCAGAGATGACTGTTAGCACAAATGAAGGGACCATGTTTGAAAGCTGATACAGGTACCCATTCTCTTGGGCCAAATACCAGATCTGGACATTTAATTAAATAATTCTTCTCCAGAACTCAAAAAGCCTGGTTTAGTTTGATTACACATATGAGACCAGTTATTCAAGGACTTTTGAACTCAGACCTGAAAATGAAATCAAGCCAGTTAGAGAGATTCTCACTGAAATAGATATGCATGTCTCTGGCAGTGCAGGCCTCTTCTCAGTCCAGCAACAAAAGGGCACTTAAGGGAATATGGAATGTTCTGCACGGCGTGATTTAACAACACAATCCCTATTAACTTTAATGAGAAATGCACAATTAAATCTTCACACAGTGTGCTAAGAGTTACTCTTTCAATTTAATGCATAAGCTAATAGGTCCACTTTAAAACGTGAAAGGATAAGGCAGGTGAATAATTTTTGGAAAAAATCAAGCCTTTAGGTTGATTAGACATGGAAGAAGAGAGGGCAAGTTAAGTATATAGTATGAATCTTGTTGAATTAAGCATTAGAATTAGAATTGTGTTGTATATATAATTTGAGTCTTGCAACAGAAAAACAGAAGTAGGAAAGGTTGTATTCTTCACTGTCAACCAGGTAAATAACTACAATGTCTCCATTTCAACAGCTTGTTTAGAAGGACATCTAAAGAGGGCTTTAAGCATGCTTCCGGCAATTAAAAATAAAATACACAAACTTTAAGACACTTAGAAGTCCTCTTTATGTACAATCAAGAGGCTTCAAAATATAGCACGAGAAAAAAAAAAAAGGGAACATCTCTTCCTCCTTTGTCCTCCTTTTGGACAAATTGTGGTGGAGGAGTGAATTTCCATAGTGATAAATCACCATTAAGAATTTTGTATACTGCTCTCAAATACAGTGGAAAGCCAAAATAGGCTGTGGATTGCTAGTAATTTTGACTCAAAACACAGTATTCTGTCTTACCAATAAACTACTACATTCTGTGGAAACCTTTATCTCCCAACTGGGCTTCAAGTACAAGGAGTAATTACACTCTGATTTTTTTATAACGCAGGTCTATACTCTATGTAATTATATGTCAAACTCCAAGTGTATATTGACAATAAACGTATATTGTATTTAGAGTCAAACTGTATTTTTACATATAGAACCATAACCCTGTACAACAAAGAGGCTTTCTTGTTGCATTTATTCATGATCAAACTTAACATCGAAATCCTTTTCTCCTGAAGCTGTGTTTGGAGAACAATGATAAAACCATGCAAGCTGCCTATATAATTGAAGGTCTACCACATTTTTTCCCACAAATTTTAGCTCATTCACTATCAAGAAATTTCTGAAAGAAAATATAACACTCCTCCAGTTCTCCAGTGTCCTTAAAATTTTACCACACTTTATGCGATTATATGAAGGTATGAAGTCTTGCCCATTCCTCTCAAAATTAGAGCTGGATAGGGAAGGAGAGAAATCCTAGAAGTTAAGGGCTTAGACATGATCTTCATAATGAGATCATCATGATGAAAATACCTTCACTTTCACATTTAGTATTCTACAAGGCATAATGACATTTGTTTTCTGTTTTGTCTCTTGACCATCACTCCTTACAGTCTTCCTATTTCTAAACTATTCTCCTCAGAAACAGACAGGTTGTGGACCTGTGAGAAAATACTGCTACCTTTTCAAAGTAGCATTCTTGTATGGATTGTACAGTTAACTGTCTTGGTAATATGAAAAACAATAGATTAATACTACTTCCTGGTGTATGGAGCAGAGTGGAACCTGAATGGCATCTACTGCAATGGGATTTTCTGATGCCTGTACCAAGGCAACCCTTTCCAACAGCATCAGCTATGTCTTTAACACTTCATCTTGCAAATGGTGTTAAATGAGGCTGAGAAGTGATTAACAGGCATCAGATGTGGATGGTTTTACTGAATTCATGATCCCCTGTGAACTTCCTGAACTGGCATACAGCAAGTAAAAGCTGCCACTACAGGCTTTCACAGTGAATCTCTCACACTAGGATAGAAGAAATAGTGCATGAGATCTTCTGTCCTAAGTACTCCAATTTTTTTGCAATAGAGAACATTATTATGAATTGAGTCTAAGGTAGCCACGAAGCAGACAGCAGAGGTGATCTTCAGGAAACAAAATAAAGTAATAATAAAAAATTACTTTAAAATAAAAAAATGGGGCCACTGCAGATATCTGATGAGAACCACGGACAGAATCAGTACAAAAGATTTTTTCAGAACATTTTCTGATGCCAAATATAAATAAGTAACAGACAAAATGAATGCAAAAAATTCATAGTTGATCTATTTCATAAGAGGATTTGGGATTCTGAGATGACTGTATATTTATCTGTGATGGGAAAATTGATATGCGCATTGGAATTGAAAGTAAGAATTTTAAGTGACATTTAAAATTTAAATTATAGAAAAGCTTTTTATTAACTTTGTCTGATAATTTTTGTACTGTCAATATGAGTTCTGAAATGGATTGATAACACCCTCTTGTGCTCTGAAACTCTTCCTGATAGACTAAATCGTCATCCATAGGGGATGAAGTCAAAGTTCAGGTGAAAATTCAGGTGCAGAACCTGAGCTGCCAATTGGGACAAGCCACAAATCTCATATGATACTGGAAAAGGCATCCCTAGCTGGAAAGTTCTGGAAGCCAAATTTTTAAAAAAATGCTTTTTCAGAGGAAAACTGTGCCTGTAAATATTACTTATCCTGAGTGAATCACTCAGGATAGAGTTTATTGAAATACTCAGTCATGAAAGAAAACTACACCTATTAAGCCTGTATCCGTAGGACATTAGTCATGCCTCCCAGCCTTTACCATAGACACTCATAAAAGACACAAAAGACAATTATTATCTGCTAATAAAATATGGCATAGGCCATAATAAAAAACTCCTTTAATTTGGGAATGATTTGGTTGGTTGTTTGGTTGGGTTTTTTTCATAACTTGAGAACTGGTATGAGGAACACTTTGAATTAACTGTTTGGATTTTCATGTCATGACTAAGTGGCTGATGGCACAACTTCAGCAAAACTGCAGAGCAGAAGTTATATTTAGTGTTCTGTGTCTCCCCAGACTCCTGGTTTTGGATAATCCTTCAAACTTGGTGATTTTTTGATTATGTTAATTCTGTAAGGCATTGAGTTTTGACTAGTTCTTGCACGATATGAGCTGTATCACCTATCAATATTCTAAATTGATGTAGAAAATATAGCTAAAGAACTCATCTTTTATCTAATGGTTACTGATCTAGTTGAATCAATCTTCCCTGAATGCAACAATATAGGTATAATTTTGTTTTGCGCCGCATGGCGCTTTTGCCTCTTTCTCCCACGGTATCAAGAAGAGGATACAGTGTTCACAGCTGTGTCACAGGCCTTGCACATGTTGCTGACATAGGGTTAACACTAATGATGAGATTTGAACAAGTCTGTGTCCTAGTATTCTCTCCAAGCCTGCTAGAACTTGGAACAGAAGCAACAACACAGAAGCACAAAACTCACAGTATTTTACTGGCAGACTACTGCCATTTATTGTTTGAAATAAACAGCCATGTTCTCCAGCAGTGCTTTCCCAGATGATTCGTCATCTGTGCCAAGATAGAGAATGGCTTCCTGTGCCTGGCCATACATGAACACACATGCCCATACTCATATATTCTCTCCTGAAATGTTGTGTTCTGTTGCTCTCCTCCACTACGTGAAGGGGACATCATTGTGATTTAACAGTGCAGACACTTCCGGCTGAGCCAGTGTCACCAGAGTCAGTCAGTCATTCAGGTGAACTCCGCAGCGGAGGTGCACAGTGAACTGCCTGTTGTGATCCTGCCTTGGGTTGTGAATGCCCCATCTGACATCACATGTCAGAAAGGTTTTCTAAAAGACCAAAACATTACTGATATTTTTGGCTCTTTATTTCTATTTCCATTTCTATGCTATGGCCCTCATAACAGATTTGTGTAAAAACCTATTTGTGAGGATGCATATTATGTGGAGGAATCCCAAGTCAGTAATCCATTTTTCCCCACTGAAGCCATCTTTACTGAAATGCCTCTGAGCTGGACACAAATCTGTTATAAAACAGTGCAAGTTATCTATTTCTGTAATAAATGAAGCATTTATAATGATTTTGATAGAACATTTTTCTTAATCTTCTATCATATTTTCGTTAGTAAGTAACTCTCTGGGGCCATTTCTCAGCTATAGAAAGGATCTATCTCACATTTCATGTAGGGTTATTAAAACCATTACTTTTCTTAGACATTGGTTTATCGATGTCCTAGAGGCTCCTCCTCAGCACATCTTCTAGATATTAAATTCAAGTAGATCTGCCTTTTGCACAGCTTAAAAATGTTTTAGGACTTAATTTAATGTTGTCTGCTGCTTCTGCTTCTGTTGTCTGTTGTCTGCTTCTGTATTTCTGATCAAGTCACCTATTTCTTTTTCCAGTGGGGAAGAAGTATTTTGAAAGTCTCTCAGATTGAAGACTAAATCTTCTCCAATGTTCAATTTTTTTTCTCTCCATAAAAATTTCACTGTGTAATTCGCAATTTGCTTCATATTTTATGGGTTAGGCTAAGTAAATTTGATACTTGTTACCACGACAGGGTTGACAACCGTATGTAGAGAAAAAAAAACAAACCTGCAAATCAGACCCTGTGCAATTTCCATGCACACCCTTAATCTTGAATAGCAGTAGCTGCTTTTTGTCTTGCTGTCCTGGTTTCCCTATAGGAGACATTTCCAGTCACACTGAAATTGAGCTAAACTATCTATAACATTAATGATAAAGGGGGATAAGCCTGTAGTGAATCCAATCGAAATTTAGGCTGACTGAGTACTAGGAAGTTGCAAACGGAAGTTTCCTGCTGCAAGGCAGCTAATGGTTGCATCGTCTTTTCTGAACTACCTTTTCTGGGTGAATTAATCTGATAATTTAGATGGCAAATAGTTGGAATAAAATAGTTGAAAGATAAATAGCCTGACTTTAATGAGAAACATGTAAGGTACTACAAACTTACTATTTTCAGAAAGGCTTTAACAGAAATATGCCACAGCTGTCAAAATAAATAGCTATATACAACAATTAGGAAAAAAAAAAGAATATACTGAAAGTACTTCTGGAATGAAATACATTGTAATGTATTTTTGCATGCTTTTGTTGACAAATCTATTGCTGACAGTCCTACAGCTTTTTCTCTGAAATGATAATCTGCAGGTATAGCAACCACAAATATTATTGGCAATAATATTTTGTTTGTAGATTGATATGCTGCACTGAAGAAGCCTGCTGATAATAAAGGTTTATTCCTTCCAGAAGGGAACATCTTCTACTATCAATATTATATATTTTTGAAAAAGTTATCAGTTTGAGAAAGTATTTAAGAGAACATGATCTTCTTGTTTTATAAGAAGTAATAAAATACCTATTATCTATATTCAGAGGGCAACATTCTGTAACCAGCCAGTTTTACAGATAAGGGAACTCCATCATTATGATCATCTTTTTGGAACAAATACATTTTCAGCTTCCTAGCTTTCAATGTTTCACCACATTTCTAACTTCTCTTGTCATTCTTGCCAGTCATAATAACTAACCTGTCTCCTTTACGGTGCTGATGAAATCTGTGTATATCTGGGGTGCTGGATTCAGCTTCCAGAAACTGGAAAGATCCTGTAGGAAGACGAAAAATCATCTCAAGATCAAAACAAAGTAACCAAGGACCCAGATGAGAGAATTCAACTTGCCAACAAACAAAGCCATTTGGAACAAGACATGCAGGAGCAAAGTGATACCTGCCAAATGGGAAGTTGAGGTTGATGCTGAGAAGGAAATGAAAACAAGTAGTGAAGGTGTTATTGACCTCTGAAAAAAAAATGGAGATGTGTATATGGAGAATATGGAGAAGTGTAGCTACTGGGATGGTGGGGTACATGTTGAAAGGAGTATATATATGGTCCCAAGATTAAATATATATTTTGCACTAGGTTTCAGACGATGCAGCAGTCTTGTGATGGCAAAGTAGGCTGGTATGCAAATGAAAATGAGAGTACGGCATTGGATTTTATCTTAGCTTAAAAAAGGAACCAAAACGTAAAGGAGATGATGCATTTGAGAATTTTGGATTTTAAAAAGGCTCATACTTTAATTACAGGCACAAAAAAGTGTTTTTACAAGAGACTACTGAGAAGAGTGGAACAATATTTGTTTGCAAAATAGCAATGTTCCTGGCTGTATTACAGGAGAGGAAAAATATTAAGAAAAGCAATCCAAATAACTGCTATTCTTTTAGCCTAATCTGAATAACATACAAAGCATTATGATATGCTGAGAAGAATAATGGTTAAAAGATACATAAAATAATATAAAATACATATCAAAGACAGACTGTGTCAACTTTTATCTTTCATAAGGAAATGAAAGATTTTTCAAAGAAAAGCAACCTCACTCTGAATTTCAGTAAGATTCTGATATGAAGTCACATAGGAATTCTTAGTCAAACTAGAGGAAACAAGAGAGAGAACTCAATAAAAAGAAAAGAGTCTTGCTGTGAAGTAAAGCAAATTATCCTAAATGAGGCTCTAAACTGCTTTGGTTTGGCTGTTTCTTTTACCAGAGCTAACTCACAATTTGAATTTACACACTTACCTGCAGGATGCAGTCAGCTAAAACATTCCCAAAGGTGGCAGCCTATTTGGTTTAGTAAGGCAAAAGCTAGAACTAGGCAGGTAAATACACCAGGGGATCAACGGTGGATAGGGAAAATAATTATTTCATTTGAATGAAAATATTAGCAAAGAACCCTGGAGAATGAACTGTCCATGGCTAGATATCAACTGGGTGGTAAATATTTCTAACTAGGAGTGAAGTAACATACTAGTCAAACCCCCAAGACAAAATGCTAGCTAATTCTAGGACAGGATAGGAGTGTGTGTGGGGGAGGGCTTCTCATTGCTTTTATCTGCTCCTATATATATACCAAACAGTTTGTTACACCATCAAGCCACAGCCTTTAAATCATGTCACAACAGACTCCTTCACTCTAGCTTTTTCTTGCAGTAACACCAACGTAGAATCAAAGCCTCAGAAAGGTTTGGATTAGAAGAGATCTTTAAAGGTCACATAGTCCAACCCACCTTCAATAAACAAGGACACCTTAGACTAGGTAAGATTGCTCAGAGCCCTCTCGAATCTGACGTTAAATGTTTCCATCCACCACCACCCTGAGCAATCTGTTGTAATGGTTTATCACTCTCATTATGAACAGATTTGTTCCTTATATCTGGAAGAGCATGCAGTCATTCTTTTGATATGACGTTTTGTCTTGTGCAGGCACACCATGCCAGGACACCAGCTACACTTCCCACCCTACTACACTAGAGAGATATGGCAGAATATTACTGCCCTGCAAGTGACCATCTGTGGGTTTTAAAGCTGTCTTCTGCTGTGTGTGACACATGCAACTCCCACTGATTTCTGGTTGAATGATAGCAGTGGGAGCAAGCAAACACAGATAAACAAAGTACAAGTTTCTGCCTACTACAGAACACAGGGATGTATTTTTAAACGAGAATTTCAGCTCTTTATCTGAATTTGCCTCAGTGCCTTGACTGCAGCTGTTTGAATGTGTTGTTCTCTACCATGATGTATTCATATAAAAATCACCAAATTCAAGTGAAAGATAGTGGATGGATATTTTATTGTATAAGCCTGACCAGATGTGGCTTTTGATTAAAGCTGAATTATTTACACTACAACTGTGGCAAATTAGTGTTTGCCAGAGATAGTCTTCTGATATGATAAGAATGGCGAGAGTAAATAGCCGTATTATCATTGTCTCCACGATAACATTTTCTAATTACATTGTTGTCAAATTAAAATAACTGAGATCAGTAAGACTCTATGCAGGTTATAAACTGTCCCTTTAAAGAAAATCTTTGTCCCCCTAGAATATGTACAGCACATGCTACATGTGCTCACAAGTTCTTTTGGAACTGGGCTCTTTCATCAATTATCTGTGCTTAGGAGCAATTACTATGTTCCTGGTGAGATTGTTCCAAGGAAAGATAGTTCTTCCTGTAAAAAATTCTTATGTCAAGATCAAAAACCTCACTTAGATAATCCAGGAAATTTAGTTTTTGTTGTAGACTACAGAACAAAGAATTGGTAAAGGAAGATTGTTCAAGTGCACCCCCACACCTGAGCAGGTGTTCTTATATTAGGAAAAGAGTCTAAGCCTCACCCCATAACTTTTAAGGAAGAAGAACTAGGAACTTCTATGCTTCTTTCACTGTAAGTTCTGGCCCAGTGCCAGGACAAAAGCACCAGTTGGACCCTTGGGCTGTTCCTCAAGGGATGTAAGTATCTTCTATTGGGCAGCTTGCCAAAAATCCCTCTGAGATAGCTGAATGCTTTAGAGAGAGCACAGAGATTCCAAAGCTTTTTTAGGGTGTCTTAGCAGGTGCAAGGGACTTCCCACACTGTGCACAGCTTTTATTCTTTTGTTCTGTATAGTTTGTTACTTTCTCTTTAATTAAACATTTTTGCTTCTTCAAAACACCTATGACCAATTCATCTCGCTAATTATTCTTAAGCCATTTCTGGGAGGTTGCTGGCAGCCCTCAGAGTTGATGAATCTTCGTGGGGCTAATAGCATGGGCTAATAACACCCTGGCCTTATGCAGAAATTCATCAGAAGATGAGATGGCTCAGAGGTTTCTCTTTTGTGATGCAGGCATCAAAGCTTATCTAAGACATTTTGCTTTAAAGGGTGAGTTTTATTTCACGGGTCAACAAATTTTCCCTTAAGCCATGTAATAATTCCTGATTTAGGTCAGGTTAAGTTTAGTTAAAAAAAAGAGGTTTTGGTATGGTTTAGCGTACTTTAAATGTACAAGACGCAAAATATACCTTAATGAAAACTTAGAAACAGAGAAATAACAAGTAGTTTTAAATTCCTTTAAAAAATTATGGAAAAATGAAAATATATTTCTTCTGACTGCCATTAAAATACAACAGTAAAGTTTGTTAAAATTAGCTGGGTTTATGGGGTTTTCTTTCCTTGAATGCTCTTCTCAACTGACCAGTCCAAGTACCTCTGATGAGTATTAGAAACAACTGTCTTTTTAGAGAGATCTTCTATCTATTCCACTGTCTAAATTAATCTTTCTGATTAGACAGCTCTTCTTTTTCAGACCCATAATCAAGGGCCTTTGATTTATTTTTTTTTTAATATTAAAATTCATAGTTATGCTGTAGTTCATGTCAAGACAAGAGCCTTGTTCATAGCAGGACAAGAGCCTGTCTTGCTCAGTTTTCTGTCTCCAACATTAAAGTGGATGCCCATGAGACTGGCATCAATGATATTTTCCATAAGATTTTTCCAGTCTCTCCATTTTCAGTATAATAACTTTTCTTTACCTGTTTCTCTTTGTCTATTCATTAACTCTTGGTAGCTCTCTCTTCTAGTACTTTCTCCATCCTCATTTGTACTGAGATAGCATCCTCAACATCCTCAGCAAGGAGTCATCCATCTGCCACCTATTCTGTGAAATGCCACCTCCTCATGTTGGTTTCAAGTCCATCTTTGTAAGACAGCTACCATTTCTTGCCTTGACAGAGACTAGTTGTGTTTCTCCCTCTGTGGTCTAGTTTATTTCTCTTCATTGGCTTTGGTATCTCGCTTTTCTATGCTATTCCTTTTTTCCCTCTTTATCTGTGGGCCTGAATCGTATTTCTCCCCAAGCAATCTTGATTGTACAGTGAGGATTCCCAACCTACCTGACTGGGTGTTGCATGGCAGCTATCCTGTGCCTCTAGCTGCCCTCATTTTTATTCGCTGATTTATTTTCCATATATGCCCACTCTACTTGAGCCTCAAAGTTGTGCAGCGGTAGGCTGATTTCTGTTTTACTTCCATTGCTTTCTAATGGTTGTTCATAGCATTTTGTTTGTTCTATGACTGATTTCAACTACTGAGATCACGTTTTCCTAGAGTTATGATAACCCCAACTTTGTTTTTTGTTTTTTTTTTTTTTCCCATAATGTGAGGACACGTTAGAAAGCATCATTTAGAAAAAAACAAAAAACTTTGTTCCACTTCAGAAAATGGTTTTATTTGGAAACATCCTCATTTTTTCTACCATGAAAAAAAAACAAAAACAAAAACAAAAACAAACCCAAAACATTTCTTCACTGTAAAAAAGAACCTGGTCAGTTTTTCTGCAGAGGTCTCACTTTTGCTGGGTGCCCTCAGGGATGCACTTACTGGTGACTCTGAGGTACTCCAGTCATATAGTGCTTTAGGACTCTGAAGTGCACCTTGTTTCAGGTATTTTAATACCCCAGAAGTTTGCAATAGTAGGTTTGTTTCCCTTAAATACTTGAACATTGAAGACTTCTAATACATTTGTGTTTCTGCTCCTAAAGCTCCCCTAAATATCTTAGTGCATCTCAGGCAGTGTTGTGACCCTGCCTAACACAGTAACACAGACCCAGTACTGCCTGCCTTCCATGTAGACTTGAGATTTTCATGTAAGGCTTGTGTTTTTAATATAGATGCCATGTTACAGAGTAATATGGTCAGTTCTTTTATTTGTTTTGATGCTAAGGTTTCTAAAATGCGGTACTGCTCAATTTCTGGCATGACCTATGTGATATTTTCTGTATTTTTCATATTGTGGTATTATTGCATGACATCAACTGCCTTCCCCCAGCCTTGTTTCTGAGGTTCCTGATATGCCAGCATCTTCACCTAAAGGCCCCATCTAATTTCCCCATCTAGTTTCTTACACTAGAATGTGAATGACAGTCCACTTATTTTCTATTTCTATTTCAGTTATTTCTATCAGGGATAAATTTCTACCATAGGGGATTTAATGAACATATACAAATGTTATAGAAAACCAACTTGTTTGGCTACAATATCAGTAAATTTGAACATTCAAAAATGTTGGTATCTTGGAAAGTAAGAAAGTGATTGGTTTTATTATTTGCAAACAGTAACAAGGAACTTTTTTTAGGAAAGGAAGGAACAGAGAATATAAAATAAAGAGTCTGCAATTATTGTTTATAACATTTCTCTACACAGTTTTCCTCTTGTTTATGGTCATATGCATTCCAAAAGTTATTATTGTGGTGGAATTCTACTCCAACTTTAGAGACTGTATAGGAGTTATACAATGTGTATATACACCTCGCAGTTCTACCTGGCCAACACTGTGGCATCTCCAAGTATTGTCCCTTTCTCAAAGATGTGACAGGGAGAGAAAAGCATCATTCCCATTTTCCTTGCCACGCTGTCTCTGTCAGCCAGTTCAAGCCATTATTTCACATGGCAGCAGTTCCTAGAGCCATCTGTGTGCATCGCTGCCCAGCACCTCTCAGGTAGCACGGCTCGCAGATTAGTGAAAGCACAGAGCTGTAACCACACAAATATATTCTATTCTGCAGAAACTCACCTTCACTGTTGTGTCTATTGTTTTTACAGAACAACTTTTTAAGGGTTTTCATATTGTGTTTTATTTTAAAAATTCACTGTTGTCAAAATCAGGCTTTCCTAGTGTGGCTTAATCACTTTTATTTCAGTTTTTGTTTTGCACGTTAGGAGACATTATATTTCAACATAATCAGAAATCACTTAGAAGATATGGGTTCTAGAGGCTGTAGAGGCCTTGCTGCAAGGTCCTCTTACTGCTCCTCTTACTTCAGATTTGATGATAAAACACATTTACAGCTGTAAAGTGCTGTAACATCTGGCATTAAAAAGCATCTTTCCTTCTCTTAAAAATTCTCTTTCAACCACACTATTTTAGTTGTGACAATGGAGCCTCATATAAGTAAGTAAGGTTTTTCTGCCCGTTCTAGTAGAAGCTATATTCAGAGCAAGGCTTCTGCTTAGGTAGCTATCAGTTAAAGAAACAGCACCCCCACACACATTTCCCTGTGAACAGACTGGGTATAGACCACTGAACAGAACACAAAGATACTATAGATTATGTAAGTGCAGTGCAGAAAGAACGTGTCATGCTTCAACAACCTCACAGCTGTAAACACTGAAAAAGAGGCAGCAGAAAAATATGATTGCCAAATTAGGGACGAGAATGTTTCAGTTTTTGGAAAGCCCATAAAGTCTCAGGAATGTTTTAATAAAACATTACTACTACTCTTAGTTGAAAAAGCAAACAAAAAAAAAATGTTTCAAATCACTCATGAGATATCAGTTTCTTTATTGGTGACATATTTAAGCAAATTAATATGATGGAATTACAGCAAGTTAGTCATGCTTTCACCTTGAGCTTTTAAAAGCACCTAATCACCAAGTGAATACACATACTGGTGAATAAGGAGAAGGAAGGACAGGGTCTCTAAAACAAATATGCAAATATGAAGTGAGTTTCTAGGGGGGAAAGTACTCTGTTTTTTTTATATTTGTGACTAATACATATCTTGTGACATCAAGAGAAAATTGAAGATGCTTAAAGATGTAAAAGGTCCTGTACTGGATTAAGTTTACAGAGTAACAAATGCTATGGATTTAGACAGTGGCCCATGTAATAAGTAATTTTTGCTGATTTAGAGCTGAGAGTCTTACCTGTAGAAATAGATTTCTAACATGTAATGAATAATTGACTAGAAAACTCTAATATTACCCATTTTTTTTCATCAGTTTCCTATCTGCAAACATTTTGTTGCCTCATGTAAGGGAGGAGAATGTGGCATAAACTTTTCTGCTGTATAGCTGACACTGACCACTGTTTTGGCTGAGGGACCTTTCGTAAAGCAATGCTCTAGTCCACTTAAAACAATGTGTTCCCATATAAACATAAATAAGAATAGCACACACCAACATGAGATACTTCTACGTGTTTTGTCATGCTTATGCTGTTAGTATTTTGACAGCAAATGCTACTAATTTACACATAAAGAAGATTTTCTGAGGGAGAAGGGTCTGGTTTTACCTTTTAATTATAAAGAAGAAAAAATTGTCCACTTGAACTATGTGCAACTTTTTCTGCTTGCTTTCCTAACTAAAAATATCTGGTATTAACAACAGTATACTGGGCATTCCTTGGCTGATGTTAAAGACAGCCTGTAAAGATACCTGTAGAACTAACGCATATATAAGCAATTGTAAACGGCATGAATCTTGAACAAATGCACATAAGCCTACTGCAGCTTAGTTTTCTTTCTGAGCATGATAGTTACCAACACCTAGAGCCAAAAATAGCCACGAGCACCGATGGCATGCTTCATGGCTTCGCCTGCCTAGTAATTGATGGCATGTTTTGCTTCATGTTAACCTTATAATGCAAACAAAAAGCATGTCCCAAAGGTGGCAGAGTAAGTGGGAAGCAGCACTACTAGGACCCAGTTTTTTACCTATCAGATCTCAAGTGTGTCCAGGTTTGTGCAAAAATGTGAGGATATGGGATGGGGAAGCTAATAACTTGCTATTCTACAGCATGAAAAGACTCCTGCAGCTAGTCTGGAAGGTGCAAAAACAATTGGGAGGGCTATTACTTAAGATATTCACCAAGATAATGGAAAACATAAGGAGAAATCAATCTCAAGCAATAATTTTGAAAGCAGGGTTTAGTTCCGAAACATCCATGACAATTTTCCTTAGGTGGGTAGGGATCTTCCACTTCTAGGAATTGTCATAATGCCCGTTGCTATTAACATAGGAATTGCTTGCTTTAAGGTTTCAAAACCTTTGCTGTGGGCTCTGGAAAGGCAGTCTTATTCCGCCTAATGGAACTTTTCTGTGTTTTACATATGTTTCATATGTCTTCCCCAGAGATTCAGCTCCACCGTTCCGGTCTGGGGACTGCATTTTTAAACAGCTGATAGTATGGAAGGCCACAAAATGGTGTAATTTTCTTCGCTGATGAAGCTGGTTCCCAGCTGACCTGTGTTGGCAGATGGCTGTCTTGTTGCACTTAGTCAGAAAGAAACTCATACCAAACAGATACATGTGAGAACTTCAGCCTTTCCACTATTTAAAGGAAATTAAAATATATGATTTTTTTTGATCTTTAGGCATTGGTTGAAATATTAAAAAAAACCCTACTTTGCATCCAGTTTAATTTGAAATGCATCCAGAAGCACCTCTCAAAATTCTAAAACCCATTACAACCCATGATAATTTTTAAATTTATTCCTTATTTACTATATGCAGTTTAGTCCTGCTGAAATAAGTCTCCTGAAAAGGTGTGCAGAAGAGTGTGTAGCACAAACATGCAAGCTTAACTACATAATTTATGGGATGAATAAAGCCTGCCACTGCTAGGATGCAGTGACTTTTTAAGTGCTTATCTAAATACTGCAGTAAGAGGTTCAGAAATTTGATCTCCATTTTGTTTTCACATTTGGCCCTTTTAGCTGCTGTCCACTGATTGCTAAGTCAGAAACTTCCAGAATCTGGCTAGTGGAACTCACAATGGACTTCAGCAATGTACTACCCCTAAGAAAAATGAAGTTGCCCTTCTTCAGCTCCTAGCAATTGCCATGATGCATTATTTTTCTCACTTGTTGTCCAGAGCTGCTACTGCCTGATGGCTCCTGTGGTGTCACTTGTGCCTGCCCATTACGTGTTTGCTGTGGCATTCCATGCAACTCACCAGGTGATAAATCCTTCTTTCACTCAAATTAACTGGTTATGAATGAAAGCTTCTGGAAGGGAATGGATGGAAGACAGTTTGGCACTTTGGTGATTTGCCTTTGTCCTTAAGAACAGTCTATCTCAGTCTGAGGATAAATTACTATATTGTTTAATTCAGTAGGTAGGCATATATTGCACCTTTTTTTTTTTTTCTGAAAACATACTTCCGTTTCATTACCTTATTTTGAGAAACTCCATCTTGATCTATGAGGTACAGCAACAGTTGAGAAAGATTGTTAAAAGACAACCGAAGGAGGAGACAAAAACAAGAGATGATCTCCAAGTCCAGAGATGTAATGGAATAAATAAATATGAGGAAAAAGATAGTTGGATCTATGGCTTCAGAATCCTGGCTTTACTGGGGAGGGAACAAATTGGTGCCTCTAATCTTTACTTCCATGAAACACTCATACAATCTAGAGCAAAACAACTCTAATGAAATACTAATTTCATTGCACATTGATATCTGAGTCTTCTTCACAGGGCTCACATATATGACAGATTCATGAGAGTTTTGCACCATCCTAGAGAAGCAGTTAGAGGTTAGGCAGCATGTCCTGAAGATCCTAAAAATCTGCTATGTGCAATGACAACACAAATCTATGGCTGACAGATGCAAAACCAAATCTTATGAGGGAGCTGGGGTTGTTTAGTTTGGAGAAGAGAAGGCTCAGGGGGGACCTCATGCCTCTCTACCTGAAAGGAGGTGGTAGTGAGGTGGGGGTTGTCCTCTTCTGCCCTCTCAAGTGAAAGGGAGGAAATGGCATTTGCACCAGGAGAGGTTCGCGTTAGATATTAGGAAATCACTGAAAGAGTAGTCAGGCATTGAAATACGTTCGCAGAGAGGCATCTGCATGTGGCACTTGGGGATATGGATTAGATTTTTTACCAAACATCTCCCTAAATAAAAACAGATCCTGAGTCATCATGTCTAGTGACTATCATTTAGAATCATCACATTACATAAACTGATTAAATGCTAATGATAGAAGGCAATGTGAATGCAGTGTGAAATGCTGATTCACAGACCCCCAGCCCTCCTCAGGGGGTGACAGTGGATGCTGTCAGAGTGTCCCTCCCTGGACTGGGAGTACAGGCTTATGGTGCTGACAGCTTCCTGAGGTACCGGGATCTCTATGTACATCTGACTCCTCACCAGCTTCTTCGCTCTTTTTAAAAGGAGAAACGTTGTGTTTTTCTTTATTTTTGCCTGAGTCAGGGGTGAAATCCGCAGCCCAGCTGAGGCTCGTGTGTACCAATGCACGCAGCATGGGTGACAAACAGGAGGAGCTGGAGGCCGTGGTGCCACAGCAGAGCTGTGATGCAGTTGCCATCACTGAAAGGTGGTGGGGTGACTCACACAGCTGGAGCACTGCACTCGATGGCTACAAGCTCTTCAGAAGAGACAGGAAAGGGAGAAGAGCCCTTTATATTAGGGAGGCTTTTGATACCATAGGAATTGAAACCAATGATGATGGAGTGAGTAAGGATTCAGGGGAAGGACAACGAGGACATCCTCCTGGGAGTCTGTTTATAGTTCACCCAGCCAGGAAGAAGAGGTGGACAAATGATTCTATTAACAGCAGGAGAATGTTTCAGGATCCAGGATCATCAGCTCTTCTTCTACCAGATATCTGCTGGGAACTTAATACCACAGAAAAAGGCAGTCCATAAAGTTCTTAGAGTGTATGGAGAAAAACTTTTTGTCACAGCTGGTGAGTGAGCACACGAGGGGTGGGACTATGTTAGACCAGTTGTTTGTAAATAGAATTGGGCTGGTGGGAGATGTGGTGGCTGGAGGCCACTTGGGGCAGAGTGATCATGAGATTATAGAGTTTTAGCTATTTGGTGAAATCAGGAGGAACATCAATAAGACTCTTACAGGGGAGACTTTGGCCTATTTAGGAGACTTCTTCAGAGAGTTCCTTGAGAAGAAGCCCTTAAAAACAAAGGAGTCCAGGAAAGGTGGGCATGCTTCAAAACAGATTTTGAGGGCACAGGAACAGACTGTCCCTGTGTGCCGCAAGATGAGTCAAAGAGGCAAATGTCCAGCCTGGATGGGCAAGGAGGTTTTGGAGGAACTTAGGAATAAAAAGAGGATGTGCCATCTTTGGAAGAAGGGTCAGGTTTCACAGGAAGAATTTCATGGGGCTGCTAGAGCATGTAGGAAAAACAATTGGTGAGGCCAAAACTCAGTTTGAACTTAATTTGGCAACTTTTGTAAAAGATAATAAAATTTGTTTTTACAAATATATTAATGGTAAAAGGAAGGGTAAGACCAAACTTTGTTCTCTACTGGATGCAGGAGGGAACTTAGTAACTGCAGATGAGGAGAAGGCGGAAGTGCTTAATGCCTCCTTTGCCTCAGTCTTTAGTGGGAAGACAGCTTGTCCTCAGGACACCTGTCCTCCTGGACTGGTAGATGGTGTCATGGAGCAGAATGGTCCCCCTATTATCCAGGAGGAGGCAGTCAGAGAACTGCTGAGCTGCTTGGACCTTTGTAAATCTATGGACCCAGATGGGATCCATCCCAGGGTGATGAGGGAGCTGGCAGATGAGCAAAGCAGCTCTCCATCATTTACCCACAGTCCTGGCTCACTGGTGAGGTTCCGGATGTCTGGAGAAAAGGAGACTCAGAGGCGACCTTATCACTCTACAGCTTCCTGAAGTGTGGCTGTAAACAGCTGGGGGTTGGTCTCTTTCTCCAGGCAGCGACTGACAGAATGAGAGGACACAGTCCCAGGCTGAGTCAAGGGAAATATAGGCTGGATATTAGGAAAAAATTTTCACTGAAAGAATAATAAATACTGGAATGATCTTCCCGGGAGGTGGTGGAGCCACCTGGATGTGTTTAGAAAATCTGGATGTGGCACTTGATGCCATAGTCTTGTTGAGGTGTTAGGGTTGGGTTGAGCTCGATGATCTTGGAGGTCTCTTCCAACGCAGTGATTCTATGATACACAGACTGAAAGGTTGGTGGTGTCTAATTGTTGATTAATTAAGCTACAACAACACATTCAAATCTATTGATAGAACAATTTTGGTCTAATTAAAAAATCATCTATGTCATAAGGATATAAATCACACTACAAAAAAATGGGCACATGCGCTGGTTTTGGCTGGGGTGGAAATAGTTTTCTTCTTAGTAGCAATCATGGGCAATGTTTTTGATTTGAAACCAGTGTTGATAGCACAAGCATGTTATAGATGTTTTTAAGCAGGTCCTACTCGTTGTCAAGGCCTTTTCTGCTCCTTATCCGCCCCCCTCCCCCCCACCAGCCAGGAAGCTGGGAGGGCACAAGGAGTTGAGAAGGGACACAGCCAGAGCCGCTGACCACAACTGAGTACAGGGATATCCTATCCCACATGACATCGTGTTTAGCACATAAACCTGGAGGTAGAAGGGGGAAGAGGGACATTCCGCGTGACAGCGTTTGTCTTCCTAAGTTATCATTACATGTGATGGAGTACTGCTCTCCTGGTTAGGCATGAACACCTAACACCTACCTGCCCGTGGGAAGTGGTGAATGAATTCCTTGTTTCACTTTTCCCCTGTGCGCAGATGCGCTTTACCTATAAAAGTGTTTGTATCTCAACCCACACATTTTCTCACTTTACTCTTCACGTTCTTTTCTGATCCTACCAGGAAGTGAGTGAGCGAGTGAGTGGCCATGGAAGGGCCACCTTCTCTGGGAAAACCACAACAGCAGACTAGCTCCTGAAATGACTACGGTAGTTGCTGTATGCAGCTTAATGTACAGCTTAGTGGCAATCAATTTACGAAGTACAGGTAAAATGGAGAGGTTCTTTATTTTCAGTTTGAGAGCAAGTTAAATATAGGAACAAAACATCAAGGCTGACTGAGCATGTAGTGGAATAACAGAAGAACCAGACATAGTACAGTTTTTAGAATTCAAGATTTTTCAATTTTAAACAAATAAACTTTTCCTTCAACCTTTTCTGAAAACTAACTCACTAAGAGCTCAGGGTTTCCAGTGATCTCTCCAGCAGACAGAAAACAGTTCTGTCTATTATTCTTCTCTTCCTTGGTCTCTGTAATCTTCTAAGCCAAAGAAGATCTTGCTTTACTGGGAACAAATCTGGCTTCTGTACTGTGTTTTTTGTGAACACAGCTTGTAGTTGTGAGTCCCTCTCACTCTCACGAGGCAGAGGTCACTGTGTAACTGCACTGGAACGTGTAACTTCACCATTATCACATTAACAGAAAGCTTGTTTAAGGAGAAAACTAGGCTCTGTCTAAAAAATCTGAAAACCTAGTCTTGAGAAATGAAGCCTAGAATTTTGCTATCACGGTTCAGTTATGGATTCTGCAAACAGAAGTTTGTTTATGTTTATGTCTGCTATGTTTTTCTTTAGCTGTCCCACCATAGGAGTGGGGGCTTTCCTCAGCTAACATACAGAGTCCAGAACACAGTGGGAGAAGGCTTATTTGATGCAAAACTGATTTATTGGTGAGATAGGTATTTTCCTCATGCTCCTGGATTGCACTTGGCAGCAGATATTGAGTAAGAAATACTTTCTGCCTGAAGGCGTGTTGGCAATTTTAGAACTGTTTTCCCTTTTGCTCTCTGGTGCTGCTTTCCTTTCTGATCGCTGGTAGAGGTGATCCTAACAAGTTATTTGCTATTGTGGAGAGTTACTATAAAAGCAATTCCTGTAATTCCTTCTGTGATACATAGCTATGATTCTGGCTTTCGATATTTCACTTCAGGCCTGTCGACTGCTATGAAGCACTGGGAAGTTTTGTAGCTTTTGAGGCACAGGAGCATGTGCATTTTTTTTGTCCAGAACTAAGTATCTCTTCTGTCATTGCTTCCAGTCACAGAGTATGGAGCTTATTGAACACTATAGATTTTTCCAGTTTCATAAACTAATTGTTAGCAATCCCCTTACATGTAGCTATAGCCTGCAGCCCAACTTGAAATGAGGAACTTTTTAAAAGACATGATCCTTAACATTCTTTAGCTCATGCCTGAAAGGCAAATGCTGCTTCCACAAAAGAGTTGGAGTATTGTCCCAGCAGCAGCACACTGCATGAAGAAAAATGACAAATACATTAATCAAGGCCTACAAGAGAAACAGATTGTACCTGCGTGAGTGCAGCCTCCTTGTGCCATAATATGAAAATTAGTCATTTTTTCCCCGTCATAAGGGGAGGTATAAATCTTACCCAAAATAACTTTCCCAGTACTATTAATTTTACCTAAAACTGAACTGTGAGTAATTCCCACTGTTACAATCAGCCACAAATGATCAAGCACAAACTCCTTATATAATGTGACCGGCTCCTTCTTCAGGACTAATGCTATCTGATGGTATCTTTTTACCTCACCTTCCAAGTCAGTCACTCCAGCTAGATATGACTTTTTCTACCTATGGTATGAACAGAGGGAAATATTCTCCCTCCAGGAAGAGGAAGAGTAAAATTAAAAAGAGATTGTAACTCAAAAAAGTTGCAAGAATCCCTTAAGAAAATGTTTAGATGTGACTTTTCCAGTTTGTGGAAGTTTCAGAAGACCATAAAAAATTATACTACCTGAAGTTTCACAACAGAGCACATGCCATTTCAGAGGCTGTGTACCATGATTTTACATGCTCATTTCAGAATACAGTGTATTAGACAGTGTAAACTCAGCAGTTTTACTGATGGACTTTTAAAATATCTGGCTTTTTCTCATTACAAAGCTTTTAGTTTAAATATATTACTTTGTCCTATTAAAACACTACCCTGACTGTGTCTGATCACATGTCTGAATCAATCTGATGCAAGTGCAAGGGTACACACCTTGGAAAGATGATCTGTGCAGTAACACTGATTGCAGAGAAACTTTTGGAAAGTTTTAAAAACTTTAGAAGCCTCTCTTGAAAGATCTTTTTTGGTCTAATGTTCTATGTCTCCTTTAGGACTACTTTCCATTAGGATCATATTAGCTGGGTATGTTTGTTTTGGATAGCAGCCAGGATTCATGGGTCACTTGGAGAGTGTCTCCTACTCAAATGAGATTTACAGGGTTCCATGTCACTTCTTCTGTATATTAAAATTTTAACAATGTGTTACCAATAACAAGCTTTAATGAAATCACACATGAAACAACATTAAATGACTTAAGAAACAAGACGTATATTGCAAAATTAATCAGGTTCAATGCACACCTTCTGCATAAAGAAAATGTCACTATTAGCTAGATTTCACAGAACAGATAGAATTAAAAAAAAAAAAAAAAAGGTGGTGAATAAATAGAATAAAGCTGTGCATTTAGTGTACAGGTAAGTAATGAGTTTTAGCTGTAGCAGTCTTTAGTGCTGTCATCTGTAACCACCAGGACTTGTGCTTGCACTGAAATATAAGGGTCAGAATACACTTCCAAAATATTAATTAAAAGTAATGGATTATTTGAAATTTTTGTTGTTGTTGTTGGTTTCCTGTTGGTATAGATATTTTAAATGGGTTATGGTCATTTAAAAACCTGATACATCAGTTATATGGTTTATACTGAACAAATCATTAACCTCCCATTATTTGGGAGGTTACCTCTCTAGGTCACTTTGGTGCACTTTAAAAAGAAAGTCAGACTCCTGGTTGTAAACGCTGTAGTAAATGTAACTCCTACACTTGTACCTAAAACAAAGAACAGATTATGTCAGCTAGATACTAATTAATCTCAAATAGTAAATAGATTAATTAACTTGTGTCCCTTGGTTTTTGCTCAAGCACAGATTATAAACCTGGCTATTTTGTCATTTAAACTGAGTTTATGAGCGGTCATGTAAGTGAAATAGCAGTGAACATACTGTAAACAGTGAACAGGCTGTATTGATGAATATTCACTAAAAGCTTTGCTTATATCAAGTTCTCTTCATTAATTTAACTCTACTAACTTTGTCAGAATTGCCCTTTAGTAGCATAAATCAAGAGTACTGAACGTCTGACAGCAAGAGGTATGACTGAGGAACAGCAGGCTTTTACAACCTTCTGGCTAAATGACTACTACAGTGAAGGGGATAGATGAAGGAGACAAGAAAAAAAGCAGAAAAGTAGAAGCAGAAGCAGATCTAGGAAATGGACTGGTTTGAATACGTACCCAGACCCTGGGCCTGCAGTAATGCCCAACACCCACAGGTTAAATTACAATGCTATCCATCCCACGAGCTCATTGTCATACCATTTGCCAGCGCATATTGTTATTGCTGGCAACAAACTATCTAGCCAGTGAGCTGTGGCTATATAGAGAAGTTTGTAGGTAGGTCAAGGCCTGAGGTGTTTTCATAATCTCTGCATTTTGTCTCAGATGACCTGTGCTGCATCCATCTCTCAGCACAGTCCTGTTTGATTGGAAGGGTAGAGACAACTAAACAAAGACACTTCATTTTACCTCTGTAGACTGCTACAAAGACAAACATCACAGGGTCTTCAAAGTGCAGGCAACATAGGGCAAAATAACCCCTGAACAGCTAGTGATATACCAAGAATCCTGAGATAAGTTTCCATAAATCAGAGATCCTGACACTAGAAATTTTGCACTGCAATTAACAAGTGAGATTAAGATTGTCTGGTATTCTATTTGTATTGTCTCGGAGTCAGAGTGGCGCTCAAGCCAGAACAGGCACAGCGAGCCATGAAAACACATTTCTAATAATCCCAGCTCTCTGAGGAGCGTTGTTCCCACTTCAAATAACCCACCTACAGAATAGACCTAAGTACTGCCCTGTCTTATGTGAACACAAGTTATGAGACTTTGCTCCACAGAATTTCAAACATACAAATTTATACAACTATTTACAAAAATAATAAGACATTCAGTACTGAGTAAAGGAATTACATTATTGTATCCTGTTTTAAATATTTTTGTTCTAGTTATGTTTCCCCACTGTGGAGGTTTTTGAAAAAATAGAACTATTCAAAGAAGTTATTGCAGAGGTGTCTATTTTTATCAATGAGCCTTTGTTAAACACAGCAAATTTGGGTTTTTTTCTTAACTTGTGCATGTATGTGATTTCTAGATACACTGTCATCTTCTGCTTTACCATGTGGTGAAACCCATTAATTCAGTTTTAGCACAACCAAGACTAGAGTTCATGTAGCTTTCACTGTCTTCTTGGGCTAAGAAACTCTTGGTCTGTTTCGAGGCTTATTATAGGAATCTTGCAATTTTTTTTCTCTTTTATTGTTTCTTAAAACAGCCTATTCCCAGGGGAAAATGACCTTGTACGAAGAGAAGTACTGGTTAAATTTGGAAAAATTACTCAAGGGAATTCTGGTGGCCCAGAAATGGAAGGTAATGAAAACACACTTTCTTTAAGTTTTCTTTACAGAACTCCATGAGGTGACCAGAATACTGACTGCAGAGTGTTGGAAGGTTTCTCCTGTTCTGTGAGCCTTCCCTATAACGTTTTCCAGACAGATCTGCCATATGATGTCCCAAATCACAAGAGAAACTTTACCATTGCATGTGTAGGAGGAAGACACATGCATAAAGAATTTGATATCTTTGGTAGTTGAAACTTATAGAATCCATTTGGAGTCTCATTGCTATGACTATATTTAACCTAGTGGGTCTGAAAGCATGTCCAGGCTTCTTGACCCAAGGATGTACCTTCTCACATCTGCACTACAATGAAATGAGATACAGGAATTTCTCTGGAACTTGTTTCTTCGGAATAAACTTGATTATCTAAGTCAGAAGGAAGCCATATTACCTCTCTGACAGACTCTTCACTTGATAATCTGATGACCCTGGTATACATTACTGACTGCACTCATTCCTTAGTATATTTAAAGGTAAATCAGAAGTGTACTTTTTTTCTTTTTTACTCTGACATCTCATCCAGATGTCAGGTATTTTTTCCTCCTTCTAAACAGAAGAACTGTTATTAACTGAGCTGGGAACGGTATTTTCCATAACCCCTCTCTCTTTATCACATACCTTAGAAAATTTGTGGTTGTTTTGAAAAGATTAGATGGACACTTAAAAACATATACCAATGGCCTATTACAAGAAGATATCAAAACCAAATTAGAGATTAAAGATCCTTTTAGCAAAAAGAAAGAGGAAATAGTTGCCATAATAGCAGTCTTCATAACCATTCCTTTTGTGATGCTTGGATTCTGAGGCCTGAGTAATTTTTCTACCTTGTAATTTTGAGAAGATTAAAACTTCAGTACTGCAGCTGTTTTCTTCAAGAAAATTTATGGCTGTGGAATTATAATACATATGGTAATGTTACATTAGTGTAGTATTATTCACATCACTATAGTTAAACTTGGGTCAGCACTTCCTTTTAGACTCTGTGAAGTTAGGGTTTGTCCATGCACATTTCCTTTTAGCTGACTTGGAACATGATGGCTCAGCCTTACAACTATATTTGCTTATTTTTTGCAAAGCTGATTGAAATAGCTCTGATCAAAAGCTCTTATCATATGGCTAAGTGCTACTAGTTCTCATTTCAAAATATGTGGCATATTTAATTGTCACTGAAACCCTTTCCTAATTTGTGACTTTAGAGATAAAATGTTATTGGAATGAAAGTCTTAATGTAAAGATTTCTTTTTTCACTTACTCTCCATTGGCCTAGCTGCCCCTATAAATGCATCCTGTTAACACTCAGAGTGGTGGGAGAAGGTGAGGTACTCTGATTTCCCTCTTAATCAGCTTTATTCTATTTAGCAGCCTTCAAATATAAACCCCTTTGAACTGAGAAAATGCAAATATTCAGTTATTGAATTCCTTTAAAGTAAATTTATCCATTGGAGCCCATCACACTCATCATGGTTTAACCCCAGCCAGCCACCAAGTCCCACACAGCTGCTCACTCTCTGCCCCACCAGCAGGATCAGGGAAAGGATCAGAAGGGTAAAAGCTGGAAAACTCAAGGGTTGAGATACGCAGAGTCTAATAAGGAAAGCAAAGGCCCCATACATAAACCAAGCAAAACGAGGAATTAATTCACAGCTTCCCATGGGCGGGCAGGTGTTCAGCCACCTCCAGGACAGCAGGGCCCCATCACACATAATGGTGACTTGGAAGACAAACACTCGAAATATCCCCCCTTCCCTCCTTCTTCCCTCACTTTGCATACTGAGCATGATGTCCCATGGTCTGGAATATCCCTTTGGGCAGCTGGGGTCCTGTCCTGGCTGTGTTTCCTCTCAGCCTCCCTGGCACCCCCATCTCCCCTGCCAGTATAGCAATATGAAAAACAGGAAAGGCTTTGGCTCTGTGCAACTCCTCAGCAAGAGCAAAACCATCTCCACATTATCAACCCTATGTTGAACACAAATCTCAAACACATCCCCATGCCATCCACTGTGAAAAAGATTGGCTCTACCTCTGCCAAAGCCACCACAACTTAATGACAGTAACTTCATGACATTCTGAAATTCCAGAGAGTGGAAACATAAGACAGTGTTTATAAATATTCTCTTCTCCAAACACTTCCAGCTTCATTCAATAAAGTCATTATTTGTTTAGATAGCAGTCTGTGGTTTCACACCTTTCTGTTTGAACACACTGATATATTTTTCTGTCATAATCAGGTGTCGATATTCTCCTAAGCATTACTTCACAGACCAGGAAGACTAATGAGTGACAGAAAGGAGAAAACATGTATTTCACAAGCCTTGGTTTATTTGGGCCCCACAGTCATTGTCTGCTTCCTCCTCAGCAGAAAATTTCTGCTCTTCTCTGTTTATCACTGCTAGCTGAAATGACTTTAATAACCTGGTTTGGCAACGCGTTATATTTCAATGACCCCAAAGTCTGCCCTACTGTTGGGCTTAACAGAAAAGTCCCTTGGAGATGACACTTTTCTATAATAGTTTTCTTGAGAAATACAAATAATTTGACCTGCTTCTTAAATTATGGGTAATTTTCATCTAGCCAGTAAAAAAGAAGAAGCTGTATAATATTCACAACTCCCTTTTTTCTCTTATGTCTAGACTATATCCCTCTTCTTTTCCTACAAGGGGCAGAATGGTAAGGGCTTTTCTAAACACCTAAAATGTCAAGTATGGTGATTCATATGGTCAGTTTAGAGTAACTAATTCATAGTTCATGTATGTCTTCCTTTGGGGAAGCTGCATATTCCAGTCACGATGACCCTCTCTGCTTGCCTAGTTACAAAATCTGCCAAAAGTTTTCCAGTCGCATATATATTGTACATAGAGTACAGGGACATGTATTTCTACTGCTGAAAGCACAGCATACACACTAGTCACACAGAGGTATTTAGATTCTGTGGTTTTGATAATATTACTTGTTTTAAAATTCCATTTTATGTAATGTGGAAGGATAATTTACTCTCAGATGTGTAAGCATACCGTTTATTCCTAACTAAAATGAAGCTGAGCTCTCTCTCCTGCAGTGTCCATTAAGACTAGTGACTGCTGGTGGTGCTTCCACTTGGCAATCTGCAGCCACTCAAAAGATGTCACACTATTTCTTAGGTTTGGCTGCATCTGACAATTGGCCCAGCTAATCCCTAAATGGAGAAAATACTGTGCAGACAGTGCAATAGCTGCAGAGCAGCAGGACTGGGAGATTTGGGCATAAAAAAGGCTTGCCAAGCAAGAATTCTTTGTTCTTTATATTTCTGAGGGATGAAACCCTGGAGATTTTTTACCAGCCTCAGGAGCTTCCCATAAATTTTATGCTTCCTTTGACAAGTAGTTGGCTACAACTTTCATCAGCACACTCTAGACATTGGTTGTAGAGTTTCTTGAGTATAGTTTTAATCATGTCTGCTATCAAGAGAGCTATAGATAAATAGCATAAGAGCATTTGGTTCAAGTAAGGCTCTACTATTGTCCGTGTAAGATACAGACAAACTTTGTGCGTGTTTGTATGCATGTAATCCTTAGTATTTCCTAATGTCCCTTATCCACTCTTTTTCTCACATCCTTTTCAACTTCAGTTTTCTCCCAAACCTGACATCTTTGAAATCACTAATGCAGTTGAAAAATGAGTATATCATATATTTTAATAATTCTACAGAATATGTAGCAGTATTTTTTTGGATTTAACTCAAGGGCTTAATTTTGCATCCACTTAGCACAGTTGTAGAGGCTACAACTTTAAGGAGGAGGTATTCAGTATCTATACTTCTGTCCCTTTATCTTGGACATTAACTTGTCAAACAATGTGTCTGTCTTTACATGAGTTACTGTGATATGCTGACCACACTGAGTTCTTCACTTTCAATAAGTGGTGCCTTTCTTATACAGTCTGGCCTGCAAGGATTTATATCTGCTAGGACTTGCTGTGGCCTCCACAACAAAATCCAAGATCTGAATTTCACAGTTAACGTTGGATGGATAACTGTGTGAGAACTGCAGATGAGGAAAATTGCTTAAAGAATATCCAAGTCTTCATCTAAAACTCTGCTTTTTGACAGCTTAGATACCCTACTCATCAGGGAAGCACCTACTCCTGATCAATACCTAGAGCTCTCAATCCTCTCTTGAGGTTATGCACCTAAGTTATGTTCTTGCAGACAAAGTTTACATTATTCTTTCCTTCAAAAACTTGTCCGGAGATAACATTATTCTTATTTAGATAAAATACTTTATCAGAGACATTTTGCACTAAAATGTTTAGTGTTGACCATATTTTTCACATGGATTAAAAGTTATTTGACAAAAGATATAAATAAACATTGGAAAACAGATTTTCTCCCTATTTCCTATGTCTAGATGGGTCCTTTTTGTACCAAGACACACAACAGCATTCAGACTTTTTTCCTTTTTGGATCCCAGATAATCCTGTTCTTTTGAGCACAGGAAAAGATGCTCAAGAGAAAGCTCAGAGGTGACAGTACCTTGGGGCTTTACTGGTAATGGTTAGAGCAGTGTCCAGAAGTTGATATGGAATGCAGAGTGATTGGCCCCTATGTTTAATTATTCTAATATTTTTGGCTGAAGTGATACTTTATTTTTCTTGCCTTCGCTGGGGTCAAAGACAGACAAGATAGAAGCATCCAGCCTTGGTTTTTTTCTCATTGGTTTCTCTCAGTGCAGTGTTTTATGCATGCATACAGCTGCATAAACTGTGAAGCTGTAAAAGTGTAAATCCTTCTAAACAGAGGATTCTGCCCAGTCCTCAGCCCCAAAAAATGGGCCTATATGGGATTTCTGTTTACAGCTCACGTGCAGAGCATCCACAGGAGTTCCCTCCTGTTGCTAGGAAATGTTGTATGTGGCACACAGGGCACAGACACATGTTCATCAGTTCAAACTGATTTAGTTTAGGTTTGTTTCAAAATATTTTTATATGGCTTTTGTAGGCTTAACTGTCCATTTTACAGTCATGCGTGCTGAAGCTAAACATAGTAGTAATTTTAAATTTTAAACTTCTCTTATGTAGGAAGATTCAGTATTAATAATAGTAACTCCCAGATGATATAGATATATTTCTTTAGTTTCTGAAATAGAGATATGCTAGTAATTTTTGCAAATTTCTGTTAACTCTTTAGAAGGACAGAAAAAAATGCCTTTGCATTTAACAGAGAATCAATTCTTGCTGCTGGTCCCAAAGCAAAAGATGTTTTTCACTTTGCTGCTTAGGACATATTTTCAAAGGAAATAGAACATTACCTTCCTGTGATGGTTCCCCAGAGGAGACAATAGCATATTGTTGCAAAGGAGTAAGATTTGAGGAGGGACCTAGAACAACCTCAGTGGCTAATTATGTTTTAATTTTTATATTTTTTTTCCCTTTACTCTTCCTCTGCAAAGATGCAAGAGCAAAGGTGCAAGGACCTCCCAGTGCCTTGAGGGCTATCCTCTTACCTCAAGATCTCACAAACCTGAATGGATTGAAGTCTCTAAAGTTCTGTACTTCATGTGTTCAGTATTCCTGTATGAATTTGTATACTGCACTACTACCTTCCAGAAAGTGACATTTCATTCTCATGTGGCAGAACTAGAAGATGCTGAATGAAATCAGAGATACTCTGGCAAGCACAAGGGGAAGGCAATGCAGTGGATTGTATCAATTTACTACTTCAGTATAAAGACTGGTTCATACTCAGTACCCAATATGTATAGATAAATGTACACAAATAGATACATAGGAAGGTAGGTATGTCATAATACTAAATAAAATAGCAGTGGGGCAGGGGCTAGATCACCCATATATCATTTGTCCACAGCAAGGTCACTGAGGCTGCTGCAGCTTTCTCAGACATTGTCTAAACCCAGTCTGAAAACAGTGTGTGCCAGAGATTCTTTCCAGCAGACGGTTTGGCTGCTGCCCTTTGGAGAACATGCAGCTGTCCAGACTGGTCATGCCACTTGGCCTCAGAACTACAAACTAAATGTTATAACCCTTACTCTGATACCGACTCCTGGGACATTCTCATCCACCTTGACAACATATAGATTTTGGTACGAAAATATAGGCAACTAACTTTTTTTTTTTTTTTTCCTCTCTTTTCAGGTAATTGAAATGGCTTAGGCACAGATTGCTTGGTTCATAAATGGACCATGGTCAAGTGGAAGATGTTTAATGCTCATTATGCTGTGTGCCTCCAGTCTTCACTAACATCTTCCTCCTATTCCAACTCCAAGCTCCAGGCTTAACATTTTGCCTGAAAAATCTCTCTTACTGAGGTTTCAGCATCAGTAAAACTCCAGCACTTTGATTTTCAAAACATTCAACATCCCCACTTATGATCCCACCAGGATTCTCTGGATGTTGAGCTGGGGTGCAGCTTCAGAAGGACTGTCTGTGCAGAGGAACAGAGGTACAGGCCTTTAGGGTAGCCAGAAACAGGTCAGCTTCTGAATAAGGAGACATCAAATAAAGAAGAAACATAATTGTTAGCAAGTACCTTCAAATGGCTTAATGGAAAAAAAAGAAAAAAAAAATTAAAGTTTTATTCCACACAGGAATAAATATAATGTATAGTAAAAAAGTTTTCCTGCCTGGCCCACATGACCTTGATCCCATAGAAAAAAGTAACAGTAAAAAGAAAAGCTATAACCTCAGTAAAAAAAAAAAAAAAAAAGCCATCATCATTACTCTTCCCTTAGTTCTCCACTTTTATTACCCAAATGTACTTATCTGATTAAAAAAGAATAGAAAGCAAAACTCACCCTTTTTCTGATTTAAATCACTGTTTATAAATATGTGATATACAAAATCAGCAAATTCACACCTTCATAATATATTGATTGCCTCAGAAACAACATTTTAACATTTAGGTATGTCCTTGAAGGGGCAGAACAGAATCAATGCTAAGGTGGACTTATTTGGTAGCTGACAGGCAGGACCTGCTGCTTTCAGTCCTCAGGCATCACATCAAGCTGGACAAACCACAGTGAAAGTTATTACCCAGACTTGATGCAACACTTAATCCCTTTTCTGAAAGTGGAGATAACAGCTGATGTAATCTCTCATGAAATAAGCTAAATTACTATTCTATGAGCAGGGTATGCTACAAACAATTCTATCTGCTTTGTGTTTAAATGATGAAGAAAAGAAATGTTGTACAATAGTTAAAACTTATTATCTTCCACTACAGGAGTTAATAACCATGAAAATATGACCTATCACTGAACTCAACCTCTGTTTTATTCATTCTACTCTCCATGACTTTCATTTTGCAACACCAAGCTTCCTTCACATAAAATTCTTCTAAACTGGTATTTTGAGACCACATGGTTGGAGTTTAAAGCATCGATACTTTAGTGCATATACACATATTTACCAGAATATAGAACCTGTTTATGTTGACCTCTCTTGTGAGGGAAGCTCACCTGTAACCATACAAAACCATTTTGTTGTTCTGGCACGTAATACAGAGTGGCCTGACTGACAGCAAAAGCTGTAGAACTTTATGCTATTGTGAGTTTAGGATTTTTTAAAATATTCTGCTTATCAGTGGAACCAAATGTTCGTCAATCTCTATGAACCAAAGAGAATACGTTAGATATACTAATACAGGATATTTCTATTTCAAATGCTTCTTACATTTTTTCCCATTTCTTTAAGATACTATGGACCAATTCTTGACAGGATGTTAGGCTCATGGCTTCTGTACAGCTTTGCCCTGTGCAGTCCTGTAGAAATGTTACAGTTTGAGGCTAGTTGCTCCAAAAGTCTTCCAGAAGCCATCTGCTTGGGATAGTGGAAATTTTTGGCTCCTTGATTAGTGGAGGTGTTCACCTAAAACCACAAAGCATCTGAATTCCAGCAGAGGCTACAGCTCTCCCTCTCCCTTTCCCTCTCCCTCTCCCAAAAGAATAGAGCAATCTCACTCTAACCAAACCTGTGCCTTTATTCTGTGCCTTAGTATCAGCTGAAGTATTCAGGTTTCAATCCTTTCTGGTGAAAATTTTACCTGCCAGGTGCTTTAGATTCCTAATTTAATGACAAAATCTCTGACTCTCATATTAGCCTTAGAAAATTTGGTATGACAGAGCTTTAGAATAACTTTCAAGGTTCCTAGAATATTCTGGACTCAGCAAGAGTTTGTGTAGCTGAAGTATTTGACTAATCTTTTCAATCCTTCATTTTTAATGAGGCAATTTTAAGCCAGTCCCTCCTATTTTTCATTCTCAGCAAAAGCCATGCCTTTGCTATCTGAGTGAAGGCTGGAGGCACAGAGCTTCTGGTGAGCACGGCCTGGGGCTGATCTCAGCATGTCACAGCGTGAGGTTACCTGCAGCAGTACTGTTTCTTCTAAGGCTGCCACTGCTTCCTTGGTCTTCCAGAGGACAGACTTTTAGGAACCCTGTTAACAGAATCTTTTGGAGTGCAGTCTGGAAGGGCAAATGGGACCAGGAATTTGGACATTCTTCAAGAAGGAAGTCCTAAAAGCACAGGAACAGACTGTCCTCATATCCCAAAAGATGAGATGTTGGGGAAGAAGGCTGGCCAGGCTGAACAGAGAGTTTTTTTTGGAACTCAGAGGGAGAAAAAAATAGAGATTAAGACCTTTAGAAGAAGGGATGTGTCGTGCCCTGGACTCCAACAGGGATGGACAACTCCGAAGGACTACAAGGATATCATGGAGGTTATGCAAGGAGAAGATGAGGAGCCAAAGGCCAGCTAGAAGTGGCTACTACTGTAAAGAACAACAAAAGTTTCTAAAAATATATCAGCAACAAATCAAGGCCTAAGTAGAATCTCCATCATTTACTGATGCATAGTGACAGAGAAGAAAAAGCTGAAGTATTTAATGCGTTCTTTGCCTCAGTCTTTAATAATAAGACCAGTTGTCCTCAAGGTACCCAGACTCCTGCACTGGAAGACAGGGAAGGGTAGAAGAAATAAACCTCTATAATCCAAGGTAAAAAGGTCAGTGATCTGCTAGACCTCACACAGACACAAGGTTATGGACCTGGATGGGATCCACCCAAGGGTACAGAATGAGATGATGAAAGTGCTCACCAAGCCACATTTTATCAGTACTGGAGGCCTCAGTCGGAGTTTCACAAACATCACGTGATGCCAATCCACAAGAAGGGCTGGATGGCAGATCTGGGAAACTACAGGCCGTCAGCCTGACCTCTGTGCTGGGGAAGGTTATAGGACAGATTATCTTGAGGGTGGTGACATGAAACGTGCAGAAAACCCAGGCGATTAGGCCCAGCCAGCACTGGTTTGTAAAAGGCAGGCCCTGCCTGACCAACCTGATCTCTTTCTGTGACAAAGTGTGCCACGTAGTGGATGAGGGACAGGCTGTTGATGTTGTTCTACCCGGACATTAGTAGACTTTGGCAGCATTTCCCACAGCCTTCACCTGGAAAAAACAGCTGCTTGTGGCTTGGATGGATGTACAGCTCATTGGGTTAAAAACTGTCTGGATGACCTGCCATGGGTTGGGGGTAGAGAGGCTGGAGAGCTTCCCAGCAGAAAAGGACCTGGGCGTGCTGGTGACAGCGGCTGAACATGAGCCAGGGTGTGCCCAGGGGGCCAAGAAGGGCAATGGCATCCTGGCCTGGATCAGCAATGGTGTGGCCAGCAGGAGCAGGGCAGGGATTGTCCCCCTGTGCTGGGCACACCTCGAGTGCTGTGTCCGGTTCTGTGTCCAGTGTTGGGCTCCCCACAGCAAGAAGGACATTGAGGTGCTGATGTGTGTCCAGAACAGGGCAATGGAGCTGCTAAGGGGTCTGGAAAACAAGTCTCATCACTGGGAGGACTATGGACTTGTTTAAATTGGTAGCAGATTATTAATCCTCTGCCTAATTTTTTGGGCCAGGAGTGCCTCAGGTTCCATGTATCCTATTGACAGTAGCAGGATGGTGTATGTGTCAAATGCAAGCATCTTTGGTGTGTTATTAAGAAAGGTTAAAGCCACAAACACATTCTGCTTTTGATTCTTCAGGTAACTGAGAAAGGATTCCCTGCAGCAATAAATAAATGTTTCTATTTCAGCTGTAAACTAAAATAAGAACACTTTCCTTTTACGGTGCAGTTGCAGACTATGTATTCAGTCTTGGGGCTATTTACCCAAAAATATTGTTTAAAATCTCCAATACCATGAGCTTTATGAAATACTATCAGGGCATTCCCCCATTCCCTCTCCCCAAAGAGCAAAATCCAAATAATAAATTAATTCTGTTTTTCAGAACAAAATACCTGAAGGAGAAGAATATAGACTCAGCTGTCTTATTTGTCTGTCCTGCTAGGCCTCTCACTGGAATTTATTTTCCAAATTTTCTTTGATTCAGATTTTCAGAAGGTAACACAGGTGTCTTCAGTGGGAGAGCAAGATAGCTTGTGATGACACAGCCTCTAGTCTGTACATCTAGTGGAGATGGTGTGCCCCTAGTCAGCAGCTGGATGTCACTTGCAGACTCATTTTTATTTGTTAGAATTTCCAGCTAGTTCTTTCACCACTGCTTTTCCTCAGCCAAAAAAGACCTGGTGACATGATGAGCATCTGAAAAACAAAAGGGAGAAAAACTAATGTGAGATAAAGACATTTTGATAGGAAAATAAAAGCTGTGCACACAAGCAAAGCAAAACAACAAGGAATTTGTTCACCACTTCCCATGGGCAGGTAGGTGTTCAACCACCCTCAGTAAAGCACAGCTCTATCACATGTAACAGTGACTTGGGAACACAAATACCTTCACTCCAAAAGTTCCTTCTTCTTTCCTCAGCTTTGCTGTGGAGCACGATGCTGTACGGAAGGGGATTTCTCTGCGGTCAGCTGGGGTCCTCTGCCCCTGGATGTGTCCTCTCCCAACTTCTTGTGCACGCCCAGTCTTCTTATTGGAGGGTGGGATGAGGAGCAGAAAAGGCCTTGGAGCTGTGTAAGCCCTGCTTGACAATAGCTAAAACACTTTTCATAAAAAATTCAAAACATAATCCCGTGATAGCTACTATGAAGAAAACTAACCCCATCCCAGCCAAATCCAGCACACTGCTTTAGCCTGAGTGGTGGCAATGGAGCACGTTTAAAGGGTGATGACAAAAGTATTGTTAGAAAGGAGTGGAATTTCCTAGCTTATCAAATATTCAGTTTGGGTCCAAGCACATAGGCAGGGAATGTCATTCCGTTGCTGAAAAGCCATGTGAGTTGGAGACATGGAAACCCTCCCTGGAAGAACTGCTGCTTGGCTGTAATCCTACCTTGTACTCACAAGACACAGGAGCTTTACTATGTCCACACACTTAGAGCAAACTCAGACCTGTGAGAACTTGCCAAAACATGTTGGCCACGTGTAGACGGTTTCACAGTCTGCTCCATAATTATTACTGGTCTTTGAGTCCTGGGTAGTTTCCAATTCCTTACCTGCACTAACAATTGTAAAACTCTTAAAAACTACCTGTATAGCACTGATGTAACAAATGTGCATGAGTTTTAATTAAACTGACAAGGATTCAGGTTAAAGTACACGATGGAAGAGGGGGTTATCTTACTGAGAGACAAGACATATCAGCTTTCATTAAAGAATTTACTACATAACACTTTTCAGATTGAAAAGGATTTATTTTATCACAAAGTACTATGTTTATGTTTGTTTGGTAATTTTGGTTCAGAATTTTTTTTTTTTTTTTCCAGTGGAGATCACAAGAAATTTTTGATGCATTTTCCAATAAGTAAGTGTTTGAGACAAAACTGAGCTACTTAATTATAGATAATTGTCTATTAGATACATCCATCCAGGTTAATATAATGTGATTACTTCATGCAGAGAAATAATAAAAAAATTAAAACAGTACATTTCAATTCTCTGTATAATTGGTAATCTTGCTTACTTATATAATACAGCAACTCTCTTCTTCAATAACGGGGATTTATTGAACTTACTGAAAATATGTACACTAGCAACAAACTTAGGAGGACTGATTCTTCACTGACTCAAACTATCATAAATCAGCTGTAACTCTGTTAAGATCTATGGCTCAATGGACTTTAAATAATGGTAGACCAGTACAAAGAGCTCCTGCCTGTCATGTCTCACATTGTTTTTACACATAAGTGACTAAATGAATGGCCCTTTGAAAACCCACTGAAGTATTAAAATTGCCTAGAACCACAGCAACCCTACTGCTGACATAATGTAGAATTGGAGCTGTATCATGTCCATTTCCTTTATGTCACTCTCATCAGAGAGAGTGTTATGCCCTTATGAACGGACATTTTTTCCTGTGCAAATATAGATGACTAAAGTTTATTGAAGAAATGTTATTTGAACAAAAGATAAATTTAATTCTAGATTAAATTGTGTTTGACTGCCCTTAATAACTTGTTTCAAATTCTCTACCAAGAAGGAGAAACAATACCATCTGACACTGGAAGAAACTGTCAGTGCATTGCTTCTTCAGAGGAAATTTTTGATGAAAATATAGTCATTAATTTCGTTTTCTCTGGCATTCATTTTAGTTAGATTGTTACAGATCATCATGAAGACCTACAAATTTTTCAGACACTTTTGACTACCTCTCCTAATTGTCAAACTGTCAACATTAATTTATTATTTACAGTCAGGTGTAAAGATACTATAAGAACTGTTATGTGTTGAAATTATATGAGTTTTAAGCATGTGGAATGATAAGAAGCAATCAAATTTCCACAAAGTTGTAGAAACCCTTGTTAAAATACATTTGGAGTACATCCAACTAGGAATCTTATGAGGCCTGATCATCAGAGACTTCAGTTACCTTGGCAATATTTCTGCAAGTGGTGCCTTTAAGACAGTTGAACTGTGTGGGTTTTAACAAATCAAAAATATACACAGATTTCAATTATGATTTTATTTAATAGAATTCAATCACAATTACCACCTGGCCCTGTTTAAATGGAAATCCTCCTAAAATACCTAGGCATTCTGTTTGCCTGATCCTCTGAATCCAAGATATTCCTGAACATCTAAATCAAAGAACAAAGGGCTATATCCCAGACTAATCAAGAGTATATCATGGGTTCTACCTTTTTATAGACTTCTGGCACATGCCTTCTAGTCTCAACTCTGTCCTTCTATGTTTAGTTTTAAACAACTCCTCTTCTCTCCTCATCTGACCTTCTCCCAGAATCCCCAAATTCTAGCTGGTTTTGTTTTTTTTTTTATGATTGCATACAAATCTTCTTAAGCCATTTGCTTTGCTTTCCCCTTCTCTATAAAAAGCAAAAATACTTGCTTACTTTATAAAGCACTTAAACGCCTGGTAATAGTTTTTCTATACGTTACAAGTAGGAGCAAGAGAAAGAGATTAGATATTTGTCCACATTTGTGGGGTTGTTAAATCAAATTTCATCCCCGTCTGGTCTGATGCAGACTATGGTGTTATTAATTTGGTGATTTTATTTGCTCCTGTAAAACAAGACAAAGACCTTGTGTGCAGTCCCTGGATTATTTTTCTCTGTTCACTGGTGATATTTCTCTTTCTCTCCTGTCTTCAAGTGCAGACAGTAGTTCTTACTTTTGGAGTGTTCTCTTTATTAGTTATTTCTTAAGTTCTCTTTATATGTCATTAAGAAATACTTGCAAAAATAAAAATATCTGGGAACTTGACCAGTGAAAGTTGTGGTGGTGCAGAACTGTTTTATTAGGTTTTTATAAGAAGTTTATGTTATGGTTCATTTCACTGTATCCCCAATGTTGCAACACCTTTTTGTGTTTTCTGTATAAAAAGGTGTTTAGTGTCAGTCCTCCCACTCCTCACCTGACTTGTAACATCCCCTCTGCCCCAACCCCCCTCTCTGGGGCAGCTTGTCTATCACTTTGAGGAACCCTCCCAGGTTGCGAAATCTCAGGGAGAGGGCTTCAGGTGATGGGTCCCCTGGGGGGAATTCCTTTAGCTTTGGATTTTAGTGGTCCAGGGCTTGGGGGTGGGCACACCTTGTTACCCCCTGAATTCCCTGATTTGTTGTCTTGTAGTATCCACCCTGGAACCCCTCCCCCACTTATGGTGGAGGAGGGAGATTCAAATCCTCTCAGCTCCTCAGCTCTTCAGCTCTGGGTCTCTGGCCTCTCTGGCCTGAGGTTTGGACCGGCTGTGGACTTCCCGCAGCCCGGCCTGAATAAACATCTTTAACCTGCTAAGCTGAGAGCCAGCCTTTTCTTCTGCTGCCGTTGCTGTCACAACACTATTGGGTCCAGCTGCGAAGCCGAGAAGCCAAAACGAACAGGGAACTTCTGCGGCTGTGTTGACCTGAGCTAGCCTGAGGTCAGCTCCCGCCCGGTGCGGGGACAGAACCAGACACAGAAAGTCAATTCAACTGAATCAGCTGAAACCAAAATAAAGTGTTTACAGTGTCAGTTGTCACTGGTACTGAAACTCAGCCTATTCTTGACTATGCTGGAATGATGTAAGAAAGATTAAAGGCTTTGGTCCTGGTAGGAGATAGTTCCATTGCAGCAGAGTTACACTGTTGCAATGTAAAGAGGTTATTTTCTACTTCTCAGGTAGTATTTACTGCATTTCTCGATAATTTCTTCTATTACTTCTAAGGAAACAAGAAAAATTCTGACCTTTTAAACAAATTGCTTCAGTTTTCCTTCTCACCTTCAGAGTAAGTGGTGATCAGCACTTTTCTCAATGTAACCATTGAAGTTTAACATGAAGTTTAGAGAAGATATGACTTCTGAGAGTTAAAGATAGTATTAAATCCTTGCTGATGCATGATTTTCACTTATAATCAGTGTCAGATGTAGTAATAACAAATGATAGATTTATATGATGCTGCATACCAGGCACAGGTGTTTCAATCCTTGTAAAAAATTAGTTAATTAATTGTCTTACACTGAGAAACTATATTGCAAGATGATCACCTAAACTCTAAGAAAATTTTCCTCCTTGTAAAATAATTAGCGAAATTAAACCACAAAAATTTTAGAGACAATTCGGTATAATGAAGGTGCAATTCAGTATAATCTAGTACCACCCGTACCAGAAAAACAGGGGTTGTTTGGGCACACAAATTGCAGTTTTGATTATGGTTAGAGAGAAAGCTGCCTTTTGGGCTAGAAAAATTAATTGCAGTCACTGGAAAGCCTACTGGGAATAAAGTGGTCACTCTCTATTCTGCTCCTCAGAAGGCAAGTTATCAGGACAGAATAAATGTAGATATGAAATAGGAGAAGAGTATTGTGTAATGAATCAAAGGAATTCAAACCAGCATTGACAGAAAGCAGCTTGGGAACTACCTTGTCAGAGCGTGCCAGAATCACCCATGATGATGATAATGCCCCACTTAAGCTGTTTCCCTAGAAAATGCATCTAGGGATGCATTCAAATTTAAGCATTACGCATTTTTCCTCAGAAGAAGAAAAAGAACTTTTATACCTGCAAATGGTGCCTTTTTGGAATACCAAAATGTCTAGTCAAAGCATATAGTCTGCACTTTGTGAGTTGGTTATACTAATTCCCTCGTTTCTGTTCCCCTCACTTTCCCCAGCCCTGCGTGTTAGTAAAATTTCCTCACAAGAAAGAAAACTCTCCTGGAAATGCATAGAGTATTCATGAAGACTTATCTAGTTACTTGAGGACTGCTTGAAGCAGGAGTGTGATTTGTAAAGCATTAACTTTATTTGCTGATAGTGGTAGGCCATAATCTTTGCCATTCTTTATAAAATTCTCTGCAATACTGCAAAGGATGGTAGACTATAACCTGTAATAATTTCTTTGCAGTTAAATGATGTAAATCCTTACGTGGATTAATTTACAAACAATAAATTCTGGCCCAATTTCAAATTTCAGGAAGTTTCCTTTATTGATCTGAAGACTTGACTGTGTGAATACAGGATACAATCCAAGCTTTTGTATCATATGCATGAATACCTTATTTTATCTGGACATATACTGACCATCAGCACTGGGACAGGTTTTGAATGCTAGAATAAACATTTGGGAGGGTTTGTTGTTTTTGATTTCTTTTCCTTAGCTGGATCCAGAGCTCACATTACAGACCTTTTACCACATTAGCAACATAGCACAGTCTTTCTTCAACCTGCATGCAGGCTTTAACTTTATATTTATTTCTTCCATCAAAGATGGAAGAGATTGCCTCTTCTTTCAGAAAAAGAAAAATTCATGAGTTTAAATCCTAAATATCCTTATTCTGGGCTAGTTTATTGAATCTTCTCTGCAAAATCTGGGAAATCAGAGATTAAACCTGGGGTGATTTTGTTGAAAATTGGGTGCAGCTTGTAGAAGTCATAAGGCTGCTGCACGTGTCACATCTCCAGAGTAATGTGTGATATCTCTCAATCTAGCCATTAGAGCTGAATGAGGCTGGTGTAAACAAGGTGGCAAAGTAATAACCTCTAGCTTCCAGTCCAGCAGTTAGAAGCCTCATCCTGCTCTGTTGGATTACATTTTGTGTTTACTCATGAGCCCAGTCAAACTTTGGGGTAACCTTCTTGTATCAAGGGACTATCTGTACAAATTGACTTATGCTGGTCCTCCTGTCTTCACTACTGTCCCAAATTTTAAAGTAATATTTGTGTTTTGGTCTGCAGGGTTCAAACAGCAGAATCTGTCTTTTAGGCTTCCCTCTACAGCCCATTTTTAACTTGAATGCCTCTGTTTTCTAGATTTTTATCTAATCTTCTAGATTATAGCACGCTGAAACTTTGACTTCCAGTTTTTGAAGTACATCAGTGATGATGTTTCTAATCTTGCTTTGCTAATTTAACTTCACAAACTTTATGGTGTTTTCTGTGTGCGAAATAAGCTAACCACACATAGAATGTGTTCCTCCCTTCTGTATGAGAGCTTCTGGGTACTTGTGTCACTATAGTGTGACTCTGTCACTTTATTTCATGTAGGAAGTTAAGGTCTGATATGCTCAACTTGATCAAATGTTTCAGCACGTATGTTGTTGTCAGAAAAGTGTGCATGTTACATCAGACAAACTCTTAATCTTTTTATAAGATTAAAATTTTAAATTTAATATTTTAAATTAAAAAATGTGTCATTTGAATGTTTACCAAGGCTCTGAGAAATATACTTTCTCTAAATATCAATACAATTGAGAAAGACTATTTCCTTGTTCTGATTAAACCACTGTTGGGCATGAAGTAGGAAGAGAAAGTAGGGATATCCTACAGTCTGGCTTGAATGGCACAATTGACCCTTCCCAGCTGGTTTTCTTATCTTCGCTCCTCTTAACGTAGTACTCTGTTTCAAGTTCTGCTACTACTGCTGGAGGACGGAAAATTATTGACGCATGTTTGGAAAATCCAAACATGGATTGTTGTTGTTGTTGTTGTTGTTGTTATTAATAATATATTATACTATATAAAATTATATATATTATAATTTCATCATCATCATCATCATCATCACAAACTCATCATCACAAACCTGCTTATAGTTACTAAAAAGCAAACAGATATTTTAAAGGCAGTATCTTAAAACTGAAAGACATACTATCCCAAATTCCTTTTCATTATATAGCTGTTTCTGGTAGCAACCGTGTTTCATGCAAGGGGATTTTTCAGTGTCAGCACTTAGCAGTAGCTAATATGTGTTTCAATGGCAAATCAATGATAATGTCAATGCTTTGTTCATAGTTCTCTGGACTCATGCATGAAGCAGAAAGACAATGACTTGGGAAATGTTGCTAAAATGAGTTCACCATTTCTTGTTCATTCATATTAATTTGGAATTTACTTTGATGACACAGTCAGTAACAGTGGAGGTTAATACACTTAATCTGAAAATATCTTTTGAAATGCTTGAGAAAGTAAAGAAGCAGTTATTTTCGATCTGCTATAAAATCCTTCAAACTAATTTCAGACTGTAGGTTATCGTCAGCCCTATGTTATTTGCTGGATGGCACATGCTTACTTTTGATCTGAACTTCTGCATCAAGTTTGTCTTTATCCTTAAAAGAAAAACAAAGTCCTCAAAATAAAACACCTTATCCTTTTTCCTTTTGTGGATGGCCTCTATTTGAAATTCACTAAACAGAGCAGTTTATGGGATTCCATTGGTTATGTCTTTTTGTAAACAGCTCTGGTGCAATTTTCAAAAGCCCTTATTTTTTATTCCTATTCCACAGATCCTTCCATTGGCTTCAGACATCAGGTATGAACATGACGAATTTCTGCTGGTCCACTTTTTGATCCTCTTCCTTAAACCAGTTCCCAAGTGTTTTGAGATTAAAGCCTTGCATGGGAACTACTAATTTAAATGGAAGATACCACTGTGGTCCTAATGGGCTAATCCTCAAAAATAAAAGAATAGAGATTCAGGTACCTTTGTGTAAAATTACATTTTCACAACTTTTGCCTTCTCCGGGAGTAAATCCCTTTGACACATGTTTCTGTCCATCCCTCTGGCCCAATCCTTCTAAGAGCCCAAATGTCTTCAGCTTTTTAACTACCCAGTGACTTCATGATTATCTTACACCTAATATCCACCCATCTCAGCTAATTACAGTATGGCTGAAATTTTCTCTGTATACATCACTGGGTATACCTCTGAGCAGGATCCTCAAAGCTCCTGAGCTCAAGCCGATTAGGGGAAAAACCTATCTCCCTGCATTCAGTATCACTTTACTCATCAGATTCTGCTTGGAGAAATTACCTGACAAAGGAAGATCATAGTTCAAATCCGCTCTCTTTTTCTGAAAGGAGAAAACCTTTGACAAAAGATTTCTTGTTTTAGAGCAATTCCATACAACCAATAGTGCTTGAATAAGAGGGATTGTATTCATCTGCTATTTTGCCTCAATTTTGCCCAAACTAAAACCCATGGGGATTCTGCTAGCTTTCACACTCATTATGCTTTTTCTTTTTCCTGACCTAAAGATCAGTTTTTACTCAACCTTGGTAAGAACCGGGCTCTCTGGGATAAGAAAGGGAGATGGAAAACTACATGATATATGCTTGGGTTGAAAGTCCTCCCAAAAGATTTCTGTACAGTGGCAGGGTTTAAAACCTTCATCTTACATCCTTTTCCTCCAAGGGTTCTCATGTTTAAGTCAACTCCCAAGCAAAGGAAGCTGCTTTCCCTGCATTGGTAGTATTGTTGGTCTAAGAAATGGATGGCAGGGACTATAACTAAATGCTAGACACCACATGGGTTTATCTTTAGAGCTATTGTAACTACTATCTGACCCCTCCCTCACCAAAAGTACCTGAACAGATATTAATATAGTTTTCAGAAAAGACACTGAAGTTCACATCTGACACATAGCAGAAAATCAGTAATAAACTTACAATAGCTCAATAACTTTTACTGAATTGTGCTTATTTTATCTATGACAAAGCCATTTTGTCTTCCAGTTTTCTGGCCAAGAATGCCAAACATCAAATTAGCTTTACAGATTACCTCTTTGTAACTACATTATGTAATTAAAAAAAAAAGGACTGACCAAATGTTATTTGATTCAGTTTGTGTTAAGAATACAAATCATAGGAGAATATATTTACTGTACTGGAATATATGAAGTTGTTTCATTTGAAATTGTCAAGGCTGTATCTATGCAGTTTTAGTACCAAGAAAATCAGAGAACTTCAAACAGTTAGGCATATAACAGTCTGGCCGCTAGGAAATTGCATTGTTTAGCAAAAAAAGAAAAGTACTATTCCATTGGACCCTTTTCCTCCATAAAAGCCATTATGTTTAAAACTTGTGCCTCACAACTCAGAGAATATATTACAGAGTAGCTGAATGGAAATTAATATTATTAAAATTGTGGAGAGTTTTTTGTGGGTTTTTTGGGATTTTTTTGGGGAGGGGTGTTGTTTGTTTGGTGGGTTTGTTTTGTTTTGTTTTGTTGGTTTTTTGTTTTGTTTTGTTTTGGTCTGGTTTGGTTTGGTTTGGGGTTTTTTTTGTGTGTGTGTTTCATTTCTTTCTTTATTTGTTTGTTTGTTTGTTTGTTTGTTTGTTTATGTGCAGAGTGCTAGCAAATCCTTAGGTCATATTTTTGCAGAATTTTGGCCAGACAAGACATAGCAGTTGTATTAAACATGAGATATAGATTAGGTAAACCAAGCTGAATAACAACTATTTGTGCTTTTGCTTGTTTGAGTTGTTCCTAGTCATTCAGAAGATCTCTTCGCTGTCTTTAATCAATGTTGAAGTAGCAGAAATTTAAGCATTAAGTGCCTGTTTTTCATCAGATTAATGAGCAGTGAGGTCTAGACTTCTTGTCCTTTTTTTCTTTGCAGTGATAGTAGATGACTTAATGGAATTGAATGATTGCATTTGTAGAATAGAAAAAGGATTCTAGTATATTATATATTATGCATATCTCCTTCTCTTTTTCATTGTCTGGAACTTCTAACAGATTTTTTTTTTTTTTTTTTTTTTTTTTTTTTTTTTTTTCAGGCTACTCACCAACACTTTTGACTTTACAAGTGCCCAAACAGTGCCAAGTTGTTTTGATTTCATACTCCTTTTGTACAGGTCTAAACTCCACTAAATGTCTTCCTTCTGCCTAATGCATAACCATGGTCTCTCTGTGTTAGTGACATGATACTAATTTTTTGTTCTAGTATCGTCCTTGTTTTAACAAAAATGCAAATTGGTCCTTTTTCATCTAGTCTCCATTATTTGACAGTAGTATTTCTGTCAGGCTAAAGAGGAAATACCAGTCCTCTCATCTGTGAGCTGACATCTGATATTTTGGCAGTAGTAGAAGATATCCATTTTACCATTATGTTCCTATCTGAAAATAGGAGACTTAAGTGCATGCTAGGATATAAACACAACATACAACAGTATCCCATGACTTTATGGATCAGTTATTGATTCTTTGGTGGTAATGATGTTCTTGCTTATACTGTCACCTGTTAGCTTTTCTAATACACCTATTTTAAAATCATAACATTTTTTATAAGGAACTGTGAAAATACTTTTCAAAGGTCAATGTTTACTTCTATAGCAATTATGATGCATGGTCTCTACTATTATAGTCTCTCCAGAAACGTGATGATGAGCCCACATATCCAGAAAGTCCTGTCTCTGTGTGAAATTTCTGTGCCATAAAAGAAAATACATTTCAGCAGTGCATTAACACTGGGAACTATCTCCCATGAAAAACAGTTATTATACCTACATATGAAAATAGATCTTCAGTAAAGCTGCTGAAAAAGTAGGAAAATCCGATTGTCTTATGTCTGTGTTCTTATTCTAGATTTGCCTAGTGGCTCAAGAAGCAAACAGAACTAGAATTTCTTCCAATACTTCAATACACCTGGAGATATTTATTTCAACTTATTCCATCTTTCTATGAATTACACATCAAGGAACTACCCCCCTATGACATGTGAATGACTTCATGTTGACAGTACTTGTAACATATTAATTGATTACACAGGTCAGACTTCATTAAAAAAAAGTGTAAGTCACCAAAAATGCTACTTGTTCACAGTGTAAAAAACAAAAAGAAATTAAAATTAGAAGTATGACTGGTGTGTATTTGTCAGTAAGAAAATTTGTACTTTGGTTTTTCATGCTATTTTAAAGTTAGCATGCATAAGTTTAAACACTAGAGTCATCTTTCTTACTATTTTTGTTGATTCTGGTGATTATAGCTGTCCTTTGATTTATCTCAGATATTAAATCATGACAGAGAGGTTGGATTATTAACATTGGAGGAGGTACAATCTGGCTATATGAGTGATTGAACATACATTCGAACTATGTGACAATAGCTACTGTCTTGATTGCTTTATTTAGATCAGAATGAATTTCTCCACTTATGCCCTGAATTAGCATTTTTAAAAACAATAATCTTCCTAATGAAGCAGGAGCATGCAATTTTCTTTTCAAATTAATTTTATATTAAAGTAAATCCTGACGAGAGGAACATCCATAAAAACATAAACTGTCTGTGACAGGAGATTTAAAAAATAATGGAAAAAGAATGAAGTAAGAGTTGGGCTGCTTATGCTGAACACTCAATACAGGAGCTGAATCAATAAAGAGTAAAAAGTTATTAACACATGTTAATATGGTTTAAATGGAAGTGTCCTTTGAAATGGAAATACAAAGTAAAAGAAAAAATGCTAAAATATGCAGTAAGAAGTAGTTTGTTCTAAAGCTGTGTTCAGATAATGATCCCTAATCAGATGCTGTGTGTTATTTAATATTCTTTGTACCTACCAAAATATACAAAATCATCATAATAAAAAGAAAGATTCTAGTTAAAAGAAGCTTATCTATCTTGCAGTACTTATATTTCTGTTCCCTTTCTCAAAGTGAAATTGAATTGGTTAAATTTCAAAGACTGCCTTAAGATTTGATGAAAGCTAGCTAGAAATCATGCTTTCTAGCTCATCAAAAATATGACTTTGGCATTTAGCATGTAATTCAAATATCAAGTGCAAAGAATGAAAACTAGCAAAATAATCAACAACAACAACAAAATATATAAAAATGTCTTAACCATGAAATATTTGGGAGCTGAGTTTGTTGAGGCAGATATATACCAACAAAGGAACTAGACTGATCTAGACTGAGGTTTCCCATGGTAAAAAACATCATTGAAAAGCTTCCAACTCCTTCAATTTCTCATTTAAAAATATACTGGTTTTAGTGAGTCTTGTGCATCCGATTCACAATTACAGGGAAAGTTATGTTTATTTCTGAGCAATTGATACAATTTTTGACTGCAGTATTGGAAAACACTGAATTGATTTTTAGTTAACAAATATTCTACCAGCAGTTTTTCTTGAATATATCGCATTCCTATAAGCACTGATATGAGTCTTTCTGGTAATTTGAAATGAGCCTGAAGAAACAGAGTAGTTTTATCAGTAGCTGGAACACTCTGAAATACTCAGCCCTGTTTATTTTCTTACTGTCATTGGGTACTTATGTGAAAAAAGGGAGACAAGACCACTTTTTCATAGGTGCTTAGAAGAAAGGTAGAGTAGAGGGTCTGTAGTCCCAGTCCAATGTCTGGTAACAGCCTGAAGGTTGTTTAAGGAAGAAGGTGGGATTCTGCTTTCTGAAGACTCTCAAAACTTCCCTATCCCCTGCTCTCAGTCTTTCTCTCTGTAATGTATCCCATTTCCACTACTTCCTCTTCAGTGTCCATCAAAGAAAGGAAGAGCCCATGACGGGTTATTTTTCATTATGAAGAATATTCTGAGCGAGTACAAGACAAGACAGCGAGATATCTCCCTAGTGCAGGCGGCCAGGTAGCACAGCAAGGATGTGTAAATTTTTACTGCAGGCAGAGAGTAAGCATCTGGATGGAGAAGCAGATCCAGCTTGGGATCAAGACCATCTAGGGCAGGAAGGAGTTTGCTGACATGAAGCCAGCAGTCACCTATATGGGCCCGCCTGAGATGAAGTTGAGATAGGAATGAATGACACATATGAACCTTAATCTTGAATCCCAAATTTTTATTGTCATACTAGAAGGACCAATCCCCTTGATAGCTGCCTTCTCATTAAACAGTAGTCCAAATACAAAAAAAAAAGCTTCCTATTTTACTTGTTATGATCAGCCATCATACTCGGCATTCTGCCGAAGCCATGTCAGGTGGAGAAAAATCTGAAAGAAAATATAGTGATCCAATATTGGTACTGATCCTGACTGCAGTGGCAAGACAATCTCACTTCCTTTTCAGCTTTAAATCTCCTCTCAACCTCTGTGCTGTGTAGTGCCACATCTCCCAATATCATAGATTATCCATTTGATGCTTGAAAATACTCTTGTGAAAGAGCTGTCCGTGAAGGAAGGTTAATGCCAGACAGAAGCCATGTAAAATGGAACATATGAGTTTTGATTACCACGTGCCTACTATTTTAGTAACTCATGTAACCAGCTAACCAGCATATCAGCCTTGCTGGACAGTAAGAAAGATGATGTAGTTGAAAAGAAAAAAAAACATTCCTCTGAAGAGGTCAGAGATGTGATGCAAGAAATCCTGCTTTACGCATTCTCTGGGGCATGGGTACTTGGAAAAAAACCCACACAAAACCCCAAACACATAACTTTCTTGAGGCTTTTACAACCCTGAAAGGGCCACTATTTCAAAATGATAGCAGTGGGAAATACTATCTTCTTTTGTAGGCTCTGAAGCAAACACATGCAACATCCTCTCTTATGCAACATCTTCTAGGGTATAAAAAGAAATTACTATGCAATGATTATAAAAAAGTAAGTAACCATAGAAAGTAATTTCATTAAATGTGTATTGCAAATGAGGTATCACCACAGGCACAAATCAACACAAATCAGGACGAGAAAGGGGGTTGGAAAACCATCCAATGCTGAGAAATTTTTCATAATTATATTAATGTCTAGTCATGGTGTCATGATCCTAAGTCTCTTCTCGTTTGAGAAATTTAGCACGAAACACCTTCAACAAACAGGAGGTAGATATGTCAAAGGGCTCCTTCCTCTACTGAAACCAGAAACTCAGAGAAGTTGAGGCAACAAGATGTTCAACTGGAGGAGACAAATTCTAGTGCCAGGTTACTAGAATTATAGCAGAACTAGGTAGATGTTGACCAAGGAATCTGTGGATTTTCCTGTTTCATAATCAGATCTCAGGTCCTAAGCAACTTGATCTAACTTGCTTTGACCACATAGCAGGAACAGAGAATACCCCATGTAGACAGTTTATTACTCTTCAGAGAGATAAGGAAATATTGTTTCAGATAAAAGTTGTAATACAAGCCAGGTGATAAAAGCTGAAGATAATGTGTTGAGATTTTATTCTTTAACTCTGTAGTGCAAATAAAATAAGTTACAAAAATATATATTATTCATATAAATTTTTATAAAAAATATCTTATATTCCTTATACATAAAATATTTTCAAGAGACAAATATATAGCAAAGATGATGATCAAACATTTTCATTAAAAAATAGTTTGACAAGCAGCACAATTCTTAGAAAATGTATGATCTTTCTTTGCATTTCTTCAGGGGAAAATGTAGCACTGCAAGGAAGAAGAATTTTGAAGCCTGCAAAGTATTAATATTTCCCAGCTGAAGCAGTTCATTTCACTAATCTGAGGAAATATTTTTACCTTGTCAAATGTGCTCTAACATTAAATTTAAAATACATATGTATCATCTTATGCAAATTGCTGTGTTTCTTTCTACTTAAAATAATTTTCAACTTTAGTTTATTGAATGTTTTTTTTTGACCTGAAACATTCCTTTTGAAACTGCAAGAAAAATCAATCTGTCAAAGAGGAGAAACTTAAACATACCTGAATCAAAACTGCATTAATCTTTCTCTGAGACCAAGACAAAACAAGCTGTGAAATGTTCTTTGATATGCAGACTGAGTTAGAAGTGTACACTCTGTAACAGGTTCATACTAAATAGCTGAACTAACCATAAATCAATCAAACATAGAACTTTCAGGAGCTGTAATCTCAGAATTGCCTCTCAAATTTTAAGGTTTCTGCTTTCTCTTGATTCCAGTATCAAAAGGGGATAATAATTCTGAGCCTTGTCTGAACACATCCAACTTTCTCAAAAACTAACATCCTAGCCCTATCCAAAAGCAAATTTCCTTTTATCAGTGTTTGAGAGTTATGAGCAAAGAAAAATTGTCAGAGAACTATATGCAAAGGAAAAAACCAATGCAACAGAGAGAAATGAATATTTCTATCAAAGAACAAAAACATGTTGGCTGTCTTTTCCACTTGATTATTCTTCACCAGTGAGCTTCCTTTTTTAAACTCTTCCAAATATCACTTTGCCACAATACACAATTTTTTCTTAAGCAGAAACAACACCTAAGAATCATAAGCATGAGTTTCACAGATCAATGCAACTACTAAAATAACAAGGAATGAAACGGAAGTTAAAAAAAAAAAAAAAAACCACAACCCATAAATAAAAAGAAAAAAAGAGGAGATCACAGTCCCAAGGAATGATGGAAAATGCCACAGAGCAACCCAAGGACCTTGTTTTCAGGTATTGATGATGAACTTCCAGCGGCTGCAGCGGAATGTTAGAAGCCTACTACTTCCAGATGGAAAAACCAACATGTATCTGTGCCAGTTTATTTAACTCTGTGAAGAAGCATACACTTCTTGAATGCTAAGCAGGACACAGCACGCTGAGTGCCTTGCCGCTGGTTCTGAGAAAATTCCTGTAAAACATATTCCTGAGTCTTTATCATTAGTCAGATAGGTTGAGACAGCTGGGCTGAGAGAGCTGTACCTGTTCAGAATGGAGAGAAAGCTACAGGGACACCTCATTGCAGATTTTCAGTACTTTAAGGAGGCTCATAAAAATTAGGGAGAGGGACTTTTTATATGGGACATTTTATAGTGAGGGAAAATAGTTTTTAACTGAAAAAATGAAGGTTTCAGTTAGGTGTTGTGAAGACATTCTTTGCTCAGAGGGTGGCAAAGAGCTTGAGTAAAACACCCTGAGAGGTTGTGGATACTTTATTCCTGCAAGTGTTTAAGGCTATGCTGGATGGGAACATGAGGTATCTGGTCCGGCAAGTGCCATCCCCGTGCATGGTGGAGGGGTTGGAATTTGATGCTCTCCAAGGTCCCTTCAAGTCCTAATTATTCTGCCACTGTATTCTACGGTTCTATGAATGGTCAGCCAGTCCTACCTTTACCTTTTATTCTTTTTTTCACCACAGCACCTCTCCAAGGCCAGAAGAGCTGTGACTTGACTATTCAAATGAGAGCTGAAGTGAAGCTCCAGCCTGGCTGCTACCAAACAGATTGACACAAGAAAGCTGCACACTGGAAAAAGCAAAAAGATATAAATAAGTACCTTAAAAGTCCTTCTGGTTTAGTGGCATTTTGTATAAGAGTTTTCTGAGCAACAGAAAGAACCAGATTGGGGCACTGATGGTGGGTAAAAGTAGGATGGCCAAAATAGGAGTTCTCAGGTTACAACGGCTCCACAACCAGGTTTGGGGCGCAGTTCCACGAGCAGCTGAACTCGCTCAGCTGAGGGGTCAGCAAGGCGATGGAAAGTACACCAAAACACAGAATTACATTTCTAACTGCAGATTAATGGTTCCCGCTAGAAAGCATTGATAGGAAAATACAATGGAAATCAAGAGAAGAGTGGTTTATCTTTCACATCTCAATTCTCTCACAGAAGATATAGAAATAATGAACTGAAACAAGGGTTTCTGCTCTGTATACTTGAAAATTTAAGGATGATTAAGCAAAAAATGTGATTATCATGGAATGTCAAATCATATCTCCCAAGGAAATGTTAAGTGACACAAAACTGGGTCCTATGACACAAAAAGAGAGGTGTTATGTAGCAGAGTAACATATCAACAGTAGAACAACAATACTAAAAATGAAAGTAAAAGAGCTACTTCATAAAATGTAATTTAAAATTTAAGATAAAAGATAGACTGGAAAATGCTACAGTACAGTAATGATATCACATAGTTAATATTTATCAAGAAATTTTTTCCTATTTTGTAATTTTTAAATGAAAACAAAATTTCTCAAACAGGATTGTGCATTTGCATTCATTTTACTGGATTTGCTTGATAGGAAAAACCATGCCTTTCAATGACTGGGAGAACATACAGGTTTTCAAAATGTTACCTGACAGCTAAAGTCATAAATTTTGGCTGTCAACTTTTAAGACTAAAAATCTTAAGCACCAGATGAAAAAAGCACATATGTCAGACAGTCAATTTATTTCCATTTGCAAGTTAGAGGTGGCATTTAGCTTTAGAGCCTCAGGAGCAACCCACAGAGGAACAGAAGTAAAAAGAGTAATCAGTATAAAGACGAGAAATCAGCATTACCAACAAATAATATAGCTCCTGCTGCCCCTTTCCAAATGAAAATTTTTTCTTTTTGTGTTTTATACAGGTTCTCTGTATCAATTTGTCAATGTTCAACCCTCAGTATTGCCCCATAAAATACATCTAATTTTTTAACTCGTCAAGGTAATGTTTATGTCAAAGGCAATATGTTTTTTCCATTAAAATCTCAGCAACTTGGACTTTTACTGAAAAAGTTTTCCATCAGGCATTCCTAAAACAGCTGGGCAGATATATGAAGGTGCAAATGTTTTTCTACAGTTAACTTAAGAAACACAGTCACAGACTCAATTCCTCTCTTGCTCTGTATTTAAAGCTCTAACAATTATTATTTTTAAAGCACATTTTGAGTGCTGAGAAATAATTTATTTAGAGTTATGAAACTCTAGATAGAAGTTAAGAATCCTCCATGCATTACATGACACTTATCTTACTTTTAATATATAGTCTTTCATCCTAAATCAAACAGACATGACTTTTTAGAAGTTGTAATAAATTACCAACAATTCAATTCTAACTATTTAAATGATTGCAAATGCTCTCAACCAACTGTTTTGCATCTCTCCTTATCAGGTAATGGTCTGATAGGACAGCCCAAATTTAAGCTCCAAGCACACAAATCCCATAGAACTAAAGAAAACCCCACAATTTTTTCTCTGTAGGAGGCAGAATATATGAGTGGCTGGGACTGCAGCATGATGAATTTTGGACCAGGTTGCAAAGTCAAGGTCTCCTCAAAGAGAATGTCTTGCTGTCCGTTGCCTTTTGATTTCTCAGGTTCATCCTTTTGACCATATCATCCAACATCAAAATGGAATGATACAAAATAAAGAAATGCAATTTCCCAAATAAATTATTTTTAGGTAGGTTAGAAATTATACTTCCAGCTGTCTGCAGAAGTCAATGGAAAGAAAAAAAATACACTTTATTTTTCCAATACAGTATATAAAGTCTTTGAAGGAGACATACTTTTTTAGTACGTTTAGGTTTTCAATGCCTTCTAGGACACACTGGTATTTTTAGAAGAACTCAGTCTTCTAAAAAAAAAAAAAATCACTGGGAGACAAGACAGACTGTCAGTGTGCTGTTAGGAAGCTTACACAGAAACAATATTTCACGTGTTGAAATGCTGGTATACCAAACCCATCAGAATTCTTTTTCCATCAGCTGTTTGCTTTCTTAGCCCAAAGAGACCCATAGATTTACTTTGTAAACATATTTTATTAGGTACATAAAGATGCAAATAATACTTTTGCATGTTAGAAGTAAACTTTATGGAATAGTAGTTAGTATTAAAGTATCATCTTTCTGCTTACAAAACGTTTTTACGCTAGGGACAGTTAAAGCAGAAAGCCTGTACAATGTATGTGTGAGGAAAGCCTGCATTTTCAGCTCTGATGAAGGGAATTCCATTGGTACACCATCCTCTTGCAGAACCCAGAACACACTTTGTCCTGCTGTTAGCCAGTCTGAGATGGCTCCTTGCACTGATACAGACATGTTAGCGGAAGTAGATTGATATCTTGGGCTGCACTTGAAATTGTAAAGCATCCTGAGAACAACTGCTGTAAAGCAGGTTCCTGTTCTCTAAAGTTAATAGAATTATACTGTCTAAGTAAAAGGATCATGAGGATAACCACTGATTTTTCCAAGCTCACACCTGGTTTACAAATGAGCTAATATGAATGAAATATTCCTCTGCCTGCTTCTATTCTCAGTTTGTCCATCAAACATTTGTCAAGAAAATAATTTCTTTGTTTTGAAATATCAGTTTGATGTACTGGAGGCTAAAATTTGCACAGAAAAGCTTATTGCTTCTGTGCCAGCATGCTGTTAAATTTTATTTTGTAAGAAGCAAGTTGGCTGCATTGGTTGAAGAACTCACTGTCAACGTAGATGAGATGATGTCTCAAATAAGCTTGTCAGTTTTAAGGACACATTTCTTTCTGTAACTGCTCCAAATTTTTCAGAATGGCCATGCAGGGATTTCAAAGACATTTTCTATGAAATATGTTACTTTTCCTATCCTCTACACAAAAATATCTTCACAATAAAAGTCATACTTTTGGCTTTTACGTTTGTTTGCTTGTATTATTTCATAAGAAAGCATTTTAAAATAGACACATGGGTATAAAAAACATTTTATATGGATAAGAAAATAAACATTCGGAAGTGGGAAAAAGTATTGGATTGCTTTTACTCAAGTCGCACTTAAGGTAAATGCTGAACATGCCTCAGGCTTCTGGGAACCTGCTGGTTCGTTCTGTGCTGATGTAATCCTTTTCCAAGCAGTAGAATGCACTAACATGAGCTCTGCCCTGCATCAATCATGTCTGCATGAGTTCCAGTCATTTGGAAACACGATTAGAGTTGTCTGTCTGTCTACAACAGAGGCAAATGTACTTTTAGTATATGCATATTCATTAATCTCATACAGAATGACATATGAAAATCTCTCTATGGCCATTGTCTGGCAGTGAAGGAGTTGCTTGATAAGACTTCTTCAATCTCAAACACAAAACCTGCCTCTCCACCTTGTTGCTATATTATGTGGGTTTTGTGAGATGTTTACAGTTCTCTAGCTTAGATTCCCATGTTTGTACTATAAACAATCATTGTTTTCCACATTCTTCTCTGCTGCGAGTCAACTGATTGACTTCCAGCCTGGCCATCCAGTGGGATGGAGAGGTGGTAGCCTTGTTCTCCAATCCCTGGTCATTGTTCAGAACCAATATAAGCAAGGTCTTGGTAAACAATAAAGGTTCTTTTCTTCAGTCTTCTTGGAGTCAGATTCTGTGAGTATCCATTCGTGTCCTCTAGAGACACCGCCTATTAAACGCAAGTACCCATACGGCTCAGAGAAAGACACCTCAGAATGAAAGTTTTGTGCCGGGCGGTCAGCAGAGCCCCTCCACATTTCAGAAGCTGAGGGGAGGCTGCTGCTTGGTGCAACACTCAGTCAGGAGCCACTTCACTGAGCAGGAGTGCTGGAACACTCTCCTGCTTCTCTTTCTTTGTGTCCACAGGAACACTTTTTGCATCATATTCAGAGTCTCTTGTTCTTATTAATGCACATGCCTTTTCAAATTGATTTAGTGACTCCAAACCAAATTTATTTAACCTGAGGCAGCTGATGCCAAATGAGTTTTTGATTTAGTATCAACAGAGGCAGTATCAAATCCCTCTCATAAACACAGCACTTGAAAAGGCACACAGAAGGGCAAAATCACTTTTCAGATAGAGTTCTGCTGTAAATCCACAACAGTACAGTGCAGTTCTTAGACCACCACAGCAGGATATGTTCTTCCTTGATGGTTTTCACCAATGATGAAAACAGATGTCTGCATATGGCATTATGAACTCTAAAACACAAACACTGACCCTTTCTTTGCTGAAGAGTTTATAACCCTGGAAAACTTGACTTCTTCAGCTGTCTTGTAGAGACAGGGCATCTCAATCTAATCCAGTAGTTCTAGATAGCAAGATTTGAGTAAGCCTCTCTGGAACGCAAGGACCCGCTTCTCCTGTCTGCAGGTTTCAACTTCATGCTGCTGAGACACCTCTTGGAGCCAGGATCATAAATCCAGCCCTTCAGAATCAGTTCACAGCAGGCATTAACCATTTATGCCTTTCCTGTGTAAAGAGTTTTCCGCTACCTCAAAGAAGATAACCTATGCTCTGACACTTACAAATACCAAGATCAATAGTGGGACAAATGAAGAAAATGCATTTGAGCTCAGAGAGTTATACAAAAAGTGAAAACTTTGGGGACATAGGTTAATTCATCCAAACAGACTAAATATTGTTATCCTTAGAATGTACATGAGGCATACTGGGGAAGAGAGAATACTCTAACTATGAATTCAGGTTGTTGTGGTTTTTTCCCCCCAGAAAAAACTCTAAAATTTCATTGAACAGAAATATGTGAGAATAAAAAACTGAAGTCTAGATCAGAGACTTCAATCTGTAAGCAGCTAAAATATTTAATTTTTAAAACTGCCCTGTGCCACTTGAATGCTACTTACCAAAGATATTACCTAGGCACAGCCACTCAACAGGTAGTGAAGCTATTGGTTCTTCAGAAGGTTCTTCTGCACCAGAACTTTGCTCTTCAGTAGCAACTATAGCAGAATCTGCAATACCTTAGCAATACAGGTAAAATTTTGAAAAACCTTTGCATGCACAACAGACAGTAGGAAAATATCATAAATTATTGGATAATATCCTTATTTTCCTACTTCTTTTCTCCAATCATATCATGAGATAATAATGGTCCGGTGCTATTTGTTTTAAGAATTATTCTTTATGACTACCATAAAAATATACTTATCTTTCAAGTGATAATGCTTGAATTAACAGGCCATTTCCTATTCAAAAAAACTGACAGAGAAAGAGTTCTTGACTCAGGCACAAGAATGATACAAATCCTTGTGATAAGGAAGTAAATGTTACACAAATTGACAAAACTAGAAGTTTTAAAAGACAGAAGAGAAGATAGGAAGCATATTTGTTGCACAGACACTCAAGAACTGAACTCTTTGCCTGAATTGGTAAAGCAGTTTAGACTGACCAAATGAGATATTTTGCTTCTTTACAACAATGTATTAAAAATTACTTTTAACATTGACGTTTAATAGTGAGAAATTTTGAGATAAAATATGTTATTTGTTCCCAAAACCATAATGTCCAGCTTTTCCATGTGTTATGGAGCTAGTGAAGGTGCTAGACAACTCCTGCCTCAGGTTCAGATTTTTGGCAGCAGCTTAAATTTAGGTCATGTGCATCTAAACTTCCCTGGCTAATAAGTTCTTAAGATTGGCAAATCAGGTCTATTATAAAATGAGATTGATTGAATAGACAGAAGACTAATACAGAAGAGGCCTTAAACGTACTTACTTACTACACAGGTTAAAACAACTACCTGTAGGTTTACATAGAATAGTACACAACACAAAGGTTCTTACATTATAACTAGAAAAGAAATAGTATAGACTTGAGAGTCAATGTAACTCACCACTGAATTGATGATGAGTCACACAGAGTCTTTTCACTCAACCGCCAGGAGAGTAACCATGAAGTTTGTGTCCCAGCTTCAGGGAAAAGCCCTACATGTGTTGGAGCCCAGGGCATTCCTTTGGTTGCCCTGGAGGGTCAGGGACCTGGACAGGGGGGTCTGGGACCCCAGCCCAGAGCTCAGAGAGACACTGGCTTTGATTTCAGTCCATGGGAAAAACTTCCTACACTGAGAGAGGGTTTACAGGCCACAAGAGTGTGAAAAATAGTACTTTAGTTTATCACAGGGTGAAAAAATAGTAATTTTAGATTCCTAGCATTGAAGTGAATAGGGGCAAGATGGAGATTTTGGGGCATTGTCTCCTGCTTCTTCATTCTCCTTCCCTCACTCCATTTCAGCAGTGACATGGCACAAAGTAGTTAGTGAGGACTGGGTCAGAGTAAAGATGACCTTTTTAGTAATAGCGATAGACATCGGTAAGAAATAGTAAATAAGAAATACGTAGCAATTAGTATAAAAGATAAGGACAGCCCAGCTCGGGGGGAGACGTGAGAAGTCCATGCAGCTGCGAACATCTTGTTGGACGCTGAGAGAATTGTAAGATAAGAAACAATAAACGAAGCATGCAACCTTGAAAAATCTAAACCTGAAGACTCCGTCTCTTCCTTCGGTTTGGCACAGAGCTGTGCAGGGGGCAAAAGACTCTGAAACCACCTGAAAAACGGGGAAAGTCCTGACATACATGTTTCCAGGGAACGTGCAGAAGACTACTGCTCGTGAGTTTTGTGTAGCTTTTATAATTTGTAAAGTGAAGTGTAGGTCAGTCAGGAATTCAAGGCTTATCATTCTTCAATCTTGTTCTCAAGGCAAGATGCTTATTGTCTACTGCCAGGGCCACCTCCCTGGTGCCAGAGGCAACTCACTACTAGACATCTGTCCATGTCATCTCACCAGTTAGAGGGGGAAGATGCCCTGAGCTATCACACCAGCTGACAGAACAGGTAAGCTCTTCTGCGGCAGAGGGGAGTGTCCCACCACATTAGGCAACAAATTACTCTCTTTATATTTTTAATTGATTAAACTCCCGAGGAAGTGGAAGGAAAAGAGAAAGAAGTTATGGAAGACCTGAACAGCTGCAGCCTTGGTCTGGTGGTACCCTGGTTTCCCTTCAGGTCTGTACAGAAGCAGAAGATGGCCTCCTTGCTCTCACATTCACTTCCAGCAGAAGCCTGGTGAATGTTCTGGAGCACAACAGTGCAGCCTGAAGAAGCCTGACACAACCCTCAGATTTAAGTCAAGCTGCTGGTGTGCTGGAGAGCTGCTGGTTTTTCTGTGGTGCAAACAGCCAACCTGAAGACCAGGAGATGAGCTGAAGGATTGGTCTTAATACCAGGGCATGGCAGCATCCAAGCCCCTGCGTGGTTCACCTCTCTGTTTCAAAATATGCACGTTCCTTTTGGTTTTAGATGCCCATTCTAATAGGATAACAAGGCTCCATTTGTGGGGACTCACCATGAAGATTACTCAACAACCAAGTCCTGCTGAGCCCTACCTGCAATCCTTTTGCTTAAACCTGGAGAGCTGGGACAGTCTGCCAGGGTGGTCTGTGAATGCAGTGTTGCAGGGGACACACCGGGAGACAAACCAGAGAATAACATTGACATTTATCCAGCCACAGGCAGCAATCAGTAGGGCTGATTGTTTTTCTTAAACAAAAACAACAGACTTCTGTGGTAAAACCATGAGTCCCCCTCAATTGTTTCTATGGGAACCAGCTTCAAATAAGTTCTGTAGCCAGCCATTTATTTAGGCAAAAATATTTCATAACTGAGACACAAAATTGCACATTATAAATGGTAAGCTGTTCTGAAGTGAAAAGAGAAATTATACTTCAGAGTCACAACCTGAGTTTCAATTAAATAAAGCTATACTCTTTATCTGGCTTAAAATTAGAGAGAAAATGTGTTTGATCCTGCAGAAGTGTGGCCATTTACATACTTATTCAGTGTGTTAGAATGCAAAAAGTTGGTGTTAGATGAACTATTAGATAACTCAGCACTAATAAATTTGTATGAAAATAATCAGTAGTAATTACTAAATTAAAACCGGACCGAAGCTTAGTATTACAGAGAACAGTGGGGAACATGAGGTCTAGTGCACAACTCCTTCCTTTTGTATTCTTCCATAACAAAAACACCTTTAAATCTAACCCTTATCTTCAACTAACTCTAAATTCTTTCTTAGTAAGAAAAGTACTGTATATCTCTCTAACAATTATACTGCACCTCAAAGCATAGAAAAACCACAAAAATATCCTGGACTTTTTCAGCACCCTGAGAGAATTCCACAAATACAAAATTGTATTTTTATATCAAAACAAATAATCCAGATTGTTTAAAGTCACTTGCTGTTATATTATTTAAATCGAATTCTCACTGCCACAAGTTTGATTTTCAGTGAAATGTTATTTTAGGACCTGAAAACTTACTGGAAAACTGTAATTAAGACTGGGGAATTCTTTCTTCCAGAATACAGATTTAAGCTTAGTTCAAGACATGAAAAGAAAAGAAAGGAAAACTGAAGAACATATATGTTTCTTTAACCTTGACCCTGCTGAGCTATGAGCTGCAAGGATGAGTGCCTCTTCTGTGAGCAATTCAGCTGTGTTCATGAAAGCCTTTGGAGTTCTTTGTGATGAAAAGGTTGGTCCTGGCAAGGTCATGAACTAGAACTTGGTTTAGTTTAAGAGCACAGTTGTAAATCCCCTGCAAATTGTGCAAGTGCACATGAACAATACAATTGTTCTGGTGAATATGGTCACAGGGAAGAAGTAGAAATGAATCTCAGTCACTAGGAGTGCAAATTGCTTCAGCAGGATCCCACCTCCCTACACTGGAAAGAAAACAGTGTTACACTGGTTCAAACCATTCATATTCAAACCATTTACAAAGTTAGGGTTTCCAGGAAACTAAAATTAAGTCTTATGTTTGTACCTTGACATACTCTTTGCCAAGCTCAAATCTTCTACAGTCTGTTTATTCTCTTGCATTTTTTTTTCCTGTGGTCAAGTATTTTTAATAGATGTGGTAGGTGAAGAGCTGATAGTCACTTGTATAGGATCAGACAGTATTATATTTACAACTGTTTAAAACAGTGCTTGTAGGCAAAATTGTGCACACAGGCGAGCATGCACAACTACAGACTGAGTAAGAGTGAGCCATGATTTCTCCCTCACCTACTGCAATTTCTGATCATTCATTGTATGAGATTATGTATACTTAGGATTGATGCCTCACCAGTACCACTTGATGTAAGCTAATAAATTCTCACTCCATTTCACAAGCTCATACAAACTTTGGAAGGCATTCAGTGTACTCGGGGTAAACCAGTCACAATTCTCAGAAAATCTCTACGATTTTTAACTGACTTTTCAAGACATTCTAATTAAAAACAAGCACAATTTTTAAGTAGGTCAGGGAGATTGGATAGAGAGCAATTCAAAAGAAATGAGGATTGAAATTGAAAGGGTGAAGTTAGTGGTCTGAAATATAGTTGAGTTTTATTTGAGGAACTTAAACAGCAAATTGATGACTCTAGATCATGAACTGAATTCATATGACTTCCAAGTATTAAGTACTTATTCTTACTTTTCTGTGGCTTAACTTTGAGAACCTTCTCACAATAGTCAAAATATCCGACACAAAGCATAAACCCAAAATTTTTAAGATGTTTCAACACCAAGCACTGTGCAACTAGACCGATTTGCATTTGAAAAATTAATCATTCTGACCTCTTCCTATGCATTTTAGTGTTGCAGGTAAGGAATTCAGTGTTTAATCCTGACTTTCTGTGTTAATAAAGCTATTTAACTCTTCTCTAAATCTAATGAGCTTTAAAGCACTTTATATTGCTTCCAAATTGCCTCACAGTACATCTAAAATAAACTCTCATGCGTAAAGGAATAAACATTCTAATGACTTTCACCGCTTTTACTAACCAGAATTTAGTAACAGGTTATTCAGTCATCACCAATCAGGGATTTAAAAAATTGCTACTAAATTACAATATTAGCAGTTTCTCTAATTAGTAGACTCAACAGCTTCGTTACTGCTCTGTGGCTGAGAAGGAAGATAAAGCTGTTAGGGCGTGTGGAGGGAGTTAGAGAAGGGCAGAGGGAAGGATGCACAAGGAGAAAGACACTAACCCATCAGGCAAACAGGCTTTCTTAGCTCTGCCTTTCATTGTGGCTGTCACTTGCAAAACTGACCACTCTGTGCGCCCTCCTGTCCCCAGCCAGGAGCCACCTGCCAGGGACAGGAGTGTGAACTGTTCACTTCTGGGTCAGCCCAAGTGAAGCACCACTGGAAACAGAGGAGTGGGATACAGAAGGGAGCAAAATTAGCTGTGGTCCAAGTTTCATGTTTGCTATCTGCCCCTTCAGTACAGTGCAATGTGCTGAATGGGCAATATTTGAGCTTTAATGGAGAAGAATTTCCCAATCCCTTGCTGGCCCTCAGAAGGAAGTGAAAATAGCATGGCCATCTAAATGGAAAGAAGATGACCCTTTGAATTAACTGAAGATCTTCTGATATAGAATCCAGGGAAGTCAGCAGAGACAAGTCTGCTTATTGGCTGTGTAAATTTTTGCAGCTTCAAATATTGAAAAAAACCTCAAAACAGATCAAAATGGCTTTATGAAACATTTGCCTATAGGCTTGCTAACACCAATGTTAAAAATATCTATGTTTCCAAGCATTGGTGACATTTAAACATGTTTTCCCATTAATGTATACTGAAGTTCAAGCCTAGCAACACCTGACTGTTTCCCACACAGAGAAGTTCCAAGTCCCACTTTCCCTGGCCAGAGTCTGAGGGGATCCCCCCTGCTGTGGGTTTGTGGCTGGGCCCCAGGGCAGGTCAAAAGCTCCCAGCCTGCTGCAGACATTGGCCAGTATCCATCTCCAGCACAGCTCTACACCAGCACACTGACACATTAAATGCAAGATAAATTTGCGATTTACATCTCATGTTTTGTATAACAAATCTAATACATAATCCTTCTAGTTCTCTGATAAAAGCAAATCAACCGTAAGACTAAACTTAATTTTTGTCTAGCATATCTACAATCAATAGGAGCCAAGTATTTGATTCTCCAAGACTTTTTCTGAATAATATTTTTTTTAAGGGGATATGTAGCTGGTTTAATCTTTTTCTTTAGATGAAAAAAACACCCCTGCATGGGCACCCACACAAATGTATATATCAAAAAAAGAAAATTCATTATTTGTACATATTTTCTCAGTTACTGACCTGAATGTTCTTGACACTTGTATTGTTTGAAAAAGTATGTTCCTTTTGTTATTTGCACTTTGTGATGCTGAATTATATGAGCTCATTATTTTTAAGTGAACATTGGCAAGGGTAATGGTGGCAGCTAAAAGATAAAAAGTTAATGATCTGTAAGCATTTACACAAATGCCTAGTAATCACTCTCTTCATCAGGAAGAAATGACCTGATAATTATGATAAGCACTGCTCTGCTTTATGTAAAAGTACTATTTGTTTTAGTTATTCAGCTTGTATTTTTGTTTTCTCAACATTAGGACTGCTGGTGTGGGAAGTTCGTATGTGCAGCTGTGGCATAGGAAGAGAGACTAGAAATTACAGGAGTGAGAAAAAAAAAAAAAAGACAAAATTCAGTTCAGAACATAAACACACCAATGGAGTTATTAATTAAATGGGGGTTTTTATTTGATTCTGAATGCTTTTATGTTAATTAAAGATTAAAAATGCTATGTAAAACACCTTTACTATATGCAATTTAAAGATTCATAACCTTGATCACGACAAGTATGGTTTACAGTTTGTCTAATAGATAAGTTTATAAATACACACATTCACACACTCATTTACTTGGAGTCCCTTTCTTTATCTCAAAGAGAGAAGCCACCACTTACTCAAGTGTCAGATGATTTTCCCAATGTGGCCTGTTTTGGAAATGTCACTAAACAAACAATCCTGGAAGTGAAAAGCAGGTTTATTTTAACTTTTGAGACTACATGAGCAGACCCCTGGAGACCAAATATGATTTACTACACCAAACTTTAGATGGTCCAGATGCTGATATGGCTCACTTGCCTAAGATATACAGCTGTGTGAAGAGTAAGTTCTGGTCAGTAAAATCTGTCAGGTTATATTACAAGTGTTCAATGACATGACCTCTTGCCCCAGTTTGCTTTGTGTTTCGTTACTGAAGCTGCATACAAGTTTCTGGGAAAAGAACTGTCCCTGTAAAGCACCCATAACCAGTCAAAACATCCTGAACTTGCTCATAGGCCAGTAATTACTAATAGAGACATTTTCTTAACAGATATATAATATTAGATATCTACGTCTAGATGAACGTACAGCTAAGATCCATCAGTGTGCTTAGCTTTAAATTGCTACATGGATAGAAAAGGCATTAATGCCTCACTTAAACAGAAACTAATTTGTAGTTGTGTGGTGCCACTGGAGCAACACAGCGTCCAGATAACCCACCATGTGTCCCATGTGGCACCATCTTTGCTTTGTAAGTCTGCCCAAAACACATTCTTAAAAACTTCTTTAAACTCTATATAATCTGTGAAGAAAACCTCAACCATTTTTGTGCTGAAATAGGACTTTATCTGCCATAGTACAATCTTTTACTCAGGGAAAACTACACCATAAAGCACTGATGAAGGGAAGCTGAAATTCCTTTCCTGTTGAAATACTAGTGGCTGGTCAGTAAGAGATCACTGACACTACACACTGGAGTTGGGATTCTGGAGAAGGCCCATGCTGGGAGCTGACATGGGAAGAATCATGGACTGGTATCCCCAAACCATTTAGGTTGGAGAAGATTCTGAAGACCATCTACTCCAGCCATACCACCACAAAATGTTGTTCTCAAGAGCCGAGGAAGGAGAAGGAGGGTGACTTGCTACAGGGCTGTCCCCAAGCACGGGGAGGACAGTAGAATACTGAAAACACAGGAGTTGAGGTAAGCAGTGCAAAAAAAGGGGCAAGGCATTAAGAGGACTAGAATAAGATGGAAAACAAACAGGCTGAGGACAAGAGTAGGGACAGGACGAGAGAGGAATCCCAGGTCCCTTTGGTGAAACCTGAGAGGAAAAGGCTCACTTCTAAGTGACAGAGAATAACCTACCACTGACTTCAGTTATTGTGGCAGCTCAGCTGCAGGCATCTACAGATAACAGATGGCTTTCAGTATGAGAATAAAATTTCCATAAAATTTCTAGCATTTTTTCAGCTTTCTTTTTAAAAAAGAAACAGGAAGTGACACACAAAACACTGTTAAAGAGAACACAGTATTGCAAATATAAATGCTAGAAGTGAGGATTTTGGTGTAATTTTAGTTTGCCTCCTCTGTGTAAACATATTATTTTACCCTCCCCACGTACCTGATAACGAAACTCCCAGACTGCTTCCACCAACATTCCAGATGGAGCAATTTGACAGGCAGCTGTTTCATTCTTCTTGATAAAGGTAATTTATCAACCTTATCTTCTTTATTAAGGAATCTGGAAAGTCTAGAAATGCAAAGAGGACCTGTGCTAAAATGGACATTGTCTCCTGTCTGCAATGCCTGTGAAAATTCTACCTTCTACTACAGAGTACATATGAAAATTGAGGTATTTCTCTTTATAAAATATAAATTAATTTATATTCCAGAATAAAAACATTATCTGGCTTTTATAAATGCCAAACCTTTTCAAAACTTCAAAGTGTTATTCCTAAAAACAAGGGGAGATAGATGTTTTGTTTTGTTTTGTTTTGTTTCAACCTAATTTTTTACCTTGCTCATTGATATTTATATTAAATTCCACATTAGTTTAGTGCAAGGCATTCACACAATTTAATCACAATAATAATAATAATGATTTCAAATACAATAATAATTTCAGTATATTTGTATACAAACTACTCAGAAAGGGCTTGTCTCAAAGAAGAAGGACAAATTTGAACTAGGACATTTGTGATGTGAACTGTAGAGAAATACATGATTTTTACATGTTCACATGTAAAATAGAGCTGCATTAGGTTAAATAAAAATTCATCAATACTCAGACTGTATTTTTTTATTAGGAGTGGGTGAACAAATCACATGTAAATGTTCACAGGAATAAAGGTTCACAAAGACAAAAACAGTCAGCTGCAAACCAAATGTTTGATGTTGCCAGATTTAGAGGAGCAAGAACACTGAGAAAAATAAAAAAAGCAGATAAATCCACAGTGAGTGAGGATAATAATATGAGTTGTCAGAAGTTATGTTCCTGAGAAGAAGAGCTGCTAAAGTGCTGAACAATCTGCCACTCCATTACAACTCCTTGCCTATCCTCTGAGCTTTCTGACTCCATAAGCCAATATCCACCCCCTTACAAGCAGCAGTGTGAAGAAGGAGAGGGAGTGAAGCACAATCAGATATTTTTGCTGATTCAGTTCTTCTTGTCTACTTTATCTTCAAAATAGGCTCAGAAATTGATCAAGAGGTCAGTCTAGTACCTGTCATCACTGTGATAACAAGAACAAACTTAAAACAGACCGTATTAGAGCAACATCTGAGAATTAATCATACTAGTATGAATAATTCAGGACTAGAAATTAGTCTCTACCAGTGTTCATGTTGTCTTTTAATACTTTGGTCAAGTTGGCACCATAACAAAAGTTTAAGTTTTTAAAGGTATCACCTCACTATTATAACAGTAAAGAAAATCAGTGTTTTTATTAATTTTTTTTAAATATAGAAAGAAAACATACATAGATAAATGATAATCTCTTGTCAAATATACTAATAATTACTTTTTTAAAATCAAACTATGAGAGCCTGAAATGGCTACTGGCTCAAACATTGTTGAAATACCAATAAACTTTCCTCACTGTAGCAAACTGCAAAGAAGAAACAGCTCATCTGCAAACACCAAAGGCCCCCTCAAAAATGCCTCCTGAACACAATATAAGAAAAAGGTGACACCACTGTCCAATTATCTCTGATCTGAGGAGAAGTAAACAAGGCTGAGGGAGAAGAATGTATCCACAAGGAAGCCAGACCCAGCAGAAGTCCTGAAAATCATCTCTGTTTGGGTCGGGCAGGGGATGCCATAACACGCAGACCCATTTGCTGAGGCCAGGCTTGTACATTCTTTCCCGCCCCCCCAAAATGAGTAGGAGGAGAGTTTTTGGGTGTGTGGTGGTGAACCTCTGGTACAGAGGGCGTGAACCACCGCTGTAAGTCAGACAAGCAGCAGACCCTGCTGAGAGTCCTCCCTCACACAAGCTGGCTCAGCCGTAAAACCCCCCCCACCCCTCCCCTGGGAAGGACACATGGACACTTGTATGAGAGGCATCTGCCATGTCCTGGAAGATATCATGAGCCATCAGAGAGCCCTGAAGTGCCCCAGAGCCATCCTTGAGGCCCTACACCAGACCACTGCACAAAATCCTGTGCTGCAATAGGTCTGGAGTTTGTTGCAAAATACAGTGTAGAACTTCCCCCTCAAACCCAGGAGAGGTACCACAGATACCTGAGCTACCTATATTAACTCAATGAAATCTGTGTTTGGGGGGACCCCCACCACAGAGAAGACCAGAAGAAGAATATCTATGGGATGCTTCTGGATCCACAGGGTAGTGACTAATTGTCTCTGACTTTTTCTCTTCCCTGATCCCGGGCTCCTCTCTTTTCTATTTCTTTCTATTTTTCTCTCTCACTCACATTTACTGTTAAATAAAATACCTCCTATTAAATTTGTCATATGGTCTCAGTTGCATCTTAATTTAGGTAGAGGCATCTCTAATAATCAGATCATAACACAAATGTATATGAATGTGATATTAAATCAACTATTTAGTTAGGATATATAAATCTGCTTAGAGTTTTATTGCAGTTTTTTATTTCCACTTATGGGTTACCACATAAATATCTACAAAATTAATTTCTGCCAACATGAGTTGAAGTTATATCTCACTAAATAAAATCAGTGCTAAAATGTTCCTCTGGATTCACTGCAGCCTCTCCGCACAGAGCAACAGAGATGCTTTCTACTTAACCAGATTATAGAAAACTTATGAAGCCATATCAATGATGTCAAGTGCATTAGACATTTTACTAGAGATGTTATACTTAGAGATGCTGAAAATAAATAGATTTACTACAGTAGTGAAGTGTATCAGGAAATACATTTCATATGAATGTGTATAATATGCTCTTGCTAGTCCTGGCTAAGAACATGCTGATATGTGTCACCCAATAGTCTATTGTATTTATGTGTTTTAAAATAAGTAAGTAATATTATCTACAGTAATTTAAGGTAAGAGGATGTGGAGAGTTCACTAGTGTTCGCTAACAAGAGTTTTGAAATGACAAAAAAAAAAAGCATTATGACCTAACATTTGATAAATATGCCATCACAGACAGAAAAAGTGCTATGTTCCTGATTCACACCCCCTCAATAAGTATTTTGACTACTAAGACCAACTCGCTATTAAATAATGGTTTGAAATACTTAAATTTTCAGTAAAAACAGGCAGTAAATCCAGCTTATCGCCAAAGTTGGATCAGTTTGTCTGTGTCAACCAACCTCCAAGTTGCATAGCTATCAGAGAAGCAACAAATATACCAGATTCAAAAAGAGAAAAATCCATTTCTTATGCTTTATGTCATGACTAATAATATTGTGACTAGAGGCAAAGTAAAAAATTCTCTTAGCATTTAATAAAAGTGGGTTAGTAATGTGGGTGACAGGCACTTTATTGCTTACAAGCTTGTGAACTATTGGGTTATGTGAACTAGTAATTTAATTTAGAATTTGATTTTTACATTATTTTATTGAATGCTGAAGATACTCATGAAAGCTGGTTCTGTGCTCTTCTAGGGCAGTGCGACTTCACTGTAACATGTTTGTACTAAATCACTGTGTGGCACCTATTCTTAGGTGTTAGCACTGATCAATACTTCTGTCAGACCCTATCCTATATATATCTGGGACTGTCTAATTTATATTTCCCCGAGGAAATGAGGTTGTAGTGTACATACAGATATGACTTTAGCTTTCAGGTTTACCTCTGAGTGCTTAGAAAAGAGCATGTTATTGCAATTCTTTTCATTGTAAAAGAAAAGTTAAGCTATGGCAGCAGTGAAATGAAACTGTTGCTAGATGCTGGCTTTTCTCTCAGACCAGCTTACCAGCAAAATGAACGATTTAAGACAATGAAGAAGAATGATGATCCAGCATTTCATCATTTTAGGCTCTCTTTATACTATGAGAAGTCTGTAAAAGTCCCACTTATAATCTCAGCTGTGCCTTAGGAGTATTAAAGTTCAATTTATATTGCAAGTTAAGATCCTGAGTCTTAGTCTTCCTCTTTCCACAGGGGTTTTAACAAACCCAGAAACTCACCTGGATCAGCAGAGAACATTAGTCTTCCACAAGTTCACACGTGACCTAACTGTGTTTCTAATGATAGAGACAAGCTGAAATATCTTTATCACTGTATAGGCCTCTTCTGAAAATTTCCCCACTTTGGTGGTTGCAGTTTTTATATACCCAAGGTTACAGAAAGTTACATGAATTTGGTCCTCTCTTCATGAAATTGCCAAATGATTGTTGGAGAAATAAAAAAATCATTTCTCTAACACTTTATGTTCTGTACTGCTTTGTGGGTATCTGAGAACACAGGCACAACCTTACTGTAGCTGAGCTTGCAAATGGGGTAAAACTCTCAGGGATAAGCAGATTCGTGCAGGTTACTTTGTTATTACCTGCCCCAGATGCGGCTATGCGCCTTCTCTTTGAATGCCATGTCTGCAGCGGCAATTTTGGATGGAGAGAAGCGTCCAGATTAGGTTTTGAGCTCTGACCTGGCTCTTGCTTTGACAGCAGCAGACTCCAGGAACACAGAGTAGTAAATAAAGACTATACTCAACTGAGACAGAAGCCAGATGGAAAAAAAAAAAAAAACCAAAAAAAACAATAAATGAAAATATTAAATCACTGAAACCCAGAGGCCATTAAAATACTTCAGCAAAACCAAAAACCTCTCTTTGCACTCAAGGCATTAATTTTAGCTTTCCTAAAGCAAACAAGACATTTAAGACATGTAGTACCTATTGTTGCACGTATACAACCTTATTTACCTCAGTGGTATAAAATGCTACAACATAACTTTTGTGTATCTTTAAAGAATGACAGAGCAAACCTCTACGTCTAATAGTGCATCTCTTGCTTGAGTATCTCTGAGGAAAAAAGATTTAGTGTAGGAATGTTTGTGCTCCTAGTTTTACATTGCAAGATGAAATGCACAGGTATAAATAATACAGTGCCCTCATTTTGCAAATCCTATTTATAATTGCTATAACCACAAGTCACCTGCAGTACAGCAATATCCTATGCTCCCGGTGTGAACTGCTCCATACTGCAGTCAGCGTCACAGTGCTTTGTGGAAAGTCACTCATTGACACGCAAATTGTGTCTTAAGCCAACTTCTTTGTGTGTCACCTCATCTCGGTGTGACTCCGTAAGAACACAATGCAGGACAGGAGGAGGACTTGTTTAATTCCTGCAGGAAGGATGCCACAAATGCAGCATGCAGTTTCACAGCTTTCTGCTTTGCTGTCCTCTAAAAAGTATTCTGAAAGAGCTGACAATAGAATATTTTTAAGTATTACTAGTAAGTTGATTTAATTTTATGTGTCATTTGAATAAAATACCTGTCTCAAGTGAAATAACCATTTATAGACTGCTACAGTTCAAATACTATTTTAACAACTTTTAGTTAGATTTGCAGAGAAAGGCACATTCTGTGCACTATTCTGAATATGAAATATTATGCATTTGTAATGTTCAACTAGATCAAAACGTTACTCTCTATCTCAAAGTCAAGATTTAAATAAAATCTGCAATGTTGTAGGCCCTGTTTGTTACTACAAGCACAACAAAAATGTTTACACAGATGGTTAGCCTATAAAAAAATCCATTTTATCCAAGGACTATGTAAGAAGGCATAACAGGCCAGAGAGACACAAACTGCAGGTAACTGAATTATCTTCAACACATTTTAAATACACACTTAAACCAAAACTTTGTGACATGCAACTGAATTAACTGTAACTGTTTGTCTAGAAAAAAATATTTGCTTTGTTTTTTGATTGTAAGTCCTTTTAGCACACACTTATTTTTGACACAGAAGGAATTATGTGACTGCATACAATATAACTCCAGAATGATACATAAATTACACAGAAGACTAGCACATGGTACATGCATGATAGCAGAGAATTACAGTGAAGGCAATTGTTGTGCCAGTTTCAATGAGGAAAATGGTTCTGCTGTAAAGTATAGGGGAGTTTTTGTACCAGAGGCTGTTTTAGCACCTTTTTTTTCGGAGATGAACTGCTTAGCTTTTAAAGCACACATCTCAGGAGTGTGATAACCCTAAGGAGTTTGAGGGCAGTTCATATGATCAGACAAATTTTTTGGATAAATCAAAATTGCAGCCAATTTAATAGATTCTGTTTGTACAGTTTAATGGTTGTTGTTGCTGATGAACAGGGATGGAAGTGTTTCACTCCAGAAGCCCTTTGTGCACGCCTCTCAGGGACTGCCAATATTTGGAATGACCAAGCTACAGCTGCCTGACTTTCAAAGCTTAATGTGCACCACACAACTTTGCCCAGTGCTGCTTGTATTGCACTGATTTGTGTGTGTGAAAAAAATCTGAGCACTGATGTGCTGTGTGTGAAAAAATTCAGATAGAATGAGAAGATGTAATTCCCAGGTGCCAGTGACCAGTGGGTGACTTGACAAGGCATGCATATAACCAGAAGAAACTTTCTTGACTACGTCCATTTTAGTGGTCTTTACCTTGCTCGCGATTCTGCTGTAACTTACATTTCCTTCAATAACCCTCCAGTGAAACATAAGCACTTTGAACAAGTCTACATCCTTAATTTTTTCTGTATCAAAGATTCTTCTTTCTTCTTTCTACACCTCACTTTTTGGCCAGAATTATTTGCTTGGTAGAGTGATCCTTGATTCTTCTCAACAGGAAAAAAATTCAGTCCAACTGGGAGATTAATCAAAATGTCCAAACTGTGATATGCAGTGGTGATGCTCATGCTCTGCTTGTGTTAGATATAAGATCACAAACATCTCCACTGAAATCACTACTGAAGGGTTTGCAGAGCTACAGCTTTTGGCTAGCGGTGAGACAGAGGCATTTTCCCTTTAAATGCTCTCTATGGACAGCAAAGATGAAGGCAGGAATTCATGACAGCAGAGTAAAAGCTTTCGCATGAACCAGTCACTGTTTTGTTTCAGTGTAAAACACTGCCTGATCTCACAGGAAATATCCCCAAGGGCACTTTAGCTTCAACACAGGACTAAGAGCACTGAATATGTATACCTCCCTAAAGGAAGCCTGCAGTAATCATGTCACTCCTAGGATTTGAGAAGTGGAAGCATTGATCTTGCACTTGATTTTCTATTTGTCACAGATGCTTGACAACCAGAGTTGTGATTGTGTAGATGCAGAGTTGTGGCTGTCTAGATGCCTACGTCTATGGAGAAAATTTTTTTGTCCTTTGTTTCTTTTTAGTATTCTCTTTTGGTATATTGAAAGTGATGGTGGCATAAAAAGCAGCATTTCCTGTAAGATTTAAATTGTTACATTGTTGTTGTTCTTGTGTCCTTACTCCATGCTTTTTATCTGGCTTTTTTTTTCTGAATAAAGACTCCTTCTGCAAAAGAATGTTGAAGAAAAAATGAGACACTCATTTAACACCCACAGTGGCTACATTTCAAGGATGAGGATAGCAAGTATTTCTTCAGAAAGATCATCAATGTTCTTTAATATCTTAGTGTAACAGGTAGATCTTTCTCATGACATACGTTAGCTTCAAAAGAAAGTGTTTTTCTGAACTTGGAGCTGAAAAGCAATTTTTCTGTCATATTGCTTAATACATCAATTGTATTTAACTTTTCACTCTCAGTTTACTGTTTCCTTTACTGTTAATTGCATTGAATACACTAAGTTGCAAACTAAATACTAAATTTAAATACTAAATACAAAATTTCCATAATTTTCCTCTTACAGTTAAGAGAATTCAGTAGTGAACTGAATCAGAATATTGATTAAAAATGCAAAATGAACTAGTAAGACCAAACTTAATCAAGTTGTTAAGAATAAGAGCCATCCTAAAATTGCTAGTTTTTTGCAAATCCAAGTTCTCTGCGTAGCTTTCTGTGTTGACCTTTCTTCACTGGGCCCAAAAATTCTCTGCTCCATTGCCACACTGATGCTGCCACTTTCAGCAGTCCCACATGTCTCTACACAGTAGCTTTCACTCATGAGTAGTCCAACAAAATACTGAAACAAAATGTGGTTCCTTAGTGATGCCTTAAGCTTTGGCTTTCATGTTTTTCAGATTCTGTGCTGCCTAGGGGTGTGGCTCTGAGCCTCACATTGAGTGCTGGTGAGCTGTCTTCACAAAGTAGGTAAAAAACCCAAATCCTTTTCCTGCTGCATATACAACTGTGGGCTGGAGAAAGAAAACAAGAAGGATGAGGCCACACAATCTGAAGCTGTAACTGAACAATTAAATCCAATATGCAAAGGGACCAAAGCTTATAAAAGTGTAAGACCTCGTGATGGGTAGTCCATTTTGTGAGCATTCTAAGCCCACCTTGGGTGTAGCACTGGTCAGGCTCTTTTCCTGCCCAAGGTGTACCCTTAAAGGCCTTTTGATAAATATCTACTTTATTCTCTAGCTCTATCCAGTCTCTGTTCCAGGTCAGCCTTACCACCATTAGTACCATCACTGAATTTTGCAAAGGCTGAATTTCTTTTTCATACAAATTTTTGTACAAATTTTCATTTGCCATTGTAAGCAAAAATGTTATTTTTTCGGGGTGGGGGGGGGTGGGGGGCAGGGGGGGCGAACCACCACCAAAACAACCCACCAAAAAATACCACCAAAAAATACCTGCTTCTTCTGCTTTCCTCCCCCACTAAAGGAATTAATGTCCACTATTTCCCACAAGCCATATTTATGTGTATTTAAGTGCTTGTCATGGAGGGAAAGTTTTTCCACGTCCACTCTTTTTGATAGCAGAGCTCAAAAGCAAAGCAGTGAAGAATGTGCTGGAAACCTGGGTAAATAATTGTATTGCATGTTCTCACAGCAAACCTGGCAGAAGTTGATCAGGTCACTTACCTGATTCTATAGCATTGTTGCTTTTCCCTCTCAGCTGTAATAAAGGGGGATGCAGACTGGCAGCTGGAAGAAATGCAGTCCATTGTTGTAACTTTTGGAACTACAATAAAAGTAGGTACTTAAGCTTGTGAGACAAGTTAAAAGTATTATGCGATAAAAGATATAGTGATGTACATTTTTAGTTTCTTCCCAACATTTTCAGATGGTATTGTGAAAGACAAAAGCCAATAATCTAATGACCCAATTCAATGATTCTAATTTATGATAATCTAAGAAGACTCACTGTGCAAATTAGCAATCATCTGATGTAAATTTCATTAACCAGGATATTCTGCTTAGTTAAAACATATAATTTCATGTATAAAGGAAAATAGAAAAAGTTTCTTAAGCATTTTATTCAGGGGAAAAAAATAGGCACTTCTCTGATGATGGATATTTTAGAGGTGTATTTTAATGGAAAGAGAATTAAAACACAGAACAGCCTATCATATTTATGAATAATATAGCTACTCAGCAATTCCTGGCTAGATGGGTACCTGAGGAGAGAAAGGCTTCCTTGGTGTTATAAATATATCCAGAATTTGTTGTTATATCTAGATCCATTCACAGGTGGGACTGCAAGTTCACAATGTTGCAGTAAGACAGGATTCTGTATGCAGTGAGAGGAGAGAGAGCTAGCTAAAGGAAACTAGAAGGTTAAGGCCTAGACAAGCCAGAGATACAGATACTTGAAAAAAAAAGAGATGCTGTTTTGATGTGGATAGATTTTACTATAGTAGCCATTCAGTATGCTTGTCTTTTCACTTTTTTAGTATCATCAGAGAGTACTTACTTTAATAAAATATACTGCACTTTCTTAATGTGATGCATTAAGATGTCTCTAATCTGTGTTTGTTTTAAGAAGGGAAGACTTAAACACAGTCAATTGCTCATTGTGCTTCCTAATTAAATTGTTTATTCTGCCCTGAAGGTTTTTCTGGGCCACTGCTAAGGGCAGACAAATTCTCTAAACAGGACAAGCTCTTGTATCTCCTGTCCTTACTCAACTGACCTGTTGTGTTCTTCAAGCCCATTAAACATGATTGACTGCTTCCATTAAGAAACAAAATGGTGTTTGGACTTGGCTTTTGCTCAAGTACTTCAAATCAAATTCCATCCCACCCCTCCACACGCCCCCCCGGCCCCTTTTTCAACTAGTTTCATGTATAGACAAGCATCTAAATAATGAACATTTTTTGCTACTGTATGATTACTTTAAAATCAGCTTCTGATGCTGCTTCAGAATCTGTGTAAATATTTATTTTGACTGTTCAATTAGCTTAAAAGGTAGCTGAACAAAGAGCTGTCCTTTTGTAAAGAAAAGCAGCACCTTATTTTTCTGGTTATTGTAACTAGTTTAACTGTAATTGCAATAGAAGATACAAATATAAGTACTTTGGTTTTTTTATTCTAAGACCCTTTCTTGTTTTTCTTGTTTTGCAATAAAAAGTCAAACAATAAAATAAATTAATATTGCCAGTTCGCTGCCTGGATCCACACCTACGTACAGTGTACAATGTTTTTCTGTATGTCTCAGAGGGTTCTGGAGTTTTTTTAAATTTCCAGAAAAATTTCCATTTTGGACAAGCTTTATACTACAAAGCATTCAATATGCTGATAGAATACACAGCTTGATAATATAAAATGATTTAAAAAAAAAAAAAAAAGTGGAAATTTTAAAGTGTAGCATTGCTAAGGGATAGCACAAAAAAATTTCTTGGGTTGTTAATGCCATGATGGATTTTAGTAGTAGAAGAATCTCTTCCAGCAATGAGGGATATAGGTTCTGGTGTTTATATTTTATAGTATTTTTCAGATGACCACTGTGTTATTTAAGTGCAGGAAACTCCAAAACACTTATTCTTGGCTATATTCCTTTAACCAATGCCAGTCCACATTCTGAGCTTTGTTCTACCATGAACACATTAAAAATGGACGCATAGAGACCCCACACTTTGCATCACTGTCCCCTATTCCTTTGGATTGTCAACACCTTGATGTTTCTGAAACGTTTTCGTAATGTTGAAGCAGGAAACAGTCAATAAGCTGCGACCAATTAAAATTCCCATGGAGAAAAAGTAGCACCTTAAGATGAAAGAGATGATAAAACTCTCTGAACTCCTTCCAAATTGTCTAAGGCCATGAATACATGTATTGGAAAGGGTGTGCCCCCCTTATTTTATATTCCTCTTTTACTCAGAAGACTGACTCCGCAGGAATAAACAAAATTAAGTCAGATATTTGAAAGTAACTTCAAAGGAGTTCAGCACCTAATTCTATTGATGGCTCTTTTGAAGATGGCTCTTTTGAAGACCTTTACCTCTTGAGTAATCTACATCATTTAGAATGCCCTATTATTGCACAGACACTGAAAGCTCAAAATTAAAAAACTTTTCAATTGAATGGCTGGAATTATTCTTCTTTCCCACACTTTGGGTTTATTCAAAATGCTGTGAAAAGAGCCTCCCTGGCTGAGCGTACCCTTTTATAAAAAGGGCCATAAAACAAAGGGTTTCACTGTGTCAATGTGAGAGTCTAAGGTTACTAAAGGACACAAAGCACAGAAACCTGGTTAGCAGGAGTGAAAAATTAAGATTGAATACCTAATTTAAAAGTAGAAAAGCTTGGCCTGTTTTGACTTAGTTTCTCAATCCAGATATATATCCCTGCAAGAGCTCAAATAAATAAAGCAGCTGAACACATTAAGGGAGGTCTAAGAGTGCTCGTTGTTTAATTTGTGGGAAGGTGAGTGGAACTTTTCCCGTTCTGGAGAGCAACATTCGTATTTCTCTTTAGCTATGTTCTTCCCAGTGACGTGTTTTTCTTTTCCCATCTTGTGGATCCAAACATAGTGTAATTATACCAACATATGGACCTTTGAGGGTCTGAAGTTGCATTACATATGTTTTTATAACGATTCAAGCCATACCTACATCAAAATCTTGGTTAGGAGATGAAGGAGTGCCTGAAATACAAACGGTTCAAACTCCTCTGCTTCTTTTAGGGTGTTCTCCAGAAACTAATGAATGTTATGAATTCCTATACTGCTTACAAGAAGCCCTGTGAAACATACACTATTATCATGTAATAAATACGATAGACCAAATTCAGTAAATCAAAATTTAGAATTTTATTTTGAGACCAAATAACAGTCTCTGAGAGCCTCAATTAAAAGGGACAGCGTCGAACCCCGGGGTTTTGGCACTGGGTGAACACGGTAACACACTCTGTCAGCATGTCACCCCCCAAGTTCACATTTCTGGTCTGAGGCTGCCGACTTTTATACACTGGTTCGCTGAGAGAAAATCAGGACCCCAAGACTCCCCCTTCTGAGGCAGCTTCATTAGATATTCATGGTCGGGTTCTGGTGAGTTGAATGGATTTGCGCTGGAGAGCAATGTCGTGATTGCTGTGTCTGGGTACGGTGTAGAGATGTTAATGTCAGGCGGGGATGGATAAGATATCGATCTGATGTAATCATTTGGTTCTCCGGGCTCTCCATTTCTCTTTTCCGTTGTTTTTGTTCTCCTCTAACGATTCCCGGCAGAAGTTTTCTCGTGTCCCTTTTCGTGTAATTCTTGGCATAATTTTCTCATGTCCCTCCCATGCAATCTTTTAGCAAAAGAATTCCTTTTGCCCCCCTCCGTGCCGTTTCAGTCCCAGTTAACCTGCTGTATACTCGATTAGAAATAAAACTTACATTTACAGAGAATGAATTACATATTATAACATTTAACACGAATTAACTTTAGGACATATATCACATATCACATTAGGGAATAAGTGTCAGGAAGGGTCCCTCTGATAGACTCTGTGGCATTGGAGCAGGAGGGCATAGCATCTCATGTGATATCTATGTGATATAGCATCTCAAGGTTTTCAGAAACCCAGCCAGATTCTCATCTGACAATTATCCCTGCATGCGGATTTCTGTCGAAATGTACAATTATGCCCTGCATTGTGACACTGGATCTGATGAGTTTGATCACTAAAGTCTCTTATGCTCTGTATCTTATGCCCTATCCATGTAAAAGGTATAAAAATTCAGGACAATGATGAATCTGTCTGTGTTACCAGAGATTTGCTAGCCTCTGTTTCTCGGAAATGGGCAAGCACCACCTGTGCAGCAGGTTGCTTTGGCAAAGTGTCTTTCCCTCTCTTAGGTGAGTATTCCTACAGAATGTGAAGATCAAATTTCCCTCAGCAACCTGATGCATCCTGCCTGTGTTTCTTCCTCCTTGACTAAGATTTTTATCAACTTCAGATGCTCCACAGTTTTGGTATCTTAACAACATTGATACTTGTTGATGCATCCCATACCACCAACCTTCTTTCAATCAGACTCTCACTCTTCATATTGCTATCTTCTGTGTTCCTTCTAAACCCAAATTATTCCTGTTTGCCCTGATAGACTAGGGCAGGCACAGCATTTTGAAAAGGCTCTGTCTGTGTATTGAGATTTCAGTGCCTGACAGACTCCAGGGCTGTTCCTTCTGCCTCTTTCAGTGTGCCAGTGGAGAAACCGGGAATGCTTGCATCACTGCACATTATATAAAAAGAAGAAAAAATCTTCTATTCCCATGAAGTAATCCAGCAATCCTGACCTTGTCTAACATAATATATGGCAGTTGCCTGTTTTGTCAAGCAGCAGGTGATCACTTTCTAGGACATCAACCTTAACCACTATTAAGGCCAAGTCTTTTTCAGTAAGCTGGAAAAAAAGCCAGATATTTTTACTATGCTCTGTGCAGAAAAGACAATGTGGCCATGTTTGTTCTTCAATTGGTTGATTTACAGTCCAAAATGTAGATGAACAATAACATAACAAAGAGCTACTTTAGAACCTATTCAGGTTACTTGGAAAAGCACTTCAAAACACAGAAACTCAGAGCCCCATCAGAAACGAGGGCCTTCTTTTTTAGTTACTTCATTCTTTTTCTGCTCTAAGATAAAAACACCTCACCCAAAATCTATATAATGCTCCAGCTTTTCCATAAGAATTGCATAAAACACAAGGTAATTAAAAATCTGGTGTTTACAACAGATTATTTCCATTCAGGTTTCCAGTGTCAAAGTGGTTTTAGTATTATCATCAATAGCCACTTTAACTTATGTCATTAGCCACTTTGATTTGTTTAAGGATTTTACTGGCCTACCTAATTGCAGCTGTTTATCAAAATGTGAGAAATGGCTTTGAATTATAACCATGCCTGAAATTAATTTTTCTCATTTACTTCTGTGATACTAAAAAATATTCAAAAGAACCTCACTTCTCAAAAAGTTAACTTTTTGTGAAAGCTCTTTTTCTTTCTATTATCTGTCATATCCTCAGAAACTATCCATAATATCTTCTGACATAAGTTACAGGAACCCATGCAATACTAAAATTGACAATTCTAATGGGATTTAATAATTATGGAATGTCTTTGGAATATCACTTGGTAAATACAAATATACCATAAACCAAAATTCTGTGTGGATTTACTCAAAGCTCCACATTAATATAGTGAGCAAAATAATAATTGAAGCAAGAACTTGATTATTAGGCTGCTGTACACCTACTAAGTCTTTGAAATACCAAACAGCTACTGCAATTTATTATATCCAAATATTGGAAGCTTACTGCCTGTACTTAAAATTTTATTATGTCTTAAGAGTCATTTAAATATCCCCAAATTATAATTTCTCCCAGCATGGAATTTTTGAGCTGTTCCTAAGGGGAGTATTTACAGTCCATTAAAGCATTAAAGGATTTCCTGAGATGGAGATAATAAGGAAATTCTTGCTTTCATATGTGTTTCTGTCTACAAATATAGTTGGTGAAGGCTCAAAGAGATTTAGGTCCTGATTTTGCACTGTGATCTGTTATCAGGGATACTTGGATCACCACAAAGTTCCCCCAACAAATTCACAACAATGGGTTAAGATGGAAGACATAAGTCTTGCTTTGTCAGCCACAATATATATGTCTTATGTACAAATTACAGAACATAAAATCAGAATTCTAACCAATTTAAAGGCTAGATTTGCAGCCATTTTTTACATTTGACAAAATCGGTTTTATCCTCTTTTCTTCTCCTTCTCTCTTCCCTCTCTCACCCACTCTGTTAACATAAGAGAGGTCTACAAAAGTTTGCATGAGGTCAGAAAAGGTATTTTTCCATTTTTTCCTTCTCTCCCTTCCTTTGTTTTTTCAACATTAAGGACATTTTGTAGTTTTTCAACAGCAAAGTAAAAGGACTTCTATATTTTCAAAATCTTAATTTTCAGCTGTGTCTAAAAGTCTTCACACTAGAAAATTAGCCTAAACCTATTTTTTTTTTTTTTGCATGCCATTAACTTTAAATTATTGTTGTTATTTAAGAGAATAACTCTGATGCGATATTTTTAAAGGGCTACTATCTGATGATAGAACTTTTCCTGATTTTCTCCTGATGAGAACGAACAATCCAGCAAGAGACTATACTCCAGAGCACATAAGCTCAGGTGTGGGTATGGGGCCAGAGCCTGGGAACCTGGGAGCTGCACTACTGGGAGAGCTAAAGGGGAAAAATGAGGATTAGCTCTGGTAGTCAAGTCCTCACTGGGAAAACTGATCACCTGTGTCAGGCAAGTGCTTGGGATTGCACCCCATGACAACACCAATTTGATTTTCTCGAACAAGATAGAATCTGGTCTCCAAATCCTCACATACTAGTTTGGTATTGCTGCAACTTCTGTTTCTTTCAGCTGAGTTATGCTGGCACAAAGTAAACCATTACCTGATCTGTTGCCTGTCTCGTGTTGGGGTTTCCAATACCTCTGAGGGTCCAGCCCTGCCTGAGAAATGGCTTAAATCACGTAGTGAGACGGCATGGTTGAGTGTCTCTTGAAGTATCAGAAGGTTTTAATAAAATAAAGAAACTAATACAAAACAAAAGATCGAAGCAGAACACAGTGCAGGGTCACGCCCCACACACCTGTTATAACACCCCAAGAATGCCCTGCATTTCTTTGTTTTCACTCTTATCTACTTAATGATTGAGGAGGGTTCCACTGGCAAACTCCCGATAAGGAGAGGATTGGAAGAGCAGTGCCAAGGTCCAAGAGGTGCTTTTCTCTTGGCGTTGAACCAATTACAAAGAGAAAGACACAGAACTTTCTAGTTAAACTACCCAAAAATGCCCAAAGGTAAAGTGAAACCCTTTTCCTTATACAGAAATGCCCACTCGGGGATGGAGGGTGCATGACTACAGTCTCGCTGTCCATCTTCTGGGCTACGGAAGGTTGTAAGGGCTTCTGAGCAAGCTGGCAGAGTGTTCTCCTCTCCTATCTGTAAAACAATATTAAAAGAAAAGGAGAGGGAGAAAGAGTGATATAAATGAACTGGATAAACAAAAGTTTTAAAAGAGCTGCCCTGACTGACTACCTTCTGCCTTCCTGCAGCATAACATAAAATTATTTTCATTCATTTTCAAATCTTAGTTTTATCAGTGCTGGAGAAACCTGAATTTTAGATGGGAAAAATCATTGTATGTATACTTCTTTTTTTTTGGCCAGACATTCCAGATTTCCATTAAGACGAAAAATTGCACAGAACTGAATTTCAGTACCATAGGAGGGGTGTATGAACATAACAGACTCTGGAAAACTAAAGCTAAAGAGACTTGTAAGAATCAATATGAAATATTTTCAACAGGGGGTTTGTGGTGAAACATACTAAAAATAAAAGAGAAAATTGCTTAATGAATCCGAAGACAATTTAGCTTCTTAAAAAGCAACATTGCTATCTATTCCTGAAAATCGTCTCTTTTGGCAAGAGTATCTCAATCAGATATTGATTTGAAAACCTCTTCAAATAGAGGTTTTCTGCTTGAGCTTGATTTCTAAATAGGCTGATTCTCTTTGGAGAAATTTGCATATATTAGAGCGGAGACATTTGTGCTCTGGAAAAAAAAGTGGCTGTTGGTGCTTCTCTCTCATTCCTCAATATTCAAGACTTCTAGGGTAAAAAAGAGACACAACAAAATTTGGTTATAAATCCATTTCTAGCCGACTACTACCTTCATCCTTTTTATTCATGTCATAAGTGGCTTACAGTCACCACCCAGGCAATGTTTTAACTTGTTGCCTTAGTTATAATGTGAGCTACTCTTCAAACCATCCAGCTAGTCCCTTCCCTTTCATGTCTCAGATGGTGTGAGCCCAAAAGCAAGTTTTAGCTGTGTTTCTGAAGGTTAAAAGTGGACTTGCCTTGCTGGCTAACTATCTGAAATTCATGCTGGCACATGCATGACAAAGAGTTTCTTTCCATGTTCCCGAGGTCAGCAAGCAAAGTGCTAGGAATAGAGCACACAGCTCCTGGATCCAGGGAGATGTCTGGTTATTTCAGGCTCCATATGAAATCACCCATTTGGCTCTACTGAAATGACAGAGCAGAATCAGACAACCAGCTCAAGCAGAGTGACAGGTAAGGCAGCTCCTCTCTGTGGCTGTGTGGCTGCACCAGACAGGGAAAGCATCCACAGCAAGTTTGCTGGTACTCCTCTACATCTACCTTGATGGAGAGAAGAATGGGGCTCTGAGGAAAACATCAGCACTGCAGCAGAGAGAAGAGGGTCTGAGAGGACAGGATTGCTGCAAAGGAGGAATAGATGAGGTAGTTGTGGTGATAGGCAGGTTTGGGAGTGCAACAGTACCAAAATCACTGCTTTCTTACTTGAGATGATTGTCCAAACAAAATATCGTTTCCCATACCCACCAGGTATTAGGGTAGACATAAAAAAGTTAAAAACTTAAATAGTGATCAGTAACATGGCTAATGACACGGACTCTGAGACTTTCTGAGTACTGAAGTTGACAACATTCAGCTACTTCAACTGGCATCAGGAACAATGGACTCTTGAAGTTCTCTCCGTATAGAGATGGGTTGATGTACCCAGAGGTAACCAGGCTGGACCAAAACTACGTATTACATGCCTAAATAATTACATAAACAATAATTTGTACACAGGTCTTTGTATGATGAAGGTCATACAAAGATGTTAAAAGATATATTGATATATGCCCTACAAACCTGTGTACACAGCAAGAAAGAGTAAATATCAAAAAGCAATTAGAAAACTAAAATACTCTCAACAAAATATGCATTCCATAATCTTTCTATTTATCTTTCTGTTCAAGGACAGTGTTCCTACCTTCAATCTTTTATTTTATTTGAAGGCTAGAAACCTTTTCCACTGAAATCTATGACTCGTGTTCAACTGCACAACTGGGGACCCGAGGTTTAAAGTGAGAGATTCAGTCTTCACAAGGTACAGGATAACACCAGGCAGTTCAGATAGTTCAAGATGGCTCAGACTTCATGATACAAACATGTAAAAAGCATGACATTTAATACCATGTCTGTCTTGATTTTCAGCTTTAGGTCTTTTCTTTCTTTATAAAATTTCAAGACATTTTAATATTTTCCAACACATATTTCAGTCTACTGCATTAACAACACAGCTCAAGTTGTGATTCTGCCAATATCCTGTCATGTTCAGAGACCAATTCAAAAATAGCACTAACTGTCCTTAACCTGAGTTTTCTTTTTAAATATTTCTTGGTCAGAAAAATGGCAGGAACAGCTCTTAAAATTTGTCCTGTGAAAAAGCTCAGAGAGCATTAACAAAATATTAAATTTAAACCGTACAAATATCCATTTAAAAATTGGGAATGTTCCATCTTTCTCAATGTTTATGAAGTATGAATCACCCTGACATTTGAGTACATTTCATTATGTCAGGAAGGATTTTGCATGAATTACCATGAGATTTGGCAATGTGCTAGCATATTTAGAATTCCTTGATACATTGAATATTAATTATTATATTAATTACGTTAGATTTCTCTTGATGACATATCTTCATGTATCGTTCTTCAAATAATACAAGTATGGCCCTTCAAATAATGCAATAGCTCAGTTTGTTAGAGCATGGTGGTAATAATGTCATGGTGGTGGGTTTGAGCCATATATGCACCACTCACTTAAGAGTTAGACTTGATGATCCTTATGCAACCCTCCCAACTCAGAATATTCTGTGATTCTGTGAATAAATCAGAAGGGAAGTTTACTAGTCCTTGTACAACAAATCACACTAAAAAGCAACAGCTGAAATAATTTTGTGTGTTTCTGGGTAAAAATCTGTTTTAGAATAATGCATTTTCTGAGAAGTTAGTATTCTTGTTGAAAGAATTGAGAACAGTTCCTCACTGCTGATTGCACAAGGAAAGAAATGCCTGGAGTGGCACTGTTGCTTCTCATTTTGGCTGTCAAATGATCTCCGACTTTCTATTATCAGACACATATAAGGAAAGTTGGGAATGGACTTTACTAGGTGCAAACTTCTTATACTGCTATTCATGGAGTTTTCTGTTTTTGCCTATCATTACCATCCTAGATTTTTTATTGTAAAAGAAAAAAAAAAAATACTGTGAAATGGAACTATTTAGAAAAACTAGGAAAACCTGAAAGGAATTGACTTAAGAAATTCAATCTTTTTCTAAAAAATTATTTTTGCAGGTGCCCCACCTCTAGTGGAATGAAGTTTGGATGTTAATGAATGCAAATAGCTTAGCAGGTGTTTGAGTTTGTCTTTTAAACTCCATCACTGATGAGGACTTATTTTGTTCTTAATGACATATTTATATGCTTTCAGAGGCAAAAAGTATTTGACAATACACCTGCTGATGCTGGTGCCACTTTGAGCTGATTTGATTGCTGTGTACGTGGGTTAGCTTTGGTAGTGCATTACGTGGCTGCACCTCACTTTCACAGGCTTAACAGAACTCTCAGTGCTTTTGTTGGAGTCCGTGAAATGCACCAGAAATCCACAGTTCTTGAAACAAGAGGCTTTTTATCAGTTTCAGTAGGCTTTGAATTAGGTTCAAAAGTCAGCATTTGCTACCCAGAAGCAGCAGCAGAAGTTTGCATACTAGGGAGGATTTGCCACACTATCTGCACCAGGTCAATTCTGCAAGACAAGAACAGGAGCTCTAGTGAGAACTCCTCATTGTCACTACCCAGATGGGACAGTGGTACATGTCACAAAGGTTAAATTTTGATTGTCTGAAGTGTCACTCTGTCTATGAGAGTTACAGAAATGGAAAACATTGCTTAGGATAACTGCCTATCTTATTGTTACATGCTGTTCGAAGACTAACCACAGTTTTCTGACATTAATGTTTCCCATTGGGTAACCCATGGTAAATATCTAGAAACATGGAATACTTAGAGGGAATTTTAACTGTGGAATGTGCACGCACATAGGAAGGCAGCACAGACACTGAACAACTGAACCAGTAATCCCACAAATGGGCAGAAACTGAATGCACTGAGGGAAACCAAAGAGGTGGGAAAACCCAGGATAGAAAGGCTACAAAGGGGAAAGGACTCTTTGGAGCTAGTATTCCCTAAATAAATGAAAATGAAGGTAAAGAGATCCTCTTTAAATTTTTCATTAGGATTCCCTGGGTCTTGCAAGCCACATTTGTCACCTGGCCGAAGAGGAAAACTAAGAGTCTCTCCAAGTGAAAATGTACCCAAAAGAGAAGTTTTGGTCCCATTTACAAGAAGTTATATGCTACTTCCTTGTACTGGGAACCTTAGTCAAAATGTGGTACTTATGGCAAGTGTTCTTCAGAAGTTTTGTTCCTTCGGGGACAGAAATTCTTAGAAAACTGAGCAGAACTATTTTTCATTATCATGGTTGTAAAAATCATTATAGTTTATTTATACTTTATTGGGCTATATAACTTTACCCTTATTTTGCCCTGACTACTAATTAATAAAGCTTGTTGCCTGACAATGAGCATCAGTAACTCAGGGGCAGACACTGAAATAAAATAGCTATACGTGAAGAGTCTGTCAAGATGTCATTTCACCATAATCCATATGATGGGAAGCATGAAAAGTCTAGAAAATCTTTATTTGCATTTTTTATACTGTTGTATTAGATGTTTTCCTAAAGTATTAATGTATATGAAATAACACTTTCTTTTTAATTTTCCTATTTACTGCAAGTTTTTCTGTTAAAATTATGCCTTTTGTGATTCATGAATTTTTTTAAAAAAGCAGAGCTCTTCTCTGAATTCTCTTAGAGGACTGCAATGTCCCTGCAACACAGAACACAGTAATTAGATATTTTATTAGCAGAATGTAGAACAATTATTTTTGTTATACAGCCTAGCTAGTTGCAGTGGAGACAATGATGACTGAGACTATGATTATCGAATCACAGTTCAGAGGTGTTTCCTAACAAAGACATTTGGAGATGCAAAAAGAACATCTTGAGCTGCCGAAAAGAGAAGTAGGGAAGAGAAAGACTGAGAAGAAGGTATCTGGAGATAAAATGCATAGTTCTTCTGGTCAGTAAACAGCCCTCAGATTGTGTGGAATAAAAACTGCACCCTTGTGAGACCGCCCTGCCTTCCTACGCTGCCTCTTGCGCCTTCCTCTGCAGAAGCTGGTGCTGTTCATGTGCTCTCAGGGGTCAACACACTCCACTGACTGGGACAGCACATCATCCCCCTTCTCTGTTCAGAAGTGTTTCAAGTTTGACTTCTCACTAAAGATTTTTCTAGTATATCAAACACGGGTAATGAATTGAAATTAAGATAATCCAATTTCCTTCCAGTTTATCCCTTTATTTGTTCTGATTTTTACAAAAGAAAGTCACAGGACAATATCTATCGATCTGTCGGTCTTCTTGGTAACTGGAATGAGGCAGCTGGTTACTCACAGCTGCTACAGCCCACTCTGATGACAGACTCCATTTCTTCCCCAGGGTGTATGCATGCAAAATATTCTTTATCTGCTAGATTAATTTTACATTAAACTTACAGCTTCAGCCCCCATGAAGGCAGTTTAATAATTTAGTGACACACTCAGAATACATCTGATGAAAATATTCCAAAGGAGAGATGTTTAACCCAACACCCTTCTAACCTGCGATGGCAAAGATTAAGATATTCATCATGCCATTGTTAATATTGAACCCTGCCATGTCTTCTCAGCATCTTGACCCTACCCTTTTTCACCCTGCTGCTGTGCACCTTACCCAGACAGGCATGTATAGCCATCTTCAGCAATAAACTCCAGACTGATCAGAAAGGATCTCTATCACTATACAAGAAACTTCCTGAAACGTTAAAAGTTTTGAAACTCTATTATTCAAACTATCACACTACTAGATTGTCCCTGAACCACTTAACCTGTGCCTTATAGCATTTTCCCAAACAATCCCCAAGTCACGGGTTAGGAATCAGGAAGAATTACAGACAATTTGCACTGAACTATTCTTCTGTGGCAGAAAAGAGGATTTTAAAATGTGGACATTTTTAAATGTGGCACATGGCCAGGGCCAGAGATTGGTTTCAGACTTACATTAATTCACAGTTGTTGTTACAGCCAAAGAGAATATGTTATAGTTTCTGAACACAGATATATGGGAAGGACTGTTTCTATGGCAAACTCATGCTTCTGCTAATGAATTTTTCTGAGGTCTACCAAATAGTTTGTCTTTTTTGTACCTTCCATCTTACCTTGTTGCCCATCATTGACCTCTCTGCCAGGTGATGCATTCTCTTTATTCCTCTTACTTCTACTGTCCTGTTCAAGATTTTTCCAAATCATTTTCAAACTCTTATCTCAAGGTTCCCTGTTTCTCAAAAAATCAGCCCTGATTTTTCTTGCCCATTTCTATCTTTTACCCATTTTTCTGCCTTCTATTCTTTCTAAGCTCCTTTATTATACTGCAAAATACAACAAATTGCTCCCTTTCATCTGCTTTGGATGCCTTCCAATCTGACTTTCTGTGTTTTCACACTGACACCATTCTCACTAGTCTTGCTAATGACAAATACATTTCCAAAAACCTGCCACTTCTTTGTCTTCAACATCTTCAAAGAACAATCCTTATAATCTCCATCATTATGGCCAAACATTTCATTCAGGCACTCATGCATGCTGCCTTGATTAGTAAAGGATTCTCCAAAGCGCAGTCACTGCCCTCATCAGTCCACATAAATCACTGTTTTGGATTTCATCTTCATTGTCTGAATGTTGGAATGTTAACTCCCCTCATCAGCTATGTTCATTGCCTTCCTGTCCAAAGTCTTTTTGACCTTGAGAATATTCTCAAACTTGAGACTCTTTGTGTCTTCTTCAGGCAGCCACACTTGGTCTGTCTTACTTCTCTGCTTCCTCTTTCTGCCATGTCTCGCTATTCCTTGTCTCACTGGCTTCCTCTACAAATTATGAGTGTTTTGATTCTATTGACAAATTCATTATCTCTCCCACACACACTGCATTCTAAAGGCTTTCTTGTGGCCTATAGTAAATTAAGATGAATATTTTCTCTCTATCTTCAGGCTTTTTTTTCTGTTCTGTCCTTAAACAAATTCTAATTACAGATTTTTATGCATAAATTTACTGAAAGCTATGCTGTGGTTTGGCATTCATCACCACACTACTATTTTTTACCACCACTGGACAAATGCCACTCTTTGGTATCCAAATTAAAGGACTCATAAATTTTTTTAAGTAGTATAAAAATTTCTGGTATACCTTTTGATTTAAATTACAACAACGTATCTATTTTCACTATAGAGCTTGGAAATAACTTGTGCAAAGCAGGTTTCTCCAATACTTCATGAGTAAGCAAACTACTCTCAGTGAATGAGTAAGCAAGCTATGAAGTCAATAAACAAAATAAGCACCAATACTATGTTTAATAAGCAAACTCCATCTTCCTTACAGGGCCTATTTTTACCTTCTTGTGGTTTTCTGGTTTTTTGTTGGTTTTGTTGTTGTTGTTTGGTGGTTTTTTGTGTGTGTGGTTTTTTTGTTTGTGTGTTTGTTTGTTTGTTTGTGTTTGTTTTTGTTTTTGTTTTTTTGTTCCATGCCCGGGGTAAAAACACCCTGTTTTGCATAGAAGCTGTAGCAGTACTGGAAATTACATGGAAAACCCTGGAACATTTCTGGCTGAAATTGGTAAGTTATCTGAACAGGAAACTGGAGGGGTTTGTGTGGGGTTTTTTTGTTTGTTTGTTTGGGGTTTTTTGTCTGTTTGTTTTTGTGTTTGTGGTTGTTTGTTTTTTTTTTTTTTTTTTGGTAACATGAATACATATCAGCAATCTTTAATTTTAATAGATCTCAGAAAGTTTTATGTGGCAGACATGGTTGCATGAAATAGCTCTTTAATACTGATGTGTCATAAAGACCTTTTTCTCCTTAGGCAGCAAGGAGGCACAAAAAATCATTGCAGACCTTTATAATCAGTCCAAATACCATTATGTTTATGATCTAGACCTCATTGAAATCTGAAATTTTCAGTAAGGAAAGAGGTAAATATTGCTTTAGAAGGGCAACAAAGCAGGTGAGGGGTCTAGAGAGCAAGTCCTGTGAGGAGCAGCTGAGGGAGCTGGGGTTGTTTATCCATGAGAAGAGGAGGCTCGGGAATGAGCTTATCACTCTACGACTGCCTGAAAGGAGGATGTAGCCAGGTGAGGGTCGGTGTCTTCTCCCAGGAAATGCATGACAGGATGAGAGAAAATGGCCTCAAGCTGCATCAGGTAAAGCTCAGGCTGAACTTCAGAAAGAATGTCTTCACTGAAAGAGTTGTTAAGGACTGGAGTGGGCTGCCCAAGGTGGTGTATTTGGGGTTTTTTTCCCTTTGTTCTCCTTTCACTCTTCCTTTTGTTCACTCTTTCTAGCTGCTGAATGTTTAAAGAAGCCAAGATCCCTGTGGATAGAAACCACTAGGTTTTTTCCTCTAGCCACAATTTTTTTTTTCACAGGCTAAGAACTAAGGACGTGAATAGGCAAAACTAGGATTTACATCAGGTTAGGTACTACCAGAGCAATTAATCTTTGGCTGCAACCACATGCAACTGCCAGATTTTCTGGGAAACCAGAGTAAAAATACACATTTTCTATTTCACGAGACCATGAGACAGCCTTCTTTCCCACTCCTCAGGCAGTCTTGTAAATGCCGTAATTTTCTGGATAGCAAAGGAAGGATATGAAAACCCTTCTGAATTCAAATATAGTCTTGGGATCTTTACAAGTGAGTCTGCCTTTATTTCAGTCTTGCTGGGATAGCCCTCCCACTGAAGACACTCCTGTGTAGAGTCAAAGAGCTCTATTAAACCAGGAAATGGACTGCACAGCCTACTCGAAACTCTGGTACAGATCAACTTTGCCAGAACATTTCTTTTGTCTGAAGACTTTTAAGTATCCTAAACAAGCTGTTTCTGAATTTGACTAGCCTTGTAGTAAGAAAGATTGTGGTGGGATTTCCCTTGGAGTTAATTTTTTTCCCTCTGATTTAATCTCAAGTATTTCTTCTTTCAAATACTGTCCCTTTGCTTTTCGGTAAGGGTCTTTATATACACAGTCTCCTAAGTTGCCCTATGCTTCTATTAGTGTCAAGCACTTTTCTTCTTGCAAAAACCCATGGGTGTATGGGTTTAAGGAACTCAGACTAGTTGTATGCACAGCCCCACAGTTTGTGCCGTGCCCATGGGCCTGTCATATCCCTCATGAGCAGGCAGGGTTTTGCTGGGACCAAAGTACCTGCAATCTGTGCTGCCAAGTGCCTGCCATTCGCAGTGTTGCAGTTGGGGTGCTCTCCATCCTGGGGCCACAGAGCCATGTTATATGCTAAAATCCTCCTGCAGCACACAGTAACCATGAAGACAAGTAGCAGAGTGCAGCGCTACAGACTGCCCACATGCTCGGCACTCTACCTCTTCATGAAGTATTTAAAGAAATGGAAAATACCTTCACTTCCCCTGGGAGAAAGAGTGTATGTCAAGCAGTGTAGAGCCAGACACGGATTCTGACACATCCACAGCATCTCCCCCTTCCCTGCAGAGACTCTGCTAAGCATCATGACCCACTGCGGCATGGTTTGCTACAAAATTATTGTCCCTGTCCTTTAGATTTCTGTATGTCAGAGAGAGATTTCACAATTCTTCACCTAACTGCTTTAGTGCAAATATTCAGTTCTGCTTGCACTGTTTAAGAAATCTACATTGATATTTAATAAGCAGAAAAGCAAATAACCAAGTCATTTCAGCCTATAATTTGGGCCTGTTGCCATGGACAAGAGTTAAGCTGTGTAGCACATAAAGCCGTCAGGAGGAGGAGAAGATCACTTCTCTGTGAGACGTCTGCAGAACTAGGAAGAGACTGCTGGGTTTAGCAATGCAGAGAAGAGGGGATAAAGATTCAAATTTCCAAGGCTCTGTCAGATGACACGTACACTAGACACACAGCTAAAGATGCATTATGAGAAAATCTATGGGCTCATTTTTTTTAGGGAGGACTTACACCTGTGAGTATGTGCACCCAGGCTCTTCTGTATGTGTCAAATTGATCTGTACTCCTAAAAGTCCCTTTGCATTTACAAATATGGCATTTTTATGCAGAATCTTAATATCATTTTTTCCTTGGGTTTCACAGCCAAACTATCACAGTCCCCTTGTGCATTTAGTCTCTGCTTGCATATCCAGTTATAAAAAAGTCCAGTACTGAAAACACCACTAGGCAATATATTTTATGTCAGAGCAAACTGTGAGTGAGGAAAATGAGGCTTCTTGTTTGCTCTTCCAGTTAGTAAAGTTCCATGAGAAAAAAAATACATTTCCCATCCATGATGCAAGTACACTGGATCCGAGTAGCCAGAATGTTATGAGAGCATGCGGAAAACAGTAGTCTCCATTCTTGGGGAGATCCTGCATTACATCTTTTGCAGTGCAACACAAAGTAGGGTTTTTGTCATTCATCATTCACAGTTCTATTCCTGTACAGAGCAACAGACTTTTCTCTCAGCCTGCTGAGTCATGTCTGGAAACGCAGAGCATACCTGGTGGAATCCAGATATGGTGACAACTAGAACCTTAATCCATTGCTTTGAGATGGGCATTCATGTTTGAGTCTTGGTGGTGATGTGTGAAGGTAGAATCACAGAAATCCCCGCACCTGAATCCAACCTGAACACTATGGAATCCAATATATTTATGTCCATAAAATTTAATCTAGAATTTCAGGGGAAGGGTTTATACTCCTTTAAGGATTAACTGAAAACTCTTTGCTTGTAATGCATCGTACATGGCAGATGGCAGATCACAAGCAGATGGTTTAGGGCCTGTTCCAGATTTTTCCCTTTAGCATAAATATCCTTGTTTTCCATTTCCTCTTTAAGGTATAACAGTGGCCTAAATCTTTCAAAACTAGTGGTCACTCTGACATGCACTGTTCTCATTCCCATAAGAAAACTGTTACTTTGGGAAAGGTATATTTGAAAGATACTATGGTTTTTTATTTCTCTGTATTACTGAGTTTTATCTGGTTAATCTGCTGGCTTCAGGTTAGATAAATTTCATTTTCAAAAACCATTTATGTGTCTAGAGTGATTTAATATGCAGATATTTAAGCCAGAATACTCTTTCTAGTTTTAGCTTTGCTTAGAGGAAAGGATGTTTTCTTTGAGACAATTAAAAATTAACTCTTGGAAAGAAAGTATAATTTTTCAACTCTATCATTTTTTAAAATACTTTACATTTATAAAATGTATTGATGAAATGTTAGCTTTAGCACACTGTATCCACTTTGGATGCTGCTTTCAAGGAGCTTTGCTTTACAAGATTTATTCTTAGTCAGTTGTGTTTACTTATTAATTCAACAGCTATGTGTATCCAGCTGATTAGTTACTATTAATTATTTTTAGAGTTGGTTTGGATTTCATCTGCTCCTCACAGAGTATTTTAATACTTTTTAGTTGACAGTAAACTTGCCAATTCAGCTATTAACAGCTTAAAAATACTATTCTGTTTGCATCTAATGATGTCGAATATTTAAAAGTTTTTTTTCAAATATAGCCAGATGGATGACTCCAATTAGAAGCTAAGAACCAGATTTGCAACAGTGTTATGTATCAAAGGTAGGTTCCCCATAGTATTTACAAAATCGTATGACACTTGCCAATTTTTAATGAGAAAACACCAACCTGCTTAGAATTCTGTTACTTGCCTTATATATCTGAATAAAACTTGAAAATATAATCATATACCCCACAAGAGCTTATTTCTGTCCTTGCATACTATACTAATGCATCATCTGGTCCTGAACATGACATGACAAAGAAGGCACATTTATGTATTTTGACACCATTGGATCTATTAGTATTTCCTCCATTGCTAAAAATCTCAATTCAACTTATTTCACTTGGCAGCTTCTCACATCGGCATTTGAATTAAGATGGAAATACAGGGAAAACCCACTTTTTTCATCCCCAAAACATGAAACCTGTGCCTAAAAGAAAAAGGAAATCACTCCCAGGATGAGGCTAATTTCTCTTAACTTTGGGGTGCTTACATATTCCTAGATATTTATGGTCCTTCCATTGACAACAAAGACAAGGATGTACCTGGCTATATGCAGATGTTTGCAAGATGATGAGGAGAATGGTATGTTACACCGTACTGACTGTCTAGACAAAATTCCCATCAACTATAATGTGATCTTAACGCTTGCCTAACATGGTGACACCTAGTGTTAGGAGAAATTCATCCCACCCAAAGGGAAAAACCCATTTTTCTTTTGGAAAATGTGAAAAAATATCTTCAAGTCAATTCTGGCTGGTACCCACTACAAAATTCATGGTGTTTCTGTTATTCTCTGGCCTATTCAAAAAACCAACACTGCAAGGTTTAAAAGGTTATCTTATATTGATAATGAGACAGATTTTTTATTGTCCCTTTAGGATTAGTTTCTTTTTGAAGATTTTATGCCATTCCATCCAAAACTCTTCTGGAGGCACAAATGCTACATGCCAACTGTATCGATAAGATCTGCATATCCAACTCCACCTATAAAGAGTTTCAGTAGTTATATTGATTCTTCCCATTACACTGGATTTAGCTCTGTATTTGCTAATTCTATTTATTAAAGTGTCTAGGACTTTACCAGGCAAGTAGCTTTCTACAGTTTTTAAACCTTCCCTAAAGCTGTTTGTAAAAATTCCTTTCACATTTGAAACTTTCCGATCCTCTACAGTGAAATAGTTGAGCAGCTTAGTGTAATCGCATTAAAACACCTCCTGAGTGACTACGTGGTTCTTTGGTCCTGCTAGTGGTAACTACGTATTTTATAAGTACTGATAAATGATTTAAAAAGTTGTTTGAAGGATGTGTCTCAGACTTCACTCATAAAGAATGGTTTCGATACAGAACTCGGCCAGTGCTCTTCCACAGTGACACTAACATAAATAATTTATTTTATTTTCTGCTACTGCTTTTTCTTTTCACACCTTTAACTGAATCAGGCTTTCAGACTTGGTCTGGGTCTCACACCCTTATCAAATTGTACTTCAAAGTCTATCTGCCTTCTATGTTGTTAGCCTTTTTTCAGAATAATATATATTAGAGACCTATATTTCCTGTTTCTGTCAGTCCATTGTACCTCCTGGCCACTGCTGCTGAGTCGCGTTTTTTTATAATTACGTCTTGGTCCAGATTCTGTTCACTGATGAAGATTAAATTCTTTTTCTTATGTAAAGTAACTACCTAGATAGGTTTCCAAAAAGTAACATTTTCTACTGTCTAAGCACAGAATATTTTTCTTGCTATAAAAGTAACCAAGTTCACGAAGACCAGAATTTCCCATCCTGTTACATTTTTGGCTCTCTTTCAGCATGTCAGTCACCATGTGGGCCAATATTTCTAGTAGACCAATACTACTCTTTCATTTAAAAGTGATGGAGCTTTTTATACATATTTTGTAGTTAGTGCTTGTATTTTTATTAATTTGCTTTCTTTGGGTCTAACCCCTTCTTTGCCAGAATATGTCAGGAAGTGATACAAGAAGTGTTGTTCCTTGCTTAACATTCTCTCTTATTCTCATTTAGTCTGATTTTATTTTTTCATTCCACAAGTATTCATTGTATCAGTAGCCCATTAAAAAAATAAACATCGTTAACCATCTTTCTAGATTCCTAACACTGTCACAAAATTTTTATATTTACTCTTGGGTTCGATGCTTATTTTTTGATGTGTGGTAGAACAGGATCTAACTTCTAGGAACACCACCTTTCAACTATTTTCTTTTAAGATCTGTTCTACATTTTTTTAACAATTCCGAACAATTTTATTTTTGTCCCTGTGGAAAGTGTCACACCAAACTTCTTGCTCTTCTTTCCTGTTTCATCTTTCTACAGTCCCCAATGCAAATAACTCTCCTATTGGTATTTCAGTGCCACAACCTGCGTCTTTTCTGGTTTAGGTAAAGGCAGGAAGAAATATCATTCCTTAAGTATCCAGCTGTATCTGCAACTCATAAGCAGTGTATCTTCCATGCACAGTTTCCTGAACCATTCGACAATGCCACTCTGGTCACAGATGTTTTATTATAAACATTTCAAACTATATTTTTATTAAGTTCTGTAGTCTATTACCCCTATTTCATTATCCACGTATAGGCCACAAGAATGGTTCCTACACAGCCTTATTCTTGATGTTTTGTGCAGATTGACAGCTCTGCCTCAGCAGGCATGTACCACATAATGTGTAACTAGACTGCCATGCACCCCTGGTGTAACAGTCCCAGCTGCGTTTTTGTCTAGCAAGAGAAACCTTCCCTCTCCTCATCCCATCAACCACTGCAGAAAACATTTTCCTACTGGAAAGATGGCAGTGGAATGGTATTTTTGGCTCAGCAAAGTGCAAGGCTGCTGCTTGATGCTGAAGCCTCACTGACTTGGATAATCATAAAATCCCTGAGTTTTATCTATAAAAGCTTCTTGCCAGTGAGCGTCATTCTGTAAGACCAAAGAGGACAAAAATTACCAGCTTCTTCATATTTCTGCTAGGAAGTAGATAAATGCAATACCAAAATTAGAAGAGCAAGTTGACAAGTATAATACCTTTGAAACACTTCTATAAAAAACCTTAGATGGTATTTTGACATAATAGTTAAAAGCACTCATGGATTTCCCATAGAGCCTTCACCATCCATCTTTGCTATGCAGAGTTTAATGTCTTTCCATGACTTATTTTCAGTGGCTTATATATTGCGTGTATTTTTAAGAATTTCATTCATGAAGTAAATGCAGGAGAAGGTGCTTCAATCCAAAAAAAATTCCATTTTTCCAAACTCCTTGGACTTAAATATACCAAATGAAAGGTGTCTGGCATTTGCTGGTGGCTTTTTTGGTTAAGAGAGCTTTTCTTTCTTTTGAAACTTACGGGGGTCTGAGCCCTGACAATCAGACCGCTTTGAGTTTCCTCAGTATCTTCCCCGATGGCAACTTGATAGAGTGAGTCAGCCTTGATCCAGTTGTCCAGAGATGGAATTTTAATCATGCAAAAACATCAAACAATAAGGTGTATACTCTATTTGGAGCCAATTGGAACAAAGCAGTACAAGGGACAAAATGCATGTGCCAGGCTCAGACAGGGGTATTTATACATCCTGTGTGGGGAGGAGTTAAGGCAGGGTATGAAGCGAGAGTCCAATAGGGGAGAACGATTAGGAATATTTAAATTCCTGCACCAAAAATCAACCTATGGTAACATAAAGAACTAGGAACTTTCTAGCAACAATTAGCATACTTGAACTGAGGGAGTATGTGAGTAAGCCTCTTGCTTACTGTACGTAGAAAGGCGTTTCCCAGGGCATTGGTCCATGGTTTTCCTCTTCCCCAGAGAAACAACTTTCTAGATTCTTTCATTTCTTCCATGAAGGAAATAACTAATTTTTTGTTATCTAATCATCCATTTCTCAAAGATGGCATGCAAATGTGGGAACTTGAATTCTAATTTGGCTAAAGAAATTTGTGACTGCTTTAAAACAGATAAAGTTTGCAGTTAAAAGAAAAATAAAGAGAATATATTCTCCTTTTTATTATGAGTGGCTATTTTATTGACAACCATTCTTTGTGATAAGCTTAGTGATTAAATAAATTACTCACTAGATCAAGTGGCTTCATATCCAGATTCAGACAAGAAAATGGTAATAAAAGCTTGTGAAAATACAGCTTTTTCAATTGTTATAAGATGAAAAATTCAAGTACTGTGAGAAAACAAAATCTATGTATTGAGGTTTTTTCCTCTTAAGTATCTAATCACTGTATCTAGGCACACATGCCGTAGGAGAAACAGTCTGAAGACAAATTACACTCAAATATCTCTGGAACAATCTCATTGTAACAACACATATACTGATTAATATTCTAGCCAGAAGGAAGCTGACTGGAAGTGTTGGCCACTCATTTTCCAGGACTAATTTTATTTATTTGTTATACGATACGGTCAAAGAACTGCACATCTTGTACAGTGTGTCCAAGGAGTTAGTCACTGCATCAAGTGTGCCACAGCACAGACCAAGTTTCTGTGAGACTGTGGTGAACAACTCAGCACAGCTGGAGTGTGAAGGGGGAGCTGTTCACTTCATTGCCTAGGAAGAAGAAAATAAGGAGAAGCCATTCCTCTCAGAAAACTGTGGCTGAAGTCCAGTGGGGCTGTAGATTTCAGTTCTGTGCAATCTTGAGTAAAAAGTTTACTGTTTAAGAAATTACACAGCTATATTTAAGCTCTATTCCTGTATTTTTAGGAAACAACTTTATGGGTTTTTTTTCTTTTTTTTTTTCTTTTTTTTTTTCTTTTTTTTTTTTTTGTGTGTGTGTGTGTGTGTGTGTGTGTGTGTGTGTGTGTATATATAAAAATACATATAATTCACAGCAAAACCAACATGGTTTAGAAATTATCAGGTAAAGTTCTCTTAAAAAAAAAGACAGCTGAAGATGTAAAGGTCATTAACACAGTATTAAAGTTGCTTCTGATAGTAAAAACCTAATAGCTCCACAGAAATACAAGAGCTACAGTTTGGGCGCAGGCCTACCCTTAATGTTTCTGTTCCTTGTACTGCAGTATTGTACCAGGAAGGCTGACCCTAACCAGGAAGATGGGTGCAGGTTAGGCATATCTGGGGGACTCGAGTGACATATGTCTGCTGCATATACAGAATTTTATGTTATTATTTCATGTCATTTATTTCTCATTCACATATTGTACATTGCGATGCTGTTAGTTCAGACCTAACCTCCAGTATCGTGTGTGTAACTGGGGAATCACTTTGCTCTTAGTTTCGTGAAGGATTTGGGCAGCACTTTTTGTAAGTGCACCTTGCTTGAAATTATACAAGCACAGAAGTTTTATGAGAGTGAATATTGCTGTTGTATATGTAGCCTTCTAATATGCTGCACTTAAATATATGACAACATTTTCTGGGACAGAAAGTCTGAAGATTCTTATCCTCAACAGACAGACTCTATAAAGCACATCATTGTTTTTTACCTAGAAATTTCAGTATGCTGAGAAAAATTCTTCAGCTGAACAATGAAGCTCTATATCCCCACCTTGTAGGGGAAATAAAACAAGAAGGCAGGAGAAAATTTTATAGGTTTGTTCTTCTATTAGAATTATCTAAGTTAGGAACACATTTTATGGATTTTTTAAAAATTATTTTAGTAAATCAAAATGTGACGCTGAGAATTGAAAGTGTTTTCATAGTCAGGGATAACTATGATGTGTGGTGCAAAATTTCACATGGTCATGTTTGTAGGTCTGAGGCAAGTAGGAGTATAAATCATTTCTGTCTCTTTCCAGTTAATGAGTACAGACTCCGAGAACATTTGACTTGGTGTAGAAAATAGCATATACAGTGAGTCACATTCAGCAAAACAGTCCTTTGCTTTCCTTTTTTGATGCCTGAATTTTTATATTTGAGGAAAAAAACCTGCAGCAGTCCTACTGAAGTCCTACCAGTTATTCCACTACACCAGAGTAGCTCCATCTCTTGCTCCTCATTTTGTATGAAAGATAAAAGCTGTAATTAGAAGATAAGGCTCTCTTCAATAGAGAAACACACAGTTTTAGTATCCAGAAAAGAACAACCTGAGCTTTCCTGTGGGCCTTGATCACCAACTCCACCTCCTTGTAGAGAAAAGGCGATAATTTTTGCTTAGTAGTCCCTCAGAAACCATAAAATATTCTGAGGTCCTGCTTGCCAAGAAAGTGTAGACACTCAGGACTCGACTGAAGTATGTGTTCGTATTCCTCTCTACAAAATACAGCAATGAAGTGTAAAATATTAGCACCCAAGACGCTGTAATCAAAAGTTTCATTTAAAAGTCTCTAAGGAAAAAATGTTTTCATTCTATCATCTATCATCCTTCCCTACCATCCCTTCTTTTTATATACAGGTGTAGCTACATAATATTGGTGAAGTAAAAAAAAGTTCTATCTATGTGGCTTTTTGGCCCAGTTTAGGATTTTAGCCTTAGATCACTTCTGCTATAAATTATCACAAGCAATTCCCCTTGGTAGTTCAGAGCAGCTGAACTGCTCAGTTCAGACCTTTCAAGTCTGTAAAAAGGTGGATGGCACAAAATTAAAGGAATCTGGGAAGTTATTTCCACATCCTAACAGAAGCTATAACAGTATAGGAATTATAGGATAAAATGCTGTTACTACTTTCTCTATGGGGTGTGGTGAGCAGGACTAAAACTTATTCCATGATGATTCCCCCTAAACACAGTCTGTAGCCTTGTGCACCTGCGAAGGGGGATGAAACAGAGGCTGGAGCAAAGATTCCATGGGCAAACACTGTTGAAATCCATGCAAGGAAACAATGGCACCAGGTAGCTGATAAACTGCATAGCCCCTGTCAGCCACGAGGGGTAGGAGATGTCTTACTGCTGAGCAGCAACTCTGGTAAAATAACTTTCCTTGGATAAACTTGGTTCCCTATAATCTAATTGCAATGCTAATGCCCCTCCATCCCACACTTACCCACCTCTATGATAAGATCATCTCTCATCAAGCCTGTGCTCTGTATTTTATTGCCTGTATCTTCAGGAGTGAAGCGACAGAATTTTACACCCATCAGTAACAAAGGAATGGATAGAGTAATTCAAGCTCCACCTAAACATAAGGAAGTAGTATAAAATTAAATAAAGAATGAGGAGAAGTTAGTTAAGGCTTCAGCTTAACTAGAGTTAGTCACTGAGGTGACCCTACGTTCTCCCCTGTAGGGATGTCTAGTGGGAAAGTGCCTTACTCTTTCAGTTCTCAATGATTATCTTGAACTAACTGTTTCTGAATGGTTATCTTGAGCTAACTTTTACTGGGGACTAAATCTTGTATGTTTATTACTTTAAATGGTGTTGTTTGGTTTGTTTTCAGTCAGAAGTGATCATTGACGGCCTCTAACCTTAACCTGTCATAGTTTTCTCGTATTGATAAAGAAAGTTATTCCATAGTTAGAGTGAGTCCTTCATGGACACTGGCACTCACTGGCAGTGGGTAATATACTTGAATAAAGTGGGAAATCCCACTGAGGGGGGTTGGTTATGCTGTTGGTGTGTGTCCCTGAGCAAGTCAGCTGAACCATCCTGTCATCCAGCAGCTGAACCATCCAGTGGGATCACTGTTCAGTGAAGAGTACCTATAATGGGACACTGGCAGAATGGTCAGGCACAAGGATCTTGGCTTTCTAGGGTCACTGACAGACTAATCAAATGTAAAGTGAGGAGATGTTTGCTTTTCTGTGGCAGGGTGTTCTGTCCTTGCCTGCAATGCACATGCATTCTTCTGTAATGCTCCTGCACCTCACCCACGGAAGTTCTTGACCACAGAAAATCCAGCAACAGGTTTGAAGCTCCCTACTCCTAACTTTAGGTCCTTTCGCACTACAGTTGTCCAATACTGTAGCTGATACCTCATGAAGTTAAGCCCTGCGAGAGAAGTGTCTGCTGTGGGATTAACCCCTTGAAAGGCTCTGCGGTGAATACCAGAGAGAATCTTAACAGTGTCCATGAAATGGTTCTGGGGAGGTCTCTGAAGTGTGATTTTGTTGAAGAATGTACTTAAACAGCTGTCTGGAAAGGTCCTTAATGATTAAGCTTGCTCTAATTGTGTTCCAGAAAGCACCAGACATGGCCATGCCACTTTGGTGGGGAAGAGCAGCAGGAGGAGATCATTCAGGCTGGCAGTAGGAAGGTAAACCCAGACTGACGGGTAGCTCTGCTCCAACTGACTGTTGGCATTGCAAGAGCGGGTCCCTCCTAATGGGCTGACCATCAGGGGTAGATTGTTATCAGAAGGACAATTTAGCAGCAACAACCAGTCAGAGACTGGTTGCTTTCTGGTTTATTCTGTTTTCTTTCAACCCACAATGGGTTTGTAATCAGCCCTCCCATCTAGTAACAGGTGTAAAAAACACAGAATTTTAGGGCAAGGTCCCATCAGTATTTTAGTATAATCCAGATCACATGAATTTGAAAATCTGAATGGCAGTTTTAAATGTAAATGCAGGGGGTACCACCAATCTTAAGGAGCATTGTAAATATGTGCCAGGACATAAATCAGAAATGGTCAGCAACTGAGACAGCTGCAAGGACAGGAATGGGAGGCAAAAAAATACAGTCCAAAATCTGCATTGTGTGATTTAGGACAAAGACAGGGAAAGATCGAGTTAAATCATTCAAGTATAACTTCTTAGATTTGGCTGAGGTTAAATGGTGCACAGTTAAAACATTTTTCCATGCTAGGGATATATCTCACTTTCAAATACGCAAATGCTAGAGAAAGTTGTAAGTTTTGCCATGCAGTAATCAAGAGGCAGAGCTTACCTTCTTTACTAGGAAAGCCAAATTTGTTTACTTCCATAGGCCACAGCAAAAGAGGATTGTGTGGATTACCAGGGAATACTTCAAACAACTCTTCCCCCAGGACAAGATACAAGAGGCATGTTTATCTACTTTTCACGTTAATTTTTTAATCATTTATTGTCCTTTGGAGCTAATGCACCATAGCAAAATTTTACTGAGTACACATGTTACGTCAAAAATATTAGTGGTTATAGAATAATGAATATTATAAAGGAAGTGGAAAATATCTTCATGCTTACAGAGACATATGTTCTATTTAAAGATAGGTTGCATGTCTTCTGCAAAGGGCAATTCTCTCTCTCTAATATTCTAGAGAACTAAGAATTTGGCAATATGCAAAGGATAAGGAGCCCTTAAGGACATAATTTTTTTTTTTTTTTTTTCTGCACCAAAAATCACTGGGAAACTATGCTGTCATCCAGTTTGGGAGAACTGGACTGAAATCTAGTTAAAGGATAAGGAGCGGAAGATAAAAGTCAAAGTGTTACAGCTTTTAAGCTGGACATGAGCCAGCAGTATTATCCCATGGGAATCAGTGCTGAAACTGGTGATTTTTCTGGAGACAGGAGTGAGTAGTAACATGTTTTTGCAATCTCTTGATGAGCATTTGTTGGAGGATGTTCTGAGTCATCAAGCTGTAGCACCTCTACTGCTAGATCTCTTCAGCTCCCTGAAATGGTACTTAGCCTCGCAGTCTTGCCTTCCCTTCTGGAGGCAAAGAGCAGCTGAGCACCTCTGCCTGTTAGAGAAGCTGCCTCCAGATCAGAAGGGATGAGGGGATGGAGGCAGGCTCACCTTCCTTTGTGCCCATGTGAAAGCCCAGAACACGACTGGGCGGTACTGTATGACAGCTGTGAATAGTTTCAATGAGCAGTCACCTTATCAACAGTGTGCTTAGCAAGCAGATTCTAGTAGTCCTTCTAGAGCTCAGTCTGGGGCTCTTCTATCAAAATTGTTAGTGAAGCACCTATAACCTTAATTTGATTCAGCTGCAGGGAACAGTGCCTTACTTTTCATTTTCAATTTACTAGTCTTTTTTTCTTTTTTTATTCCGATACTGGAATATATCGCCAGCAGCCTTGATATTTTCAATTAAAATAAAAACATTAGGAATTTCATTTTGAGTTTTCATTACTGCCTAAAATTTTTTATTGAAAAGCAGGATCGCTGTATACATGAAAGAAAAGTCTACACTTTCGGTAGAAATGCAACTTACAGTAAGATCTGGCATCAGGAAGATATGGTGGGATGGCTCCTATGACTGGAGCTTTGGAATAGAAAAATATGGGCTCTTTAGGAAGGACTGAACACTAGGAGAGGCTGCTATAGAGTTGTAGGACACCAGATTTCACTTAACAGTTTTGGTGACCTTCTATAATCAAGTCGCAATTTTGATGGATAAGGGAAGAGCAACTGATGTCACCTACCTGGATTTGTGCAAACTGTGCGACACTGCCCCACATGACATTGTTGTTTTTAAAACAGAGACACAGATTTGATGGATAAATCACTCAGTGGTTCAGGAATTGGCTGAATGGTGGCACTCAAAAGGGTTGTGGTCAACAGTTCCATGTAAGTGGACCCCAGTGACGTTCCTCAGGGGTCAATAGTGGGACCGGCACATTCTAACTTTTCTGTTGGCAGCATGGGCAGTGGGATCAAGGGCATCCTCAGCGAGTTCACTGACAGCACCAGGCTGTGTGGGGCAGTCGACTCGCTGGAGGGAAGGGATGGCATCCAGAGGGACCTGGACAGGCCTGAGAGCTGGGCCAGTGCAAACCTCATGGGGTCTACAAGGTGAAGTGTAAGATCCTACACGTTGGTCAGGGCCATCCCAAACATGGATACAGGCTGAGGAGAGAATGCATTGAGAGCAGCCCTGAGGAAAAGGACCTGGGGGTGCTCATGGATAAAAAGCTGGATACAACCTATCAGTTTGTGCGCACAGTTGAGAAAGCTGATCGTATCCTGGGCTGCATCAAACGTAGCTTGGCCAGAAGGGCAAGGGAGGGGACTCGGTCCCTCTGCTCTGGTGAAAACTCACCTGCAGTTCTGCATCAAGCTCTGCAGTCCTCAGCACAGAAAATACATGGACATTCTCGAGACGATCAGAGGGGCGGAACACCTGCCTTTGAATGAACTCAGTATCAGCTGAACCCAATGATTGAAAGAGTGGAGACTTTTCAACCTGAAGAAGAGAAGACTCTGGAGTGACCTTATAGCACCTTCCAGTACCTAAACAAAGCTTACAAGAAGATGCAGATGACATGGAGTGACAGAACAAGGAGTAATGGTTTCAAAGTGAAAAGGATCAGGTTTGGATGTGATATTACAAAATCTTTACTGTGAGTGTGTTGATGCACTGAACATGTTGCCCAGACATTATGGATGACCCATCCCTGAAATCATTGTGGTCCAGATTGGATGGAGCTTTGAGATACATGGTCTAGCAGAAGGTGTCCATGCCTCTAACAGGCAGATTGGAACAAGATGATCTTTAAAGGTCCCTTTCAACCCAAGCTGTTTTTTGATTCTACAGACAGATTTCAACACTGTCTGAAGTTCAGTACTGTTCAATACTGTCTGAGGTTCTAATCTGACACAGTCATCTTCTCTTCAGCATGATGTTATTAACTAACATTCCCAGCAGTGTTTTTAGATCCATTTGAAAAACAAGTTAGAGCCTGCCATTCTAACCACCGATCTCATCAATCCTAATCAACCCTGAAAGCAGTTTGGTAGAGCCTCTTCTCAGCCAATAGCAGCTCTGGATTGGCTTCTTGCAGGGCTCAGCTAAACATATGTTCCATCATTGCTATGTTCCACAGCAATATCTGCAACATAGACCCATTTGTGACATCAGAGGAACCATGGGGCTACAGTCAAGGTCTGGGTTTTTTTGGTCTCTCTCCAAATGATTTTTATGCACAGCATGTGTTCAGCCTGCCAGCACTGTGACCTGGTTAGCTGTTGCAGCCAGGAGCTGGATAACCACACTAGTTAAGGAAAGGCTGACTTTTGCACAGGAAGCTGGCAGCTATCAGGCATCTGCTGCTGAGGAAGTCCCAGGCTGCTCTGAGGTTGCCACTGCTGCATCTGAGCAAAATTAACCAGCACAAAAGCAACCAGCACAACTAAAAGCATATACTCATCTCTGCATGTTGTCGGCAATACTCAGTGCAGCCATCACTAAGACAGAGGGCAAAAAGGACTAAACTCTTCTTCCCACCTAGCTTCCTCACACTTCCCCCTGATCTGCCAGGTGTGAGCTTGTGGCCACTGCAGAGCACTTATGGCAGCTCCAGAGGCAGTGACAAATTGCAGCATCTGGGAGCACACAGACGCCAGCCCACAGCCTTACTTCTTTTCCTCCCTGTTGTTGTCACTGAATCGCAAAGTATGCCTGTGTAGGATGCTTAGTTTGGTGCACTGGTCTTCAGTTAGGCACAGACCACAGGCACTGGGAGCAGCTCCCAGCATGTCATAGATGGCTCATGCTGGACAAGTTCCTTTTTGAGTGAGTCTGAAATACGTGCACAGATACTTAGGCAGTGTCTCTCAAGAAGGGGACTGTCTCTGAAGCTACCTGGTGAATTTCTTATAAACTGTGCCATCACATTTCATTGTCATGGACAGAGAGTATGAAGCATGTTACGTGCATCAGACAGAGACAGCATTTTCTGCATTTGTGACTGCCACAAGCAAGCAGATATCAAACTTTTGTACACATTTGTATTTCATTGGGTTTTTCTTGAAGTCTTAATTTCACTTTTCCTCAATCCATTTTGCTACTTGCACTTATTCTTTTCTAAAAGACTGAAAGTTTTTACCCTTTGTCACAATCTTCTCCTTTTCTCTGGGTTTTGCTTGCCTCATTTCCTTATGAAAGACACTTTCCCTTAGCATGAACAAAACACTTCAATAACAATGATGCCCACTTGGGAAGAATTCATTTTCAGTCAACCAGCAGATAAACCTTTGTCAGACAGATAGACATACTGTTCTTATTTCCAAAATAGCCTACTCTGACAAATACAAATAATTTCAGTCATAGAAGTGTTAACATAAAAATGTACATTAACATAAAACAGAGTAGTGCTTTCAAACTTGAGTACCACCCACTATTCTGAGCTGCATCAACTTTTCAGGACCTCGCACCACCTGGACCCGACAGTGGAAGGGAAGAAAATAAACTTTCTGCACCTGTGACCTGTATAGCACAACCAGTCTGTGCCAAAACTCTGAGAAATCTTCTCATTAATAAACTCATGCCCAAGACCTCCCAGACAAGAGATGCTTGTCTATACATAGACATGCTCTGATTAATACACCCCACTATATCATTTGTATAAAGCTGAGGAGGAGAATTAGAAAAGGAAAAAAAACATTTATTTTTCCTGAAGTTGAAACACAAGCTCTACAGTTCTCTGATGGAGAATGCCAGTCTTCTTTGAAGTACACCTCAAACTGTGGGGACATAAATATCTGTTTATTCACCTCATATTTTAACTGAAGTAAAACATTTTTTTCTTAAATCACACATACTGGGACTGACCTATCACTTCAGATCTAGGATGTCAGGAAGCTGTATGTAGCACTTATGCAAAACAAATCATTAGAATGGCCTCTGGGCTCTTTCTTCCACCTGGCAGGCTCCAGAGGCACAGCTGTCTCAAGGCAGGGACCTGAGCACAGTTTAACAGCCTCTGGTCATAAAGGGGAAAGCCTTCTTTTAACAGGACTTGTGAACTTGACCAAACACTTTAGATAATTTTGTGAAAAACAAATACAAATTCTGCAGAAATTCCAGTATTTAAAAACCAGTAAGTCCAGAGCAGGACTCTTCTTGGCATGCATACATTAATAACATATAACAAGGGTACTAATGGACGGTTCCTGTTCACATCCTGCCTGTCTGTTCACGATGTAGTCCAAAATCTTTCCACTGCTTTTGAAAACATCGGGAAACAAATCAACTGAGTAGGAATCAAGTTATACCAGATTATAGATGTCATTAAATGCAGAATCTGCTGACAGTCCCTGTGTGCTTCATAATGGTCAGGGACTGGAAAGATTGCGTTGGATTTACAGCTAGGTAGTAAGATGCCATTTGAGAGAGAAACCGGGACACAAAGGCCTGGGCAGGGATCCAGGTTCTTTCTCTTCCGGAGAGACCCTTGTGTCCCTCTGAGGCATGTGTCAAACAGGCTGTCTGTAACAGGCTGCCTTTTCTTAGCATCCCACATGCCACCTTCTGAACATCTGTGTAGAGTGAATCCTCACAGCTGGGAGCTGCAGCATCTGCCACTTCCTTGCCCCTACAAGGAAGCAAGAATTCCTCTCACAGTCAGGAATGTGCCCCTGCCCCAGCTATCACTTTTGCCCTTCTCCTTGTGGTGCAGAAGCCTTTCTTCATCATACCACTGGCTGGTTTTGGAGTAGCTAATGTTCCACATCTCACGTCTCTGTGGCATTTCACAACACCCCCTGAGTAAGTAGCTTAAACTACAGCACCAACACCAAGCTTTTCCTTCTCTCCTCTGCCTCTCTGCCTGCTGTTGTTTCCCCACCAGCCCTACTCATTCTTGGCACTGGTGCCCCACAGTGTCCCACTTTATCTTACAGAGTGCTCTTTATCAGCACAGCCCTGGCAGCTCCCTCCCAGACCTGCTGCAGGAGGGTGGCCTGGTCATGGGAACAGGGTTCCTGCAGGGTCAGAAAGGGTGCTCTGAGGTCTGTCACGGGAGATAGAGTAAGTTTCATTCTCCTGGAGGCTGCAGCAGGATTTTCAAACCCCACATCTGTGGGCTCAGTATTGCTGTATGCTATTTCCTCCTTGCACCAGGCTTAAAGCAGCTGCCAGGTTCCTTCAAAGAGGCAGAGAAGATTTTACAGGTCTTCTGTGGTAAGGGAAGTGAGATATGTGAGATATGACTCCCTAGGGTGGAAATTATTGCTCCTAGGGCTTGTCAGGGGCATCACAGCAACTCACATCTCCTCTGGCCTGGGGTCAGGAAGGGTGGGCTCCACATAACTGACTTTGGGATGGGGTGTTTCAGCCCTTCTCTCCCTGTATCTGCCCTCCCACAGGAGCAGGAATGGGCATCCAGTCCCCATATTTCTAGGGTTATTTAACTTGATTGACAATTTCTTACCTGCCCCATTGGTCCCTCTACTGACAGCCGTGTCTCAGGGCAGCAAGAAGAGATCAAAGGACAGGAAAGGAGTGGGGAGATAAATCTACCCACCATGTGAAGGCTGAGCTGGGCAGGGAAGGAGGGAGGCAATACCCAGTTCACTGGAATGGCTCTGTAACTCCCACAGAATGCAAGAAACATCACTGGCTCTTCCAAGGGACTGAGGAGAGATTTTAGAAATTCATTGCCTCATATTTCTGAGGATACAGAGATGCATGGGTCCTACAAGAAGAAGATAGGGAGAGCAGAGGTTTGTTCCTCCCAGAAAGCAGACACAAGTGCCACACAAGAACAACAGAAGTAAGTCTAAATTGTTTTTGCACTGTTGCTCAGAAATTAGTTTAATGACGAAGTTGCATTTGCTCTTCATGTAGGGAAAAATTATTTACCTCTGGCATGATGTGCATTGATTCCTGCAAGTTCTTTCTGCTTCTCTGAATTTGTAAGTTCTAGGCTAATGCATCCTAAAATAAGCTGTTCCCTGTACAATTCATGTACTGCTCCTTGAAGTCTATGCTGAAGAATTGCTCCAGGAGACTTTCTGTTCTGGAGCTTGCTGTTATCACACTGCATTTTCCCTGAGCTGTCTGGCTCAGTAAGTTTATGCCATATGCAGCAATTGAAAGTATTAATAAGGAGTAGGCAGAGTGCTTTGGCTCCCTTGGCAGTTTTTTCAACACCAAGCCAATATCAGCAGATGCACAACTAGCCACTGTAAAACAGATTTCTTTTTTCTTCTCCTGATATATGAAATGAGAAACCCACTGAGGTGTTTAAGAAGGACTGAGGATATTTGCTTTATGGCTACAAGCTCCATTGCTGAGGGGACTCAGAGCCAGAGCCTTTTGGGTGTGGAGGACTCTCTGGTCACCTAGACACAGAAGACATGCTCCTCTTCTCAAACACAGTTCCCATGGCACCAGCCTTTGCTCCACCACCTTCACATGCCCTTCTGGGTTACAAGGGCAGAGCTACTGGATGGGTCAGGACACAGCTCTCCTTGCCCGAGGAAAGTGACATACATAACTATTTTTTAGGGCACCTGTGAAGGCAGAAATGGAAATTGTGACTGAATCCATCAGTGTTCTGCTATTCTTGTTTCAGTAACTTCAGTCCTAATGCAGGAAAGACTCTCTACTGACTTGTGACAAATACATACCACTGGTCCCAATTTCTTTAGAGAAATAGTTAAAATATACATTAAAAAAAAAAAATCAATCTGTACCTCCCTACCTCTCCCCACCCCCCACCCCCCCCCCTTATTTTTTTAATAAAATACTGATGTTGATTGGAAATTAGGATTTATTTTGGCATCTCTCTGTGCATGTCAGAATAACCATATCCTTATCCAATGAGTTTACTCTTTCAAAAATACACTGTATTAAATTCACAATGAATTCCATGATTATGACAAAGGTCTCTCAATGAGAGTTTGCTTTGGCACAGTTTGTTACACCTAGGCAAAACCATAGTAATGTTGCATTCTTCATTTTAAGACAATAAAACATCCCTTTCTTGTTACAAGAAGATATGTAGTCTGAAACTACTGAAGCTAAAAAGATCTCACTTCCATGTTGCCTGAAACCACATTCCAACTTCTGTATACTACTGTTCTGTAATTTCAGAAAGGATTAACTTTGTACAGCCTGTTTCACTAGGATCCATATATTCACTTTCGAGATGCTGCAGTATAAACATGGATAATCTTGATATTTGGGCTGTAAATGGAAGAGCCAGCTCAACCAGAACTACAGGTCTGTTGCTGGAACCCCAGCAAAAACTACAGACTATGCCTCCCTTCAGTTTTCTTTCCTTTGAATCCACTTCCAGGAAATTTGTGGATCAAATAATTTAATTCATTTAGTCTTTTTTTTTTTCCCCCCCCAAAGTTTTTCCCATTTAGGTGCAATATTTTTGTGTTTCTGTGTTTAACTCCAGTCAGATTCCTACGGTCAAATGCTCCTGAAATTCATGTCTGTGACTGATATTGTTTCTAGGGACTGTGTAGCAAAACCAAGTCTTAACAAACTCTGTTTTTTCCATTTTCACATCCCCGAAATGCAGCTGTTCTATAACCTTACTAAGATATTCTCTCTTGCTGTTTCATACATCATTTAATATCCCAGTGCACTATGTGTGACCTTCACTGGGGCGGAACATCAATATTAAGCATAAATATTCCACTGTGAACATTTTTTTCTTTTCAACATTATTCATGTAAAAAACTCCTCTTCTCTCAAAGTAAATAAATATTTTGCTTGATCCTTCTCTTCTAACATATTTTCAGAAGGAGCTGATGTCTCCTCCAATCACCCACACTTTGTTAAACAGGGTTCTGCTTTCTGATTGTGTATATCTAAGTACTAAATATTTCATATGGGAACTAGCAACGCAAGTTCACAGCTTTTATTCAAAATACCTTATGATAGGTGTTCTACACCAGTTTCAGATTCATTTTACTCAATGAAGCTTTTTTAGCTAATTAGAAGTAGGGTTTGCATGCTATCAGATATACATTGGTAAAGAGGAAAATTAAAATCTAGGTCTTACTTCCTAGATTTTTGGCTTCAACTCATTCCCCCCTCCCCCAGCTCCAGTAAATCAAAGAGAAAAATAAGTGTGTGCATAAAATATATAGGTGGAAAAGAAACGCTACAACACTAAGGTTTCAACAGTTCCATTGATATTTACACAGAGTCCTGTAGTTGCTTAAATGGGAGCTTATTTTCTTGTTTTTAATGTCATAATGATGTGGAAATCCCCTTTTTGTGACGCCAAACAAGAAAAGCAACTTGAGTCAATGGATTATTTGGATAAGGGGTGGGGAGAGAGCCGCCCATGGTCAGAGGGGTTGGTGTGTGCCCCGCTGTTACCCGAGTGATGTTGCTGGGATAGAAACCGCCTTCAAGCGATGTGGCAGCTTAGGACAGTAGGGATAAATGAAGTGCTGAGAGTAAGATGCACGGAATGATTTCTGTGAATTTTACACTTGTTTCAAAATAATAAATTACTTTATTTAAGTAAGGTAAGAGGTAGCAGAGGAGAAGGGAATTTTTACTGTAGCTGTAGTTCTCAGATATTTGATAAGCAACGTGTTAAAACAGCTAGAATCCAAAAAAGCTATACCTTTTGTAATACAAAAAAGAGCTAAATACAGACTGTTACCAGTTGAAGAACAATCCTCTGAGTCCCCAAATGCAAACATTTTCATTATTAGATGCCAGGCCATACGTTTAAAAAAGACTTGATCTCTATGTTGAAGAAATGGAACTGACTGTAACTTTGTAGAGAACTTCATAAAGCTCCTGGCTGAAAAATACCTTCACATCCTGGTTTTTAAAGTAATGCTGTAATTCAGATAGTTTGTTTTAAAAAGAGATTAATTTGCAAAATAATAGCACATAAATGTGATCATGTATGCTTGAACTTGTATCATTTGTGATGAGAAATCAGCAGAGTTACTAAAGTCTCTCTGCCTGAAAGAAGAACTTTTAAACATTTAAAATAATACTTCAGATGAAACTTTTTTTTTTTAATTGGTAAATCTTTCATTATTATTTACTACATTATCTGGAAATGAATTTAATCAAAATCTGTCAGCCTTTGGAACAAAAGCTGTGTACTCCTTTCTCTGAGGTGTTGTTTCTGAAAGCACAATGTCATGCTACCCTTTTTCTTCCCATCTAATTTCTTCAGTTGCTCTTTGAATCCTTACTTACATCCTTTCTTACTTAGTGACAGGTTCTGTGATCTATCCTTATTCTCCAGACAGACAAAAAATCACTGATGGCTTTTAAGGTGATGCGTGTACAAAAAAACCCCTGAAATAACCCAACCCAGAACAAAACATCAGAACACTCCCCCCCCCGCCCCCCAAAATGCTGCAAATTACTAAAAATAAACATCTTCATTCACATTAATTAGTAAGTGAAATATCAGGGCAGATCATCAAGAGTATGAAGCAGAAAACTGTTTTGATTTCTGCTGATAATTTAGCTCATTGTTTTAGTGCCTTCCATGTAATTTCTACTTTTAAAATCTCACTTTATCTGTATAACATTAACTTTTCCTATCTTAGTACTATCTTCCTCTGAAGTATATACAACTCAATATGCAGCACAATAGAGTTCTTTTGTCATCTTTTTCTCCATTTTCCTCACTCTAATACATGTTATTTCCTTATTAGGAATAATTGCTTTCTTCATTTGAGTAGAGCTATCATTTACACAGTACCATTCCTATCATCAATTTCCTTTTAATGAGCTGAAAATATTGTTGATAATATTTTTTGAACCAGAAACTCACCAGATGCTATCTTGACAGAAATTTCCAGTGAAAAAGGAATGTTTTGCAGATATTTGGAAACTTAAGCTAACCACAGATTTTTTTCTCCTCTCTGCCCCTGTGAAGTCTAGGAAATTTCAGCTAATTATTTCATAACAGAGCTTATACCACATTCAGGTAATCAGAAGAGGATGTGATTTGTTTCACTTTCAAAAGGGCCCAGCACTGGCGTTTCTCAAGCGTCATCTCACATTCTGAGAGGTGCTTAGTGTATACCAATGGGTGTTACCTACACATAAATGACAGCTGCTGTGCTTTCAGCTCAGGCTGGAAAAGCAGGAAGGGTCTCTGGTCTCTTAATGTTGAAAAGACTTCTACTGGGAGGGCATTATGTTAGCGAGTACAAGTAGCTACACTCAGTAGTTACCTGAAGGAACTGTTATGGACGCTGACTTCACTTACAGGGAGAAAAAACTTTTTTCTCGTTTTTTAACATTTTTTTCAGCTGTTTCATCTGCCTCTGAAGCATCCATTTTGGTAATGCCTGTGCTAAAAGCTTTAAGTTGTTTTAAGTTAAGAGTATCAGTGGATGAGCAGGATCAAGTGTTTTGACTTCGTGCTGTTAGCTTTAGTGCTCAGATTTTCCTGAAATTTTCAGGTGAAAAAGACAGATCCTGGTATTCTTTGACGACTGTTGAAATCAGAGGGAGTCCTCCTGTGGACTTCACTCAGTGTAAGATCTGCCAGGGAAGTTATTGTAAGTTCTATTTCCCTTTTTTACTCAGGCAGTCAGGCCAGGCCTCATGGATGCTTCTGCTGTGAAAGGATCAAGTTTTTTGGCTCAGTAGGAAGGTACTCACAAAAGAGGAGTGTGACAATTCAATAAGCTCAGCTGCAGACATTGCTAATGTAACAGTAAAGAAATACAGTTATATTGGTAAGAAAGAACAACAAATAAAGATAGGGATTTTTAAATGCTACACATATTTTAATATAGAATTAAGCAGCTTCTCATATATTTTCATAGCAAGACAAAATATAAATAAATTCTCAAATATCTGATTAAGAACTTTTAGTTAAATTAAAAACTGAAATTTCTTTATCCATAAAAGTCTAATAAATTATAGTTCTTTCAAGTGCTTTGGAGAATATTAAAAATAAGTCTGTTAATTTGCTAAATATGTTTGCTCATATGTAATTAACAATTACTATAAACTTAATTTTGTAGATTTACAGAGCTTAAAGCAGAATGATCAGCATTGCATCAGAACCTCAGCATCACATGGCCTGAAAAATATCCTGGTCTTGATGTAAAGGGGCTGGCAGACTGAGTTCATCCCTCAGTGAAATATTTTGGTATTTAGGTATGCATTCCTTTACAAATGTTAGCATTTTCCCAGTGTGAATTTTTTTGCCTTCAGCCTCCAGCTAATAGATATGATTGTGCTATTTTCTGCTCAATTAAAGAACCGTTAAACAACCATGTGCTGTTATGTCAGCCCAGAGGGAGTCTGGCTACCAGAAAATATGTTGAAATTTTGATGTGCCTTAGATCATGTTAATTTTTCCTATGGCATCTCTCCGTGTGGTGAAATCAAACCCCACTTCATGTATTTTTCTAAAGTACCAAGGGCTAAGAATATTCTTCAGGGAAGGTGGAGGCCCAGCTAAGAGCTCTGCTGATAGCAAGCTGAAACAACAAACAGGTTATTGTTTCTATATTTTGGGTTAACTGCAGACTGGACAAATTTAAAACAGTGAAAAAGGCCACTGCTCTTGTTCTTTTCCTATTCATTGAATAAATGAAGGAAAGAAATGGTAAGAGGGTGAAATACATTTCTTTGTAATACAAAGGCAAATCAGCTTTCATTTTTAAGTTCTTTCATACACTGAAATCATAGTTTTGCTTTTTGCTTATTAAGGAAAATACAGATTGTTACTGTATCACAATCCACATCTTCAAAGTCTAGTAAAATCACAGAGGATGAAAAATTACTCAGAAAGAACAAGCAGCCAGAAAAGATAGGAAAAAACCCCACTGAATAAAATACATGTAGACAACTCTGTACTGTGTGGTTTGTACTCTCTTTAGTCCGGTATGTGTGGGATTAATTATTCCATGGGCATAGTATATATCCTAGGGAAAATCAGGCACAAGTGATTCTGTGTTTCTTTTGGCTAGGAATGCCAAAACAAGCATATGTGTAATTCTTCTCCTTCTGTAGGTAATACAGAGACACAGTTTTGTGAGTAATTTGAAATTTTTAAAATGTTAGATTGCTATATACTGCTTATTCTTTTTGGATCTATGTTTGCATCAGCCTGGGTTTTTGTTCCCAGCACCTGGGGCCCAGCAGTAAAGACACATGGTAAAGACATGTGAAGAACATGTGGAGAATCTCTACCTTTTGAATTACTAACTCAACTCCTCTGTTAACAGCAGGCCAATATTTTGGAAGTTTATTGTCCTTCTATACAAAAAGAGGTGCAATTCTTAGCTGGGAAGAAAACACAGATATACCCTTTGCTTCTTTAAGCTCATAAATATTTCTGTTTAGTTTAAGAAAATCAATAAAATTACAGTGTGAGAATTATCTTGATGGCAACATGATCAAATGTTGTCAGTAAAGCATCAGACAAGCCACCTCAGACCAGAAGTCAACATGCATCTGCCCTAGCTGGGGAGCTGGTTCTGTTCCCACCAACTTAAGAAGCAGGAACATGAGAGGTAGGGAACAAAAAGTCATGTTTTTATGCTCTGATGCGTAGTCAGTGTGACTGATCTCACGGCTGCCACGTGAAATGCTGCTGGCAGTGACACACACATTGATGCTGTGGGACATTTACACCCTCCACCCCCTCCCGTGGCTTCTTCCATTCACCTTTCCTCCCATCAATTGAGAATCACTTGGAATGCTACTCTGTATGTGATTTTAAGGCTGCAAAGATTCCCTGATGGGCACTTCCTCATCTGCAATGCCATCAGAAATCCCAGGGCAGACATCCGGAGTTGCCCTTGGACCTACAGGCCCTCCACAACTACATGCTGAGAGCTTTCATTATCACTCTCTAAGAAGGTTCTCACAAAATGTTTACCCCAAACAAGCCTTCTGTGTGTACTGCTCTGCAATGGGCTTAATCATGTGCCAAGAACAGGTTTTAAAAACTTTAATATAGCAGGGTAACTGTCACTGATAAACAGATAATGTCAATACAGTCCCGTCTGATAAAACTGCTAACCTTGTGCACTCTTTGCCCAAGAAATGAGACAATAGGAAGTGCCTGTCTCTCTCCAGATATAAGGAACACAGAGTCCTAAATATTTTTCCTGCGTCACACCCAAGTTAGAGACTTCAGACAGACAAAAGTAAAAATATGAATATTTCTAAATGTGCAGGCTAAATATTGAAAAAAGTTATCCTCAGCCTTGAAAGTGGAAATGCTGATGCCTGGTGAGTTATGTATACTGAAAAGGAACTGATGCCTTGGAACACTTTACATTTCTGTGAGCTAAGTGGCAAAAGACAGCTCAGCAGCAAGCTGTCATTTGTAAGAACACTTGTTCCATTTTCTCCTTCTATGCATCCTAGTAATTTGCATTACTCTGGAGATGAAGGTAGATTTCACGGTGCTCTGGACTTCCAAGCCATGCACTGCTTTACTAAGTGCTTGTATTCTAATCTTCTGATGTAATTAAGAATCTTCCTGTGAGGAGACTCCAGCTTAAATTGCTTCTAGAATTTAATCAAAATTCTGTAGTCCTTCCTGACATCTCCATGTCTCTGACAAGCTGTTTCCTTCCCTTTAAATTAAGTGTAAGTCGTTCTTTAAGTCCTATCAAATGAAACAATTCATTGTTACCAAATCACACTTTTATGCTGAGCAATGCTGAGAAGGATAGGTTGGTCTCAGAAGTCATGTATGTTTGCAACTATAAACATCTTAGGCATCTTCAAAGGGTGAAACCAAACTGGATGGAAAGGATACCTTATGCATAGAGAAAAACTTCAACATAGGTAACAGATGATGTAATTTTTTCTCATCAAGGACTGTTCATATGTGCCACTGTAGTTGATTTTCACCAGATCTTGTCTGGAGGCGCTATTATATTGCTCATTTAGTTTGTACAGACTGATTTTTCATCCATACTACATAAACCAAGATTCAAAATTATAAACATACTGGAGATTAAAACAGTGATTGACACATCATTGCATTAATTTGCTTATACCAGTGGCAGGCATCTTTAGAAGTTTTATTAAACGTCTCTCATGATTCTTCAGGAATTATGTGTCAATAAATATCATACTAAGCACTGCTCTTAATAGAGTTCTAAAAGTCTTATCATTCTTGCTCTTGTCACAGTAAGATTTAGTTATTTTACAAAAAGATATTAATTTCATCAGAGAGAAATGGGCCAGGCCACTGACCACATTATATAGTGACTCTTGGGAGACAAAGCTTTCATTGGAGAGCTGGAGGCTCAGACAGGTTTTAGATGGCTCTTAATCACCAAAGTCTTTATCCACTATAAATTTTGGAAACAACTAAGATGCAAAGTCCTAGTGTCCTAAAAGGGGGAAAACAAAAGATAAAAAGACTATTTTGAGCAATACTAGTTCAGGCTGTTCAACAGACAACAAGACACTTGAAATACTTCATTATAGCTTCAGCACTTCAGTACTGTAGGTAGGACAGAGAGCTCTCAGCAACGGCAGAGTTGGGTGGCCACTGCAAAGCTTTGCTAAACTGCACCTTCAGGATTTCTCTGGTCTGTTGGGACAGGAAGCCACCCCAGTATTCCTGATCCCCGTAGTCCATCCCAGAAAGAGATATGGCAGCACTTCAATCCCCTCTTCATCTAGGTTTTTCTTCCAGGAAGGATCTGTGTTTATGAACAGAGGGCTGGAATCTGCTGCTGTCTGCCCCACCGAGGGGTGGGTGAGCAGACTGCACTTTGGGCATGTGATTCTCATAGTGAATGCTTAGTTTGAGTGTGACCCTCCCACAAAGCAGATAAGCCTTCATCACTTAGAGAAAATATGTCTCTTGATACAATCATTACCCGTGAGAAGATTGAAAATTACTTTCACCATAATTTCCAACCTTTGCTCCTTGGTTTCTGTAAACTGCTTCCTGAGCAGGCTGTGGAGAGTACAGAACAATGATTACAAAGTGGATGGTAATTAAATTAAAACAGAGTGTGGTATTTGTTTTTTTTCCTGAACTTACAGCATGCAGAAAATAAATTTGATGAGAGAGAGGTCTAGATACAGAGTGGTTTACTTCTGTGCCTCTTACGTGGCAATGGCTAAGTCCAGGCTCCATCCAGGCTGCTCTTTGTCAAGCAATTTGCCATCACTGCTAATACAATGACCTTCTTCATGCAAGGGCTGTTTATTTGTCCTCTTTCCTGTCTTGACAAAGCAGCCCTGTCAGAAGAGTCATGTTACAAGGTAACATATACTGTCTGTGAGAAAGCTGCTTTATCCACATAATTTTACCTTTCCTAAGCATTTGGGAGAGCTGCTGTCACATGCACATATGAAGGGACTTACATTTGTCTTTCTTATGTCTACTTGAAGAAAAGGGAAAAGCTTTTGAAACCCATCTGGTTGCTGTTGTTTAGACAGAAGCTGATACAGCCTTAGACTTGTGCAGTAAAACAAGACAAATCTCATGATAATTAATATAGATCCCTTATACTACGGTCCCAGTTAACACTAGCTCATTACACTTACATTGGTAGGAAATACTGATCACAGTGCTGTGTATTTGAATAGCACATGTACCTTGCAATCATTTCAAATGTATCCAAGCTGATCTTCATTTAAGGTCTAATTGTTGATACTGATTCCTATTTTCTGAATAGTAAAAGTGTAGTTGAAATTCTCTTTTAACTTATCAGAGATGAAGACAAGTTGGTGTGGATTTCACCAGCCCCTTTCCACTAACCTCTGGACTGAGGACAGGATCATCTGTACTTTAAATATCTCTGACAGGGAACTGTTCTATCCTTTCTTAAAGACCTATCGAAAGGGAGTTTAGTATGAGAATAAGAGAAGCACAAAAGATGTTGAAATTAAAATAACTGATACTTGCTATTTCCTATGAGGCATCAAAGATTTATACTTTGTCAAAGTAAGAAGTTGGATTGATTTGGCACAGTTAGTTCTAGAAAGTCACCTCATGGAAGATGTTTATTGTTCATTTTCCTAATAAATTTTAGCTACCTGCAAAATAAACAGCATGTTTTCTTCAGTACTTTTTCAGGAGCTGAAGCTAAGCCTACCATTCAATAACTCTCATGTCCTGCTGTTTTCCTTCCAAATAAAGGACTGCTATTGTCTTTTCTAGTGATGTACTCTGTACTCTGTAAGTTCTCAAAGATAAGCACAAAAAGGCTGAAACTACATTGATTAGTTTTTTAAGCATCTCAGTATTTCATCAAGCCCAGCCAATGAGTGAACGATTCATTACCAGAGGGGGAACTTTTACCTCTTTCATTGGTTATCAGCGTCTGCTGTGCTGCAGCTAACCTTTTAACAGAGGTCAGATGCAAAAGGGTTTTGAACATTTTACCCCAGTAATTTAACATTACTGTGTTAACTGTCAAAAACCCACTGATTTTGATGAACAGCAGAGTAATTCTTCGCTTGCTCTGCCTTTTATTGGCAGCATCCCTTAGAGATATTTTTTCCTACGCATGAGATTCCTTGCAAGTTTTATCTTATTCTTCACAGTCTTTCTGATTTTATTTTACAGTTTCATCTTTATATTTTTTAAACATGCAGAAATCTGCGTTGCTTCCCATTGTAGAATTCCCCTGGGTTTGAGGTCAATGAAGAGTTCAGGATTTAACTATGTCAACCCATTTTCTCCTACTTCAGCTGGGAAGTCAGCATGCATGACTCCTTGCTGTTCACTGAAGGAACTGCCAGTTCTCTTTTCCCCTCACACTATTTCCCATAAAATTTAGAAATTCACTGAAGGTTTGGTCTGGGGAGATGCAATAATGTAAATTAATACTTCAGAGCTGCCAAAGTAAGTAAGGAAAGACCATCTCTTTTCTGTGGCTATACACTCTTGTCATGGATCTCGTGCCAGCTCTGGCAGCTGTACAACCCTGAAATACTGACTAAGCCAGCAGGAAATTGAGTTAGTTTTCTGAGGTTTTGATGGGTTGAACTGACTTACAAAAGAATTTTACATTTACTTGAATGGGTAGATTGAGCGGCCAGGGCTGAAGAGAAGGGAGTATGGGAGGGAGAGGACTGGAGACAACACTATACGTTGGGAGGGGAGAAATGTAAGAAGGCAGTCGTTATACCATTGCACAACTTAAAGCAATACTAATTGATAGTGAATGGTCTTTGGCCTGACTTGTTAGAGCCAAGCTGGTCTAAACAATACAGCAGTTATTCTGTAATACTAAGTCTGTAATATACAAGCAAAAGTAGACTTGAAATTAGGAATAAATCCCTCCAATATGACCTGCTGTTGCGCTCAAAGGAACTCATCTATAATTATATTTGTGTATACTGCATGTTGTGACATCCTATCAGTATAATCTAATTAACATTGTCTCAAATTTCATAGGATTATTCTTTAAAATGAAGGGAAAAAAAAAAAAAAAGCTTAGACAAGGAGACAACCTATTAATGAAAACATAAAAGGACTTTGTAACAAATTAAACATGGTAAGATCAGCCCTGGAATTATGTTTATAGTCTATTTACAGGGACTTGCAATATACAAATTTCACAAAGGACTTTCTTGGGCCTCCTTTGTTCTTCTGTTTTCTGTTTGTCATCATTGTACTGTCAAAGCAGCCAAGTGTTTGAAGTGAAGCTAGCCATTCAAACAAAGTTTGAACAAGTGGGTGCAAGAGATTCCCATATGCTCAATCTGAGGTGGAATATAAAGGAAAATAATTTGATTCAAACTTTTACTAGTGATCCTAATCATATTTTGCACAGACATTCAGACAATTATTTGGTTTTGTTTTTGTTTTGATGACAAGAAAGCCCACACATAATAAAAATGCTAAGTGCAGCCAAAGCTTTTTTTATTTGGAGAATTTAGCAATAGAGAAAACAGCCACAAGGATGAAGCACCATAGCCCCAACAATTTCAGCTTGTTGACAGAACCATCAAAGAATGGTTAAATACACAGTAAGAACTGCGACCTAGGGAAAAAAATACAATATGTTACTTTTACATATACTTCCCTAGCACATCCATAAAATAAAAATAAGGAATATACTTTTTCCTTTGTTATTATTTTAGACTTTCTCTTATGACTGTGGTGTTTTTATATACATTGTTTACTTTGTCTGTCTTAAAAGAGAATACCCGGAAGAATTCATCATTCATCGATGAACCAAAATTTGTGGTGTGTTATTTAAGGAAACACATTTTTTGTGTCTCTTAGTATGTTAACTCTTTTTACATTTTAGTGATTTTCTGATCACTAAATCATATAATTCATATAATATATTTTCAAACACAAGGGAGTTTGTAAAACTTAAAAGACTCATTTGGGGAGAAAATCTTCTTTTATTTATCCCAAAGACTCAGTAAAAATACTTTAGACTTCTAAAGTCTTAAAAATTACTCTTCATTATGATGTTGTCAGCAGCAATCAGCCATTATGAAAATGTATCTTCAAGCCACGGCCTGTCAAAATATTCCAAGGTTCAGGGAAAATTTGGTAGCATAGGGTTGAAACAGCTGAATAGAAGATGTTGCTGATATTTGGTTTGGAACTGTTGTGTATCCCTTTACAGATCAAAGTAAATTCAGCTCTTCCTAAAAGGACCTTTGCAGTTAGACTGTCAGGGCCACGGCACATGATGTGGTACCCTGTACGTGCACTAAATCTTTTTTATGGAAGGTTCTGCAGCCCTTCAGTCCCAGAAGCTCACACCCACACTCAGTGTATGAGAAAACTTCATATCATACTTAAATATGTGTGTAAATTACTTTTCAAATGCATAAAGTGGAGGTGGAATGTCAGAAAAGCAGGGCTACCTGATTGTTACCTTTCAGCCTGAAAACACACGTGTTTTGTACCTCAGGCAGGATACTGCAAAGGAAGTTTGCTGGACGCAAACACTGCAGAAAGGTTAGCTGTTTTTCATAGAATATGACAACAGTTAGCACAACCAGGAAGTAATGAAACAGCAGACGCTGTTTTGAGGGCATGTAAACAGTCTCAATCACTTCTTAGATCCAATTCAGCATGTTTTTAAAGATACTGCATATTGTATGGAGCATTTTATTTGTCAAAAATAATTTGGCAGTTATTGATCTCAGTTACATAGGTGACTTGAATTTTGGCATGAGGTTGCCTGCATCTGACTTTATATATTATTAATAAATAATGTATTTTTCTGTATAATTTATAATATTATAAATTAAAATCTAATGTAATACGGCTCCTAGTACAAAGAGATCAATCTGAGAATTCTGAAGGCGGAAGCCGAATCAAAGAGGAGGTGGTTAGCTCACATCTGAAGATCTGCTTCATGTGCGTCATGACAGCACACTTCCTGTGCCCTGCTGGGAGCGAGCTGCTTGCCCTTGATCTTGGAGACTGATGTCTTTATTTCTTGAAATGTGTGAGGTCTGGAGTAATTCATCATCCAGTATCCAGAGGTGGGATTTAGGATAGTAAGACTCTGCAGAGGGATCTGGGCAGGCTGCATCATAGGCCAAAGACAGCGGTGTGAGGTTCAGCAAGGCCAAATGTTGGGCCCTGCCCTTGGGTCACAACAACCCCAGGCAGCTCCACAGGCTGGGGAAGAGTGGCTGGAAAATACCCAGAGGAAAAGGGGGTGCTGGTGACAGTGGCTGAACATGAGCCAGGGCGTGCCTATCCCCCTGGGCACCGGTGAGGCCTCATCTCAAATCCTGCATCCAGCTCTGGGTCCCTCATCGCTACAAGAAAGAAACTGAGATGGCTGGAGTCAGTCCCGAGAAGAGCAACAAGGGTGGGGAAAAGGTCTGGAGTGCCAGTCCTGTGAGGAGCTGCTGAGGGAGCTGGGGGTGTTTAGCCTGAAGAAAGGAGGCTCCAGGGGTGACCCTATCATTCTCTACGCCTGCCTGAAAGGAGGCTGTAGCCAGGTGAGGGTTGGCCTCTTCTCCAGGCAGCCAGCAACAGGACAAGAGAAAATGGCCTCAAGTTGTGCCTGCTGAGATTCAGGTTGGACATGAGAAGAAATTTCTTCATAGAGAAGTTTGTCAAAGCCTGGACTCCCCAGGTAGGTGATGAATTCGTTAACCCCTGCAGGTAATTAAGGAAAGGCTAGACATGGCACTTAGCCCTATGATCTAGTTGACAAGGTGGTGATTGGTAAAAGGTTGGACTCAATGACATCTGAAGTCTTTTCCAGCATAAATGGTTTTGTTAATTTGTGATCTCTCGGCACAGACTAAACAGCTGTCTTTTCAGAACAGCAGGTTACATCCTCCTTTTGGGAAAAAAATAATCACTGCAGCAGAAGCACAAGTATCAGACTCTGCAAGATGGTAGGGTGATTTACCAGCAGCTTAGCTATGTCTTAGGATGTATTTGCTCACATATCAAAATAAATTCTGTTGTATCTCAAAAGTAAGTACTAGAAACAAGTGCAAATATCACTCTCAGCACCAACATTGTGCAAAAATGCAATCCAAAGACTGCACATGGCCCTTAACCTAAGAATAACACCAGAGACATGAGAAAAACTGGTAAGCTGGTGTGTTTTGTTCCCTGTCCTTTGAAGACCCTGGGCCTGACATCTGGATACAAACCACCGAGTTCCTGGCTGCTGGTGGGATGGTGGAACACTCCAGCCTGGGCATCTGACAGAAGGGTTTGCATAAAAAACCCTTTTCCCTTCTGTGCAGTCACACGTGTTAAAGAGCTCACTTCGGGCACGTATTGAGGTTTGGCAGGACAGAAGAGCAGCCTTCAAGCCCACACTAGAGATCAGAACCAGGGTATTTAAATGGACATTTCCACACAAGTTTATGGTGTCTCAAATCACAGAAGAGACCACTGCTACTTGAGGCATGCCCTCTCCACTTATGAGCACAGAAAAGCCTAAAAGGAATAGACAAGGAGGTTTTACTGCACTCCATTTGACCACTGCTATGCTATTACCTTGATAATTACTACAGTAATTATCAAGGTAATATCAAGTGTATAAACAGCACTTACCTTGCAAGTCCTTTTCCTGTTGTAATTATATTCTTGCCTACCATTTTCAATAGAGAAAGAAAACATGTACTGCAGATGTAATTAATCTTAAAACCTGAAATCTCTAAGAGAAAGGAATACTACTCACACAGAATCATTAAAGTACTGTCCTCAAGTCAATGAAGACACTGACAGCTTCAACAGGTCATTCAATAAAATCTCACATTAACAAAGCTAAAAATGATTGTCCAAGCTAAGGTTGAAGGAGACAAAAAAATTGTTGCCATCTTCTTCAAAGTGGTATTACTGAAAATGAAAATGATCCAAGGAAAGCTAACATTTTATTAATGTAAATTCATCAAATGTTGAAAAGATGGCAGAAAGTTGCCAGAACCTATGGCATAAGTGGAAGTGTTCAGTTTCATTACTGTTGATGTAAAAGTGATCCAAGTCCAAATTTAATTGAAGATAATAATAATTGTGAAATATGAAGTAGTATACCAGGTCAGCTCTAACATGATGGTAGTTTTAAGTAGTAGCCCTTAAAATCTGGGGAATTGAGCACATGATAGAAAGCAACCTTTCTGCAACAGCATTGCAATCAAAGGATATGGTGTCTTAAAAACACATATGTCCCCATGCTTCTCTGCCCCACAACACTGCCTGCTAGCTTAGATCAGCACCTCTTATAGTCATTGTAGCAATCTACTGTACAGCTGGAAGGTAAGAAGATCAGGTTTAAATGCATGATCCAATTAAGGTAGAACAGACTGAATCTCATCCTGCTGTCAGCCACCAAACGACAGAGCAAAGAAAACATTTCTACACCAATGATTATAGATCAAAGTAAAACAAGTGATGAGCACTGGAGATCTAAGTCAGGATTAGACTGATAATAATCATTGCAGTCCTTTGGTCAGTAAAACTGCATCCTACAAAGTCTAGGAAAGGGAAGCCAGGATAAATTATATGTTCAGCCCACCTGGAAATTTTTGTCACTTCTGAGGGAAATGCAGCTGAGGGTCAAAGCATATTAAATAATTTTCCTCTGGGGTGTCTTTCAACAGCAATGCTGGTAGTGCCATTTGTGACTGTGTTTCTTGAGGGGAAGTTACAAATGAACCTTAAAAAACTGAAATTTTCTCTTCAGTTTTATTGAGTACCCATAAGATTGGGTGATTGTTGGAGCTCAGGAGTCCACAGAACTGTGTTTGGAATATCATGACAATGGATTTTAAAAAGAAAATATAAAATACTGAAATTTGGATTTTTTTAGACAGTCTAATTAAAAGCACCAGAAGGAAATTTCTGGTGATATATCGATACTTTGGCAGCTGGTGACAATCAGAGTCAGGAATTCTACTAAAAAATTACTATAAGCTTTTTTTTTTTTTTTTTTGCATCTCTACAAAGTAGGTGCAGAAGTCAATATACAAGAATAATGAAAAAGGAATGCATGTGTGATTTTTAAGGCACTATGTTTAATCTATTGTTTTGGTTTGGTTTGGTTTGGTTTGGTTTCTTTGCTTTATTTTTCCTGATCTGAATGCCAAAAGGATATACCACTGTGGTATATAGTGTTCTTTTTGATTGTCTTTCTATGAAGGGTGCATGAGAATGTAGAGGAATTGTGAAAGGAATTTTGCCCATTTAGCAAGTAATGGTACCTAAGTTTGAAAACATGATGGATGTTTAAAAAGCTACCCAGGCAGAAAGGAAAACACAGAATAATGGTACGCAAATAAGAAAAGAAACAAATTTTATATTATTTTATAAATAATAAATATCTTTGATGTTAGAAGATGTCATAATGGAAGATATTTATAGCATAATATTAGTAGATCAAGACATTTGAGGAGCAAACATGTCACATTGTGTATTAGTTTAGATATGTAATCTGTGAAAAAAAGGGAACAATTTATCAGGTTGGTTGTACAGTGTATAATAACATATTTGTAATAATGTAGGAATTACAGATTACAAGTCCTCATAAAATTTCTTCATGACGGAAAACTGTTATAATGATTCTGACTCATTTTGCACTTAAAAAAAAATATATGCATTCAGGCAAGATGTTGGAAGAGAGGAGGATCCAAGGGCACTTTCCAGCATGATAAGCCAAAGGCAAATACTTTGCTCATTTGTACATGAGTTTGATATGCCAAGAGAAACCAAAGGTGTGTAGGGTACTCAGGGGTCTGCTTATGGACGTTACTGCATCTAGATTAAGCTATTCAGACATTGGGAAAAGATCTTTGCAGACCGCAGGTAGCAGACTGTGTTGAGACAAAGAAGACATCTTTAGAATCTCCCAACATAGAAATCAAGATATAAGAGGCACAAATGCAATTTAAAACTTTATATCAGCTAACTCCTCAGCTGATATTTGGAAGTAGGGACAAAGTTTCACTACCATAAAATGTGGTCTCATGAAAAATCTATTTTTCAAAGTGGCACTTTTCTTTCTTTTCTTTCTTTCTTTCTTTCTTTCTTTCTTTCTTTCTTTCTTTCTTTCTTTCTTTCTTT